>NC_044402.1:96173850-96795517 GCF_006542625.1 Nomascus leucogenys | reverse complement strand
GAGACTTAGTCTAGGAGATGAACAAGAGCCCTTTTCTGGAGACCCCTTGATTCCTGGGATGGTATTATTCAAGTCTATAGGGCAGTGAAGGGTAAGAACAGGGATTTGTGGATTTGGTAGCTGGGAGGGCAGGAGCAGAATAGGGTGACTGTGAGGAGGGACTGCAGAGTGAATAGTGAACTCCCATTAAGTGCAGTCCTGCAGGCTTCAGGGTGTGCTGGGCAGCCTTCAGGATCACGCTGTGTAAGCAACCTGAGGGAGATTGTGAGCAAAGTCATTTTAAATATAAATTCTAAAGAAAAAACTAAGTTTTGATCACTTAATGAGTGTACAGTATATGGAAGATGCAAGAGGAGGAAGCTAGTTCAGGTATTAGAGTAACTGAGCTGAGTGGAATCAATAGCAAGGTTTTAAAAAGTTCCTAATCATCTTAATAGTAATATACATGGAATGAGCGCTCACTGTGAACCAGGTACTATAGTAAGCACTTCTTCATGCTGTAGCTCGTAAACCTCCAATAAGTTAATGAAGCAAACAACTATTACTATTTCCCGTTTTACAGAGAGGACATAAAGCCAGATTTACCTGGGAACTTACCCAAATTTCTGTCGCCCAGTCTCAGAAGAGATATTTCAAATCAGAAAATGATTTCAAAGCCTGGACCCTTAACCATTACTCTGTCTTGCCTCTTTAACCATACATACATCACTATTATAACATCTAAAAATGAATGGTTCCTTAATTTCATTAAATATCTTGGTCTCATTAATGTCATGTTTTTTCCCCCTCAAAAGATTCAAAAACCTTTCACAGAAGGCCCACACTTTGCAAGTGGCTGATATATTTTTAAACTCTCCTTTTATTTAATAAGTGTTCCTCCACATTGCAATTTAAGTTTTGAAGAAATTGAGTTATTTGTCCTAGTAGAATTTTCCACAGTTTGGATTTTGCTGAATGTGTCCCTTATGGTTTGGTTAATATGTTTCCTTGTCCCCTGTATTTCTTGTAAATTGGTAGTTGAAGCTGGAGGCATGAGCAAATTTGGGTTTGATATTTTTGGTAAGACTGTGTTACACTTTAGAGGTGATGGTGTGTTCTCACTTACTGGATTCTGAAAGTTTGTAGGAAAAGGACTGTGTAACTCCAAGGTACTATTGGTTTTCTTGAGAAAGATGTTTCTACTACTTAATGGGAAGGGTCTGGTAAACCTCCTCCCTGTCCCACCCAGCAGGGTTAGATGTTTTCCCTTTGTGTTCCATGGCAATTGATTCTGTAACACTTACCAAACTAAAGTGTCAATTTTTGTGTCTGTCTTCTCTATTTCAGTGAGCAGTCTTCATTCTTCAAGGAGTTGTATACTTCTTGATTTTTGTAATATGGAGCTTAGCATAATGCCTGGCATGTAGACACACAAGATTTATTAAATATCCATCAAGTAAATAAATTATTAGAGATTAATGCATTATGAAGGCTTGTTTCAATCCCATATTATTGTTATGCTTGTCAAGTTGTCTATGTTGTCAGTATTTGGAGGCTACCACCAGGGTTGGAAACATGATAAATAAGAGTGCTTTTTTTTTTTTTTTTTTTTTTTTTTTTTACAACTGTGAAATCAACACACGTTGTGGATGTTGCTTAGCTTTTAAAATACTAGTCTGAAAATAATTTGTTCATTAAAAGGACACTTTGGTTTTCTTGAGGTAAGCCATCGAGTTGTAGCTGTTGGCAAAACTGGACTATATTTGCACGTTAGAGCTGTGGCATACCCAAAGACACTAAGAAGGAAACAAAAAGCCGGAGAAGCGGAGCTGGTGTTGCGATGTGTAACCAGTGAGTCACACAGGGCATCCCACTCAGAAAGGCTCTGCATTTGGGGCTCAGTGATCTGTGGTTGCTATCTTGAATTCTTAGTAATTTTATTCTTGAATTTGTGATTTTGTGAGTGAAGTCCAATAGGACAGTGGAGCATGCATCAGCAGCATGGAGCTCTGCCTTCAGTCACCTCCTTGCCTCCCAGGACAGATGCTCAGCAGTCAGCTCCCCTGCCCCCTGGTACCCTTGTCTCTCCTGGCCTCCTTTTGCCCCCACCATCAAGCAACCACTATTACCCTCTGTCCCTACTTGGAGTCTGGGAGCAGGAGGGTCAATGTCTGCTATGAATACCTTGTGGTATCTTGTTGTAGGCATGGTGCTGGCTGTCCCCGCTCCCAGCTGGCAGTGCCATCATTCTTTCAGCAAGCAACAGTGGCAAGCCTCCCACTCATTCCTGATTCAGGTGCTGAGTGCATCCCAGCACAGAGGTTGTAATCCCTTGGAGTTGCCTGTCCACCATGAGCAGGGCAGCACGCTCCTTTGCAAGGGGAGATGCCTGGCTCAGGCTCACCACTTCTGGGTTGGCACTGTCAGTCCAATAACTTGCAGAAGGGGGAGCCCTATAGCTGATGGGTCACACACTTATGCCCTTGATCATGGGACAAGGCCCTTGGGTGCCTATGAGGGTCCTTAGTGGCCCTGTGAGTATCCCCGTGCTCAAGGGAGTTTGATATTAATAGCAATTTAAAAGCACCATGAGAGGTTGAAAGAGAGACACAGAAGAAAGGAAAAATTTTATAGTTTGGTGCCTTTAATGGCACTTTCATCCTATTTTTTCAGCAAGGAAACTCACATTTTTATTTTGGATTGAGCCCTGCAAATTATGTATCCCACCCTGAAGAGAAGGTAGTTAGAAGGCCTACAGAAAAAGAGGGAACTTGGACATTGTGCAGGTAGTTCTTTCCATGGGGTGGGAGTGGTGGTCAATTTTCTTGGATTTTTATGGAAACAGCCTCTTAAGGTGTCTCATCCAAAATACCTTTGGTTAGAGCATTTAAGTACCTTTTTATTTGATTTCAGTGTTCACCAAAGCAATCTTATGAGTGTGGTTTGTCTTCCATATAGCTTAGCTACAGGAGAGAATGTAGTGATTAGGAGAACTTTAAGTTTTCTGATTCCTGTGATAGTTATTTTTTTGTTGTAAATTAAACTTGCATTTTGAATTTTTGTTCTGGTCTGTAAGCTTGTTTTATGAAAGTATGTCTTTGAAGATATACTCAGCTTGGAGGAATGCCACAATATGTTTTTGAGCTTGCAAGCCTGAGGGCTTGAATCATGGTCAGTTAATCCCAGAATGAGCAATACTCTGTGAGGTCTCTAGGGAGATGGTCTGCCGGTGGTTTCCACTGTGAATGAGTCCACAATATTGCAATGTGGCAGAGCACATATGTGCTTATTTTTCCAAAGCATTTATGCTCTAGGGCACAAATAGCAACTGTGAAGCTTACTTGCGCCTCGAACAATACTAGCATAACTGTATGTCTTTTGGCAGCACCTATAAGCCTATGGCTCCTATAAAGGACGAAATTAATATGTAATTGAAAGGGTTGGGGAGGCCAAGCTAAAATTGTGACATTCCACCTAATTTTAGAAAGATAAACAAATTTGTGGTCTTCAAAAGATCTTTTAAAAAACGTTTGCTGCCAAACACCTGCTTTACCATATGCCCCTAGTACTTAAGCAGTCCCGAAAGCAGGCATGGGTTTTCACAGAAGAGTTTAATTGTGAATCCAAACTTCTTGAAACTTGCTAATGAAAGCTTTTCAGTGTCTACTGACTACAATTGATAAGGTGATGACTAAAGAGACTGCAAAGGGCTAAAATTAACTCCTCTTTTTCCTCCCAATTAAAATATTTATTCTCTAATTCATGTCAAAAATATTTCTTGAGTACCAGTACTTAACAAGTACAATGCATGTATGTCTATGTACATGTGTCTCATGTACAGTAACTCAGTTGAGCTATGCACAGAGGGAAACATGAGTCAGGATCAGACATTCTGCTTAACTAGCCAGTAGACAATAGAAAGGATGGTGTAGCAGGACTCTGTGATTGTGAGGGACCTTAAGCAAGAAGAGAGTATTTTTTACTCACATCATTGAAAATTTCAGGTATAAGACTAGGTTTTGTGTGGCATTGTTGCCAAGACAAGGTCTGTCACCTTTCAGCTCTGTGTCCTGCAGTGGATCCAGCTCTCCATCCTCCCTATTCAGTGCTCTTCCCAGTTCTTGAAGAAAACTCAGGGACTGAGTTCTGTCCCAGCACTGTCTTTTTGACTTGTGCAATGTCCACATCCAAGAACCCATCACTGTGGCTGGGGGATGGAATATGCTACCTGTCCTAGGCTGGGATCCTCTTCTCTACCCTTGGGGCCTCGAGGGAGGCCTCGCCCAATTTTAATGGAGTGAGAGTTCGGGGGAAAGGGATCCCCAAATGGAAGTCAGGTTGTCTCACCACGTGGCAAACAACCTCAGGATGTTTTTTCACTACAGCGCATAAATGAGCACAAAGAGAAGTATGTTAGGATAACCAAGTATTAACTGTGTGTGGAAGGGTAGATAAAAGGAGAAAGAAATCTTATATTGAAGAAGTTGGCAAAGCTACATGAGAGGGACCCCCCAAACTGATGTGATTTGAATAGGAGTGTAAAGGTATTTCAGACAGACACCTTTTTTTTTTGTTTTTTAATTGGAAGCGATGGGGAAAACATATGGCTGAGATTGGAACCTGGTTGGGGAAGAATATACAGATTGGAGAATAGGTATTTTGGAGGGAGTGGCAGTGGTATGCCAGGAAAGACAATGGGGTCATATTATAAAAATTCTCAAATTCTAGGTCAAGGCATTTAATTTAATAGGCAATAGGGAGTCCTTTAAATATTTCTAAGCGTGAATAATGCATAAATAGAGTTGAAGACAGTAGAAGTAGTTTCAGGATGCTGTGAAGGAGGGAGACCATTTAAGAGACAAGCTAAGAGTTCTTCAGGGAAGAGGATGGTAACAGGAGTAGAAAATCAGGGCAAGATGGAAAAGAAAATTGGGGCTGGTAGGAAGAGTCAAAGATAACTCAGAGCTCTTGGGTCAGGGTTCTATTATAGAAATAAGGAAATCTGGAGAGGTTGCTGGTGGAGGGAGAGGAGAGAGATCCTGAATTTGTCCTTGGAAATATTGAGTACTGTGTTAACACAGTGTAATGTGCTTGGTTAAGCATTGGGTGGAGACTCGACCAGTGAGACAGAATGCATAGCTGTGATCCAGTGATCCTGTGATTCACAATCAGAGGCAGTCTGGGAAATGTGGTGGGGCAATTTTGATTGTGACTGGGAATGACTGCTGGAATTCAGTGAACACTGTTCTGCAATACTGGACACATCCCTGCACAAGGAAGAACTGTTCTACCCAAATGCCAGTAGCACTTCTTGTTCTGGAGATTGGAAACTCCTTACTAATGAAAGCCTCAGGACCTTGGCAGTGAAAGAGCATGCAGTCTTGCTGGCAAACATAAATTCTTGCTCCTTGTTTTTTTTTATGTCTATAACAGAATGATGAATATTATGCCAAGTGCCAAAGGTACTTTGGGGGTTTTAGATAAAAAATTTCCTTTTGGGAGAGAAGGAGAAGATGTGTGGCCGAGATAGAGTTAGAAGTGGTGTGAAAGGCCCTGGGTTCACTTTCTTATTTTGCCACCAACTTGTATGTGCTCGCAGTGATCAATTTTCTGCACCACTGCTTCTTTATCCATTACATTGGAAAAGGAGGGGGAAGCTTTGCATCCCAGTGGAGTGAGCTGATGCTCTACTGTATTGTTCTGACTTATGTACCCTTCTCGTTGGCCCTCACATTGGCTGTGTTGCTCTTCACAAAGTGGGGTCCTAATGAGCGCTGCTTGGCCTCTTCTTTCTCTTGGGATAAAACCCAGTAATCATCAAGTTTGCCGTAAGATGACCCCTCTTCTATGTACCACAAATAGAGGTTGTCTTGGCTGTAGCCCTGGCTCCTGCTTGTTCTAACTGGTGCTCTGGGTGAGTTTCTACTTGGGGATGCACATCAGCACAGAAATTCCCATGACATGGAGAAGAAGGTAGCTTTCTAGGGCTTTAAACTGCCCTGTCCTCCAGTGTAGGGCTGGATTGCTTCTTCTGCTGAGTTGGGGGTCTCCTCTGACTCTTTTGACATACTTTTTTTAATGATAAGTTCTTTATGAAAATGTTTATGGGGATTAGGTAAAAAGTAACCGTTGAGAGTGAAGTTAAAATGAATAGTGATAATAATAATTATTCCCCTTCAAGATACCCTTTTAATCCACTCAGTTTGTTGGGTATAAGCAACAGAATGTTTAAACTTAAAGAACTAGATAGATAACAGTGACTGCAAAGCTACTGGGCAATGTGAAACCTGCTTTTTATATCACAGAAAAGTAAAAGTAGTAATACCATCACAGACCAGCAGCCAGGAGACCCGTCTGTGGAAATGTGTTCATTGTCACAAGAACCATTGTGAGTTAGTTGAGCAGGGACTTCAGTGGGATGGTTTTCCTTCTCCTTTCTGCCTGTCCAAATCCTACAGCTCCTCAGAGCCTAGATAAGGTCCCTTCTTGGCCTGAAGCCACTCCTGATGTGCTGACACTCTGATTTCTCCTTTTGAATTTTCTGCTGTTTCTGTGCCTCACAAGCAAGTGTCTAAGTTTCTTTAGAGACACGGTTCATGAGTGGGACTTGTGTCCTCTGTGAGTGTTTTTTTTGTTTGTTTTTTGTTTTGTTTTGTTTTGTTTTTTGGATGTTTGTTTGTTTTTTGAGACAGAGTCTCACTCTGTTGCCCAGGCTAGAGTGCAGTGGCATGATCTCAGCTCACTGCAACCTCCGCCTCCCAGGTTCAAGTGATCCTCCTGCCTCAGCCCCCCAGTAGCTGGAATTACAGGCACCTGCCACCATGTTTGGCTAATTTTTGTATTTTTAATAGAGATGGGGTTTCGCCATGTTGGCCAGACTGGTCTCGAACTCCTGACCTCAGGTCATCCACCCACCTCGGTCTCCCAAAATGCTGGGATTACAGGCGTGAGTCACCATGCCCGGCCTCTCTGTGAGGTGTTTAACTCCTAGAAGACAGGGGTGGTCCTTGTACCCACTGCTTTTCAAGCCTCCTTCCAAGCCTGCCAGTGGGAGCTTGGAATGTTTCTGTCAGCTTTATTCAGATTTCATGTAAAAGAAATTTACGTGAATTTATGTAGCACTCATTCAGATTTTTGTGATTATTTGAAAAGGATTAAAGGGAGATAAATTAATAGCATAGACTTTGTATGAAATTATGGCCCTATTGAAAATGAAATCCCCTGTGACAGTTGAAGGGATTTTGAGGAAAAATGCATTATGTATCCCATTTAGACTTTTCCTTCTGAAACACTTGAAAGCTGAGAACTGCCTGGAAGAACTTTTTTCTTTATTTTCAAAAGCATATAAGATTTCATACAAATGGTCTATTAATTTCTAACTTTAATAAAGGAATTTTGATTGAGTTTGATGTTTTTTAATGGCAGCAATTTGATGAACTGAATAGACCAAATTTTTTATTAGACAACTGCTGGAAAAATATTCATCACAACATTCTTCCACATATGAAATATGGCCAGTTTCTCATTTGCATGTATTCATTTAGCTTTTTCTTTTAAGTTGAGGTCATGATATTACTTCTAATTTTTTTTTTTTTTTTTTTTTTTTTTGCTTTTCCCTCCAGGGAAAAAACCTCACCTACACAGGAGTGCAGTAGTGCAATCACAGCTCCTGTTAACCTCAAACTCCTGGGCTCAAGTGATCCTCTCACCTCAGCCTCCCAAGTAGCTAGGATTACAGGTGTGTGCCACCACGCCTGGCTAATTTTTAAAGTTGTTTTCCCTTTTTTTTTTTTTTTTTTTCGTGGAGATGGGGTCTTGTCATGTTGCCAGGCCTGGTTTTGAACTCCTGGCCTCAAGTGATCCTCCTGCCTTGGCCTCCTAAACTGCTGGAATTACAAGCATGAGCCATTGCACCCAGCTGAAAAACCTCAATCTTTTACAGTTCAGAATTTCACTGTTCTGTGTACCCCAAATGTTAAGCTCCCTTCTTTTCTGAGTTTATCAGTAACCAAATTAGATAATTGTCACAATATAAAACCAGTGAGAGCTTTGGACAAAATGTAAATTAACTATAATCTCTTTAGATTGTTAGATGTTTAATGTCGTGTGGATTAAAAAAAGGATCTACTTGATAGTTATGAACTGAACTTTTTCAAAATGGCTCTGTTAGAAGACTTAATTCCTAACATTTATTGAGAGATAACTTTCTGCTGGGCACTGTTTTAAGCACTTTGTGTTAGATGTGCCATTGTCGCCTGCTTTTTTTTTTTTTTTGAGATGGAGTCTCGCTTTGTCATCCAGGCTGGAGTGCAGTGGCACAATCCCGGCTTACTGCAACCTCTGCCTCCTGGGTTCAAGTGATTCTAGTGCCTCAGCAACCTAATAGCTGGGACTACAGGCATGCGCCACCACACCCGGCTAAGTTTTGTATTTTCAGTAGAGATGGGGTTTTGCCATGTTGGCCAGGCTGGTCTCAAACTCCTGACCTCAGGTGATCTGCCTACCTAGGCCTCCCAAAATGCTGGGATTACAGGCATGAGCCACTGCTCCCAGCCCACCTGCCTTTTTTTTTTTGATAAGGAAACTGAGGCACAGAGAGATTATACAGCTTGCTAAAATGATAGAGCCAGAATTAGAACCCAGGCTCTTTGACTCTAGGGTCATCCACTACACCAAATGGGTTTTCCCTGTGTCAGAGAAATGTATTGAGGGTCCTATGTTAGATGGACATGGTGAGGCACAGCGGGTCTGAGGCTGGAAAAATGTGCAAGAGGATTTGAAGACAAGGCAGAACAAGGAGAGTCCTGAGATTGGCTGTGGTTTGCCTGAATGCTCTCCTGTAGCAACACCCAGTTTGCCTTTTGAAACTGTCCTTCCTTCTAATGCCGGAAGTGGGCAAATGGCCCAGGCCAGGCCAATCAGAGGAGTCCTTGCACCTCTCAGACCACAGTGATTGGTTCACAAATGGGCAGATAACCAACAGAGGCCAATTAAGCTGATGAGTTTTCATTCTGGAAATTTTATTGCAGTGCTTTAGAAAGAGATCCTGTCTTTTCACTGAATTTAAAGCTGGGAAGATATAGGCCTGGTGCTGCTGGCAGACATCTTGTCACTACTAAGGTGAGACCCTGCTAGTAAAAGGGGATCACACAGGGAAAAGCAGAGGTTAGAAATCGGGAAAAAGAGATGAAGTTCTGATAATATCCCCTGGATCTGGCTATGTCTGAAGGTAGGAGACCCACTCCTCAATTTTTCAGTTATGTGAGCCACCCTCCTTTTTTCCCTCCCCTCGTCTCTCTCCCCTCCCCTCGTCTCTCTCCCCTCCCCTCCCTTCACTCTCTTCCTCCCTCGTCATCTTCCTATCTCCCCTCTTCCCTTGCACGTCCCCTCCCTCCCTCTCCCCCCATCTCCTTAATTCTCCCCACTCCCTTCTCCTTCCCTACCATTATTTGCAGCTGAAGGAATTCTAGCATAAATAGTGATTAGATCTGGGAACTCTCCGATCTGGCATGTTCCTTGTTTCTGCCCTTGGCTGGAAGGGGAACTGTTCAACTCTATAAGGGTACAGAACCAGGTGGGTGGGGGCAGTGTTATGTGTGTGTGGGTGTCTTCTGAGCAGCGCAAAGAAAACCACTGAGAAAGGGCCTTTGGTTGTTGATGGTCCCTGGGAGGCAGAGCCATGGGACCATGGACCAAGCCACTGTTGGTGTATCAGAGAAATTCGTTAAACTGTGTTAAGTGTCTGTAACGATGCTGCTCGCTGGGCCCAGAGAGTTGAGGATCAGGTGTGGGAGTGTGATGATACATAGCATGTCTTCTGCTATTGAACATATTCTAATAAATAGGCCTCTGCCTTAAGAGTCTAGATGTTCGAGTGATTAATTTGCTTAGTTTCATGCCCTTGAGGGAAGAAATTAGAAATCTCAGCAAGTGCTTTTATCAAAAACTTACCTACCCTGGTATGAAATTATAACATTCCATGCTGTACTTTGTAGGAATCAATCCTAAAAAAAGATGGCAATGGAGATAGACTGAGAATTACTTCCATTATCAGATATGAAATGACAGCTTTCTAGATAAGCTTTGCACATTTTATAGAGCTATGTAGCTTCCTTACATCAAGCTACAAAATAGACGTCTGTGTCTACTAAAGGCCTGTGACCTCTAGTGAGATTTTCTGAGCTGGTGTCCAAATGAATGTTTGTGAAGAATCCTTTGAGATGGCTTTCTTTTGCCTGCCTGGTGTGAGAACATCATTATTATTAGAGTAAAATGCACACTATCCTAATAAATATATTAATGTCTCTCAATTTATGACTAATGATATTTGTGGTATCCACCCACCTCCAGTTCTACTTCTGCCAAAATGCAAGCCATTATGGTAGCTGGCTGATGTGCACTTTCTTACATTATCTGCTCATTGTTAAATTGATAAATGGTACGTGTGAATAGTCCTCTCATTGTCCCCAAAAGATATTGAATACTTATTTTCACCAAAAGCATATTTATAATACTTTGCCAAACATTTGACAAAACTATATCCTGTGTATTACGAATGCTATTGGCAGTAACCAAGATCACTAGCTTAAAGGCCAAGAGGAGGAGTTTATTTTAAAATACTGCTTCTTTGAATAGTTATTTATAGTAAGATGATACTACTTGATTTCGTGTAACTTATTTTATTGGAAGATTACACTCTAATCCAAAGGGTTTGTGAAACAGAGTTTTCTGGCTCCTGCATTTGCTTCTAGAAAAATTCTAGCTGCATTGTATTAGGCAAAAGCCCACTCTCTCACTCAACATTTTCTGGTGATGTGCCATTTTCTAAATATGTCCTGCCTGTTCCAAAATGAATATCAATAGCTAGAAGCAGTTGGAGAATGTTAATTTAGCACTTGTGTTACAGAGTGGCATTCAGTTTCCTAGATTGTGTCCTGTTCCCACGTGGGCTTTTCAAGTGATTTATTATCTTTTTCAAGCAAAGCATCCAACACGAATAAGGCCAGACCTGTTACTGCACTGGTTGGCAGTTATGTCAACCTTTGTCTTGAAGCCTGATGTGATACTTGGTCTGTAGAAAGTTGGCAGACATAGGCTGTTTTCAGACTGCAGTTTTAGTCATCTAGTTCAAGATATTTTTTGACTAATAAATTATCTCTAAAAAAATCCAGTCCTCCTGTATAATCTCTATTTTTAACTTCCAGGGTCTGGATGTAGGTTACTTGGACAGGTGGTTTAGAAAGTCCATTAATGGTCATCCCTAACAGTGGTTTTTAAACTTTTTAGACCTTGCACTTTGATCAGTAAAAAATTATTTATAAATGAAATGATATACCACTGTGCAGGAATATATTATATAAATTAATTTAGATTTGTGTCTGTTACGTATTTTCTACAACAGATGAAACCTAGAAATTGAAAGGATTTTATGGAAAATACATAGTTGCAATATTTTCTTCTTGTGGCCCAATGCACTCCACTTTGGAAGCTACTGATTTAGAAAACAAAAGATTATTCAGTACATGCAAATGGTTCTTTTGGAGCTATCACACTTATCCTAGTTTGATTTTTGAAAAGTGTGGTTTTTAGTAAACCTCAGAATAAATGTGTCTTGAATACAACTTCTGGTCACGATCAATTGCTATCAGTTATCTGTTTCAGTTATCTGTTATGGGAGTGTGGTAACCAATTAACCAGGACAAGAGTCTACAATTTCATTATGAAATATTTAAGACATACAAAAGTATAAAATGTAATATGACAAATGTGCATGTTTTAATCCACACCTTAAAAAACTTACCTTCCAGCTGAGTGCGGTGGCTCACGCCCGGAATCCCAGCACTTTGGGAGGCCAAGGCAGGTGGATCACCTGAGGTCAGGGGTTCGGAACCAGCCTGGCCAACATGGCGAAACCCCCATCTCTACTAAAAATACAAAATTAGCTGAATGTGGTGGTGCATGCCTGTTATCTCAGCTACTTGGGAAGGTGAGGCAGGAGAATCGCTTGAACCTGGGAGGTGGAAGTTGCAGTGAGCTGAAATCGCACCATTGCACTCCAGCCTGGGCAACCAGAGTGAAACTCCATCTCAAAAAAAAAAAGAAAAAGAAAAAAAAGTCATTTTCCTCCTACAGAGATCCACTATTCTGATATTGCCTTTTTAAATTTCCATGTAACTGTAGACCTATGTTTGGGTCCTAAACAGTGAGTTAATGTTTTGCTTTTTTTTTTTTTTTTTTTTGACGGAGTCTCTGTCACCCAGGCTGGAGTGCAGTGGTGCAATCTCAGCCCACTGTAGCCTCCACCTCTCAGGTTCAAGCGGTTCTCCCACCTCAGCCTCTCGAGTAGCTGGGATTACAGGTGCCCCCCTACCCTTGCCCCCAAATTTTTGTATTTTTAGTAGAGACAGGGTTTCTCCATGTTGGCCAGGCTGGACTTGAACTCCTGACCTCAAGTGATCCTCCCATCTTGGCCTTCCAAAGTGCTGGGATTATAGGCGTGAGCCACCGCACCCAGCCTGTTTTGAACATTTTAAACTTTATGCAGTACATACATACAATATATAGTATACGTTTGACTACAACTATTTTTTTTTTTTTTTGCCCTCTAAATATGTTTGATTATGGGTAAATCTAGTTCATTCATTCCCACAGCTGCATTCTCTAAAGTTTGAGAATGCCACAGTATATCCATTCGTCTGTAAGTAACTTTTAGGTTCTCTCTTGCTTTTTCTTTTTTCTTTTTTTTAACTTTTATTTTAGATTCAGGGCTACACATGAAGGTTTTTGTTTTGTTTTGTTTTGTTTTGTTTTTTGTTTTTTGTTTTTTCGAGATGGAGTCTCACTCTGTCACCCAGGCTGGAGTACAGTGGTGCAATCTCGGCTCACTGCAAGCTCCACCTCCCAGGTTCAAGCCATTCTCCTGCCTCAGCCTCCCAAGTAACTGGGACTACAGGTGCCCGCCACTACGCCCAGCTAATTTTTTTTGTATTTTTAGTAGAGACAGGTTTTCACCATGTTAGTCAGGATGGTCTTGATCTCCTGACCTCGTGATCCACCCACCTCGGCCTCCCAAAGTGCTGGGATTACAGGCGTGAGCCACCGCGCCCGGCCTGCAGGTTTGTTTTATAGGTAATCTGTGTGCCACGGGGGTTTGGTGTACAGATTATTTCATCACCCAGCTATTATGCTTAGTACCCAGTAGTTGTTTTTTCTGATCCTCTCCCTCCTCCTTTCTTCCACCGTCAAGTAGGTCCCAGTGTCCCTTGTTCTCCTCTTAGTGTCCATGTGTTCTCATTGTTTAGCCCCTGCTTGTAAGTGAGAACATGTAGTATTTGGTTTTCTGTTCCTGCATCAATTCACTTAGGATAATGGCCTCCAGGTCCATCAATGTTGCTGCAAAGAACATAATCTCATTCTTTTATATGGCTGCATAGTATTCCATGGTGTATATGTATAACATTTTCTTCATCCAGTCTACTGTTGATGGGCATTTAGGTTAATTCTATGTCTTTGCTTTTGTGGGTAGTGCTGCAGTGAACATATATGTGCATGTGTCTTTATGACAGAACAATTTATATTCCTTTATGTATATATCCAATAATAGGATTGCTGGGTCAAATGATAATTCTGTTTTAAGTTCTTTGAGGAATCACCACACTGCTTTCCACAAAGGATGAATTAACTTACACTCCCACCAGCAGTGTGTAAGTGTTCCCTTTTCTCTGCAACCTTGCCAGCATCGGTTAATTTTGATTTCTCCAATAATAGCCATTCTGACTGGTATGAGATGATATCTCACCGTGGTTTTGATTTGCATTTATCTGTTGATTAGTGATGTTGTTTTTTCTATTCCAAATAATCCTGCTAGGGATTTTAAAAATAAAAATTTGTTGATGTTTTCTTAGAATATACTTAGGAGTAGAATTGCTAAATTGTAAGATGTGTACTTTATTGCATTCATGAGATACTCCCACCATTGTCCATATGAATCTCCCTTGCTCCTTGTCCTTGTTTACACTTGGTATTGTCAGACTTTTTTTTTTTTTTTTTTTTTTTGCCAATTTGATGGATGTGAAATAATACCGCATTGTGGCTTTATTTTTTTGTAAACTGTTTATTGGCTTTTTGATTTTATTTTCTGTAACTTGCTTACTCATATATTTTGCTGTTTTCTTTTTTTCTTTCGGAGTTTTATACATTCTATATATATATTCAGGATACTAATCAGTTATCTATTATAGATGCCTGCGACCTGTCTTTGCTTTTAAAAAATGTTGTCTTTTAATGAACAGAACTTTGATATATAAAGCTTCCGTATATCAATGGGTCTATTTCTCCACGCTCTGTTTTTCGGTCATGTACTAATAATCTAAATTGCTTTGACTGGATAATAAGTATTAGTTATGGCAGAATAAGTGCTTCCCCTATGTTACTCCTCTAATGTAAAGTTATTTTCTTCAGTCTTGCTTAGTTTTTTATGCCTCATTTAAAAAATTGAATGGGCAACCAAGAATCATTGGACATTTTCTGAAAACAAAACTCCAAAACACAACTTCAATATGAAAGCAAGAAACGAAGATAAACAGAAAAAATAAAGTTTAGCATCCACAAAGTACTAATATGCGTAAAGCAATATGTTTAGGACTAATCCTTACTCATTTGCAAAATATCCCTAAATTTAGCAGTGTTAACAAATCAGCCTTACTGTGACCTATTTATTTACTTAATATATTTTATTGGGAAACTCAAAATTGTATACTTTTTTTTTTTTTTTGGAGACAAGGTCTTGCTCCATCACCCAGGTTGGAGTATAGTGGTCAGATCCTGGCACACTGCAATTGATGCTTGTCCAGATGAATAAGTAGCATACTAGAAGTATAGTAAGGTTTTGTTTTCATTATTGTTGTTGTTTATTTGCCTGGTATCTCTGTGACTTGGCTGTGTTATAAAACAGAATGTAAATTTTTATTTTGCTTATGTGAATTTTTTTCTGTGATCTTAGTCTTTTCTGATCAGTCTTTTGTAGTGAATATGTATATTATTTTTATAGATAGAATGGGAAATTTTTTAAAGGAAGTTTTAACTAGAATTTTTCTGATAATTAACTTTTATTCTAGAAATTCTTGTAAGGTGAACTTGAATTTTTTGTTTTGATTCATTGTAAGAAAAAGTCAATTTCCTTTATAAAAGTCATCCATGTATTTTTTTACTTTTATGACCTCCAAATAGTCCCCCACCCCAGAGGTAACAGCCTTATTTTTTTTTCTTTATACTATATATACTTCTTGGTTAACTACTTATTATCTCATATGGATTATTTATATATTCAGGATATTAACCTTTCATCGTGTTATAATATTTCCTCAACTTTTCATTTGTCTTTTACCTCTGTTTATAAACTTTCTTACCACCTACATTTAAAATTTTTGTTATGACTATTTAATGACATCTGTAAATAACCTTCTCTATCTCAAGATCATAAAACATACTTAATTTTATTTTCGTACCCCTATACTTTTTATTACATTTTTTATTTTTTGAATATATTATGAATATTCCAGATATATAAAGAATGAGATATTTAGCACCTGTGAACCCGCCAGGTGATTCAGGAATAAACCATAATCTGTCCTCCTAAACTTCATGGGTGTTCCTCCCCAGTTGGATTTCCCTCCTTTTGCCGCAGAGGTAGCCCCTCTGCCAAAGTGATTAGACAGTTGTCCCCATTTTTAAAATATATAACACTCTTATTAAAGTCTAACTTCTTACAGAAACTTGGTTCTGTTTCTGGTCCTTCCAGTTTGTTCTGTTTAGTTGTCTCTACATTTTGGCACCCATAACGTGCTCTTTTATTTAAGGCGGGGCAGCTCCTCTTATATTATTCTTCCTTTTTACAATTTTCTTGGCTAGTCTCACTTATTTACACACACACACACACACACACACACACACACACACACACACACAGGTTCAGTGACCTGCGATAGAAAATAAAACGATTCTTTGTCTTCCTTCTTCACAACTGGCTCTGATGGGAAGTACCATATCACCTCCTCTCGTTGAAAAAGAATTGTTGCTTCTTCCATCATGATATAGTGTAGTGCAAGTAACCTGTCATTAGCCTGCTAAAAAACATTTTGCAACTTAAGTGCTGTCTAGGAGGACGAGGCAGATAAACATAGGAAAAATCTCAACAACCCTGGCTTTCTGTAATTCTTGCCTGAACACCTGCAGGCTTGGCTTAGATAACCCATATACGTATATCATCCTTCCCTTTGCTTCCCCCCTCCCAGAGTCCAAGTTCCTTATTACAGATCTTGCTGACCCTAGAGTTATTTTGAAAACACACCTCAGACCTTCATTCATTTGGAAAAATCTGTAGCTTTGGAAGTGGAAATATTAACAAGCAGGGAAAAAAATGGAATAGTTTAGAGAAGTGCCACTTAAAGTGTGGTCTGCAGATGGCAGTGTCACCATCACTTAGAAGTTTGTTAGAAATGCAGATTCTCAGGCTCCACTCCAATCCTACTGACTCAGAGGCTGCATTTTAACAAGTCACACTTGAGAAGTTTTGCTTTAAAAATCAGAATCCCAGGCAAGGTTGACCTGCCTCAGAAGTGTCCACTCCTCCTCTAATCTTTAAAAAGTAACTGAAGCATAGGGGTGGGTGGGTGTTGACAATATTTTACATACTCCATGCAATTTGAGGCTTTACCAGTGAGAGATTAATTTTAGTTAATGTAATTAATTGAAAAATTCATCTTTAAAGAAACAACCAGCTGGGCACGGTAGCTCATGCCTGTAATCATAGCACTTTGGGAGGCCAAGGCGGCTGGATCACTTAAGGTCAGGAGTTCGAGACCATCCTTGCCAACATGGCAAAACCCTATCTCTACTAAAAATACAGAAATTAGCTGGGCTTGGTGGCATGTGCCTGTAATCCCAGCTACTCGGGAGGCTGAGGCAGGAGAATTGCTTGGACCTGGGAGGCGGAGGTTGCAGTGAGCTGAGATTGCACCACTGCATTCTAGCCTGGGCAACAGAGTGAGACTCTGTCTCAAAAAAAGAAAAAAAGAAACAACCGGGAGAATGAAGGGTTATTACAGGCTACTGGCTATTTGTATTGCCAGTATGATTATTAGATACTGTTGATGCTGATGATTATTAGACTCTGTTGCTATGTTCTATAAGGACACGTTTAGCAAGAGAAGAGAAAGTAATTTTGTAACATAGACACTTAGGGAATAGGCTAGGCCTGGATTGGAGGGGGCTGTCAGGGAAACATGACATTTATTTAGTAAGAAGAGGAATTAGAGGGTGAGATAAAGGTAGCATGGGGGTTTTGCTCAGAAATGAGAAAATCTTCCCTTTTCGTGCTTTTATATTGTGATAATTTGTATGCTCAAGATCCAGTATTATTCTTTTAATCTGACTTTTCAAGTTTAACCTGGAAAGTTAATTGCCACTTCCAATATTGTTTCTGTTTACAAATACATAGCAGCCATTTCCTGCATGTAGGGTTCCCTAAGAAGAGTCAGACACTGAAACCAACATTAGAATGAATGAGTGTAAGAGCATCATAGAAGTATTGACTTGAGCCTCCGTGTCTTCCTTTTTCACAGGATTACAACAAGCATTAAATGGAATCTGCAAGAAAGCCCAGAAAGCTCTCAATAAATAGCAGCTCCTCCTCCCCTTCCCTCCCTCCTTCCTCTCCCTCCCCCTCATCCTATCCCAAGCAGTTTGATTCCAGATTCTGTAGAGGCTAATAATACTAAGAATAGCAGTAGTGGTAGAAATATTTATAAGGTGCAAAGATAAGAAGGAAGTAATTTTGTATTGGAAGAGATATTTGGGGTTCCAAGGGAATAGCTTTAAGAATGCATATGCAGAGTTTTGAGAATTGTCTTCATTTAAATTATAATAATTTACAATTTACTGAAGACAAGCTAGGCTGAAATTTATCCTAAATCATTTCTTTGGGAACCCCTAACAACAGCTTTAGGAGTTAAAGCTGACATCAGCTGGTACTTGTTGTAATCCCTAGCAGGAGGTTCGGGGTTACCAAGTGACATGGCAGCAGGCTTGGTACTAGTATGCATTCTAGTCTACCAAGTCTGAAAACTAAGAAGGTTGGAGTTATCAGAGATCAGAAAAGAAGTTAAAGATCAGAAAATCGAGGAGTCAGCAAAATTTGAAAGAATTTTCTTAAAACACTTCTTTATCACTCTCATCATAGAACTTCAGTAGCTCCTTCTGCCTAGCTGATTTTTCAAGGTATTGCCAGACTGGCCCAAAGCCTGTTTCTAGTTCACCTGATGCTTTTACCCATTTTTCTCCCTATTCAGTAATTCCACTGGAGATGATGCTTTCTACTTTTTCCAGCTGTCTAAAATCATAATCATCAGTTAAGATCTGCTTCAAATTTCACTTCCCTTTCGTCTCTAAAGTCTTCTGGAGAATTTCAAACAATTTGAATTCCTGCTGTCCAACCCTCTCACCAACTTCAGTATTATTTTTGCACCTGCTTCTCTATGCATTTCCTATGTCTCTTCCCCGTGAATACTTTGGAAGTGCCCTGAGGGTTGGGAAACCTATAATTTGACGTTTTTATAAGTTCATACTTAAAAGTAGTAATTTCTTAATGTGAAAGGTAACCCTTGCTAGCTAAACTTATCCCTGGATTATCTAAACCCAGGGACAGAATGGATTTGGAAAACATTTTGGAGAGGGAAATATTTGGAGGAAAGTCATTGAAGTGTAAATATTTTCATTGTGGCTTAATTCAAGCCGACAACCTGAGGTCTCAGGATGGGGAAGCCAGCTCTAGCACACTGCTGAAAGGGATCCCCCACTTTCCAACTCTTTATTCAAATATCTGAAGCCAAATATTAATAGTTTTGGGTATCACTGTTTTCCTCACTGTCAACCTCATGGATGGAGTAGGGAGAGTCATTTATACTTGATGATTGGATTCTGCTGGTATATAGGTGTGACAAAGAAAATTCTTAGCCATTATGTAAATATGGTCGTTTCTAAAAAATATTCTTAACAGCCAGTCTGTTAGAGAAACAACTAAAAGGTTATGGGATTGGATGTGAACATAACTTTGTAGCTACATATTTGGACAGCCTGTGAAAGCAATTTCTTTGAAGGACTGTGAATAGCAAATGTTCAATAAATATTGGCCAGATGACTGATAGAAGAAAAGGGCTAAAGAAAGGGGAATGATTGCATTGTACATCCAGTGGAATTGCACAAGGCTAAAGTAATAGAAAACAAGAAATGGTGAGGCTTCATTTTCATTTTCTGTCCTTTTGGATCAGAGGTCCAGATCAGTTTCCTAACTGTGCCATGCAAATACGTGTCCAGAATGACCACGTATTTGCATGGCACAGTTAGGAAACATGAATTTATTTAAACTTAATATAAGCACAGGAATTTGTAGAGAAAGTTTACTAATCTTTATCATGGAAAAGCAAAAGTTAAGGCAGGTTCCCTAAAGTAAGATTAGGCTTACAAGCAGTAGAAAAAATGGTGACTTTACCTCAAGAGCACCCTAAAAATCATGATGTAAGCTGGGCCCAAATTGTCCTAGGCACATGGTTATTTTTAAATCCATGATTCTTACTTTGGAGGACTAAGAACACTGAATCCAGCATTATTTTAATTATTTGGATTTGGATTCCTAATTAAAGCTAACTACTGCTTCACAGATTAATCTAGATAAGAAAGTTAAAGCAATTCTGTTGCCTTTAATAAACACCTCTGAATCTGGAAGAAGACTAGATTAGCCAAAATCTTATTTTATAACTTGAGGTTCTAAAAAGCAATAGCAAATCAGCCCCTTAGCATTTCCCAAAATATTCCAATCCATCTGCTTAAAAAAATTACTGCCAAATACTTTAATTTGTTAGAAATAAAACACTTTACTCTTAAAGCTATGCTTTGAGTTGTTCATTCTCCATTGAGGTGCATATAGAACTCTACCTCTCCAGGAGAGCATATTAGGATTACAGGCAAGTAAGGGTATTGCTATCCCCTTCTTTTTTTGAGACAGAGTCTCATACTGTCACCTGGGCTGGAGTGCAGTGGCACGATTTCGGCTCACTGCAACCTTCACCTCCTGGGTTCAAGTGATTCTCCTACCTCAGCCTCCCGAGTAGCTGGGATTATAGGCGTGCGCCACCATGCCTGACTAATTTTTTGTATTTTTAGTAGAGACAGGGTTTCACTGTGTTAGGCCAGGCTGGTCTCGAATTCCTGACCTCGTGATCCGCCCACCTTGGCCTCCCAAAGTGCTGGGATTACAGGCGTAAGCCACCGCGCCTGGCCACTGTCCCCTTCTTTAAGCAAAGATTTTTACAGTCACAAAGCCTTATCCTATTTGGAGGTTTATCATCCTCTTTCCTAACATGAGCTTAAAAATATTATCATTACACTAACCTTTTGCCTCCTCTGAATTCTTACGGGTTCGAGCATGGCCAATGGGATAATTATAGGCTGAGTTTTTGCCTCTTGTTTGTAAAATCCTGGGAATTATACTTCAGGTTTTCCTTTGGCTTTTCCCCTTTCTTGCTTATTTGGTATATAGTGGAAAGAGGATTGAATGTCTCAGCTTAGTCACCAAAAACCTGTAATGTGATATCTTGAAAGGAAACAGGATCTGCTTTAGTTTTGGTGGCATCTTCATGATTAGTAAAACAGAACAAAACAAAAATATTGATGATACTTAAGTTATCATTTTAACTCCCAGCATTACTATTGAACCCTAGTTCTACATGAAATTTTTTCCCCTCCTATGTAACCTATGTAGTTTTTCATATGGGAATTCTGGGGTGTGTTTAAAGCCCTAAAATGAGAGTTAAGATGAGGCAATAACAGCTGGTGATAAAGTGGCAGCATATGCTTTCTTAGGTGCCATTTTCCTAATGTTTTATGTTGAGAGATCCAAAATGAAATTGGAAGCGGTCGGGATGATAATGGCCCCAAAAGTGGGTAGCAATTTTAATGTATTCCTATTCAGAAGTATTGGTTAAACCATTTCCAGAAAGAAAAAAAAGGAAAAGCTGGAAGATGGAAAGATGGATTTGAAAGTAAAATAAAAGGACCTGAGTTTTCATAGGTGGAGGAAGGTGGATGGGAAAGTAGATCAAAGTAGTACTTACTTTCTCCCTTTATATGAGGCTTTCAGCATAGTTTGATTTGCATTTTCTGGGTCAAGGTGAAGCCCAGATACTGAATGTTGCTAGTTGGGCTTGTTGCCCTTGTGGATTTTCAGGGAAAGGAAGATCACTGTACAGGCTGCCACCTGGTTGTAGCAGTATAAAGAGTAGAAGGTTTCAGAGTGAGGCAGATCATAACAAAAAAGTGTTATCTAATAGAATTCAAAGAACAAAGAGATCAGGTAGTTCAGTTAATCACCTTGGAAATAGTTTCACTTTGTAATATAAAATACAACATTATATAAGCAAGTTTAAAACAATGATGAAAAAATTAGCACTTTCTCTGCAATTACTGTTATAGTCATAATGCAAACGAATGCCAGTCTGTATTAGTATTCTCAAAAAGCCCAGCCTTGTAATTTTGAACTTTCGTTTCTATTAAAATTTCCCCTTTGCAGTTGGAATTTTTCTTTTCTTTTTCTTTTTTTTTCCTTTTTTTCTTTTTTTTTTTTTTTTTTGCAGGGTAGAGGGTGGTGGTGGGTGGTGTGCAGCTTGACTTGCTTGACGAATCTACATTGAATCTGTTTCAGTCCATTCCTGAACATTCTAGGCACTGAGGCAGCTTCGTGGTTTTTTTAGAGAACTCATCTCTCACTCAGTAGTAACCCATGCTAACAGTTACGATTGATAACGCAATCACCTGTTACAATAATTACTGCTGCTTTTCTCCTAATCTCATGTGAAAGAGGTTAAGACACCCCTTCTGTTATACAGAACAGGGTTTTTGATGCTATCACTAGTGACCATCAGAGAAGAAAGCATTGGGTTATTACATGTCCCTATGACTAATTGCCACTTAGTGACTACAGAACTTACAAGTTAAATTTCTACCAAGGCTCAGAAGCCCTGGCATAGTACCACTGGGGAATGGGGGAATTTGCAGTTTCTTTCACTGCTGGTGTAAGTGGAGGGCACTTCTCTCTTGTATTGGAGTCTCCCCGGAACAGGGGATAATAAATAAGTGAGAGTTTGTTTGTTTCATCGGGCATTTGTACCCATTTGTTTCTTCTCCTTAGGCCACTCTCTTAAGGCTTTCCCTTGCGTTTTATTTTCTTGTCTTTGTTGTTGAGATGAAAAAGTACAGTTGTTTTGACCTGACTTGTGTCTAAGATTACTCAAAATCATTAAGCACCTTGAAAGATCATTTCATTTTGTTCAACATCTTTTTTCAGGGGGAGGGGTGGGTGCTTGGGAACTGCTTCAGAGATTTACAAGTTTGTAATTTACTAAAAATTTCAAAACTGTCTGCTTTGTAAATAAGTGGCCTTAAAGGAAGACCTGTTAATAAAAAAGATACCTGTTTTGGTTATGTTTCTGAGAAGGAATGATTATATTAGGTTTTAAGATTCTGTTCACCTAAGATCTGATGAAAGCATAACCAGAAATTGGCCGTCTGGAAAGCACTATTAATGGATCCAGAAATGTCATTGTCATCTTGATCATATAATAGAATTTGCATTGAAGAAAAATATGGTGGGCTGAGTAGAATTCAGTCTATGAAAAAGTCAGAGTTCCTTAATTTTATTCTTTCTTTAGGTCAGTTTATTGCACATATCATTTTTAATTACTATTTTTCCCCTTTCCCATTTTCCACCTTTCAAAATTTACATTATGATAGGCTGCTTTTTTTTTTTTTTTTTTTTTTTTTTTTTTTTTTTTTCTTTTTCCATATGCAGTGGCTCTCCTCCTGCCTCCCCTCCCTTCACCCATTCCTCCTCACCTCCATAGCTGGATACAGGCCTAGGCTGCTTTTCAATATGTTTTGAAATATAAATTGAATGATTACATAAAAAATAACAATCCAGGTTTTATTATTATAACTTTTTGCCTTTATAAAGTTTTTGCCTTTCTTTAATATGATTCAAATTATGTTATGAAGAGGAAAAAACCTGTTTCTAAATGTCTGTGTGTGTGTGCGTATACATATGTATACATATATATACACGTATATACATATAGGTATACATATATATACCTATATGTATACACACACACAAACACACACGTATATATATATGAGTACAGAAAAGGTCTGACAGGATGCTCACATATTGATGGACATTGGGGTTTTTTCCAGTTATGAGTTATCACAAATAAAGCTGCTAGTGAACATTTGTACATAAGTGATATGGTTTGGCTGTGTCCCCACCCAAAATCTCATCCTGAATTGTAATCCCCATGGTTCCTGTGGTCCCCATAATCCCCATGTATCAGGCAAGAGACCAGGTGGAGGTGGTTGAATCATGGGGATGGTTCCCCCATGCTGTTCTCATGACGTTGAGTGGGTTCTCACGAGATCTGATGGTTTTGTGGGTGTCTGGTGGTTCCTCCTGCATTCATTCTCCCTCCTGCCGCCTCCTGAAGAAGGTGCCTTGCTTCCCTTTAACTTTCTGCCATGAATGTAAGTTTCCTGAGGCCTCCCCCGCCATACTGAACTGTGAGTCAATTAAACCTCTTTCCTTTATAAATTACCCAGTCTTGGACAGTTCTTGATAGCAGTGTGAAAATGGACTAATACAATAAGTCTTTGTGTGGAGATATGTTTTCATTTCTCTTGAGTAAATAACTAGGAGTGGAAAAGCCAAATGGCATGGTGTGTGTATGAAAATGGTTTTCCTAAGTGTTTGTGCCATTTTATATTCTGATCAGCAATGTATGACATTTACAGTTGTTCTATACCCTTGTGAGCATTCAGTATTGGCTGTCTTAAATTTTGGTCATCCTAGTAATGGGTGTGTAGTAGTATAGTATCTTATTGTGGTTTTTCAGTAGTTCCTTGTTCACTGTTTTCATACTAGACTTTGGTTTGTAATGTAATTCTTCTGACATGTTTTTAATCTCTGTTGCTTCTTGCCTGCCTGTCTGCCTTCCTTTCTTTCTCCCTCCCTCCTTTTCTTCCTTCCTATCCGGCTGTGCACTTATCCATGTATGCCTTCTTTTTGTTATTACCCATCTTCAACTGAAGGCCATTTTATCTATTACAACTGTTTACTCAAGTATTGAATGGGGAGGAGACAGAGAGTGAGTTGGGCCAACATCATCATTAATTCAGGCATTTTATCTCAGAATATTTTCTCATGTAATTAATTTGATCCTGTGCTGTGCTGTCTCCATTTAGGAGTCTCTTTATTAGGCTGGAGATGGTGGCTCACACCTGTAATCCTAGTAGTTTGGGAGTCTGAGGTAGGAGTATCACCTGAGGCCAGAAGTTTGATACCAACCTGGGCAACATAGTGAGAGCCTATCTCTACAAAAAAAAAAAAAAAAAAATAGCCAGGTGTGGTGGTGCATGCTTGTAGCCCCAGTTACTTGGGAGGCTGAGGTGGGAGAATCATTTGAGCCCAGGAGGTTAAGGCTGCAGTGAGCCAGTTATGGCACCACTGTACTCCAGCCTGGGCGACAGAGCAAGACCCTGTCTCACAAACGAAAACAAAACAAGACAAAAAACAATTGAGATTTTTACCTGCCCTGGGAGAAAAGCAAAAAATTAGGCAGAAATTGTATGTTCTCTACTCTTTAAAAGAAAAAGCTAAATGAATACATGCAAAAAAAAAAAAAGGTTTAGTTGGTTTTGTTTTTGTATCCTCATTCAATTTGGTTCAATTTTTACTTCATTGGAAATTATTCCTCATGGCTTGTAGATGAGATGGCCTTCTAGTTAGGTTGAATATTGAGTCTGTTCTTTTTTGAGTTCTTTTTATTTTGGTTGGCTTTAGAAGGAAAGTCGAATAAAAATGCCTCTCTTCTGTTAACTTTAATCAAAAGTCTTACTTGATATTTCTTAGAGTCTTTTAATTATGCCCATCCCCATTTCCATAAACTGTTAGTGGCTCTAATGAATCAAGTCTGACTCCTTGGTTTTCTAGATTTTTAAATTCCAGCCTCATTGTCAGCTGAGGAATGACGAGGTTCATAAATTTGGAAAGGAGAGCTTTATTTTTCATAAAGGGTTGCAGCCTGCAGGGTAGCCATTCTGACAGACTGGGAAGCATAGCCTTCCACTGGAGACCAGAAACAGACAATTGGAGGGTGAGAAGAATAAGACAGGGATTCACACTGAAGGAGATGGAGGAATATTCGTGTTCTGTAAGCAATAGGAGGAGTCATGCATATTTAGGAAGGGAGAAACATGCACACGCACAGCTGAGCCTCATCCTTCTCCAGGGGACCCATGGTTTTTAACTATGGCCACGTTAGCATGATCCGGGGTGGAATTTTTGGATCTCTGACTTCAAAAGATGAAGCAGAGGACACAAAACCCCTCCCTGCACATCCTCCGTGGACTGGCCAGAACCACTCTGTGGTCTGTGGGCTCTTATCAAGAAGGAATGCTGGTCGGTTATTTTGTTGAAAACCACAAAAAGGAGGGGCGGTTTCAG
This sequence comes from Nomascus leucogenys, assembly GCF_006542625.1. NCBI lineage: Eukaryota > Metazoa > Chordata > Mammalia > Primates > Hylobatidae > Nomascus > Nomascus leucogenys. The sequence continues at coordinate 96,769,935 of NC_044402.1, read as the reverse complement.
GAGGTTGATTGACATCGGGGGTGGAGTGGGGCTTTCCAAAGGGCTAGTTTCTGTTTAATCCTTATGGAGGAAACCCTAATGGTGGTTATGGAGGGAGGGGACATCATGAGGCACGTCTGATCTCTTGTCTGGTCATGGTTGGGAACTGAGTTTTCAAGGATTTCTGGGGTCCCCTTGGCTAACAGGGGGTCTGTTCAGTAGGTTGGCGGGCTTAGGATTTCATCTTTATTTTTCACTATATCTATACAACCTAATATTTTAACCAATCTCCAGTACTCTCCTTTATACTCAGATACTCTAACATGTGCTTTTCCCCCCTTTAACTGTTTTCTTCTCCTCATGCTAAGGCTCATTGGAGTTTCTAAGCACACTTCTATATTTCTCATCATCTACATATCCCATCTCTCTTCAGCTAAGTCTTCTCAAGCTTTAAGACTCAGCTCAGTGTTACTGCCTCAAAGATGCCTTCCCTGTCTAATCTGATCCAAAGTGGTCCTCCTTTTCTGGAAATTTCTCCATCACTTATGTGCAGAATTTAACATTTAATTATACGTATAGTCTTGTGGTGTTTCTTGTGCTGGTTTGTTTGTTTGTTTTTTTAGCATTATCTCGCCCAGCTGGACTACTCAGAGAACTACTAGAGAACATGGACCAAATCGTTCCTTTTTCTGTAAATCCTGCAGTACCTAACATGGAACTGGACATATAATAAATGCTTAATGAACAACTAGTAGTTAATTAGTCATGTGAACTTATGAGTTTTAGCCAGTGTGTTTACACTTATCTCTTTTTGTTGTTGTTGTTGAGACAGAGTCTTACTCTGTTGCCAGGCTGGAGTGTAGTGGTGCAATCTCGGCTCACTGCAACCTCTTCCTCCTGGATTCAAGTCATTCTCCTGCCTCAGCCTGCTGAGTAGCTGGAACTACAGGTGCCTGCCACCACGCCCAGCTAATTTTTGTATTTTTAGTAGAGATGGGGTTTCACAATGTTGGCCATGATGGTCTCGATCTCTTGACCTCGTGATCCACCCACCTCGGCCTCCCAAAGTGCTGGGATTACAGGCGTGAGCCACCACACCCAGCCTACACTTGTCATCTTTATCATCTAGTTTCACAGTTTTCCATCTGGAGCTTTTTAGAGTCTTGTATGATTTGCCTCAGTACTAGTAATGCCAAGTCACATATTTTCATCCCCTTGGGGTGTGTGTGTGTGTGTGTGTGTGTGTGTGTGTGTGAGAGAGAGAGAGAGAGAGAGAGAGAGAGAAATAGTTAAGATCCAGAGACTCCTGGCATTATGAGACCTTTCCTTTTCAGAGCCTGGATATTTCAGATGTAGAATACAATAGAATTGGTAGAGGGCACAGGAAAGAGATAGTTCCCAATATTTTACTTATTTAATAATTCTTAGAGACAGGGTTTTGCTCTATCACTTAGGGATGGAGTGCAGTGGCGTGATCATGGCTCACTGCAGCCTTGACCTCCTGAGCTCAAGTGATCCTCCTGCCTCAGCCTCCTAAGTAGCTGAGACAATAGGCATGTGCTGCCACACCCAGCAAATTTTTTAATTTTTTGCAGAGATGGGCTCTCACTATGTTACCCAGGCTGGTCTCAAACTCCTGGGCTCAAGCAGTTCTCCCACCTCAGCCTCCCAGGAAAGTGTTGGGATTACAGATGTGAGCCACTGTGTCCAGCCAGTTCCCAGTATTGTAGAGTATGGTGACTTTTAAGAATTGTGGCTATTACCCCTTTTGATTATTTTTTATATCAAATACCATGATGCTTTATTGATAAATACTTTGGCATATTTGGACATACTTCCTAAGTATAGCGTGCTTGTGTATATAATGCTTTTCAGGTTTTGTGGTAGTAGCTCTGATGAGTATGAGAGTATGAGTATGCTCTGAGAAAAAGAAGAATAGCAGTGAAAGACGTGGTTATACTTATTTTTAAATGAATCACAGACTTACAAAATTTGTAGAGCTGAGAGGTATCTTGGAAATCATATAGTCCCACTCCTTCATTTGTAGGGTTGGGAATATAAAGGACCAGTGTGGTTGACTTACATAAGATCACAGTAGTAGTAAGGAATAGAACAGTACTGTGGATAGGCTGAGATAATCAATTTATATCATTTCTGGATTTTCTGACCCAGTTTGAGGAAAGTATTATGTATCTGAGAAACTCACACATTCTTAAAAAGTATTTTTTTAAACAGCCTTTCAAAAGATCTTTCATATGCTAAAATATTGAACAATATGCTTAGAATATAGTTAAGAGGTGACAGTACCATGTAGTGGGCAGGTAGTTAAGAAATCTAGGTCCTAATTCCAGCTCTGGTACTTACAACCTTGGAAAAAGTCATACAGAATGAAGAAAGTCAGTTTGTATTATTCAAAATGAATGGATCAGGCGAGATTCTCTCTGAGGGCCCATTTAGTTCAAAAATTCTGTGTAAAAGTGAAGCAGTCGTAAGCCATTGAAACTTGATGTGATCAAAGTTTTATGACATCAGAGCAGAGACGTATGTGTAGTATCTCTCCAAAGCATATCAACAGCGCAACATTTAGAATTTCATATCTTGATTCCATGCCATACCTACTCATTAGACACTATTGATGCTTTCCAGATACTTTCTATTTCTTAGGCTTAATTTGGATGCTCCTTCTTTGCTTGGAGCTTGGTACAGGAATATGAATACCAGGAATAGATATATATGAAGCAATAAACTTATTATTTGATACTCTTTTGGCTTTTCCAAATGAATAGTTCACACATGTGGTAGATGTGCTGGTGTATTAAAGAATGAAGAAAACCCGAGGTTGCTAAAATTTGTAGCATCTTTTACTGTAAGGTACTATAACTGCTCTGTGGGCTAGTTTTGTTGAATTGGTATGTTTTGCCTGATCAATTTCCCTTATTTGATATTCTGGAAATTCTGTAAAGAAGTAAATCCGGAGTTTCTTAGCCAGCCTTACTCTAATTCAAGGAAAGTGTCCCATAAGAGCAGTAAAAAAGAAGACCATCTGGACACACTTCAGTGTCATTGTACCTTGTCTCCTATCACTGATGCTGGTAATATGGTTACTCTTATTTGCTGATTGCAGTGGTCTCCAAGTAATCAATCTGTGACCAGCCTAAGCTCAGACCGTGTTTGCAGTGAAGCTTCCCCAACCTTTCTCCAGAAGACTTACGGTCAGTCCCAAGGAGCCATTTACAATCCATATATAGAAAGTGCTTATGGAAGATTGTGTAGCAAGGGCAATGTGAAGCCAGTAGTGTGGCAATACTTTCCTTGCTGGGATAAGGTAAATCAGTGATAGGAGATAATGTATATAAGGCTCATAGCTTAGAGTCTGGCTCATTTATAAATGTTCAGTAAACATGTTCTTATTCTGCTTTACAATTTTGCCTTTAGACTTACAACCCTCAAGCAATCATGTATTTTGTTAAGGCTTGGGAAATCTTCTAGAATATTTGACTTAGTGTAGAGTTTTGATATAGTGTCCTTTCTTCTGTTGTTTAACTTAAAGAAGAGCTTAAATGTTTTGTGACTTCAGTATTCCTCATATTGGGGCTTAGCAATTTAGGGGCATGATTTATGTTAAAGACTTTCATATCTAGAAATAATTTATATGCCTTCTCAGGGTGTGGGAGTATAGGGGTATGAACTGTGAAAAACTGAGTCTCCTTTCCGAAATGTATATGCTGTTTTAGGTCGAAAACACAAGAAGACACAAGATGAAAATGTTATCCTTTAAAGTTAAAGGGCTCAATATTTTTTATTGCAAATGGTGTTCTAATTTTTTTATGTTATTTATATCATATATATTATTTAACAGAATAATTGATTTTGGGTCATTGTACAAACTGCATTATTGTCTTTTGAATTTTTTTGTCTTGCAAATTAATTTGAATAAAATAATTTTTTATTTTATCCTTTACATTTCCGGTGTTAAAAATTACTGTGGTCTTTATTAAAAGTGTGTGTTCAATTTAGTTAAAAAAGATTGTTTTAATGTAAAATGTTTAGTACTTTTTTCCCAAAAGAGAATGTCACAATTTAGAAGCAATCCAGAGTTTGTATTTAAAGGACTGTTCATAAGAAAACTATATGGAAAAAGTTGTCTGAATTACAGCATTTTATTATTTTGATGTTTGAAATATTTTTAAAATTCTTTTGTTATCATAAAGTCATAAATGAGATAAGATATTTATGACCACTATTATCACTCACCTTTGTTTTAGAAGTTCTAACCAATGTAGTTATCTCAGAAAAATAAATCAGGAAGATATAGAAATCACTATTATTTATAAGTGATATGATTGACTACTTTAAAATAAGTTAATAAAAATTAAGTAAAAGGGGCCGGGTGTTGTGCCTCACGCCTGTAATCCCAGCACTTTGGGAGGCTGAGGTGGGCAAATCATGAGGTCAGGAGATTGAGACCATCCTGGCCGACGTGGTAAAACCCCATCTCAACTAAAAATGCAAAAATTAGCTGGATGTGGTGGCACACGCCTGTAATCCCAACTACTTGGGAGGCTGAGGCAGGAGAATCTCTTGAACCCAGGAGGTGGAGGTCGCAGTGAGCCAAGATCGCGCCACTGCACTCCAGCCTGGTGACAGAGTGAGACTCTGTCTCAAAAAAAAAAAAAAAAAAAAGTTAAGTAAAAGGGTCTGTGGTCAATCCCAGAAATAATCAAATGAATACAGATTAAACCAAAACATGAGATTTGCTTTTACCTTTCAGGTGGACAATATCTCATATAATAAGTACACACTTATTAAGTGTTTATTGTACATCAAGTATTATATTAACTCATTTAATTCTAATAATAACCCTTTCAAGTAGGTACAATGATACAATCCCCATTTAACAGAAATCTGCAGAAATGTTGAGTAGGCTTCCAGAGGTCATAGAGCTAGACCATGGCAGAGCTGAGATTTGAACCCAGCTATAAAATTCTAGTTCTAGAACCTATACTTTTATCCACTAAACTGCCTCCAAAGATGGATAACATTCAGTGTTGGTGAAGGTATTTGGAAGAAAATAGCTACCTTATCTGCACTGCAGATATGGGAATGCTTATCATGCCTCCTTTTCAAAAGGCATTCGGTAACACTCATCAATAGCTTAGGATACAGCTATTTCGCTTCTAAGAAATAATCTTAAGGAAATAATCAGGCAAGTGTGCAATAATGAATGTGAGGGTGTGTTTACAGCATGGTTTACAACAATAATCTAAATGACCGTCTTGAGGGAATTGTGTAACTAAATTATGGTATACATCATACAGTGGAATGTTAAATAGCTATTAAAAAGAATGATATAGTTTCATGTTTATTAATATGAATGCCCACTTTACATTTTGTGTAGAAACAAAGCAAACTGCAAAAGAGTTTTGCTCTATAGTATCATTTCACCTTACTTATACATCAAAGTGGCTATACATTAAAGTAACTATACATGTATTTATACATGTATAAATCTGCTGAGGCGGGCGGATCGCTTGAGGTCAGGAGTTTGAGATCAGCTTGGCCAATATGGTGGAACCCTGTTTCTACTAAAAATACAAAAATTAGCCATAAATTGCTTGAACCCGGGAGGCAAAGTGCAGTGAGCTGAGATTGTGCAACTGCACTCCAGCCCAGGCAACAGAGCGAGTCTCTGTCTCAAAAACAAACAAACAAAACCCATAGAAGTATTTCTTTTTTCTGTTCCCCCAACTCTTATTATTTTGTGGTAAAATTAGGCCGACAATTTTCAGTTTGGTTTTTTGCCTTCTGAATGTGAGGCAGTCTTACATGGAGCTTTTCATGAAGCTCCGCGTCACAATTTTGTTTTTGAAGTTTCAACTTTCAAGGTTATATTGATTCTCTATCCCCGAACTGCTCCAGAAATCTAGGTGTGCTGTCATTAGGTGGGGCTAGTGAGCTTTGGATGTTCTCAACTGCAGGTCCCACCCTTGTTTGCCTGAGCTTCCTGATGAAAACATGACTTTTAGGTAATATAATTTATAAGAAAATAGAACTCTATTAAAGTAACTAAATATAAGCTATCACTGAATGTTAAAGCAGATGATATTTTAAGCTGCATTTAAAATCAACAAATGTCATTATTGATCAGGAATCTTTTGTCAGACAGTCAGAATTTTTCTCTGAGATGCTCTGTATGAATCCTAATTACAATACTCTTCCTAATTACAATACGCTTCTTCCTAGATGTTATGAAGAGCTTCCTAAAGCTTGTGCTCCACGGCACACCCCATCCTGGGGTCGGTCTTAGCTGATATTGAAGTGCTTTGAGGCAGTTCATTTTCTACTCAAACTTTTAGTTCACATGCTTAAAACTAATTTAGTTGGCTGCGTTCTTTCAAAGTCTTCTTTAGAAGTAATTGTCTGATGCATTTTAGCATCACCCCAGTCCAAGACCCTAAACTGATATGATGTAAAAGAAGAAAGTGTCACTACTGATTTATTGCAGAGAACCCAAACTCTTGGTGTTAAAGATCTTGAAATTCTGTGTCCTTAAAGAGGAATGAAGCCTACCCCTTCTTTCTTATGTGAGTGGGTTAATTTGCTTACGTGGTCTCTGTAGGCAGAACAAATACAAAGGTCTTGCTGAGTTGCCTAAACATATTCCTTAGAACAGAACTGCTATAAACAGCAAATTTTACAGAAAATTAGCTTTAAAAAATTTTTTGTCAGAGGCCACCATTTCATCATGGAGTCTCACTGGTTCTTATGGATGGGGTTTAGTCTCATTTTTTGTATTCCCGGCCCTGGCATTGATTTGCTCAAATTAGAGGATTATCTTATTGGGCAGTCTCCCATTGATAAGCCCTGCTCTGGAAATACACCAGGCTACATTTATTGGGCCCATGTTTTTTTATTTAGCGCTTTGGGGTCAGTCACTCATTTGATCATGCATAGAAAAATCCCAGAATTGTTTTCTGAGGAAGATTTTGCCCAGAAACGATTCCTCCACCACCCTCCGTGCAGGAGAGGAGTAGTAGTCTTTTGTGCAGGTGCTCATGTTAGTTAGCTTTCTTCATGTTCATAAAAGGATGAAACCCTTCCAAAGTGGCTTTGCACTGAATCGCAAGGTCAGATTTATATTAGTGGATATTACCTTGAACTTTCTGTTGCCAGTTCTTACAAGAAACTCATTATAAAGAATGACTTGAAAAATAGGAAGCCCAGACATGGCTTTAAGAGTTAAAATTTAAGTCTAAATTTTACCCTTGGACTAAGTTGGGAGTATAGTTGTTTATCCAGCACCATTCTAGTGAGCCACACGTGTTAATTTTTAAAAATAGTCACATTCAAAACAGGTGAAATTAATTTTAATAGTATATATTATTTAACTCAATATATCTAAAACACTACCATTTGTAATCTTGTAAAAACTTGTGATCAATATAAGTCTTATTGATGAGATATTTTAATTTTTTTGTGCTAATTCTTTAAAATCTGGTGTGCATTTTATACCTGCAGCGTATCTCATTTTAGGCTAGCCACATTTCAAATGATCAATAGCCACATGTAGCTAGGAGCTCCTGTAATGGACAACACAGTGTTGGACCATCACTGAGCTATGTATGCTTGTTCTTGAATTGGGCCTATTGGTGTTAGGCCAATGAGATGCCGTAAAAATGGTAATACAACACTGTAGTATTTGATGCAGATAGAAGAATGTAGATTAATACTTCATACACCATGAAGACCAACTGGAGAAAGTTCTCTCAGATCTCATCACCAGGAAATCATTTCTTATTTATTTACTTATTGAGACTATCTTGCTCTGTCGCCCAAGCTGGAGTGCAGTGGTGTGATCTGGGCTCACTGCAACTTCCGCCTTCTGGGTTCAAGGGATCCTCCCACCTCAGCCTCCCAAGTAGCTGGGATTACAAGTATGCGCCACCACGCCTGGCTAATTTTTAGTAGAGACGGGGTTTCACCATGTTGTCCAGGCTGGTCTCAAACTCTTGACCTCAGTGATCCTCTTGCCTTGGCCTCCCAAAGTGGTTGGATTACAGGCATGAGCCACTACGCCCAGCCACCAGGAAATCATTTCTGTTTATCTTGTGGATGGGGAATGGGTCTGTGATTCTTGTAACTCTTTGGATGTTAGAAAGATCAGAGATAAATTAATGGCCTGTTTCTAGTATCTGAACAGAGGAGAAAAGCATGAGTTCTGGCTATAAACTTTACCCCATATTTCTTAAGTTTACTTTCCTTTTTTGACAACTTTCAGCTTGTTGAATGTAATACTGCAGTGTTTCATGCCTTTTAATTAATAAATAAAATATTTTATTTCAATTTTCACAATGTTTCAATAATTATGTCTGTCTAAATTTTATGGGAAATAGAATTTAAAAATTCTTAGAAAGACAAATCTCTCAGTTGACTTTTGGTTCATTTTAAATTTGTTTAACAAATTTGGATATACTTGGAGAGATAGTGTCAGTTATTTGGTCTAACTTGGGACTACATATAGATAATACCTGGTCATTTCTTATGTCAGCAATTCTCAAATTTCAACATTTATCAGCATCAAATGGGGAACATGTTAAAAACCTGATATTTGGGCTGGGCGTGGTGGCTCACGTCTGTAATCCCAGCACTTTGGGAGGCCGAGGCAGGTGGATCACCCAAGGTCAGGAGTTGGAGACCAGCCTGAACAACATGAGGAAACCCTGTCTCTACTAAATGCGAAAAATTACCCAGGCGTGGTGGGACATGCCTGTAATCCTAGCTATTTGGGAGGATGAGGCAGGAGAATTGCTTGAACCCGGGAGGTGGAGGTTGCAGTGAGCCAAGATTATGCCATTGTACTCCAGCCTGGGCAACAAGAGAGAAACTCCATCTCAAAAAAACAAAAAAAATCTGATATTTGGGATGCATCTAACAAGTGGCTTATGATCAGTAGATTTGGAAACTAGACAATGGTGGTTGAACATGTTCTCTGTTGTTATATTCCTGGTAGCTGCCTCTTCCATCTTTCTTCTTCCTCTTATCTCCAGAAAAAATGCTGTAACCCCACAATCCTTTTCTATCTGTCTTTCCCTGCCACTCTGTGGCTAAGCACTGTGTTTTTATCAGTCAACTCAGATTCTTTCCCTTCCGCTTCACCTATTATCTACGTTTTGTGTACTAAACAGTGGGACATATCTATTGTATTACTGAAGTTCTTTACATCTATGATAGAAACCCAACCTAAACTCTGCAATGCAAAAAGGGCAAAGTTTTGGATGCACAGGGATGGACTTTGTCTTAGGCACACTGGGTTAAGGCTGGAGGGATGGCCCACAGCTTTCTTTCTGGTTCTCAGCCTGGCAGACCACCAAGGCCCCCATACTTATAGAAAGCCGGGGGAGGGACAACTGTGGGCAGAGAAAATGCATATAAGAAGAGGAGACAAGGAGTGCCAATATTTATGATTCCAAGTCTCTTCTTTATTCCTGTTTCCCATGCATTATGACAGAAGGAATCACACTGTTGCAAAGGGTGGATTCTTGTCTTATCTTTCTATAAATTAAAAAAAAATGGATTAATGAGGTAATGGATAAGTGTGTAGTGTTTGAAAAGATTTTTCCTAATTACAACCAGTTAAAACTGTTTTGCATTTTAATGATATTTTAATTCGTTTGAAATTATTATTTAAGGCCATGATATTTTTACATTTTAGTAGTGCAGCATTCTTAGCAAAAATAATTCTTTTATAAACTGAATGGATTTATTTCTTTGAATAGATTTTAATCTATTAATGAAAATGCAGCTTCTTTTAGTTTATTGAATTTGGGAGCAGGAATCCAATTTCTATAAATATAATGAGTTAAAATAATTTGACTCACTAAAACAAATGAAATCTTTCAGCATCCATAGAAAGAAATTGGCAATTTTACTTACGGTCCATATAGTACTATCATTTTATAAGGATTATCTAATTATCTATTATGCAGAAATCATTCCATCAGACTTCAAGCCTTGCTTCATTTATACCTTCTCATGTGTTCCATTTTTAGTGGATAGTTACCACAGTGTTTCTGCCCCTGCACTAGATACATTGCTAAACTAGTGAGATGAGACAGAGGTGGGGAAGACCACGGACCATACAACTCATAGTTTCGAGGTCAGCTGGAGAGCTATAGTAGGTCCAAAGGATTAGTTCTGTGCATCAATGTACTGGGGTGGGAGGAAGCTGGTACTGTAGCCCAGCAAAATTCCCAGACTTGGCACCACAGTTTCTTCCTTTTTCCCCATATCTTTAGGCTAAGAGACCATCACCGTCTTCCTTTTTAACACATAACCAGGTGCCACGGACACTCACCCCAACACTGAAGTGGGAGGCAGAACTTCACATTTCAACTTACTGTAGGATTCCTGAGTACAAGTGTTCATGTGCTTGATTTACTTTGACTCAAGGAGACATCCAAATACTTACTATTTTTTTCCCCCAAAAAGTGAATAGGTGAGACAGGAAGGGCGAAAAGGATGTGATTTTTATTGAGCTGCTACTCTGGAAGGGCTCCCAGCAGCAGAGTTACTCCTTCAGGCCTCTTTAATTATGCCTGCTCATCAACGAATTGTCAGGGTCCATGGAGACTGTCTTCAGAGAGGGAAATTGCTACTTCTCAACAAGGTGATGGGCTTCTAAAGTTGACTTAAATCTGTGGCTCACAACAAATAAATAAATAATTGCTTTCTATATCTGCAAAGCTAACAGTAGGTGAACCACAAGTGAGAGTGAGAAAGCGAGGAGACACAGCAGAGCCGATCGGGCAGTTATGCTTTGGCAGCGGGAGGCTGCTTGGCTCCTGTTTATGGCACTGATTTTAAAACCTGTAAACAGTTGATTACGTCTTTCTCCCCAAATTTTGTGGATAAACCTGGGTTCCATATGATATAGCTTTCATAACCCAGTTGTAACCCAGAAGCCACAGGAGGCGTAGCATATTGGAATAAAATCAGACTTTAAAGACCTCAGAGTATTTCTCAGCTGTGTCATCCACTAGCTTGGTGCCTCTGTCTGGAAGTCAAATCTAGGATTAAGAGCCACATGATAACATGGGAGCGAGGGATGGGAGCGGGGGATAGACAGGAGTTACCAGGAAAGCAGGCCTCTTAAAGTAAATCTATTTACATTGATTGGGAAGCCAAATTGCAGAGCAAACAGGGAGACAAAGGGCTTGATCTTGACAAAAGTTCAAATGATGGGAATCAGTTTATTTTATCTTACACCAACATTTAGGTTATAATCACAAATATGGCCTAATCATTAGAAGGAACACATAACAAATGAAGTGTTGAAACATTTTGTTTGTTTGTTTTTGAGATGAAGTCTCCCTCTGTTGCCCAGGATGGAGTGCACTGGCACAATCTCTGCTCACTGCAACCTCTGCCTTCTTGGTTCAAGTGATTCTCCTGTCTCAGCCTCCTGAGTAGCTGGGACTACAGGTGTACGCCACCATGCACGGCTAGCTTTTTTTGTATTTTTAGTAGAGATGGGATTTCACCATATTGGCCAGGCTTATCTCGAACTCCTGACCTCATGATCCACCTGCCTCGGCCTCCCAAAGTGCTGGGATTACAGGTGTGAGCCACTGCGCCCGGCCCAAAGTGTTGAAACTTTTAGAAGGCTGGGATAATTCATTTTTTTCAAGAAGACTGTGTGATAGCACAATACGATATTTGATTTTCTCACTACAATCATAAAGAAAGTCATATTGCAAAAACTATTTCAAGCCTCTGTTAACTTTCCCATGGCTTGTCTCTAATCCTAAGAGAGTCAAATTATCCTTAATTTTTTTCTCTTTGAGTTACCAATTGTTCTAACTTTGCCAGATCCTTATTACTCAGTGGTTTTGCATGTGACTTTAAAATCACTTTGACTTTTATGAATTACTGAATCTTTTACCAGTTCATGTAATTTCTCTTTGCCATCAGTTTATTGAACATCTGACATTCAGTGAGAGACTAGCAGAAATGGGGTTGACAGGGGTTGACTCTCTCATTGTATGGGAGAAATGGTTGAACGGGGACTAATTTTATATCTTCAGTTCATCGTCGTGTGATACTGTCAGCCCGTTAATAGAGTGGAGCTGGGCCATGAATACTTAGGTAAAAAGAATCTCTTCTTTGTTAAAAAAAAAAATTGGAAAATATAGTGCTCTGTAGGTAGTCCTTTTGGAAAAGATTCCGAGCATTTTTTTTTATTCCAGTATTTGAAGTGAAATTAAACTTGGTATCAACAAGCTGGATCATGACACTGAAGAGAAGTGTTTCCTTATTCACATTCATTTAGTTTTTTCCTTATTCACATTCATTTAGTTTTTTGGTTCTTCCAGATGAGTCTTTGCCCTCATTGGGAAACTCATAAATTGAGTAGTTTATTATTATTTTGAATTCATTCTTTTTCTAGTCTTAAGACTGTAAGTTCCTTCAGAATGGAATTTCTTCCGTTTTGTTTTTTCTAGTGCAAGAACAGTACCTCATACTTAGTAGGCATGGGATAACTATTATTTGTATGAAAAACCAGGCAGGTTTGACACTCTCGTTTGTGACTTACATGTGCCTTTTCTTCCTAGTGTGGTTCTTCCTTCTTGTTTGATTACATCCCTTCTTGCTTTTTTCTGCTTTGATGCACCTTTTGTTGATTTCTGTAGTAATGGTAAGCATCAGTTGGTAACCGCAGACTTTGAAATTTAACCTGTGTGTTTGCAACATCTGCTTACAACCATTGCATTCTGCCCGTGAAATCACTTCAATTAAAGATCTTACTGTGGTGCCAAATAGTTTGTAAAATTAAAAACAATAATTGATTAATTAAGTGAAACATTGTTCCAGGTGCTCTACCAAGAAAACCATATAGGTCCAGCTGCCAACTTAGAGGTGATGTCTGTCTGTCATTTCTGACTCCTTATGAAGCATACATTCTAGGGGGAAGAGATGCAATAAACAGGTGAATAAGTCATACTGTATATTACAATATGAAAAGTGCTGCAGGAGAAAAATAAGGCAGGAAAAGGGAGTAGGTAGTGTTGAAGTAGTTGAAATTTATCATAGGGTGGTCAGGGAAGGCCCCTCTGAGAGGCTGCCATTTGGTAAAACCATGAAAGAAGTAACGAAGTGAGCCATGTGCATACTGAAGAGAAGAGCAGAGGGAATAGCATATGCAAAGGCCCTGTGGTAGAGAGTGGCTGGAACATTCTAGAAGCAGCAGTGGGACTGGAGTGGTATGAACATGGAAGGTAGTAGCAAAAGATGAGGTCAGAGAGGACTAGCAGCCAGATCATGTGGGGCTTTCTAGACCACTGTAAGGGTTTTGGCTTTTTCTCTGCATGAGATAGGGGTTATTTGAGGATTTTTAGTAGGGAACAAAATGATCTAACATTTGAACAGGGTCACTCTGGCTGTCATATTGAGAATATACAAAAAGAAATCAAGAATGGAAGAGGGGAAGGAGGCTATTCATTCAGAAGAGAGATGACAGTGGCTTGGATAGAGTGAAGGTAGTGAAAGCTAACTCCTATCTATCTTTACTTTTTAGTTGTATTGTATGGCCTAGAAGCATGCCATATTTTTTAGTTGTACTCTAGTATGGCCTAAAATGCATGCATGCCATATTTCATGACACCCTTCATATCTTTCAAGGTTCAGCTCAAATTTTCTCATTGGGCTTTTCTTTACTTCAGCCCCTGCTGATCATGCCCCATAATGAGCTCTCTTACTGCCTTTTGCACTTATACATTACAGTACAGAAGGCAGTTGCTTTCTATTTCTTTCATGTAGCTTGACTTTTATTTTTTGTATGCTGTAGCAAGAGCCTTATTTTATACTTTTTAGCACACAGTAGGCACTTTACTCAAAAAATCCTTTTTAGATGGCTAATGTGGCTAATTCTAGTGACACACGATTTACCTACGTAAGAAGCCTGCACATGTACCCCTGAACCTAAAGTAAAAGTTTAAAAAAAAGCCAATAATGCTAATTAAACAAGTGAATGGAGATGCTGTTAACACTGTGTCATTTTTCTGTAATAGATCTACCTTTGTAACTCAAAAATAAACTCCAAGTTTGGGGGAAAAAAAGTCAAGATTTATTCATACTGTTGACTTTGTCCTTTTGCATTGTAATTTTCTCACTGGTAGCATTTGATAAATAAACACTACTTGTGTAAGAGAAACAGTAATTTGTCCTTATGGTCTGGCAGGAGAAGACATGAATCTTCATAATTAGAATATGAGGCACTGTGAAGTATAAGTGATAAGAATAATATAAAAAAGACAACTGGAATTCACATATAGGAATGTTGCCTTCTGGCTGGGTGCTCTTCAAAAAGAGAGTGGTCTTTAGGTCTTGAAGGTGGAGTAGGTGGTAAGAATTGCATGGGCACTGCTGGACTTGCTAAGCATTTGCAAGGGTAACAGAATAGATAAATTTTCATGGAGAAAGTTTGCATGAAAGTTTGGGTTTATTCAGGGAATTATAAAGAAATCCAGGGAAAAAATCCACCCTCTGCTCTCCTCCCTGACCCCCAGAGCCACCACTGAAATCTATGCCTTCCTTGCTACTCACCTCGACTATGCAACCATTTGCTAACTTCAGATCTCAGCCTAATCAGCTTTAATGTCACTACTTGTGAGAGGCCTTCCCTGTTCACCCTTGCCAAACTTAGTTTCTTCCCTGCTCCTTTGTTCACTTCCATCATGGATTTTTAATTATGTCATTTACTTGATTGGAAGGGTTGGCATTGAAAAAGTGCTGTAGGGAGAGAGTAGATAGATTGGCTGGGGAAAATATAAGGACGAGAGAGGTCTTTTAAGAAGTGGTGGTCTAGGTATGAAATGATGTGAACTTGGCTTAGTGCTTTTGTGGCAGTGGAAATGAAAGAGAGAAGCATTAAGGTTTAAAAAATGTACTCTATGGAGTATAGACTGCATGATAGAATTGCTAGAATTTATAGTTATGACCTCTGATGTTTTATGGAATAAACAATTATATTGAAGTACAGTGGGTCTTCTCTGGAAGCTTTTGCCAATCAGTAACTAGGAGCTTAAGTTTTGTGATTTGCTTTGCAAGGAAGACTTTCCCACCGAATGCGCCTCAGCCACCACAAAGTAATGTGGAATTCTTAAATATTTGAATTTCACTTACGAATAGTTTACCAACTTAACTACAGGTAATGTTTTGAGATGTATTCCACACAAAAGAGAAAAGATATCTTCCGCTTAAGGTTGCACAGGAGTAAAAGTTTCGTATCTTTCAAAAGGAATGAATGTAAGAGGAAATGATTCCACTTCTCTCACATAAACCATTAATAATGGTTTTTGTTTTTGTTTTTGCCACAGGGTCTCACTCTGTTGCCCAGGCTGGAGTGTAGTGGCCTGATCTCGGCTCACTGCCACTACCACCTCTCAGGCTCAAGTGATCCTCCCACCTCAGCCTCCCAAGTAGCTGGGACTATAGGCGCACGCCACCATGCCCAGCTAATTTTTGTATTTTTTGTAGAGACAGTGTTTTGGCCATGTTGTCCAGGCCAGGCTGGTCTCCAACTCTTGAACTCAGGCAGTCTGCCCGCCTCGGCCTCCCAAAGTGCTGGGATTACAGGCATGAGCCACGGTGCCTGGCTAGTATTTGTTAATAGATGAGCAAACCACCAAAAGTGGTTGATATAAAAGCAAAGAGTTTTTCTTCTTTTCTTCTCTTTTGACACTTGGATAGACTATGACTTCATGTATGTTTACTGAAAAATAGGTTGGAATTTTTAAAAGGTAGTGAAAATATGTGAAGTTTTGGCTTTCATTTTCCTAATCGAGCATGACATTTAAAAATGATTCTTGAAATTTTGCTCTTTTTAATTGATTAACATTTTAAAAGTATAGGTTAATGTAAAAAAACTGGTACCTCTGCCAATAAATATTGTTTCAGTGGGGGCTCATCACAATCTATCCTGTATTGAGATAAATGAGGAAGAGATGTTGTCCTCATTCTTCCCATATTTGCTATTCTATATTCTTCTCTCGTTACATATTTAAGGGTCTGTGATATTGGCACTGGTATTTTGTTAGTGTTTTTTTTCTTTTATTTTTGTCCAGCATTCATTTTTTATTCATCTGGTAACAGCAAACCTTCATTTTCACTAATTTAATTCTTTTTGAGGAATCACTTCTCCCCAACTGCCTTCAGTTTTGGTAGAATTGCCCATCCAGATGCTGTCTCCTCCTCTCTGTAGGTCCATAGGATCCTGTCTCCTACCAGTCAGTCCTGAGCAACATCATGGAGAAAGGACGGATGTTTAGATGGATTGATCCTGGTGGCTACTGTTACCCAAGAGCATCTTTAGTTCATTATTTTCCTTTATTTTGATTCTGTGGGCTACCTAGTATCTTTCTAGTAAATTTCCTTTCTGTTTCGGTTTATCAGAGGGGGCTTCTGTTCCTTGCAACTAAGGAGCCCTCGAAGATAACTATTTATTGTAATAAATAAATAAATAAATAAATAAATAAATAAATAAATAGTAGTAAACATTCTTTCTTATCAGAGGTCTATTTTAAATAACATTATTATATATCTTATTTGTAGAAAAATTCAAAAATTGAGTATCAAGAGGTAAAAACAATTGTAATCCCACTATCTATAACTTGAAAAAGTATACTCTTTTTTCTATGTGTGTTATTAACACAATTTAATTATATTGTATGTGTAACAGTATTTGATAATACTTAACCTTATAGCATGAACAAATTCCCGTGTCAAATCTTAAAAATATGTTTTTAATGGCTTCATAATAGTCTATAAGGTAGATACACCATAATGTAAATACTTCTCCATTGTTGGACATTTGTTTTTAATTTGTTCTCTATTTTGAATAATGTTGTGGTGATCATCTTTTTATAACTCTTTGCCGGCATCTCTGCTTCTTTCCTTAGGGTAGAGCCCTGGAAATGAATCACTGGGCCTAAGGGTGTGAGCATACCTAAAGCTCCAGAAAGCTTTGTAAAACTATCCTCTCAGCAACATATGAGTGTTGTCTCTCACTACATTTTCACTTGAGTACTGTTGTTTTTCAAAGTTGATGTTTTAGTGGACAACAATTATATCTCTTTTTTAAAAATGTGTTTTGATACATACTTATTGATTCAATTTTTTTGTAAAGTATCTACTCATACCTTCAAAGAAGGTTTTAATTAAATAATTGAATTAAAAATCTCACTGAGTTTAAAGAACTAAAAGAGTTAAATATTAATGATTTTCTCTTTTTAATCTAGTTGCATATTTAATGATTTAAAGCTAAACCAACATCCTGAAAGCATTCTTGAACTCAGTCTTTAAAATTAACAATTTTTTGGAACTTTAAATTATTTCTATTTGTGTACATCCCTTTTCCAGATTTACATTTGGGCAATTTTTATGTTGTGGATTATAACATATTCTTTAGTAAAATTTTGGGGAAAACAGGCTTTTCCTAAAGGACAGCAGGCTGGAGGATAAATTGCATTTTCTGATAGTTTTACACCTGGAAAGAGGAAGTGAGGGGCAGATCCAGTTACCCCAGGTTCTCTGTTCAGTTCTCATTTCCTAGCAAGTTGTGTAGAAGGACATTTTCTGGTTTTCCTAATCATTTTGTTAGCATACTCTTGCTGAGTAAGCTAAGCATCAAGGTATGATTATCTATGATAAACACGGAGTTTATCTGAATGTTCATTTATACTGAATGACTGAAAATGCTCTCTCTTGCTACACACAGGGAAAATCCACTGGCGGGGAGCTTTGGCAGAAGATTTGGTGATGTCTTTGTTCATCTCAGATGCCAATTGGCCTTGCTGAGGATGGGTTACTGCTTTCTTTTCCTATAGTTCTCACATCTCTACTTACTGCAGGCTAATTATATCTTGACTATAAATGTAGTTTTTCACCCTTTGTTTTCCTCATTTAGATAGTAAAAAAAATTAAAAATCACTTGGAGTTTGAAGCATAGTATAGTTGAACAGGTGTGTGTGTGTGTGTGTGTGTGTGTGTGTTGTATGTTGTGTCTTTTGGAATTTGAAGGGTTAAACAAGTTTGTCTTTTATTATTATTGGTTTTATTTATCAATGCCAACTCTAGGGCATTAGATCCTAGGATGCATTTCTTAAATTCTATAAAAATCCTCTGACAATGTTTTTCAGTACTTGCCCTTCAGGTGAGGTTTAATAAATTGACATTCACCTCCAGATTCTTTAGCAAAATTATTTTAAATAAAAAACACTTGCTTAATGTATTTGTCATCTGCTACTGTCTATATCTTCTGAACAGAATCTGCTGGTTTCGGAATTGAAGTTGTATACTAAGGCATTTTGTGATTTGCTTAGTAATTAAATCTCTCTTGACCTCTTGAAGAAAAATGATTTTGTTTTCAGTTGTTTGAAACAGATGTCTTTTATCTGGGAGAGCAGCATGGTGCAGACCTAATCATATTTAGAAGGAGAGTTTTTAAAAATTTTTTAAGGAGTGCTACATCATGTTAAATTGTGCCCACTGGGAATGGGACATATAGCTGCAGCACAGACTCACCCTGGGAGGGATGGGTTATCTAAGGAGCTTTAAAGGACCAGCTTTCTACTTAAGCCATATAGTGAATATTAACCTGTTTCCCTTGCCGTCGGCTTTATTTTCTAAAGCTTTTCAAAAGAACGTGGATAATTTTCTGAAGAAAATGTGTCTTTCTTATTGCAGAAGGCAGTAAGAAATGTGAAATCAAGAAGCAAATTGAGAGTTCTTAGGTTTCAGTATGAGAAAATGTGCAGCAGCCGTTCTCTGTTATTGAGTAACACTGATTTTCCCATATGAGAATATTACATTGAATAAGGTAGTTAAAACTCAAATTTTAGGTATAAAATTTACTTACAGTGCTTTGATTTTTTTCATTATTATGTGACTTTGCAAATTAATTTTTGCACAGTACTTATTTACTATCAAAACATGAACTCTAAAAACTATATTACATTTCCTGTAAGGGAAAAATTAAGGTTTCCAAAGCAATTAGATAATAGTCCCTTGTTGTAATCTAAATAAAAATCATTGATTTACTTCCTTTCCAGTTGACCTAGGTTATGTAAAGTAAAACATCTGAATGAGGTTTTTAAACCCTGATGTAAGACTTTTAGGGATACATTGGCATAGTCAATTTTAATTAATACTAGGGCTATTATTGAGCAGAGACTTGCATGTGAATATTTGTTTTATCCCTGGCCTCATAATAACCGACAATTTGGACCCACCCTCATAAGAGTTATATTTACTTGGATATATTGCGTTTACTTCCATCACACCTGAAATGATTTTGATTTTCTCAGCCCTGTCAATGTTTCTGGGATTCTGTTGTCACTTAGATTGAAAATCCAGAATTTAGTCCTAATTTCACCCTCACTTTTATCCCCTATATTCAATCTGTCATCATGTCTATGGGTTCTTCCTCTGAAACATTCTTGATTGATATTTCCTTTTCATGTCACTAAAATCTGTCTTCTGCCAACAGCACTGGGTTCCTTGACTGATCAGTTTCTCACTGGTTTCCTCACCTCTGTTTTCTTACTGTTATAATCAGCCCTGCATAAACTCTCAGATTATGTTTCCTCAGACTTCCCTTTCCTATTTTCGCCTCTCTTCTCAAGACCCTGGAATGGCTCCCCACTCATTACTCTTGGTCAGGTTCCAATAGGAATACGTCAAGTTCTGTGGCCAAGTTTCTTAAATTCTTGTCTCCTCTCTCTTACATCTCACACTGTCCCATCGCTGGCTTGTGGGCGGTGGGCTCTGCAATTCTTTTCTAAGGGGGTTGTTTGGAGGTTGTCATTACTTTTTAATACAGAAACAGTTCTATAAAAGCTACGGTTGAGTTTCTTAAGCTGTAACTCAAGGCCTGTATAACCTAATGTGACTGATTTCTGAGCCCTGGAAACCAGGAGCCATGTGGAATAGGTGGACACAGGGGAAGGGTGGACGTTTTCTTCTTCTTTTCTAAGTACAGGGTCATCTAGACTAGGCAGAACTTCTAGTGATTTTTAATATGTAAAGTTGGTCTTCAGCATTTACTTTCTGTTCACTGTCTTCCAAATCCTGGTGTTCCTCTCCCCAGGCTCTTAGGCATAAATAGTTACCCTAGACTAAATAATGCATTAATTAATTCAGTAGTTATAATGTTTGCCTACTAAAATAACCATGGCTACTTTTTATTGAACACTTTCATCCACAGTATTTCAATCCTTACAACAACCTTGCATGGTACATCAAAATTACTTCTATTTAATAGATAAATAAATTGAGGCAGGGTGAAGTTTAAATATATACAGCTACTGATTTATGTACTGGCTTACAAATAACCTGTATATATTTGAATATCACTTAGGAAAAGTTTGTATCATATATGAGAGTTTGTTAAAGGAATATATAGAAAACCTCCGTGCCTTCCCCACTTCATCTCCTCCCCTGACACACAAGCACCTCTGGGACACTGTTCGGCTTTTGAAGACTATACAGCTTCAGGGTAGAAGAAAAGAAGCAAAAAGAGATATAAAGAGTTTCTGAGACTTGTCAACCTCCCCATCCTCAAGTCTATCCCCAGAAAACCCTCCACCCCCGGACTGGATGTCTTCATATAACAGGATTGAACAATGATTCCTATTAGAGATTTGGCTCAAAAAGCATCTTTGTGCTAAAGTGTAATGAAAGAACTCTTGGAAGGATTAAGGAATTCTTGGTTATTAACACATTACTGTCAGCTAGTTCAATGACATCTTCTTCTGAGCTACCTTCAGGGTCTTTCTGATCAATAGAGTTGAAAAGGAAGTGGGGGCACCTCCATGGTTTAAATCTGTACTTCCTGGTCCTGTATGTAGCTGTGGAGCACGTGAAATGTGGTCAGTTTGAACTGAAATGTGCTTTAAGTGTAAAATCCACACTGGATTTAAAAGCCTTAGTATTTAAAAAAAGAAAGAAAAAAATTAGTAACTGTTTATATTAATGTTGAAACAATAAGTTTGGATATAGTGAGTTAAATAAAATGTTATTAAAATTTTCATCTGTTTTATGTTTTTAAAATGTGATTACTAGAAAATTTTAAATTACACCCATGGGTTGTGTTATATTTCAATTGGACAGTGCTGGTTTGGGCTAATTCTCCACCTGTCCTATGTCTTCCAGCTTTTGTTCAGCCTAGTAGCCATGCTCTGTACTGTGTCTCCTCTCTTTCCTACATCTTCATTCTCTCCTCTTTACTGGCCCTTTTCTCTCAGTTTTTATTCATTCAGCAAATATTTCCTGTTTTCTTAGTTCCGATGCTGGCGTTAGGAACATGCAGAATCTCTTCCATCCTAAAAACAAAACAAAACGTGAAAGCAAACAAACCCAACTCTGTCTCAATCCATGTCGCCCTCCCCACATGCCTCCTTCTCTTCGCCGTCCAGCCTTTTGAGGAAGAGTCTGGATTCTTTACCCCACTTTTACCACTCCATGCTAACTCTTTCGGCCACTGATTTTCCCCACTCCTCAGTCTTTCCCTGCAGCATTTGACACTGTCCTTGGAGTCTCTCCTTCCTTGACTTTGAAGTTCTCTCTCTCTCTCTTTGATTTTTCTCTCTGCCGCTTTAACTTTGTTTTTAAGCATGTGACTGACTCATCAGCTTTGTGATGCTGGGGTGGGCCTAACCTCTTGGAGCCTCAGTATCTTATGTGTCACATTGGGGCTTGCATTCGTCAGTGGGCACTGTGGTGACGCACCCCCTCCAAGGCTGGTGCTTTTTTTTTTTGAGACAGAGTCTCACTCTGTTGCCCAGGCTGGAGTGCAGTGGTGCGATCTCGGCTCACTGCAACCCTTACTTCCCTGGTTCAAGCGATTCTCGTGCCTCAGCCTCCCGAGTAGCTGGGATTACAGGCATGTTCCACCATGCCCAGCTAATTTTTGTGTTTTTAGTGGAGACAGAGTTTTACCATGTTGGCCAGGCTCGTCTTGAACTCCTGACCTTGGGTGATCTGACTGCCTCAGCCTCCCAAAGTGCTGGATTACAAGCCTGAGCCACTGTGCCCAGCCAGTACATGGTTTCTTTTGCAGGATTCTCATTGTCTTCACCGGGTTCTGTGGAAACTCTACATTTGTTTTTTTCTTCCCCGCCTGCCAGTACTCTTCCTTGGTAGTTTCTTTGTATCCATGCTTCCAGTTAGAATGCTCTTCATGCGTTTCTTTTTTTTCTAATTCTTTAAGGCTCACCTCAGATATCACCTCTGCCACCAAGTGTTTTCTGTCTTCTTCAGCCAAACTTTTGCCTCACAAATCTGTCTCAGTTTCCTCATCTGAAAACAGAGATAATGATGTTATCTCTCGGAATTAATTCACAACATTCTGAGGCCTTACTCAAGATACCCGATGTGAAAGTGCTTTGGAAAAGGTTAACCCATTATAAATATATTTTTATCACTTTCAGATGCCCTACAACATTTATTGTCCCCACAACATATTTGTTAAGACTAATTATACATGTATATAAAGTGCCATTGGTACCAGCTTGAATTATCTCATATATGAATATTTGCTTTTGTTCCCCAAAATTTCAAGTTCCCACAGGGAAAGGGCTCTGTTAGGAAAATAAAAGAAAGAAATTGAAAAAAAAAATACCTTACTCTTTTTACTATTTAGCATACGCTGCAGCTTTATGGTAGACATGTAGTAGTAGATGGTCTATACATTTTTGCAGGTGCAATTAAGCTAGCAGATTCACACATTTCTAACTCTTTTTGTTCTTCCACTGAAAACAAATATGTATTGTGTATTTGGTTTTTGGCCCTTAGTTGCATGTCTTTTCTTGTTAGAATGCAGGCTTTTTTGAACTAGGGACTTTGACTTTTGCTCTATTGTATCCTTAATGCTTTTCACTTAGGAGGAGCACAGTAATTTGTTGCATGAACGATGAACCCACTACTGGTGATGAAGTTGAGTTTCAACTTTTTTTTTTTTTTTTCGAGACGGAGTCTCGCTCTGTCGCCCAGACTGGAGTCCAGTGGTGCGATCTCTGCTCACTGCAAGCTCCGCCTCCCGGGTTCATGCCATTCTCCTGCCTCAGCCTCCCGAGTAGCTGGGACTACAGGTGCCCGCCACCATGCCCAGCTAATTTTTTCTATTTTGTAGTAGAGACAGGGTTTCACTGTATTAGCCAGGATGGTCTCGATCTCCTGACCTCATGATCCACCTGCCTCAGCCTCTCAAAGTGCTGGGATTACAGGCTTGAGCCACCGTGCCCAGCTTGAAGACCAGGGAATGGCTCTTGTCAGTGTTATGGGGCCAAAGCTTGGGCTCTGAGATATCTGAGGTCTTCACTGCCTACAAGGCTCTTCTGTTTCTGTTAGGGGCTATACTTTGAAATACTGAAGATGCTGATTAAGTAGAAGGGGTGATGGGAATTATGGGAGTATTAAAACCAGTTCTTGATATAATTAAAGTAGAATGTAGTCACATAATGGTATTAATAGCTAAACCTGACCAAGCACTTACTATATGCCAGACACTGTTTGAAATGTTTTATCTGTACTGATTTATTTAGTTCTCTCCAAAATCCTATGAGGCAGATGTTATTATGTTCTTCCTGGATAGGTGGGAAAACAGAGGGACAGAGAGTTAAAATAACTTGCCTAAGATCATAGAATGATAGAAAGTAAAGATATAACCAAAATCCAGAAGTTGGGCTTTAGAGCTTTTTCTCTTAGCTGCTGTGCTAACCTATCTCTCTACTTAAGTACAGACAATTTAAAAACAGTAATGTGGGCATACATACATGTTATTTCACTTTTTTCTAGAGCAGAATAATTATCAGTGTTTCTTCTGTTGTGGTTTTAAGCTATAAGGGTTGTGGCCTATTTCTTTCTTTCAGGGAAGTAGTTTAGTTATATACAGCCTGCATTTTTTATTCAACTACAATGTGTTAGGAGTTAATTATTTATAGTTCTTGCTGAAGCTGATGTGCTGCATGACTCACTGAGTTTATAAAGAAAAAGTCAGTAAAATGAAATTTCATGAAACTATCAGATTAGAAGTTGACCTGTATTTTAAGCTTCATAGATTAGAGATTTTCTAATAATTATGGATTCTTTTATGGTATTAGAGTTACCATAGACCACATACAGAAAATAAGTGCCAACTTTATGAAGAGAGATATGGAATTTAAAACCACTGAACTGAGAAAATCAGCTTATCTGTTCATTTTTATTTCTATCCTTTTCACAAAAGATATCTTGTCCAAGTTATTTTCATTGAAGAGATAGTGCTCAAAGTATGAGATCTACTTTATGGCAGAAACTATTTGAATAAATACATTTGCAAGTGCTATAAACCTAGCACAGAAGCATGTCCTCTTTATCCAAAGCGTCTGTGAACTGAATTGGAGGATGGGAGAAATTAGGGAACCCTGTCTTCCCTTGCCCCCCTCTCAGACTCAGTAGCCAAGGTTGTTAGCTGTCATGTAAATATTGCACCCAAGGTTACTTTGCTTGTTTTTTAAATGAAAACTCATGCAGTGGGTGTTGAAATATATCATATGAGAAGTGCTAATGTGAGTGGCAGAAAGTTTTTTCATAGACTTCCCAGGACCCAATAGGGTTTGCCTTGAAATGAAACATGGCATAATGAAGATGGTGGCAGGTACTAAGAGTGCGGAATAAATGTTAAATCCATAAATTCATGAGTGGATTATGTAGTTCTGAAAGGGATGGTACAGAAGAAAATCAGATCAATTCTATGTAAAGCTAGTGAGATCCGAGTGAGGTAATGTAAACCCATGGCAAACAGGTAAGGCGCTGGTAGATAGAACCTTAGTTGTACTGCGTTAAAGTACGGGAGGTACTGGAGTCTCTGTCTGTATCTGGAAGTATTTTAGAACTAGACTCAGTGAGCCAAAAAGGGGCTGTATAAGTTCCAACAGGGAAGGCCTTGTTCCTTTGGATGGAGGCCAAGTGGGAGCCAAAGGAAATAGCTTATCATGATCCAGATGGCCCAAATAATGTGGACCAGCCAGAAAGTCAGGATGGCAAGGGGCAGGCTCAGGAAAGGGACTGGAGATACAAGTTATGCCAAGAAGTATCTAGGAGAAAGATGCTTACTCTTCCTGCATCTGTTCATTTAACAAATATTTATCGACATGTACTGTGTAGCAGGCACTGTTACTGGGGATAAAGTAGCCAACAAAACAGATGAAAATCCCTGCCTTTGTAAAACTTACATTCTTGTCAGGGGAAGTAGACAATAACCAAATAAATAAGTAAATTGTATGGTATATTAGATCACAAAAATTGCTATAGAGAAAAATAAAGCAAGAAAGGAGGGATGGGGAATGCTGAGGTGCTGCAGTTTTAAATGTGATGGCCACTGTATTTAGGAGAAGAGGTGACATTTGAGCAAGCTCCTGAAAAGATTTCAGTGAGTT
The DNA here is from genome assembly GCF_006542625.1 of Nomascus leucogenys. Taxonomy (NCBI): domain Eukaryota; kingdom Metazoa; phylum Chordata; class Mammalia; order Primates; family Hylobatidae; genus Nomascus; species Nomascus leucogenys. Next base: position 96,744,484 of record NC_044402.1, on the reverse strand, counting down.
ACATTCTTATGCTAAGGAAACTGAGCAAGTGAACTTGTACTTAGTGGTGTACTTCAACTGTGTTTGGCATGTGTCTTGCTATTATAAAATTTCATTGCAGCAGCAAATAAATATGTGTGTGGGATGGAAAAGGAGAAGAGGATGCCATGTTTGAACATGGGGTGTTTGGGAAAGGATAGACCTAAAAGGGATGGCAGGGAAATCCTCTCCTTGATTGCTAGGAGAAAGCTGTGCCAAGTGAAATCGAGGGTTACAGGCATGTGACAGCCTTTGCCATCATGTGACTTGACTCTATAGAAGCTGTTTCTGACATCATCAGTTGACAGTAGAATAATAGGTTTTATTTTGACAACAGAAGATTATTGCATGATCAGGCTTTAATAAACAACCTTTAAGCCTTTATGTCTGGAAAGCTTAAATCTAATTCTTCGCGTTGTAGCACTAATGTTTTATGTTTATCTGTCTCTTGCAGCTTTGTAGGCAGCCAACCCCAGAGAGGCAGACGGGATGGCTAGTTCAGCCCGGGAGCACCTGCTTTTTGTGAGGCGTCGAAATCCCCAGATGCGGTACACATTGAGCCCAGAGAACCTCCAGAGCCTCGCCGCCCAGAGCTCCATGCCAGAGAACATGACCCTGCAGCGGGCCAACAGCGACACCGACCTGGTGACTTCTGAGAGCCGCTCCAGCTTAACTGCCAGCATGTATGAGTACACTCTGGGGCAAGCCCAGAACCTCATTATCTTCTGGGACATTAAAGAGGAGGTGGACCCCAGTGATTGGATTGGACTTTATCATATAGGTGAGTCGAATGGAATGGACTTGCATGTGACTCAGAGCATACAAGTTCTTAGTTTGACATTTTTACCATTCTGTATTTTCTCCTGGAAAAAAATTCACATGCACATATACACATAGCAGATTCTGGGAATTTATTTTTTTTCTTCTTTGGGAGGAGGAGATTCAATAGTACATTTGCTTATATTATGAAGTTTGTGGTTACATCTCTACCTCATTAAATGTCAGAACCTTCAGAACCTTCAGGTGTTACAATATTTTCTATTAGGTCGATGCAAAAGTAATTGCACCAATAAAACTTCTCCTTTCTCTTGATCAGCAGTTCCATTTTAGAAAGAGATATCTATTAACGTTTACTAACATTTTTAAACTGATGAAAGAGATGTGTAGATTTAGATGACATTTTAAAAGCTCTGTATTTTCTAAAATTTGAGTTTTGTTAAGAACTACTTGTAGCCTAAGATGTCTTTTTATTTTTAAATTTCGTGACTCTGTTCTAGATCAATTAGGGGAAGGAAGTGTCATGTTTTCCTGACAAATGACTTATAAATAATTGCTATTTGTTTTAATAAAAACAGTCCAGCTCTGTTTAGCTAATTTATGCTTGTTGTTCTTAGTGAACTTACATTTGCTGAGTGAGTGATGAATGAAACATCCCCAAAAGTATGAAGTCTGCCACATTGGAAAGCAAAAATCTAACCTACCAACTAAACAGAAAGAAAATTGAAATCCAACCCAATAATAAAATCTGACATTTTCCAAAGTTGGAGAACTTTTCATTGAATGAAGAAAATTCTTTCCAAAATTTAGCATCAGATATTAGGAAGACATTGTTGCTTTCAATGTAAGTTGTAAGCCAAGCATCCCCCCACCACCCTGCCGCCCTTTTTTTTTAACGAATAAATCAGAGGAAAAAAAGATCCATCTGTTTATGGCAGTACTTCTTAGCCAGGGAAGATTTTGCCCCCTAGAGGACATTCGGCAAGGTTTGGAGACGTTTTTGGTTGTCACAACTGGGTAGGGGGATATGAGGCCAGGATGCTGTAAAACATCCAGCAATGTATAGGACAGCCTCCCTCCACAGTGATCTAGCCCCAAATGCTAATAGCACCACTGTTGAGAAGCCCTGTCTGAGGCAAAACAACACTCTTGCTGAAATTTTGTTAGATTGTTCAACCCACTGAAATGTATTTTTCTCTGGGATAAAGAATTTTATATTGACTGAAATAAAAACATTTGATTTGTATTCACTTATATAACTCTTAATGGTTAATCATGCTGGAAAGCAAAAAATCTAAAATGGGCAAAGCTTTAATGAACTATCATCTCTCTTTTTTTTCCTTATGGTAACCAAAAAAGGGGAAAAGTCTTCACAGCATTTTCCCTAAGTGTGTTTAAAAATATAATCAAATTGAGGAAGATACATAATTTAAAAATTACATTTGTATTATTATGTTCACAAAAAATCTCAGTTTTGTTGGGACTTTAGACGTAACCCTTTTGATCTGAATGTAATTTCACTCTTTTGCACTTCATATAAATTCTCTTTAGATTTTCTCATTTTTTACCATTTTAGATTTTATTTTATAATCTTAATAGAAGACTTAATATAAGACTAAAAATATCAAATTGTAGTTTTAAAAATCCTTTTATGATATTTATTTGGGAAATAATCAATTTTACTTTCTCGTATAAGATGATTTGTTTTGTGTATGAATAACTTAATCTTTAAACTGCTAGAATCATTTTAAAAGTTGATTCCCATACACACACTTGCTTTATTTCCCTGTCTAAATTTAATCAGGAAGGAACTAAGGAATTCCAACTACAATGAATCTTATCTCCAAGTGACCAAACCCACAAAATCTTGATGTTGTTATATTTTACTTTCTAGAGGAAGAAGTATAGGTCAGAGTCCTAAGCCTGGAATTAATCCAAGGCTATCACTAGGAAAGCAGAATTAGGAAATAAATCCCTTTTGAAAAGTGATAACTCTTCATCAGTTTATTTCAAGAAGCTTCTGTGTCTTTCTTATATAAGTTATCATTGTGTCTTTGTTCTCTTGTATGTTACATGTCTTTTTTCCCCTCCTTTGGCTACTTTCAAGATTTTTCTCTTTACCTTGGTTTCCAGCAGTTTGTCTATGCTATACCTAGGTGTGATTTTCTTTTTATTTATTCCAGTTAATATTCTCTGAGCTTCGTAAGTTAATGTTTTTGATGAAATTTGGACAAATATTGGCCATTATTTCTTCAAATATTTTTTCTATTTTTATTTTTTCTTCTTTTTCTGAGACGCCAGTTATACATATGTTAGAATCATTTCATGTTGTTCTGCAAGGCCCCGAGGCCCTGGTTCATTTTCCTTCAACATCTTTTCTCTTTGATATTCAAATTTGATAATTTCTATTTATCTATTTTCAAGTTCACTAACTTTGCCCTTTTTTTTTGTCTTCATTCTGTTGTCAATTCCACCCAGTGGATTTTTAAACTTTGAGTTATGTGACTTTTCATTTCTAGAATATGCATTTCTCTTTTTCCAGTTTTCATTTCTCTTATGAGATTTCTTGTGTGTTAACTCATTCAGATCATATTTCTGTTCAGTTCTTCAAACTGAATTGAATATAGCTACTTTAAAGTTTCTGTCTTCTAATTTCAACATCTAGGCCATCTCAGGATAAGTTCCTGTTGACTATTTTTTTTTTCATTGACCATGGTTCTTATTTTTTGGTTTCTTTGCATAGCTAGCACTTTTTGATTTTACACTGGATATTAAGGATTCTATATGGTAGAAATTTTGAGTTCTGTGGAATAACAATGTTGTTTTTTTTTCTAATAAGCAGATTTATTTCTTTGAACTTGTGTAGGTTTGATTTTTTACACTTCGTTAGACTGGATCTGTGGAAAGGCCAGTGTATTTTTCTACTATTTCTAACTTGATGGAATTCATCCTCCGAGTTTGGTCTCCCCTATGGATTTTGTTAGGTCTTGCTTTTGGGCTGTGGTAAAATAACTGTGTGGTAGGCCTTATTCTACTATATTGTGCTTATTCCTAAGCAGCAGCATTTCTGATGTCTTGGCTGGATGCCTGGAGTGCTAGCCAGGTCTCTTCACTCTGGCTGGGCTGTAGCTCCAACATTCACCAGCACTGCTTAACCTCTGGTCACTCTGTTGTCCTCTCAGCCCTGTAAAGCTGCTCTCCATAAAGCCTTGGTCATTTCTTTCTGAGCATGTGCAGCCCAGACCTTGGCCAAAGATTTGTAGGGGATTGCCTTTATGGACTTCTGGCCCTCATCCTTCTAGAGCTCTTTTCTTTCCAGGGCCCTGGCCTGGAGATTCTAGTACTCCAGTTGACCCAGACTCTGATCTCTGTATCCAAGCTCAGCAGAACTGCTATGGACTCTAGCTTCTTGCTCTACACTCAGGAAATTGTCCTCCATCTGAGATTTGGGTGATCATAGAGTCACCTCATAAGTTTCTCTTTTCTCTGAGATTATAGTCTAACACCATCTGTTTTCCAATGTCTGAAAACCACTTCTACTTCTAATTTTATAGTTACGTACATTGGGAAGGCTAGTCTGGTGCTAATTACTTCAGTAAGGCCTGAAGCAGAAGTTCCTTTATAATGTGATTTAGGATGGGAGATAAGAGGTCTCAATTTTCCCCTCTAGCCATTTCCAAAGAACTCTGAATAAAATTGATTGCTTACATCTATGTTGTCACTTCTTACTATATTTTCTAATAGATTTCTATCCCTAGCAGGAAAGAGGGATGAGGACCTGGCATCCCAGACCCCACAAGGGTCCATTTTCTGCCCCCTTCTCTCTGTAGTCAGAACCCTGATGGGGTCAGTGTGGTGAGCAGTAAGTCCTTAATCTCAGGGCAGGTAGGCCCTCCCTAGGCTCAGGAAAGGTCTAAACTTGTACGCTAATCTAACCTTTGAGTAGTCTAGAAGTAGACATGTGACTTGGTTCTTGCCCATGAGATCTAATGGGAAACCTTTGGGGGAACTTTGCTTTCCAATAAAAGCCAGAGTTTCATGAAGAGTCTTTTAAACTTCCTCTCCTCTTGTACTTGGAACTCTGGTGAAAAGATACGATGTCTTGAGCTGTTGCATCCATATAGCAATCATGAGGCATCAGTCAAGAGAATAATAATAATAATGGATGGCAGAGCAGAAAATAGATCTTGGACTGGCACTCTGAAGTTCATGTTATATGTGGAAAAAAATGTTTTCTTTGTTTAAGTCAGCAGCAGGCTTTCTTGTACCTGCAGTTGTTCCTAATAGAGCCGCAAACACAGCTAGAAATATAAGGGAAAAGGGTAACAACTGCTTTTAAAGGCAAGATAAAGAATGAGTGGGCTGCTTTGGTAGTTACTACTTCGTGGGGAGTGTTAAGGACTATTTTAATATCTGTGAAAGCCACCACGTCGTTTTTAAAAGAAGTAACACAAATTTTGATATAAAAATTCTGAACACAGTAACTCCAAGCCATGTGGAAATTTTCAATGCTTTAATAGGACCAATACTGTGTTGGGAATCATCTTTCGAATGAATAATTAATAACATGAAAATGTGCAAAACAATTTTTTGGATGCTATTAAATGAAAGTAGGTAAAATGATACATTTGGAGAGGAAGTGAAAAAAAAGAGAAAACACCATGTTAGAATGGGAAAAAATTTTTGAGGCTCAGGTTAAGTCATAAATTTAATACTGTGTGGCTAAACAGGAACATGCATAATAAATTCTCTCTTGGGCTCTGTGAAATAGATATGCTGAGAATGCTGGTTTCATAACAATAGCATGTATGTCAGAAATAGCTTCAGATTTCTGTACCTTTTGGTAGGAAGCAGCCTCTCCCCTTCAGTTGTGTCCTGAGAAGCCTGACTGTTTCCTAGCAACTTCTAGTTTTAGTTATGGAACAGAGAGATGGTCTCTATAGAAATAAGTCCCAAAGGAGAAGGAATTTAGTAGAACATCAAGCTGATGAGGTGTGGCTTGTTGGCACACTCTGCATTTTGATTGTGTTTCTCTTGGCTTACATTTTCTTCCCCTCTAGAAGTGTGAGTTTTGTTTTTGTTTGGCTCATTGTGCAGAATGTTTTGAACTGTACAACTCACTCCAGATGACTTGTAGCACTTCTAATCTGGAGGGAAAACATGCATGTGAATCAGAAAAATAAATCCGTCTTTAGGCATTTTTAGGCAGTAAATAGGCCCTATTGGAAATACAAAGAAAAAAGTTGAAAATATCAAAGCATTATTTGAGAAGACTTTGGGTGTGAACACAGTTCTCAAAACATATGCTAATTATATTTCCTCCTTCCAGAAAGCCTCGTATACACCCTGAGATTTCTAGAGATGATCACAATGGAGCTATAGGCCCAAATCTCCAAATTACAACAATTAATCCCTTGCAGATGGTTTGCGGAAATCCCTAGGCTTATAATTTATTGTTGGTCTCCAAATTAGAATTGATTCCTCACAAAGTTAACAGTGCTATTTATTGCCTCCTCCTAAGTGCACCAAATAAAAAGAACCAAATGCTTATCTTATACAAAGACACTTAGGTCATCCAACACAAACAGCTTTCCATGAAGAATCAAATGGAAACAGTTTAAAGAGGATGTAGATCATACTAAATTTGTTTCAGGCTCACTATCTAATTCCCCTTCACCTTTGGACCTGTGCTTATTTTTCTGGCTGTTCAAAAGAAAAAGAAACACTTCAAAAGGCTTCATTTGCCATTTCTCATTTGTAAGCAACTTCAGGTACTTAACAGAACTAGGAAAGTGCACGTTAAGACAATTATTTATTTTTTTATTTTGCATAATGAAAATGTGAAAGTGTATACTATGCTATATAGCAGTAGTTATTCAAAGTACTGGTCTGCAAACTGTTACTGATCTGTGAACAGATAAGGTGCTGTCTCCAGAACGTAAATCAGTATACTGATTACTTCAATGAGAAAATGTTGCTATATAAAAAAAAAAAAAACATCTAAACTAAAGTTTCTTGATGAAGTATTTCAGATTCTGGCTCAAGCTTCTTATATTGTCATGGACCGGTAATAAATAATTTACCAGCATTTCTCTGGACCACACTTTAAGTAGACCTCTCAGTGTTTATGGATTGATTATGTCTTCAAAAATGAATGGCAGAACAACTGTATTTTGACTGTCAGTCTTAAAAAAGTATCATGGTAATATATTTTGACATTTTTCATATTTCTTCACATTTGGAGAATAAAATAAAGTAAGATTGCAACAGTGAGCCAGAGCATTATCATCATATATCTTAGAGCTCTAAGATCCCAAAGTTTAAGCTTATGTTTTATAAATAAATAACTAAGGTCTAGAATGATGATACCCTACATCTTGTTGGGGGAAGAGTCAAGGCTGGAACTTCAGTGTCCTATGTCCCAAGTCTTCATTTTTCTTTCCTGTGCTGAGAATTGTAGTCTGGTATTTCCCAATTGTTAATTACTTGCTCACCACCTTCTTGATTTTTTGCAGTTTTAGATGATTGGCTATAGTGTTAATATTTTTCTTTAAACCATCTAATTGACAAAGGACCAGAATAGACACTTCTCAAAAGAAGACAAGCAAATGTCCAACAGGTATATGAAAAAAAAATCAACATCACTAATCACCACGGATATGCAAATCAAAACCACAATGAGATATCACCCCACACCTATTAGAATGGCTGTTATCAAAAAGACAAAAGATAACAAGTGTTGGTGACATTTGGAGAAAAGGGAACCCTTACGCACTGTAGGTGGGAATGTAAATTAGTACAGCCATTATGGAAAACAATACAGGCATAACTCAGAGATAGTGTGGTTTCTGTTCTGGATTCCCATAATAAAGTAAATAGCAAATTAACGCCAGTCACGCAAAGTTTTTTGGTTTCTCAGTGCATGTAAAAGTTGTGTGTACACTATACTGTAATCTAAATATTAAGTGTGCAATAGCACTATGTCTAGAAAAAGCTGATGTACATACCTTAATTTAAAAAGACTTTATCATTAAAAAATGCTAATGATCATCTGAGCTTCAGTAAGTCATCATGTTTTTGCTGGTGGAGGGTCTTGCCTCCATGTTGATGGCTGCTGACTGATCAGGGTGGTGGTTGCTGAAGGTTGGGGTAGCTGCACAATGTCTTTAAGTAAGACAGTAGTGAAGTTTGCTACATTGACAGACTCTTCCTTTCACGAAAGATTTCTCTGTAGCATGAATGCTATTTGATAGCATTTTACCCACAGTAGAACTTTTTTCAAAATTGGAGTCAATCTTTTCAAACCCTGCTGCTAGTTTCTCAACTCAGTTTATGGAATATTCTAATGTTTTGTTGTAATTTCAACAATGTTCACAGCTTCTTTATCAGGAGTAGATTTTATCTCAGGAAACCACTTTCTTTACTCACCCATAAGAAGGAACTCCTTATCCATTCAAGTTTTATCATAAGATTGGAGCAACTCAGTTACCTCTTCAGGCACCACTTCTAATGCTAGTTCTTTTGCTCTTTCTACCACATTTACAGTGACTTCCGTCACTGAAGTCTTGAACCCTTCAAAGTCATCCATGAGGATTGGAATCAACTTCTTCCAGACTTCTGTCAATGGTGATATTTTAGTCTACCCCATGAATTGTGAATGGCATCTAGAATGGTGAATCCCTTCCAGAAGGTTTTTAATTTACTTTGCCCAGATTCATCAGAGAAATTACTATCTATGGCAGCTATAGCCTTAAGAAATGTATTGCTTAAATAATAAGACTTGAAATTCAAAATTACTCCTTGGCCCATGGGCTACAGAATGAGTGTTGTGTTAGCAGGCATGAAAACAACATTAATTTCCTTGTAAATCTTCATCAGACCTCTTAGGTGACTTGTTGCAGGGTTTTTTTTTCCAAGCAGTATGTCTCAATAGTGGCCTTAAAATATTCAGCAAAATATTCAGTAAAAATATTCAGTAAATCTAAATGACAGACGTGCTGTCATTTTGGCTTTGTTGTTCAATTTCTAGAGTGCCAACAGAGTGGCTTTAGTATAATTCTTAAGGGCTCTAGGATTTCTGGAATGGTAAATGAGCATTGGCTTCAACTTAAAGTCACCAGCTGTATGAGCCCCTAACAAGAGAGTCAATCTATTCTTTAAGCTTTAAAGCCAGACATTGACATCTCCTCTAGCTATGGAAGTCCTAGATGGCATCTTCTTCCAATAGAAGGCTGTTTTGCCCACACTGAAAATCATTTGTTTACCGTAGCTACCTTAATCAATGATCTTAGCTAGATCTTCTGGATAACTTACTGCAACTTCTACATCAACACTTGCTGTTTTACTTTGTACTTTTATGCTATAGAGATGGCTTCTTTCATTAAACCTTATGAATCAACCTTTCCTAGCTTCCAGCTTTTCTTCTGCAGCTTCCTTACCTCTCTCAGCCTTCATAGAATTGAATAGGTTTAGGGTCTTGCTCTGGATTAGGCTTGGTTTAAGGGAATATTTTGACTACTTTGATCTTCTCTCCAGACCCCTATAATTTTCTCCATATCAATAATAAGGCTGTTTCACTTTCTTATCATTCGTATGTACTTTGGAATAGCACTTTAAATTTCCTTCACGAACGTTTCCTTTGCTTTTACAACTTGGCTAACTGTTCGAAGCAAGAGGCCTAGCTTTTGGCCTGTCTCAACTTTTGAGATGCCTTCCTCACTAAGTTTAATCACTTTTAACTTTTGATTTAAAGTGAGAGATGTGTGACTTTTCCTTTCATTTAAGTACTTAGAGGCCGTTGTAGGGTTATTAATTGGCCTAATTTCAATATTGTTGTGTCTCAGGAGATAGGACGGCTGAAGAGAGGGAGAAAGAGGTTGGTTGGGTCAGTGGAACAGTCAGAACACACACAGTATTCATTGATTAAGTTTATAGTCTTGGGCACAGTTCATGGTGCCTCAAAACAACTACAATAATATCATCAAAAGACCACTGATCAGAGATCATCATAACAGGCATAATAATAATTAAAAAGCTTGAAATATTGCAATAAATACCAAAATGTGACACAGACATGAAGTGAGCATATGCTGTTAGAAAAGAAATGGCACCAATAGACTTGCTCAATGTGGGGTTGCCACACACCTTCTATTTGTAACAAAAACACATTATCTGTGAAGTGCAATAAAGCAAAGCGTCATAAAAAGAGTTTTCTATGTAGGCTTCTCAAAAAATTAAAAATATAAATACTACATGACCCAGCAGTCCCACTTATGGGTATACATATCCAAAGGAAATGAAGTCAGCATACAGAAGAGATATCTGGATTCCCATGTTTATTGCATCACTATTTACGATAGCCAAAATATGCAGTCAACCTAAGTGTCCATCAGTGGATGAGTGGATAAGAAAAATATGATACACACACACACACACACACAAAATGGAGTACTATACATTCATTAAAAAAGAAGGAAACCCTCTCATTTGTGACAACATAGATGAACCTGGAGGTGAAGTGAAATAACTCATTTGATTAAAACAAAACATACTCTCTACCCTGATGATGTTCTAAGCAATAGTATTAGAGAAAGGTTTGCGTTGTTAGGTATATTTCTTTCTGACATGCATTAACTGTTAAGGAATAACTTTTGTCAATGAACTACCCAGGACCGTCACAGCAGCATACTTTGAGAAGCTCTGACGTTATCAATTGTTGAGATCACAGGCGCTACAGTTAGACACACACACACTAGTAAATTCAATGAATGACTAGCTGAGTGACCATGGGCAGAATATTTAACTTTTTAAACCTCAATTTCTCCATCTTTAAAAAAATGACTTAAGAAACCACCAATATTATGAGAATTAAATGAGATATTGCATATAAAATGCTTGGCAGGGTGCTTGGGCAGATTGTAAGGTTATGATTATTATAAACTATCATTAATATTTTGGTAATTATTAATGATAATAAAATCATTTTACCGGTAGCCTGAAGCTGCAGCTCAAACTTACCCACTGAATGAATTCCCAAGAAGGGTTTTCCAGTTTAAAGTGACACAATGGGCCACTTCTACTTAAGGAAAGCAAAATTCATTTATTTGAAGCAGAGCTCTAGAAATTATATAAGCACTTAAAATGTGAATGCTAAATAATACAGTATTTTAATTTGAGTATTATTTAGGTTCTAAATCAACATGCTTTACAAGGTGATGGGAAATCTGCAATTTAATCTGAAATTCAATCAAATGGAACAAATAATTAATGCATTAGGTTTTTCATCTTCAGAATAGCTATCAAATACAGTTAAGAGTGCCCGATCCTAAATTCTTTTGAAATTTTATCATTCCTGCCAAAGAAAAGTTGTTTTAGGTCATATTTTTAAAATTTTAAAATGCTCTTAGAAAATAAGAGCTTTGAACATGAAATTGTTTTTTGGAACAACTTAACTCTAAATTCTTTTCACCTAGTCAGATTATGCTGCAATAATTTACTAACTCTGAATCCTCAGGGCTTAACAGAACAAAGGATTATTTATTGCTAATGCTGCATGTCTAGTGTGGGTTGGCAGGGGGCTTGATTCATACTGTCACTTAGGGACTCAGGCTTATCACCTTCTTTATTTTTTCCATATTGGATTATTAAAGGCTCAACCATTTTATCATTATGCCATCTGGTCACATGACCTCTTTGGGCAAGTGTCAGGGGAAGAGAGAGCTGGAAACTCTTTTGCTGGCTCTTAAATGCTTAGGCACCAAAGCCACACATTTCACTTCAGCTCAGAGCTCATTGTTCAGCATTGTTAGCAAAATTCTGCCTAACTGCAGGGCGACTGGGAAATGCATAGAAGCCTTTGGCTATTCAGTGACCAATCAGTGTCTCTACCATAGTAGAATATCTTGCTAACAATGTATCTGGTCCTCTAGTCTGTTTCAAAGCCTAAGACATCCTTGTATGGTCACTGCAAGAATAGATACTAGGGGTTAGAAAGTCTCGTACTTTGGAATACACTTTGCAAGGTGTTCAGAGACTGAATGAGCAGGCATAACCAGGGCAGTACCAAGGACTGTGTGACCATTATAGATGAAAAATAGCTTAGTGGAATCTGAATTCACAGGATCACCTTGGTATCTCAGACTATCACGGATCTTCCTTTTAATATGCGTGTGGAAGATTTGGTCCACAGAAGAGTCCACATGTTCAAAATGGTTATGAAAGACTCCCCTGGATATTAGGTAGGTTTATCGAAAATTACATAGGTTGGTGTAGCCAAAGAAGCTTTAGTGTATTTTATGCCTTAACATATTGACTGCAAGCGATACTTGATACAGGCATTCTTCTCTCCATAGATTGAGATGATTCTAGAAACATTACCTTTATTGTACTTTTATTGCCCCCCATGCTCATTTGTGTCCTTTTCCTTAAAGGAGACTCCTATAGCCAAAATTAGTAAATGTTAAATAATTGTAAATATTTTGTGATTGTGTTAAAATAGCTTTTGCATGAGGTTTAGAAATTCTTTGTTCTGGTTGCTACCATTACTAACCCACAAAATAATTGCTTACTATACATACTAATTTTATAGTGTTTGTTATAATTATCTTTTTATACTTTCTTAAGGACTAAATAGTGGACACACCTATAAAGTTACTTAAATGCCATTATTTTATTCTGCTATTTTTCTTAAAGTCTGTTTTGTCTGTTATCAGTTGTTATATCAACTTCCTTTCGGTTAGTTTTTGCTTAGTGTATCTTTTCCCATCAATTTACTTTCAGCCATTGTTTGGCATGCTCTAGATTTATCTGCTGTAAATCATGTAAAGCTTTATGATTTTTAATCTAATTTAAGTGAGCATCTTTTAAAATTGGTACATGTAGAGTTTTTTACATCTGCTTTTACTTTTGATATGTTTGGACTTATTACAACATCTTATTTATTTTCTGTATATCATGCTTTTTCTTAGTTTTTTTCCCCCTGTTTTTATACCCTCAATGGAAATGATGAGTTGTTTTTACTCCCACATCTCACATTCTTCCTGAGCCTATTTGCTTGGAATTTAAACATTCTAGTCTATTCTCTTAAAAGTTTATCCTTTCAATTTTTGACATATGCAATTGAGTTGGCATATAATGAATCGGGATCTTTAAGTGCCTCAAACTGTACAAGAATCTTAGGATCTTTTCATTCCAATCACTTTCTTTCCCATCTTCACTTTTATTGTTGACGACATTTAATTCCATCCTATTTTAAACCCCTTCTTCCACATTAGTCATTACTATTATTATTGTGTTTTTTTCATAGACATATTCTATGTAACAAACCTCCATAACATAATGTCTGAAAACAATAATCTTTTGGATAAATAAACAATTTGAAGATGAAGAAAAAAAGCCTGACTTATGTGAATCAGCAGCACCAGAGTACACTGGGCTTGATTTTCTTATAGAACACATACATACAAAAAAAGTTGCATTATAAAATAAATGGAAGCACATAGGTGAAGTTTACAATTTAACTTCAAATCCTTGTTGGTTTACCAAACCAAAGAATATCTTCTTTTCTTGATTAATGTAGGTTATGACGAAAGGTGTCAGATATATCCAAAATTTTCTCTTCATTTTCTCCAGTGGATCTTCCCCTTAACAGGCTCTCATGTGTTCTCTATTTCATTTTGCACCAGCTATTTTTATCATTATTTGTAAAGTCAAGGCCTTAAACCAATCTTATGCTTGCAATCTTTGAGTTACAGTGGAGCTGTGATAACTATCAAAGTCATTATATTTTTTTCCGTCAATTGTTTCCCACAATCTGGCTGACATTATTGTTGAATTGTTGAATAAATACAGACTTGCTTCACAGTAGTGTGCAGTTCATATGGACTTCAGAGAAACTGCATTGAGCAACTCAGATTTTCAACCTGTTTTAAGTTTAGAAACCAGAGTATTGTAACTCAGATTTAGTGGTGATGTTAAGGGATTCGTCCACATTTTCATAGTTTGAGTTTTCGTACTTATTTTATTTAAATTATGAATTACAAAACTCCAAATGTATGTTCATTGAGTTAGCATGATATTTCTCTTCCTTCATCAAAATGTGTAAAACAACAGTCAAATAGTATAAATGGTCACATTTTCTCAGCTGCTGTAGTTCATAAAATCATTACCAGAACCATGGTAATGCCTTACCTACAAACAAGCTGGAGCTGGATAGAGTCTCCATTAACCTCAACATTGGGTAATAATACAGTGGCTCCAAGGATGGTTTTGGAGTGGGGGTACGGGACAGTAGTTGGCACTTGGAAGAGTTGCTGAACCATTCCGAGCCTCAGTTTCTTAATATACCAACCTCATAAGATTGCACTGAAGGTGGAACAAGATAACATTTGTAATTGTGATACATGAGTAGCCAGGTAGCCACCCCACTACCCACATCCCCAACAAACATTTGTTGAGAACCTACTGTGTGGCTGCCACTAGGCAATAGGATAAAACATGAATCAGCTCATAATAGGTGAGATATAAGTAGGAAGGAAATAATTGTAATGCACTGTGTTCAGAACAATATTACAAAGACCACAAGAGCATGGAGAAGGGGCAGTTTAATGCCTGAGATGGGTTCAGAGATGGGAAGGGTATAGAAAGGGCTTTACCAAGAAGATGATATTTGGACTTCATGTGAAATTGAGATTTTTTTGGCATTCACACACAAGAAAGGTCATTCCAGGAGGTGGAAATTGTATGTGCACATGCCAATCTTTTGTCTCGAAGGGTTTGCAGATGTACTTGAAGAGAACACCTCCTGTTCCCTTCCCTTTTTCTGTCTGAATTCCGTGTATCTTTTAAGCAAGGATTCAGAAAAATCGCCCACTCTGTGGGTAATCTACCTAACTATTCTGGGTAATCAGTCTGTTTTCCTACTCCCTTAGGTATTTTATAATATCACTGTCTCAGTGCTGATTACACTGTGTTATTTATAATTTGTCTTTCTCCGTGCTTCTTTCTTCCATTGCACTCTTAACTCCTTAACTGCATCTTGTTCATGTTGTAAGCTGAGCACTTTACCCAGCTCTCTGTTCTGCATTATCTGTGCAGATTCATTAATTCATTCGAGAGTTGGTTTTAAGCTAGAGTAATTATGGTATGAATAAATACTTTTTTATTGAGGATGATTCCATATTATGTAGCTTTCAACTAATGATTTTATTGAACAGAATATCTTTGGTATTCATTCATCCATTTGCTTAACAACGTTAGAACTTTACTATGTACCAGGCTTCTGAAAAAATTTTTTAAATATCCTCTATATTCAGGATCATAGTTAATAAGTCATCATTGCAGGTTTTTCCTAATTTTTTACAGTGTACCAGCTTTTTGTTTCCCATTTCCTTACCTATAGGATCTGTCTTCAATATTGAAAGCATTTTATGTTTAAATAGAAATAACTTTTTCCTGAATTCAGTGTGTCTGCTGCTTTATACTCTCATTTTTTGGTCCTTTCTTATTCTCTCGTTTCCGAAAATGTGTATCTGTTGCTCTAAGCAGTCATAGATGTTTTCCTGAAAGTTATAACTTGTTTGACATGAAGAATATCTATTATGTTTTTGACACTCTGAAATATGTACCAGTATATTTGTGATATAGTTATTATACCTCTAGTACAAGCAAGTGCTGTTTAGAGTTTATTGATAGATCAAGAAGTGATCATCTGGCCGGGCACGGTGGCTCATGCCTGTAATCCCAGCACTTTGGGAGGCCGAGGCGGGCGATCACGAGGTCAGGAAATGGAGACCATCCTGGCTAACACAGTGAAACCCCGTCTCTACTAAAAATACAAAAAATTAGCTGGGTGTGGTGGCAGGCACCTGTAGTCCCAGCTACTCGGGAGGCTGAGGCAGGAGAATGGCGTGAACCTGGGAGGCGGAGCTTGCAGTGAGCCGAGATCACGCCACTGCACTCCAGCCTGGGCAACAGAGCGAGACTCCGTCTCAAAAAAAAAAAAAGAAGTGATCATCCTTTTCCTCTACAAAATTAAGTACTGCCTTTTTGGGGACTATATTTATAGCACTAAGCTATACTATTAGACTCAAATATGTTAATGAATGACTAACCTAAAAAATGTGAAATTTCCAGCTGGGAATTTACATTAAATCAACTAACAGGATTCTAAATATTTACTATATATCTTTTTAAGGCATCCAAGTAAATAGTAGGTTTTTTTTTTTCTTTAAGTGTAAGTCTGTGGCATATTTTTGACATTGTAAAGCATTCACCATGAAAAGGAAAGCTTTAAGAATTCAGCGAATATCTAGAGGTTAAATTCTTAGTTTGGGTCTCCGTGACAGCCACTTTTTCTCTTTTCACTTTAACTGCCAAAACCTGTCATTTCTGAGACTTTTCAAGGAGATAAACAAGGTGAACTGTGCTATGCACATGACCCGATGTAACTGCTGATTTGAGCAAGGTTACTGGTCAGCATATGTAAGGGAACTTGGAGTTTTCTGGTCCATCATGTGGTTCATTTGCCTGAATGGAGTGCTATGAAACTAATAAAATTCTTTGGAAAAATCAGGATTGTTTGCCAGTAGTACCAGTGACTCGGGAGGCTGAGGCTGGAGGATCACTTGAGCCCAGAAGTTTGAGTCCAGCTTGGGCAGCATAGCAAGAGCCTGTCTCTAAAAATTTTTTTAATTAAAAATAAACAGGATTATTACTTGTAAAATTCTTCTAACTACATCAACACTGCTAGGACAAGCAGCAACATTGTCATCTTAGTGACATCTTATTATGTGCTGCTGTCTTTGGAACCTCCAGAATTCTACATTTTAAATAAGTTTCACTCAAATATAAGGAAACTATATTACTTATTTAAGGAAATTGAATGCTAGCAGTGAAGTATGATATTTTTCATCATTTGGAATCATTAAAATATTGTTTATCTGTTGAAGTGTATTTTAAAATGTAGAGCCATAAAGGTTTTAAATTTAGAAATAAAATTAATGATCATTTACTCTATCGGTCTCATTTTACAAATTAGAAGCTGAAGTCTTAGCTGGATTAAGTAATGTGTACCTCGTTGCTCAGTAAAACAGCAGGGAAAAATACAGTGCCCAGTAGGAATTTCCTTCATCGTGGAGTTGCTTCTTAAAAGGAATTAGTTGCTAAAGCCACTTCCTAAAGGTGATTTTTTAGTATAGCCAAAATTACCCCTGAAAACTCCTTAGGAAAGCAATATGACTTAACACCAAATTCAATGGCAGGTTTTTCTTCCAGCTTTAGAACAGACTGCTGTCTCAGACTGAGTGCCAGAGAAGAAGTTAGCTGTGTTTATGGGCTGTTTTTATAAGAAAACAAACAAATAATAACAACAAAGCCCTTGTCATCAAAAACTAAAATTCCCTGTAGCCTGGTGGGACACTTGGAAGAACTGCATATTTCACCTTCCCTCTTGGGTCACACATGCAGGGTTTGGAATTGTTCCCATGCTGCTTCTATTGTCCCCTTTGTCAGTCTCCTCTCTTGCACCCAGCAGGCTTCTGTGGTTACACTGAAATATGTTAAATGGGCATTTACTGGGCCTCCCACTGAACATGAATCTGATCCTCCAAGATTCAGTAGAATATGATGATTCAGTTTCTTAGATGGAGGCTCATAGAGGTTTAATTTATAATTTTTTGCCAGTTTTTTAATAGCACTGTTTAAAATATCTCACCAATACTGTTTTTGTAAAGCTGCCACAGTTTTTCAGGTGACCTTTATGATCAAATACATAGAAATACTTTCTCTTCTGTTATCTCTTATGTTTCTTTTTAGTGCAGCACACCGTCCTTGGGATTTTAAATCCACAAGGCTGAGTGCTTGCTTATATAAGCCCTAAGCATAGGAGAGAGTGAGATGATCTAACATGATTGTATATAGTACAAACATTTCTTTGCCATAAAATTTAAAACTTATTCATCTTTCTCTAAACTGTAACTGATGTAATTTATTGTTTTCTAAAGGTCGATGTGACCAATGCAAGTGTCTATAAGCTAAAATATTTCAGCATAATTTCTTTAATATCTCTATTAAGAAAAGCTATCTCTATTAAGAAAAAGATATGAAGAAATAAAATTCAAATAGAAAATTCTTATTTTTATGAGAAATTCCAACTAGAACCCCTCTATCCCTACTATGTACTAAAACCATGCACTTGGAAATCAACAATAACTCTTAAAAGTCAGATTACTAGGCCTTTTGTTAATCTTCAACCCCCGACACCCTTTGATACTGTTTTATGCCCCTTCTTTTTGAGACTTTTTTCTTCATTGGCTGTGACACTCTCCTGGATCTCCCAGTTTTCTGACCAATCCTTTCATTTTTACAGAAACTTGTTTCTTTCCTTACTCTAAATATTCTTCAGGGTTTATTGTGGATTTCCTTCTTTTTAAGAGGCCAGTTTAAGCAGAAAGCTTCATCTCCAACCAAAGGTGCCTGGAGCCATTTCTTAATGACTCCCGAGAGCCCATTCTGCACGTCGTGCACTGAAAGCTCAGCTCCGCATTCAGTGCGTGCACGTTGGTAGCAGGAAGTCAGCTGTGATGAGAGCATTTACACCACAGGAAGCAGCAAACACTACACATCAGGGCTTTCCCACCCTCAGAGAGCCAGTGTCCCAGCATACCCCTACTGAATCCCAACCTCTGTCTAAAGCTCCCAGGATCATTTCTCTCCGAATATGCTACTCACTTTCAAACTCAGTTTGTTCAAAACAAACAAACTGACAAGCAAAACCAGTTCTTGATTTCCCTGTTTTTGTTGGTAGAAATGCCATTTTTTCAATCTCATAGGCTTGGAAACCTTGTACAAGATTTTGACCCCTACTACACTTTTAACATGCACATCCAGTCTCCTACTGAGGAATATAAGTACCCCTGCTTCTTTTCAGTGTATGTATACGTTTTTGACAAAGATAACAGGTTCCCCAGAACATAGACAATGGCCCCAGAGAAATCCCCTATGAAATCAACAACTCCTCTCTCACCCGGTAGCTGGGTAAGGATCATGAGAATGATTCTGGACCACCTCCTTCCCATGTCCTGCTTGGACAGTCAAGCATCTCACTTTGGGCTTTGGGTATGGCTGTCACCTTTCACTTCAGGGCGTCAGCAGGGGTGCTTCCCTCTACCTCAAGTCAAATGAGAGAGGCATGAAGTGAACTGCTCTAAGAGCTTCATGAGTGCTGTCTGCAGTGGACTGATATCCGACCCACACCTGAAGAACTCCCAAGGTGAGAGGCTGTGGCTGGAACTCAGAGTGAGAGTGGCTGTGCTGACAATAACCTGCACTGTTTGAGTTGTTGGGGCAAGCACACATGATTCTCGTGGACCAGGTGTGGGGCATCTGCCCACAACAGAGCTGGTGTTGGGGCATTGTTACTCCTGCTGGAAAGGAGTCCTCAGGGGCTGATGTTACCCAGGGGCCACAGAGGCCAGATGGAAGACCCTGGCAGAAAGAGGCAGTGTGTGCTCCTGAAGTCTAGTGTCCAGACCACCTCAGGGGAATTTGCAAGTGTGAGTCTCCAGAAATGGGACCTCTCTCTAGGACTCAGGAAGGCCCCTTTGAGAGAAAGAGAGACACTCCACACTCACAGAATGTTGGTACCAGATCATGGCGATACCAGCTCAGTCAGCCCTTCCCTGCCTCCTAAGCACATTTTATCTTTGAAGTTAGAAGGGGAGAAGATCCTAACACATACTGAGATTTGTTTGGCTTTATTTTTCAAGTTGGAAATGGAGATGTTACAGGAATGGAGGACAGGTAGGGTTTCAGTCTCAGATTCAGAGGTGACATTGAGCTGACTCTGGCTGAGTAAAGTCGGATACAAAATGGTGCTGTTGGGGGAAATGTTGCCTTTCTCTGGTCTGTTGCTTCTAAGTCAAGCTAACTGACAGCTGTGCTCAAGTCCCCTGGAGAGAACCACTTTTGAAGAAATACTCACGTGGCGTGAGGCTCTGAACTATTTATGGAAAAGCAAAGCATTTCACTCTAAAGCAGCAAAGAAGAGAAAATCAGGGGACTGTCTTCTCAGTGCTTTTTGATGACTGTGTTGGTGGGGTGCAGCTGAGTGCAGAGGTGAGCTGCAGAGTAGTGATCACCAGCAACACACAACAAAGGCAGAACCTGCCTCAGTCCTTGAGGCTTGAAGCACGGGGTGATGGAAATGAGGTCATCTGTCACTAAGAACAGCTTCCGCGTTCCTATAGAGACCAGCACCAGCCAACAGGCTAAGAGAAGTGCAGGCTGGTGTGGGCGGGCAGTGTAACTGTAGGAAACCTCAGAGAATACAGGGAGAGCTCCAAATTAGAGAGTGGAAAAGAGAGCAGAAGTAAGGGTTCAAGTTTTTCATCTGCTGTCCGTTTTATCCATGATAATATTTTTATAGTGCTTTTATATTGAGTGAGCTCTTCTAATAACATTATCTCATATAATTTTTTTTGAGACAGGGTCGGCTGGGCATAGTGGCTTACACCTGTAATCCCAGCACTTTGGGAGGCCAAGGCGGGTGGATCAGCTGAGGTCAGGAGTTTGAGACCAGCCTGGCCAACATTTGAAACCCCGTCTGTACTAGAAATACAAAAATTAGCCAGGCATGGTGGTGCATGCCTGTAATCCCAGCTACGTGGGAGGCTGAGGCGGGAGAATTGCTTGAACCTGGGAGGCGAGGTTGCAGTGAACCAAGATGGCACCACAGCACTCCAGCCTGAGCAATGGAGTGAGACTCCATAAAAAAAAAAAAAAAAAAAAAAAGACAGGGTCTTGCTCTGTCACACAGGCTGGAGTGCACTGGCACAATCATAGCTCACTGTTACCTCGCGCTCAAGCGATCCTCCCACCCCAGCTTCCTGAGTGGCTGGGACTGCAGGCATTGCACCACCATGTCTGGCTAATTTTTTAATTTTTTTGTAGTGACAGGGTCTCTCTATGTTGCCCAGGCTAGTTTTGGACTCCTGGCCTCAAATGATCCTCCAGCCTGGGCCTCCCAAAGTGCTGAGAGTACAGGAGTGAGCTATCATGCCCAGTTCTATTTCGTATTATTTCATATTTCATATAATTCTTAGGGCAGCTCTCCACCTGATTAACTGTGCCACCTGATGGTGGGAACCAGAGGAGGAAGTTAACAGGTTAAGTTGCTTACCCATGACAGATGATGGTGACAGAATTTGGACCAAAGTTGTCTAATAATTTCCTAATTCAGAGGGCTCCTTCCAGCCTTTAGGGCTACGTTGAACTGGAGTAAAAGGATTCCAGATGATTCATGGGCAGTATTTTAAAATTTAATCGTAATGTGTTTAGTTTTAAATTTACTTTCTGTTTTTGGCAGGGATACTGGTTTCCCATTAATGGACTGAGGTAAACTCACTTAAGTAAAAAGAGCGAAGATGAAAAAGCATCAAGTAAATAGTAGCATCAAGATGTGGCAGTAATTGTGAAGGGGACTGTGAACATGAAATTTCAAAACCACTGCTCTAAAGGCTTCCTGGCCAAAACAAGGAGCTTACTTATCATTTGATTACATTCCCTAAAGGGTGTTCTGAATGTGTCCTGTGACTAAGTCCTGACCTCAAAATGGGATGATAAACTCTTTGTGAATAAGGACTGTGCCTTCTATAATCCAGGTGCTGTGTCCTGGCACCCCCCCAAGTTCATATGTTGAAGTTGTAACCCCAGTACCTCAGAATGTGGTCTTATTTGGAGACAGCATCTTTACAGAGGTAAGCAAGTTAAATGATGTCATTAGGGTGGGCCTTAATTCAATATGACTCTTGCCCTATGGAAAGGGGAAGCAGCATGTGGCATGAAGACGGTCACCTGCACACCAAGGAAAGAGGCTTAGAACAGATTTTCCCATACTGGTCGCAAAAGAAAACAACCCAGTCAACACCTTGATTTTGGACTTCTAGCCTCCAGAACTTTAAGACAATAACTTTCTGTTGTTTAAGCTACCCAGTTTGTGGTACTTTATCATGGCAGCCCTAGCAAACTGATACAATAGGTTTGTGCATAAATACTGGTGACATAAATAATGAACCTTACACTGAATAACAGGATCTTCCCGTGTAATTTTTTTTTTATTTTTATTTTTTAAGACAGAATCTTGCTCTGTCACCCAGGCTGCAGTGCACTGGTGCAATTTTGGCTCACTGCAACCTCTGCCTCCTGGGCTCAAGTGATTCTCCTGCTTCAGCCTCCCAAGTAGCTGGGACTACAGGTGTATGCCACTACACCAGCTAGTTTTTGTAGTTTTTGTAGAGATGGGGTTTCACCATGTTGGCCAGGCTGGTCTGAAACTCTTGACCTCAAGTGATCCACCCACCTCGGCCTCCCAAAGTGCTAGGATTACAGGCGTGAGCCACCGCATCCAGGCTTCCCATGTAATTTTGATCCAAGTCACTCCAAGTTTCTAATTAAAAATGCCTCCTCTTGAGCTTTAAGTCCTTGTTGGCCAGCTCTTCTCTCTCTTTGCATTTCAACAATGCTTCCCACTGCCCCAGTACTGCTATCTCCTGAGCTTGGGCACTTCCTGGTGTGTCTCCTTTTACAAAAGTACGGTGCCCTAGATGTCTGGACTTTGCCACTTGATTCATGTGGAGAACCATCCTCCTTTGCACAAGGCCTTTGTATTGAAACAGGATTGCTTTTTTAAACCTTAAATGCTTTGTGAGTTTTTTGTTTGTTTGTTTAACTTTCTGACCAGAAAATAATTGTTACCTTTAGAAGTGATAGCACCCACTAAAAAGGAAGAGCACTGCACCCTGGAACCTGGCCCTTAATTAAAAGATGGTGCTAGGTCAGGCACAGTGGCTCATGCCTGTAATCCCAACACTTTGGGAGATGGAGGTGGAAGGATTGCTTTAAGCCAGGAGTTCGAAACCAGCCTGTGCAACATAGGGAGACCTTGTCTGTACAAAACTAAAAATAAAAAAAAATCAGCCATGTATGGTAATGTGTACCTGTAGTCCCAGCTACTCAGGAGACTGAGGCAGGAGGATCACTTGGGCCTGAGAGGTCAAGGCTGTAATGAACTGTGGTCACACCACTGCACTTCAGCCTCAGCAACACAGTGAGACCCTGCCTCAAAAATAGAAAAAAAAAGCTCTTGTCTCTAGCTGAGCCATTGCATTGCCTGGGATGGCGATATGATCTCAGAATCTGCATGTATCTCCTCGGTGGGCTGTTGTTATCGCTGCTGTCCGTACGCTATGTTGTTACCTTTGTGGGTGTGCTAACCTTCTACTGTGCTGTGTGAACTTCTTGACTTTACAGACTGGCCATGTCTGAATCATATTTGGATCAAGTTCAATAAAAATGTGTTGAATAATGAACATTTTAAAAGGAGAACTGAAGTTCAGTGTCCTGTTGGCTATATTTCTGTTTGACATACAATTGAATTTTGTGACATGGTTCACTGGAAATATTCCTCTAGTCTTTAGATTTAAAATTTTGTTGATTTGGGGAAAGCTGTTAGTCCTGGACTGAATTTCCAAGACTTCATGGATCCTATATTCCTAGGGAGCTTTAAGAATTGTTTTCAATGGCTTAAGTACTGATCTGATCGGACATAACAGACTGACCTAAAAAACTCCCCCCTTTTTGTTTTAGTCTCTTAAAGATTTATTTTTATGAATTAGATTAGATACATATGATCATTTTCTAGAATTCATTCTAAGTTTAAACCGCTTTGTCTATTTTTAAGTTCTGCTCTCTCTGACTGAATTTTTAGAAATCTGGCTCCAACACACTTACAAATAGATCCTGCTAGATATTGTTCTTGTCATCACTTTTAGGATTATGTCAAAATGTACCATTGCTATTTACTTGATCCTAAAATATGTTACATGCATTTTTCTTTCGAAGCGCATGACCATGGAACAATGATCATATTTACAAATCTTTTCATCCCTAAGTGAGAACACTTGGCAGAGCAGAAGCAACATTTCCATTTTTTTTTCAGGATCAAACCTTGCACAATAACACTGCCATCCTACATGATAGGATAAATCTGTGCTGGCTTGTCATGAGCACTTATTTTGAGGAGTCCTCTGTTGCTCTGGGAGAAACATTTAACTAAATGTTATTCGTTGCCCATATACCAATCTCAGGTCAATGAACCCCCAAACTCTACCAAACCAGGGAATTGACTTTAGCAAATCATTTTATGATTCTTGTGCCAGGTTTTGTGGGTAATACGCAGTCTCTCCCTTCAAGGGATTTACTGTATAAGGGATTCAGGATGGCTCAGGATCAAGACTGGAACTCTGGTGTTAGGATATGTGCTTTTTAAAAATCTTCTGGTAGCGTGGCACTTTTCATTCCTGCCCTCATACCTAGAGGGCTTCTTATGGGACCTCACGACTGCAACAGGATAGAAGTAGCATGCACTTGACAAATATGGCCAGAAACGCTCTGAGAGCCTCTAGCCTAAGTCTAAATGTAACCCTAGAGTCAGCTGGAGGCTTTCTGAAACTTTCTTTCATGCAACTAAAAAATTAAGAGTCTGGAGAACTTTAGAACTATGACCAAGTTTGAGTGTGGTGCTTTGGCCAAATGCATCAGACTGAAGCAGCACTAGACTGTGGTCTAGCAGAAGATGGGAAGATTGATCCATGTCTTGGTGCTGCCCAGCTTTTGGTTCCTGGGGAATTTCCTGTAAGATCTCGGGAGTCAGGGTAGGTATGACCCGGACAGAGAATCATAAAATCCCAAGTTTTAGATCCGAAAGAGATATTTGAGTTCATTTGTTTAACTTCTCTTAACATTTTAGTCAACAACACAGAGATTTAGAAACTTGCTCCAGTTTTCATGGTCAGTTAATCGGAATATTAGAACTAGAACCCAGGTTTCTTGATTTATGAATCTTCTCTTTGTTCTCTGTTGGTGTTGCATTATCTGTTTTTCCCAGAGCCCAGAGCCTTTCTAGCCAAGTGCTATAGTCAGTAGCGTGTTGACAAACTGGATTTCTCTTTCAAACAAAAACAAAAAACCCTGGTCTGTAGTGTTTGTAGATTTCCATGGTATAAATACTTCCACCATGGCCAATTTCAAGCTACCAACATCTAACAACCAGCTTGCAAGTTTCCTGAAAAAGTTAACAATAGACTCCCGCATACCATTGATTGTATTCTCCTGTATGATTGTTCTTTTTGGCATTGTTGGCAGCATATCAGTGACCAACCTTTTGTGAGATAGGTAGGCCCCTTATGGCGATGGGAGATAAAATAATGGAATTAAGAGAAGGACTTGTTTCATTGATTAGCTTACTTCAAATGAGTCCAGCATTCCTCGGACCATAATCTCTCCGTAAGACTCAGTAGTCCTCTTGGCTTAACATGTGATAAAAAATAATGGAAGCTAAAGGGAGATGTTTCCTTTGGTTCTAAAGCATTTTGAAACTGTTGTGTTGTGGGACTTAGGATTTGCTGTTCATAAAGATTCTGCTTCTACTTTGTATCTTGAAAGAAAGTTCAATGGAGGGGTGTAGAATTTCTAGAATTTCCCATTTATCTAGTCATTTGTTCATTCATTCATTTATGTTTGACTATTACCATTGTACCCTAACCTAATTATGGCAATCCTCTAGCTGTTTTGAGTTCAGAGACTGAGGGGGATAAGATACTGGATACAGTGTCATAAAAATCATGACTACTTAGAGAGTAACAGATTATAGAGCTGGGAACGACCCTACAGATGATCATCACCCCTATGCTGTAGATAAGGAAGCTGAGAGACTGACAGAAATCTGCATAGAATCACGCAGTTGTTTGGAGTCTTCACAGGGTTCATAACTTGTGATTCCTGATACCTCATTCAATGTTTTTTCTGTTATACCATTATAACTCATTTTTCTCCCACATTCAGAGCATGAAAAAAATATATAGCATATGTCTCTAGCCTGTGACTTCAGATTGAATAAATCTTAGATTTTCAGCACAGCCTTTTGATCATATCAGGAAGGGGGAAGTGAATTGGAGTACTGATTTAGAGGACTGCCTACTGCTCTTCTAACCTCATGCATCTTGTGGCACATACATTGTCAGTGAAAGACTCAGAAGGTGCTGGATGGTGTGAAACTTAGGGCTTTTCAGAAGAATCATTAAGGGTTTTATATATTCAGAGTGAAGTCTTTAGTATTGAGATAGAATAACCAATCTGTTTTGCATGGAGAAGAAGACTTGGCTCTGATATGAGTATTCAGTTAAATTCAACAAGCATTTTAACACCTACAAGGTACCACGCAGTGTGCTAAGCACTAGGAATACACAGATGAATAAAACATCAACTTCTTTTTATAGGAACATATAGCCTGTGGGAAAAGAGACATGAACAAGTAACTTCTGTATAGTCTTCTAAGTGCAGCACACACACAGTTCAATACATTGTTTTCATTTGTTAATTTAGACTTAGTGGGAAGAGCACTGAGCAAGGAGTCTAGCCATTTAGGTTTTAGTCCCAGCACTGCCACTGCCTGACAGTGTGACCTGGTGTAGATCATTTAGCACCTTCCTCTCTGTGTTGGGGAAAGGAAGGATCATAAAGACCTTCTAAAAGGTAATCGGGAAAATTAAACAAATGTCTGTGAAAGTGTTTTGAGCCAGGCTTGCTGGCTCATGCGTGTAATCCCAGCCCCTTGGGAGGCTGAGGTGAGCAGACTGCGTAAGTCCGGGAGTTTGAGACCAGCCTAGGCAACGTGGTGAAACCCTGTCTTTCACCCTTCCATGGTGGAAGTATTTATACTATGGAATAAAGAAAATTAGCTGAGTGTAGTAACATGCACTTCTAGTCCCAGCTACTTGGGAGGCTGAGGTGGGAGGATCACCTGAGTCCAGAAGGTGGAGGTTGCAGTGAGCCAGAAGAGACCCTGTCTTAAAAAAAAAAAAAAAAAAAGTTTTGAACCTATTATCTGCCACATAAACCTGAGTATATTATTTTTATTTTGCAAATAGGTAACTTTTTTATACCAGAAAGCTCATATTCTTTGACTAAGCTCTAGTGAGAAAGCACTTATCAAATATTTATTGAGCATCCACTTGGCGCTAGACATACTTCTAGATCCTGGGATATGGCAATAAATACAACAGACCGTCTCCCTACTTGTGGAGCTTACATTCTAAAGAGAAAAGATGGAAAATAAATACACAAGAAAAATATCAGATAGTATTTCAAGTAAGTACAATGCAGATAATAAAAACAGCGTAATGCAACAGGAATGATTGGGCAGACTTTAGACTGGGAGTCAGGAAAGACCTTTCTGCAAGGTGATGTTTAGGCTGAGTGACAAGAAGGAACAAGCATTGCCAACATCAGAGGTAGGAGCATTCTAGGCAGAGAATGGTTCCTAAGGCCCTAAGCAGGAACGAGCTTGGCAGGTTTCAGGTACAGAGAGAGGGCCAGGGTGGCTGGAGCATGGCGGGCCAGGTGGAAATGGGACACAGTGGGTTCAGAGAAGAAGGTTGGGGTCAGATCACAGAGAACTTTGTCAGCCAACATAAGGAGTTTGGGTTTTATTCCAAGTACAGTGGACACCAGGATTTTAAGCAAGAGATTAATAAGGTTTGACTTTTAGAAGATGACTCTGGCTTTTGGAGGAGAATGGATTATAGGTCAGTCTTGCAGCAGTGCAGATGAGAGAGAATATGGGCTTATACTGGGCTAATAATAGAAAAGTTGATAGAAGTAGAATATGTGTAGGGTATCACTGAAGATGGTATAAAGAGAAACTCCTCATGGCTTACAGTGGTGTGGGAAACAGAAGTATCAGGTGTGGTTCCTTGATTGTTGGCCAGATTAGGACAATTTACTGAAGGAAAAGTAATTGCGGGGAATGAGGAGGAAAAGGAGAGTCAGGAATTGTTTTGACCCTGTGAAATTTGGCATGCCTATCAGTCATCTTGGTGAATATGTCAAGAAGGAAGAAGCTCGGTCTGCAAATCTCTAGTGTGGGAATCATTGGCACATAGATGGAGCTGGAGGAGGTTACCCTGAAGGACAGTGTACACAGAGAAAGGAAGGGGTTCTAGCATGAAGGCTGTGCCCAGAGAGGAGGCACAGAAGGCTGAAAAAGAATAGTCAGTGAGGAAAACCATGAGATTGAGGTGTCCTGGAAGCTACTAGAAGAAAGTAAGGGATAATCAAGTAGGAGGGAGGTCAAGCAGTGTAAGAACAGAGAAGCGACCACAGGGCTTGGCAATGTGTCAAGGGAAGCTGTTGGCTGGCGTCTTGACAGGATCGGTGGGGGTAGAAGTTGAAATGAAATGAGTTGAGAAAAAGATGTGAGGTGAAGAAGTGGGTATTTCAGCTGTAGAGAATTCCCTTAAGAAGTTTGCTGTGAAGGGGGACAAAGCAATGGGGAATGCCTACTGGAGAATTCAGAATAAAGTAAAGATATCTAGTATGTTTGCACATTAATGGATATGATCTAGTAGACATTGTCCAGATGACATTGATGATGCACAAGGAGGGGATAATTGTTGGAGATAAATCCTTGGGAAGGTGTGAGCAGATGGGATTTAGAGCATAAGATGGGGGCTTGGACTTCAACAGGAGCAGAGACACTTCATCCAGAAGAGCAAAAGGGAACACAGAGAAGAAGTATGGCAGATGAGTGGTAGATGTGGCATTGAAAAGGTGTATCTGTTTGCTTCTGTTCTTTATGCATTTGAAAGTGGTGGGGAGCTAGAGGAGAAGGTAAATGTGTGATATCACCTGGAGAAGTGAGGAAACACGATGTATGTAGAGCAGTGTGGCAAAGTTGCCTGGCAGTATTGAGTCCCCTGCAAGATTTGTAGTCCTGAATCTAAAGTAAGACTCATGAGCATGCTTGTGTTTGGTTTTGTTTTATTCTTCTACCAGCTGGACTGCAGGTATGGTTTAAGTAGTTGCTAGTTTAATCACTGTTGGGCTTTGCCAGGGGAGTACAGTGGAAGGGGAGACAGAAGATGGAGTTAGAAATATTACCAACAGGAGGGGCTGGGCACAGTGGCTCACACGTGTAATCCCAGCACTTTGGGAGGCTGAGGCAGGTGGATCACGAAGTCGGGAGATTGAGGCCATCCTGGCTAACATGGTGAAACCCTGTCTCTACTAAAAATACAAAAAAAAAAAAAATTAGCCGGGCATAGTGGCGGGCGCCTGTGGTCCCAGCTACTCGGGAGGCTGAGGCAGGGGAATGGCATGAACCCGGGAGGCAGAGCTTGCAGTGAGCTGAGATCGCACCATTGCACTCCAGGCTGGGTGACAGAGCGAGACTACGTCTCAAAAAAAAAAAAAGAAATATCACCAACAGGATGATTATAAGAATGGATCAGGGAATCTGGCAGGATAAGGAGGAAATTGATAACTGGGGGTGATTAATGGAGAAAAAGTGGATTGGAGAGCTTGAGATGGAAGGGTTTCTGTAGTGGGAGCACTGGAACTGGTGACCTGGAAGATCAGGAAATGTTTGAATGCAGAAATGTGCCAAAAGACAGGAAACAATTTCCAAGATGATGAAATAAAAATCTCAGGAGTGAAAATCTCTTTGGGGTTCAATGTGAGTATTTTGAGGCTTTCACCACAATTAAAAAGTGACACTAATTCTGAAGTTACAGATCTTTGACTAGGGGAGGCAGTAGAAGACCCTCTGAACCTTCCTGGCTGGTCAGGACAAGCTTACTGGGTTTTGGGAAATAAGAACATTATTTTCTTCACCTAGAAGGTCTAGGAAGAGACTTTGAAGAATCTCTTTATTACAGAATCCTAGCAGACATGACAGAGAGAGGCATGACTAATGTTTAGGCAAGTAAGTATATATTCATGGGGCAAATCATAGGGAGAATTATGCTTTTTAACTATTAAAGTTCACGTAATGGGACTTACACTCAGTCTCCAACTCCAGTGCCATGTTTCTCCTCAATTATTACAAAAATCAAGAGTATCCTATGTGGATACTACAAGTTGCTAAGCTCTTTATTGTATGGATTCAAACAGAAGACTTTTTTTCTGGCACTCAATTGCATTCAGCAAAAATCCAGTATAACATGGTTAGCCAACCATAGCCATTGCATGGTTCCATTGTATATTACAAGAGTGTTTATCTCAGGTGAATGTGAGGTCTAAAACACTCAAAGTGACATAATTTCACAAGAAAGTCTGGGTTCTATAGAGAAGGTTGGCAGTGTGATGCCGAAATATGGTAACAGGCCTGATATACGACCTGAAGGAATACTTGAAGAAATGTCTGGCTTTCTGCTACATACCTTAAGCAGGAAGACAGGCATGTTCTTTTTTGTTATTATTATTTCCTTCAAAAGATCTGAGGACCTGTTACATGCGGTCATTCATCTTCCCTGTGTACTTCCTTAGGCTGTCCGGTCTTGTAGCCATGGTTGTCTTCCCTGCAGAGAATGAATTTTCCAGAATGTTTTGGTTCATTTCCTTGAGAGCTTTTAAGCTTTAGAATTTTTTCACAGACTAAGATAGCTGTAAAACTTTAGGAAAGTGACTCAGTCTTCTTAAATAAATAATGTAAGCCACTGAGTACTTTGTAATCAAGTCACATTTTGCAGAAATGAGCTGTATAGTATAAATGTCTTTTTAAAAGGACGTTAAAAATTATGGGCATCTTGAAGGTTTGTGTTTACGGTATCTCTCATATAAGGAGATGCATTTTTAATGACAGATTCTACCTTTCCCTGGAAGTCCTTTTAATAGTCTCTATGGATACCCTATGTGGAAAGCAGAAACACTTAAGCATCTGTTGCTTTATTACCGTGATCATGTTCCTGAACATGTATCTGTTAAATACTTTCTTGTACATTATGTCAGCTGTCAAATGCAGTATCAAAATGCAGCATTTAGTTGAGTGACATTTTAGTAGCCTGTGGCTATTTAGTGCTTATTTGCTCTTTCTATGTATGTCTCTGTCCTACCCAGCACAGTTAAAATTGGTCATCAGTGGAAAAAATGACAGAAGAATAAGAATCCCAAGGTGGACAGGTGTGGTGGCTCATGCCTATAATCCCAGCACTTGGGAGGCCAAGGTGGGCGGATCACCTGAGGTCAGGAGTTCAATACCAGCGTGGCCAACATGGTGAAACTCCGTCTCTACTAAAAATACAAAAATTAGCCAAGCATGGTAGTGCGCGCCTGTAATCCCAGCTACTCGGGAGGCTAAGGTACAAGAATTGCTTGAGCCCAGGAGGCGGAGGTTGCAGTGAGCCGAGATTGTGCCACTGCACTCCGGCCTGGGTGACAGAGCGAGACTCTGTCTCAAAAAAAAAAAAAAAAAAAAACATTCCCAAGGCAAGGAATCTGTTTGTTAATTGATTACTTTATTTGATTTACAATATTTACATTTCCAAGTACGTATTGGACCTCCCAAATTAAATTGTTAGCTATAGAAATTTTGTTTGTTCTCTTACGGTTTGTTTTTTGAGTTTCAGGACTATTGTCAAAGGTATACCGTGACAATGTGTATTAGATACCATGAAAAAGATATCATTGAATATGCTGTATCACTCACACTGACCAAAAGCTGTTAAATAAATGACAGAGAAACATTATGGAACATAATATCTGTCGGGGGACTGAATCAGTGAAGGAAAAGTAGCCAAAGTAACCCGTAGTGTGGAGGTGCACCATGCACAGTATTAATGGCCCAAAGTCTCTCACTCATATTCCCATGTTAGACAACAATTTCAAAGTTTCTTTGACTAAGAATAAAAAGTAAATCTCTTGCAAGCCATCCCCCCAGAAATGAAACTCAAGGTCTGTTTAAGGGCCAGGAACTATATAGCTGCATAAGTTTCAAATTTCTGAGCTAAAG
The DNA here is from genome assembly GCF_006542625.1 of Nomascus leucogenys. NCBI lineage: Eukaryota > Metazoa > Chordata > Mammalia > Primates > Hylobatidae > Nomascus > Nomascus leucogenys. The sequence continues at coordinate 96,712,848 of NC_044402.1, read as the reverse complement.
CTTGTCATTTCTTTTTTCCTTTAGTAACTTATTATGGCAAGTTTCCCTTCTTTTTTTTTTTCTTTTTTTTGAGACAGAGTCTCGCTCTGTCACCCAGGCTGGAGTGCAGTGGCGCCATCTCGGCTCACTGCAAGCTCGACCTGCCGGGTTCACGCCATTCTCCTGCCTCAGCCTCCCGAGTAGCTAGCTGGGACTAACAGGTGCCCGCCACCACGCCCGGCTAATTTTTTTGTATTTTTAGTAGAGACGGGGTTTCACCGTGTTAACCAAGATGGTCTCGATCTCCTGACCTCGTAATCCGCCCGCTTCGGCCTCCCAAAGTGCTGGGATTACAGGCGTGAGCCACCGCGCCTGGTGCCCGGCAAGTTTCCCTTCTTATGATGCCTAGTTATTGCTGGTACCCTCTCCATTTGAGAACATAGTAGGTCTTGATTCAATGTCTTAACTTATCTGAGGGATTTTGTTTTCCATTGGAAATCATATTGGTGAAAATATTCTCATTAGTAAAAATTTTTTCTCTAAGATTATAAATGAAAACTCTTTAAATGTTCATTTGAAAACATCCTGAATATTCACATCTGTGTGATATACAGGATGAATATATACCCTGACTGTGTATTCACACCTGTGTATATAAAACATCTGTGAAAGGTATATGTCACCTGAACCTAATATTTTGAAATATTTGATAAGAGGAACAACTGATCCATATTTTTCGAGGTAGAGTTTTTAAAGAAAAATTCTATTTAAAAATTGCAGAAGAGTATTGTATTTTTTGTAAAATTTCAAATAATACTAATTGTTTTCCTTTCTTCACCAAAGGAAAGAAGTGTTAGTGATGGATTATACATAATAATATATACAGAGAAACATATATGCACAAGTGTACTTTTAAACAAAAATCTATTATGTTATATGCATTCTTCTGTAAATAGTTGCTTCTACTTTGCAATATACCTTAGACATCAATCCATCTCAATATTCATTGTTTATAATTTCTTGATAGTACTCCTTAATATGCTTGTACTATAATTTCTTTAACCATTACCCTATTAAAGGTCCTTTGGGTTGGTCTTAATATTTGATATTACAAATAGTGCTGCAGTAAACATTCCTACACTTACATTTTTGAGCATTTGTGTCAGTATTTCAAAAAACAATTTCTAGGCATGAAACTGCTGAGGCAAAGAATGTTTGCATTTAATTTGAGACATACTGATAAATATCCCTACAGAAATGTTGTTTCAGTTTCCGAAAGTCTGTTATTAATCATGAAATGAAATAAATTGGAAGTTTCTCAAATGATAGGAATTACAAGTCTGCTGAATGATTAGGGCATATATCACAGAGGAAGTTTTATAACTCTTTTTGGTTTTGTATAAATTTAAAATTTATATTTTAAGTAGACACAAGTTGAATACAAGACATGGAAATTATTTTAACTCTTTTTTTTTTGCATTTTGTGGGAATGGGGTTTAGTGGCTCAGAGAGAGGAGAGGGCAAAAGAGTCACTATTTGGTCTTGGAAATGGAGAAATGTAGGTGAGTGAAAGCATCTTTATACGAATATGCTGCCTGGAACAAGATGATATTTAGTAAGGTTTTCATGATTTTTAAGTAAACCAGCTGTGACGGGGATTCAGTCCAAGAAGGTCTTTGTGCTGGGACAATACAGATCTTTAGGCTATGGAATAGGAGTAGAACAACAAAATTTCCTGTGCATATTTGGTTTATAAAAATAACCTCTTTGAAAGCACATTTTAAGTTTCAAGTATCCCGTGCTTCTGAACTATTTCTAGGCTATCCTGTTTCAGTCAAAGGGCTTGATTTTAATACAATACCTAAGCTTATCTTTTCACTCAAGAGCAAAAATTCTATATCTTTTCCAGAGTTATGCAGGCATTAGTCATATACGCTACTCTCCTTCCCCCCAACACGAAAATCCTTCCTCTGTCTGTCCCATTTCCTCACTGATGTATGTAACAGGAGTGATGCAATTTCTCTGCAATGTTGGCAGTTATAATTAGGCTATCTCTTTTGGAAAGGCCTCAAGAATCCCATAGTGAAGGCTGCAAAGGCACCACATGCTTTTTTATTCACTGTGTGATTAGAAAAATTATTGAAAATTTGAGATTTGATTCTTAGATCTGTGAAGAAGCTCTTGTGAAACTGGCCTGAGAAAGGGAGCCAGTTAATTTCTTATAAGACAAATTTCTCCATGCTTTCAGATTCCAGCATATTTTATTATTTTAGCAGGCACCCAGTTATTAATTACTGTAGTAATTCAGTTAAATATGATAAGATTGTTGAGTGCTCCTTAGGACCTTCTCCAGGAGTCTACTTAATTCCTGAGGACCCTTTCTTATACTAATACTGGGCTTGGCAGTATCTGGTGCACTATTCCCTCACCTAGGAAATGTCAGTAGACACAGCTGTGAAAGGCTATTTAACTGTTTGTTCAAAGATACGTTAATACTTGCTTATAATTTGAAGTATTCTTTTGAAAACTAGTTAGGCCTACAGGTCCTATCTGTCAGTCCTACTTAGGAGACTATGTGGTTAGAAAGAACAATAGCATCGGTGTTCAAATAGGCTTGCGTTTGAATCCCACTTTTGTTTTTGTTACCTACTACAGTGGCTTCAGCTTGGGCAGGTTATGTCAGATGGGTATCATAACTCCTGTGGGACTAGAGAAAGAAGTGAGCAAATGTTTGTAACATGCATAACACCACACTTAACTTGGAGGAAGAGCTGGATCAACAATCATTGTTCTCGTCATTAGCACTTCCTTCTCAGTTTTGGGGAATCCTTAAAATAGTGCTTCCCAGAGTGTTCCACAAGGGTATTCCTGCTGCAGAAGATCATAAGGCCTCTGGCCTCTGGCAGTTTAGCCCAGAGTAGTCTGCTGCCAGGGTGAAATGACTTGATGTCTTGTTTTACTTTAACCTCTTTGTAATATACATATGTTTTCATGCAGAAGTGATGTTAGAATTACCAATTAAATTACTTAATGTAACTTGATGTTTCCCCTTCTTCAAATCCTTGGGGAAAAAATTAGCCTCCAAAAATATGCTCCACATTTCTAATGGGGCTGAGTCTGGGGCAGCCCACTAGTAGTGCTTCCGGAGTGTACATGCTCAACCTGAGAACCATACCCAAGAGAAGCTCTGGAACTATTGGGGCTTGTATGCAGTTGGCCTTTTGAGATTAAGAATAGATTTTGGGGGCCAATATGTCATTAAGAATAGATTTTGGGGGCCAATATGTCATCGTGAATTGAAATAAAATCATATAATAACATTGGATTGTAAATATCTGTTGGTTTAGAAGCCATACTTTTGTCTCTATTTTTTGTTTTTAAAGTGACAGGGTCTCCCTCTCTTGCCCACGCTGGAGTGCAGTGGTGAAATCACAGCTCCCTGCAGCCTCTAACTCCTGGGCTCAAGCCATCCTCCCACATCACCCTCCCAAATGCAGGTAGCTGGGACAACAGACATGCACCACCATGCTTCGTTCAGTATTTTTAAAAATTTTATTTCTCGTCAGAGTTATTGAGCTTCTGTATCTGCAGAATAACATGAGTCTTTTGCTCTCACTGGGGCAACTGGATATGGGGATACAAGGTATCAGAAGATTCATAGCTACATGCAGTGGCATATGATTAGGTGAGAAATGGTGGTGTGGATCATAAATAACATGTTTAATAGAGAAAGATGCCACCTTGGACCGAAAGCCAGAGGTGGTTTCTTCAAGGTGCATAGATAACTTGATGAGTTTGGAGAATGGGTGGGATTTGATTGGTTGGAAAACAAGGCATCTTGGGATATTTCTTCTTTTCCGTTCTAATAGCTATTACTAAATCTTACTGCTTATGTTTTCTACCAGCTCCTGAAACACTAATTTATTTGAACCTATGGCAATATCTCTTGTTTTTGAAAAGACCTGTAGTAATGGTGTAACATTTTTGTTAAATGTGTTTATTTAAAACTGTCACATTTTACTGTATGTCTGTGTTTCTCTGCATGCATAATCAAACAGTATTTTTTCCCACTGACTTGGCCATATTGTTTTGTCTTCAAAACCCTTAACCATTAACCTTTCTGATCAAATTATGAGTCTTTCCCATTTAGCTAAGATTGTTTGTGGGCCAATGTATCCTCCCTACTCACATGGATGCATTTTGACTTCCCAGGCCATTTCCCCTAACTCCCCCACCCACCCACACACCCATCCAGCCACCTTTCCCCTACACTCGCTTTTTTCCGCTTCTATTGTGTCCTTCCTTCTCCTTTGCTTGCCCGAAACCACCTACCTCTTCTTATAAAAGACTCCACTTCCTGGTGAGGTATCTAGGAAGGGTATGCTTTCTGCAGGGCCGTTAGAACTTTGTGGAAATATCTTGGCTCAGTGCAGCTTTATTGAGCCCTTCCATGAATGTCTTTGGGAGCAGATGAGGAGGATGGGGTATATGAAGCAATGGTATTGGGACTGCTGTTGAGTTTTAAAAGACTACATTGGAAGCATTTGGAAAACAATGTCTTGGCATATATGGAAGGAAATGATATCTAAAGAGTTGGTGGAAATCCCAACCTAAAGAATTTAACAACTTCCAAGGGAAAACAGATTGTTGCCATTTACTTTCTTAATTTAAATGGGAAAACATGCCTTGGCCATTTTCAACTAATGATGCTGTCTGGTGTTTGGTGGGGGACTAAAGGCGATTCTGTCACTATTATCTGGAGGTTGTATAGAGAGCCAGCAAAGCTGTTAAGCATAAATAGAATACATTTTTTAAAAATAATAAAAAGAAAAAACAAACCAAACTCACTTTTATCCTTGCCCTCCACTGCCTTCACCCCAAAAAGAGTTTAAGATTTCACAAAGCCAGATCCCTAGAGGATGGCCAGAAGAGGTTTGTGTGTAGATCATTGAGATGATATAAAATGTGGTAGGTTCACACTGGCCCTAGGAAGTGAATGTCAGTAAGCCCTTCCAGATATGAATGTAAAGCTTTTCAGAAGAAGAGACATTTCTCTGGTACCTGCATCATATTAGGTGCTACCTTATGTTACCTTAGTTGGGACAGAAAGCAGGGACACACAGCAGTGTCTTTCCTCTGTCACACCAATCTGTCTAAACAGCTCTGATTCTTCCATATGTAGGAGAATTCCTAAAGACAGTTTTTTATTTTTGTTTTTTTTGTTTTGTTTTGTTGAGACAGAGTCTCGCTCTGTCCCCCATGCTGGAGTGCAGTGGCGCCATCTCGGCTCACTGCAAGCTCCACCTCCCGGGTTCTAGCCATTCTCCTGCCTCAGCTTCCCGAGTAGCTGGGACTCCAGGTGCCCGCCACCACGCCCAGCTAATTTTTTTTTGTATTTTTAGTAGAGACGGGGTCGGGGTCTCACCGTGTTAGCCAGGATGGTCTCAATCTCCTGACCTCGTGATCCATCCGCCTCGGCCTCCCAAAGTGCTGGGATTACATGCGTGAGCCACCGCACCCGGCCAGTTTTTTTTTTTATTGGAATATATGGAAACCTAGGTCTGTAATATTTTTGCAAGACAACAGTTTGCTGGAACTAGAGGGGATGTTGCCACATCCTTCCCAGGCTGCTTTACTAATTCTTGTTTCCTTCTTGATCTCTGTAAACATTTCAGAGCCTCTAAGGAAATGCCTCTAGGTACCCAAAAACATTAGTCTGGGGCGTATTTCTCCAAAAGGGGAAACAATAGAGATACATTTATAGCTTGTGTTGAACATTTATACATTATTCTTTAGAAGATTGAAATGGTCTTATATGTTGCAACCAGAAATGTGTAATAATGCCTGTTTTTATCTGTTTATTTTTCTTTACCAGCTGTTCAGGGAATCTGTAAAAATGGTACTTGTGAACTTTTCTCTATGTGATAATTTACTATCTTTTTGGTTCTGCATATATTGCATTCATCATTTTGTAAAGAGATCCTGGGAATTGACTATATGTGTTTATCTAAAAACTATTTCTATAGTTTGAATAGTAAAGTTCTCAATTACTTTTGTGCTATTGCTTGTTTGTATACTTTTTATTGCATTTAGACATGCAAACTTTTTCTCATTCATTCTCTCCTCTTCCCAGTCCCTGGTAACCATCATTCTACTTTCTGTCTCTATGAATTTGATTACTCTAGGTACCTCATATATGTGGAATCATACAATATTTGTCCTTCATGGCTGGCTTATATCACTTAGCATAGTATCTTCAGAGTTCATCCATGTTGTAGCATGTGTCAGAATTTCTATCATTTTTAAGGTTAGAGCATGTTCCATTGTGTGTATATACTACATGTTGTTTATTCAATGGACACTCAGGTTGCTTCTGCCTTTTGGCTCTTGTGAATAGTGCTCCTATGAATGTGGGCATACAGATACCTGTTTGAGTCCCATTTTAATCCCTTTAGGTGTATACCCAGATGTAGAGTAGCTGGATCATATGGTAATTCTATGTTTAATTATTTGAAGAATTACCATATAATTTTTCATAGCAGCTGCACCATTTCACATTCTACCAGCAATGCACAAGGATTCCAGTTTCTTCACATCCTCACCAACATTTATGATTTTCTTTTTTTTAAAAAAAAAAAACATAGTCATCCTAATGGGTGCACAGTGGCATCATTGTGATTTTGACTTGCATTTTCCTAATGATGATGTGCATCATTAGTGGTGTTAAACATCTTTTTAATGTGCTTAGTGGTCATTTGTATGTCTTTGGAGAAATGTCTATTAAGTTCTTTGCCCATTTCTAAACGAAGTTGTTTGGTTTTTGTTGTCGTTGTTGAGTTGTAGGAGTTCTTTATATATTCTGGATATCAATCTCTTATCACATACATGATTTGCAATATTTTCTCCTATTCTGTATATTGCTTTTCCATTCTGTTGGTAGTGTTTTTTGATGTACAAAAGTTTTAAATTTTGAAGTCCAATTTATCTATTTTTTCTCTTGTTAACTGTGTTTATGGTGTCGTATCCAAGAAATCATTGCCAAATCCAATGTCATAAAGCTTTTGCCGTATGTTTTCCTCTAAGAGTTTTAAGTTTTAGCTCTGTTTAAGTCCTTGACCCATTTTTGAATTAATTTTTGTGTACTGTATAATGTAGAAGTCTGCTATGGTCTGAATCTTTGTTTCTTCCCAAAACTCATGTACTGATACCCCCAAGGTGATGATAGTGGAGTTGGGGCCTTTGAGAGGTGATGAGGTCATGAGGGCAGACTTTCATGAATGGGATTAGTGCCCTTATGGAAAAGACCCCAAAGAGCTATCTGGCCCCTTCTACCAAGTGGGCACACAAAAAAGGCATTATTTATGAGGAAGCAGGCCCTCACCAGACACTGAATCTGCTGGTGTCTTGATCTTAGACTTCCCAGCCTTCAGAGGGAAATGAGAAATAAAGGTTTATTGTTTATGAGTTACCCATTTTGTGATAGCAACACAGAGGGACTAAGACATGGTCCAACTTCATTCTTTCACATCTGGAAAATGAGTTTTCCCAGCACTATTTGTTCAAAAGATTGTCCTTTTCCCAATGAATGGCAGACATTTTTAGAAGTAATATTTTCAAAGCCATTTTTCTTTCTCAGAGAGGTATTGTGATATATTGAACTTTAGAATCATACAAATCTTACTTCACTACTAACTAACTGATCTGGGATACATTAATTGACCTTTCTGTGACAGGATATTGGAGAGATCATTCATCTTTCTGGCTCTCGTGTCTGCCTTTAGGTGGTCTGAACTCTCTAAAGGGGGTGATGTTTATTGACTCGCTAAAATTACACCAGCTCCAATTTCAGGCAAAAAGATGGAAGGAATATTTTATTCTAAAACATGATATTTTAATTTCTCTCTATCTAATTGATCTATCTTATACCTTAGGTTATAAGAAAAATAGAAAATAAATTCTGGTCTATCTTCACATTTACCACCTGTACTGTTTTTCTGGGATCATTTTCTCTTCTTTTTTCTTTTTAATTATACTTTAAGTTCTAGGGTACACGTGCACAACGTGCACGTTTGTTACATATGTATACATGTACCATGTTGGTGTGCTGCACCCATTAACTCGTCATTTACATTAGGTATATCTCCTAATGCTATCCCTCCCCCCACCCCCTGACAGACCCCAGTGTGTGATGTTCCCCCCCTGTGTCCAAGTGTTCTCATTGTTCAGTTCCTACCTATGAGTGAGAACATGTGGTGTTTCTGTCCTTGTGATAGTTTGCTCAGAATGATGGTTTCCAGCTTCATCCATGTCCCTGCAAAGGACATGAACTCATCCTTTTTATGGCTGCATAGTATTCCATGGTGTATATGTGCCACATTTTCTTAATCCAGTCTATCATTGATGGACATTTGGGTTGGTTCCAAATCTTTGCTATTGTGAATAGTGCCACAATAAACATACGTGTCCATGTGTCTTTATAGCAGCATGATTTATAATCCTTTGGGTATATACCCAATAATCGGATAGCTGGGTCAAATGGTATTTTAGTTCTGGATCCTTGAGGAATTGCCACACTGTCTTCCACAATGGTTGAACTAGTTTACAGTCCCACCAACAGTGTAAATGTGTTCCTATTTCTCCACATCCTCTCCAGCACCTGTTATTTCCTGACTTTTTAATGATCTCCATTCTAACTGGTCTGAGATGGTATCTCATTGTGGTTTTGATTTGCATTTCTCTGATGGCCAGTGATGATGAGCATTTTTTCATGTGTCTGTTGGCTTCATAAATGTCTTCTTTTGAGAATTGTCTGTTCATATCCTTTGCCCACTTTTTGATGGGGTTGTTTGATTTTTTTTTCTTGTAAATTCTTTGTAGATTCTGGATATTAGCCCTTTGTCAGATGGGTGGATTGTAAAAATTTTCTCCCATTCTGTAGGTTGCCTGTTCACTCTGATGGTAGTTTCTTTTGCTGTGCAGAAGCTCTTTAGTTTAATTAGATCCCATTTGTCAATTTTGGCTTTTGTTGCCATTGCTTTTGATGTTTTAGTCAGTCATGAAGTCCTTGTCTATGCCTATGTCCTGAATGGTATTGCCTAGGTTTTCTTCCAGGGATTTTATGGCTTTAGATCTAACGTTTAAGTCTTTAATCTATCTTGAATTAATTTTTGTATAAGGTGTAAGGAAAGGATGCAGTTTCAGCTTTCTACATATGGCTAGCCAGTTTTCCCAGCACCATGTTTTAAATAGGGAATCCTTTCCCCATTTCTTGTTTTTGTCAGGTTTGTCAAAGATCAGATGATTGTAGATGTGTGGTATTATTTCTGAGGGCTCTGTTCTGTTTCATTGGTCTATATCTCTATTTTGGTACCAGTACCATGCTGTTTGGGTTACTGTAGCCTTGTAGTATAGTTTGAAGTCAGGTAGCCTGATGCTTCCAGCTTTGTTCTTTGGGCTTAGGATTGTCTTGGCGATGCGGGCTCTTTTTTGGTTCCATATGAACTTTAAAGTAGTTTTTTCCAATACGAAAATGTTTTGTATGTAAATAGTGGTGGTTTCATGTCTTCCTTTTCTCCATTTATTACTGTTGTTTCAGTGTTGATTTGTACTGCTTTTGCATTTCTTTAATGTTTTTCAGAAATATTTCTGAAACATGGTGGTGGCATTTGGCATTTTTGTATTTTGTATTTTGTTAAGGGGAATGATTCATGCTTTTCTATTACCTACTCCTACTTATAAGATTTATAATTATTTTGATGTTAGAAGATGGAACGCCTTGTGTTGCATTGCTGACAAAACACAAACAAATCTTTAAATTAATTAAAAAATTTTTTTTAATATACCACACTTCCTTGAACTTCTCTATGTAGCATTTTAATTAAGGAATATAAATCTTAAAAACAAAGATTTTTTTAAGATTTAGAAGGAGCCTGATAGGTTACACAGCCCTGGCACCAAAAGTAGGTTTTATCTTACATTCCTATCTGAGTTGAATAGTGGAAGCTGCATGGAGTGCTATGTTAGGAAGACTGAAGCTTCATTCTGGAAAGAGTTGTATAATGAATTAGCGATGTTTGGCATGGGCAAGAGATGAAGCAAAATATTACTCAATTTTATTGTATTCATTACCAATCTTAATATAATTTATTTTACAGATAAAGAGATTGAATCTAAAAAGGAAAAAAGTTTGCATGGATTTACATAGCATATGTGTAGTGCTTTGAATAGTGTCCCCATAAGTCATGTCTACCTGAACCTCCGAATATGACCTTGCTTGGAAGTAGGGTCTTTGCAGATATAATTTGTGATGATAAAGTCATACTGGATTACAGTGGGCCAATGAATCCAACGAATGTTGTCCTTAATAGAAGAGGACAGGATAAGAGAAAGACACAGAGAAGACCATGTGAAGACAGAGGCAGCGACTGGAGAGATTCAGCAACAAACCAAGGAGTATGAAAGATTGCCAGCAACCATCAGAAGCTAGGAAAGGGCAAGACAGGATTCTTCCCTAGAGCCGTTGGAGGGAGGATGGCTTGCTAATGCCTTGATTTTAGACTTCTAGATTCTAGAAGTATGAGAGAGTAACTTTCTGTTGTTTTAAGTCACTCAGTTTCTGGTACTTTGTCATAGAAGCCCTAAGAAACTAATACAATATCTGGGACTAAAACCTATACCTCCTTAATCTAATTCCAAAGAGTTAAGCACAGCATGAGAGAAAAAATATAGAACTAAACTTTGAAAAGTAGAAAAACTGTGGGGTTACATATGATATGCTTTTGGGTTCCAAATGTGAGATCCTATCATCTAAAACATACATTCATGAGAGTTAAACAGTATAATGAGAGCAATATCAATTCAGTACAAAAAACAGTGCAAGGAAGTTCTTGATTAATTGTTGTGTCAGTCAGGGTCCCTGCCAGATGCAGATGGCCATCTCAACTTAGATCATTTGTGTGACCTTTAATACAGGGACTGTTTATAAAAGCATAGAGAGATCGTAGGGGTGATACATTACAACACAGCCAGTAACAATGGAGCAGGGTACCGTTGCTATTCCTAGGCCTGAAGATGTAAGAAGAGGGAACAGTTACTAGAACCTGGGTTATGGAGAGAGCTGGGTCGAGGGGTCACCTGGTAGAAGATAAATATCCTGCAGATAGACTATATATTTAGGACTAGGAGTTTAAATATTCCAGTCTTACTCTCCTCCCTCCCTCCTGTCTCTTGCTGGTGCTCCCTGTTGACTAAACCCACTTGCAAATTTGAGGTCAGTGGAGCTCAGTGATGCAGTACCTATGGGTCAGTTTCCCAGGGCAGAGAGCAGAGTGTATGGGGGAGGGAGGGAGGCACATGGAAGATAACCAGCCAATGCCAATGAGTATAAGACAGCAGATTAATAAAGAAATCGAGCTAGCACAATGTAGAATTTCCTAGACAATATGCAAAGTTCAAAATAGAAAGTCCTCTTGTGTCTAAGTACGTAGCCCATTCAAGTAAAAACAACATTCCTGCCTGTTGTGAAGTCTTAATCTACTTATCTCCAAGCATCTTATTTCTTATGGTGACAGGTTTTGCAAAGAATGTATTTGTGTCTAGATCCATGAATGCCTTGGTCCCAACAGGCATCAAGTATGAAACTGTTGCGTTAATAAAAAACAATAAGGTTATAGATGGCATTTTTTCCCCTAGGAGGCTAAATATGCAGTCACAGTACTTTCTCTACCACATTATGAATTAGTGCAAGTGTGATTTGTGTTTTACAGGTGAGCAAAGACAGGCACAGAAAAGGCTAGTAAGCTACCTAGGGTCACCTAGTGTGTTTAGTTTTCCATGCAGCGACTTTTGCTGTTCAGTTTCAGAGGTGACCAAGTGTCTGCTGCAAAGTCATGATAAGTGATCATCTGGGGGAGTACAAGGAGTGCTGGCAAGAATGTAAAAGTAGTTCCTTCTGATAATTAAACTATCAAGTTGACATATTGATCATTCCAACAACTTGAAAGGTTCTCCGATCTTTAAACCAGTAAAGCAGCTGGTAGAGAATGTGGATTCCAAAGCCCGATGGCCTGGATGCAAATTTTCAGTTGGCCTTCCTTTTTCTGTAATTTTGGGCAAGCTACGTAACTTCTTTGAGCCTCGGGTATTCATGAATAAAATGGGTATCATAATAGGGTCTACCTCATGGAGTTGTCAGGAAAATTATGAGATAATAAATATAATATAATATAGTATCTGAGCATAATATCAGTATTTCATGCCATATCTAACATTGAGAAAGTACTAAATAAATGTTAACTATTATTATTTCAAGCCTAAGCTTTCAAAGGATCTACAGAGTTCCTGAACCATCAGAAAGGGCTTTGGCTGGTTGTGGAAGCTTAGCACGAGTGGTGTAGTCTTTTGTAGTGTCCATCCAGTGGCTGTTCAGGGAGAGGATACACTCATCCAAGGATGAGGTCTGTGGTCCCCAGGACCAGATGTTCATGAATCAGATTGTTAGCTAGAAACCTTTAAACATCTGAACTCACTCCCGCACTTCTGATTTCTTACTACCAAGAAAACTTGTGATGATAAATTGGCTTTCTCTATAGTTTTCCTAGAAAGCCAGAAGATGCCAAGAATAAGGCCCCTTTCAAAGTTACCTTTGTTAGTCAACTTAGTCTGCCTTTCTGGTACTGACCAACTCTGAGACCCTGACAAGATCAAGCCTCTTGCAGAGGCAGGAGGCAGATCTGGAATAGTGGGGGATTCATCAAGTCACAGCGTCTCCAGTTACATTCCCCAGGCTGTTTGTAGGTGTTCTGTTATAAAGCGTTTCTGGGTCAAATCAGTTTAGGACGCCATAGAAGCCAGAGGGCTTCTGGAGCTTTTGTATTATTTACTAATGCATGTTGTGAACTTCTAAAAGGGGAGGATGGTATCCACCACATCCTAGTCTTATTTGACTGGGAGCCCATTTTTCCTAGTAACTTCTCAAAACACTAGGGTTTCTCAAAATGCACTTTAGAAAATGCTGCACTAAGGAAATAACTCTCTGTAGGTCTTCTTGGTAACACATCCATTTGCCCATTTGCCTGCCACAGACAGTTTTGCAATATGACAGTTAATTTCATGTGCTAAATATTCTTTAATTAATGGTGTGAAGTGGCTGTGACGTATGAAGAGAGAAACCAAATATGGGTGAAAAATTTGTAAAACCAGATATGGGTGAAAAATTTGTCCTGAGTGGTCCATAAAGTGACTCCACAACAGATCGCACTTCAATCACAATTTGTTATTTGCCAGTATATTTATGCTTCAGATTCTAGGAACTATATAGCTTTTCTGTTGCCTATAAAGGCTATCCTGTAGAGACTTATATTTCTGTTCAGTTTTTCACTGGGGTGCCCCGCAGAGTGGCAGTAACCATGCTTCCAAATGCCAGTCTTCCCCGTCAGCAAAAGTTAATTTATGTAACAGCAAAGCAGCTTTGTGGACCAGTGACTCTGGTGTCTGAGAAGTATATACCTCTAGTAATCTTAACATTTTCACTTTTGAAACACTACCACGATATTTTGCTTTTGATACCTAGACAAATTTGCCTCTTACCTTGTTTTTCTAGGTTTCCATTCTTATAGACTGAAAATTATACATATGATTAGATACTAGCCATACATTAAGGAAAAAGAAAAAAGATATATGTTGAAGTCCCACAAGTAAATACAGAGTAGCATAGCATAGCATAGCAGTGACATACATATACTCTGAAGCCAGATATCTGGATTGAATTCGGGCCCTACTACTGACTAGTTGTGTACCCATGGATATATTATGTAACTTCTGTGTCTCAGTTTCCCCGACAGGTAACATGGGAATGATAATAGCATCTAACTTATAAGGTTGTTGTTAGGATTAAATAAATTTACATTTGTAAAGCACTATAAACCATGCCTGACAGTAAGCACTATGTAAGTATTAAATCGATATACCTAAAGAAAGCCATGAAAAAACAAAAATATCTAGAAATGACGTTTTGTACAATTATAATAATAAAAGTGTATTTTTTTTGAGACAGGGTCTCACTGTATCATCCATACTGGAGTGCAGTAGTCCAATCATAGCTATTGCAACCTCGACCTCCTAGGCTTACATGATCCTCTTGCCTCAACCTCCCAGGCAGCTGAGACTACAGGTGCATGCCACCATGCCTGGATAATTAATTTTTTTTTTTTTTTTTTTTTTTTTTTTTTTTAGTAGAGATGAGGTCTTATTACGTTGCCCAGTCTGGTCTTGAACTCCTGGGCTCAAGCAGTCCTCCCACGTTCGTCTCCCAAAGTGCTGGGATTATAGGTGTGAGACACTGTTTCTGGCCACAAAATTGTATTTTAACGAGTGTTTACTAATAACTCAGTGCTTATAAGCCTTATTTAATTTAGTTGAGGTGAATTAGGGCCTTTGAATTTGATAAAACTAATTTACTGCTGCTACTCTTCAATGAAATACGGAGATTGCTAAATGATATTCCCGAAGTCACAGCACAGAAGACAAATGCTGTAATTTGGCATGTTATTTTCTTACCTACATCACTCACCACACAGACCCCAGTGGTCTCTTTTCTACTGTTGACTTCATGCTGAAATAGAGCCACAAGATTCTGATCCCTGGAGAGAGAGAGAGAGAGAGAGAGAGAGAGAGAGAGAGATATGCATATTTTCAGGAGTATGTTTTTTATAAGACATTTTAAGTTTTGTATTTTTGTTCAAAATAATCTACCTGTCTTAGTCCATTCAGGCTCCCATAACAGAAGACCTTAGGCTAGGTAATTTATAAACAACAGAAATTTCTTTCTCCGTTCTGGAGGCTGGGAAGTGCAAGATCAAGGTGCCAGCATATTCGGTGTCCAGTGAGGACCTATTCCTCATAGATGGTGCCACCTTTGTGTCCTCATATGGTGGAAGAGCAGAAAGGCAAAATGGGATGAACAAGCTCTCTCTTTTATAAGGACACTAATTACATTCATGAGGGCTTTATCCTCATGACCTAATCACTGCTTAAAGGCCCACCTCTTAATAATATTGCATTGGGGATTTGAAGTCAACATATGGTTTTTGTGGGAGACACATCCAGACCATAGCACCCCAAAGTATTTAAGCATATTCTAACTAATGGAGATCATCAGTTTATAGTCTTCCTGCTTATAATATTGCTGTCACCAAGTAATACTACTTTAACTGTCTGAGCTTATGAGAGAAGATAAGAAGTAAGTTTAATATGTAAATTATGTGTTTGTGCCAAGAAAGGGCCAAAACAAAATACTTTTCTAATAGAGAAAAATGAGAAAAATTGAGTCATCGCCTAGCACCGTGCATTATTCTCATGATGGACTCAAAACAATCTTTGCTGTTAGGAGTTAGTATTATAGCCTCGTTATAAGCATTGTGATTTAGTTCTAGCAAACGACTATCATTATTCACAGTGAGCGAGTGTTGTTAATCAGAACTTGATTCTTTTTCTAGTTTTGTTTGTATTTATTGCATCATTTTTTGTTTTATGAGTTTGTTTAGCACTATTGGCAGTTAATGTTTTTGTACATTTAATGATACTATGATAACAGTATCTACACTGGGGATTGTGCCAGAAATTAGTCACATTCAAAAATCATTGCCTAGGAAGGAGATGTTCTTGTCCCTGAGGCCTTCATTTTGCTTAAAAAGAGACCCAGAGCAAAGAAGGCCAAGGAGATTTTTCTCACCTTTTCCTAATTTGCAGTGCTGGGATGCCCAGCTTGTCAACAGAGACAAGTCAAAACTATGCACAGTGGCTGCAGTGAAAAGCTAATTCAAACAGGTGGTCTGCTTCTTTACATTGCTGTTAATGTCTGCATTCCTTTTATCTCCTTCCTGCTTCGCAAGCATGTTAGCAAGCTCCCTCATTGGGGCCTTTGCACTGATTGTTCTTTTTGCCTGGAATGTAAGGCCAAATCCAAGACCTCACTCAATTCTTTGCTCAAACATCCCCTTCTGAATGAGGCCTACTATGCTTCCCTACTCTCGAGCCCCTGCTTTCCCTCTCCGCTCTCTTTCTTTCCCCCAACACTTATAACCATCCTGTACACTATATGATTTACCTTAATATGTTCCTTGTTTACTGTCCATCTCCCCTTTCCATCTCCTGCTAGAATGTAAGCTCTATGAGGACAGGTGGTTTTCTTTTTGTTGAATTCACTCATGTATCCTAAGATCCTGGCACAAAGTAGGCACTCAGTAAGTAGTTATTAAATAAATTAGTCTTTCTACCATCTCGTTAGTCCGATTCTTCGTGAAGTTATAGCCTAAGTTTCTCCTTTCTAAACAGTTTCAGGATTGAGGGTAGAGGTGGCACATTTGTGTATGTTAATAGGAAGAAGTTCTAGATACACAGCTCTACACTGTTGTGACATTTTTCACATTAAATGAGGCATTTTACATTCAATGAAACATACCTAATAGGTTTTAATAAATAGGCTTCCAATCAAGTTAGTTTCATTTGGACCAAATTCCTAAGTAATTAGGAAAAAAAAACAAAACCCATGTACTACAGTAGTTATTTTAATCTAGACAAGTTATATTTGCATTTATATTGCACTTTACAGTTTGAAGAGCAACTTATATAAAAATTTCCTTGGATTTTCTTTTCAACCACCATGACTGGTCTGAACAAGTATTTTCAGTCCCCATGTGCTCCAGTTCCGGAGAAATTAAAGGACTAGCTTCGGATCACAAAAGTGATTCTCTAAGACCTGCCACCCAGGTCTTTTAGCGTCCTACCTTAGGTGAGTAGAGTGCTCTTTTTAATAAGAGGCTTTGGCATCAGGGTATAGGGCATAATGGAGAGGGATGGCCAATGATACATGATTTTAGGAAGAAGTTCTGCATGATGGAAAATTAATTACTTTCTAGTGAGATCATATTTTAAAAATTTGCTTTAATATCTCCATGTTCAGTGGTTTATTGAATACTTTTCATTAAATAGCTAGAGCTTTTATATTCTGATTAAATAAATGAGCTGGGGTTTGTAAGATGGGGAAGGCTTTTACTGTCTTAATTAAATAAGATTATGATTTATTGCATATGAGATACAGAAAAGAAACCATCAGGCCAGGCACAATGGCTCATGTTTGTAATCCCGGCACTTTGGGAGGCTAAGGCAGGAGGATTGCTTGAGCCCAGGAGTTCAAGACCAGCCTGGGCAACATAGCAAGACACTGTCTCTACAAATAAAAATTAGCTGGACATGGTAACTGGTGCCTACAGTCTCAGATATTTGGAAAGCTGAGGCAGGAGGATTGCTTGAGCCCAGGAGTTTGCGGCTGCAGTGAGCTGTGATTGTGTCACTGCCCTCCAGCCTGGGCAAAAAAACAAGACCCTGACTAAAAAAAAAAGTGAAAGAAACAAAAAAAGAAACCATCTAACAGGTGGCTCAGGAGATTTATTGTTAGTTTCATGAAGTTACTGAGAATTGCAGAGAAGAATAGATTAAAGTATTTAGGAGAAGTAATTAACATTTTATAAAGCATGCTAAAGAAGTTAATCAGTTGGCAGCCTAGTGTTTCTGTTTTTTGTAACCTTAATTCAGGATGTCATAATGAATGAATGTAAAAAATACTAGGGAGGGGCATTATAAGTGTTGTGTGCATCATTTCATTGTGTAAATACTTATGAATAACTCTTCAGACTTCTGTTATTTTATTTGCCACGTTATGATTAAAACAATTTTTTTTTGGAGACAGGGTCTTGCTCTGTTGCCCAGGCTGGAGTATAGTAGTGCTATCTCGGCTCACTGCAGCCTCTGCCTCCCGGGCTCAAGTGATCCTCCCACTTCAGCCTCGTGAGTATCTGAGACTACAGGCAGAGGCCACCATGCTTGGCTAATTTTTAATTTTTTTTGTAGAGATGGGGTCTTTCTATATTATGCAGGCTGGTCTCAAACTCCTGGGCTCAAGCGATCCTCCTGCCTCGGCCTCCCAAAGTGTTGGAATTACAGGTATGAGCCACCGTGCTCAGCCTAAAAGAGTTTTTTATGTAGCCTGTGAGAGCTGGGATCAAGCCTTAATCATTTTTTTTGTCCCCAGTTTCCAGTAAATTAAAGCCCATGGAAAGGGCTTAATAAATGTTTATTGCCAAGTGAATGAGTAAGGTTAATGAACAGTGCTGAATGAGGTTGTTAAACAATCCAACCTTCAATCAAGGAGGTCAAGATTTAATTTCTTTTTGGTTTTACACAGATGGAAGAGTTAAGAAATATAATAGCATCTGAATGAGTGAGCAGGCACTAAGCTAGTTGCTCACCTCATCTAACCCTCAGTAACCTGTTGAGGTTGTACAATTCCCATTGCCATTTTACAGATGAGTAATATGAGACACAGTCACACAAGTGATAGAAACAGGATTTTAACTCAGGGAATATATTTAACCACTATACTAAACTGTTTAACCTTTTGCCATGAAATAAATGAGAATATGATTTCCATGTTCACATCTTAGGGATTTGAAATGAGTGATGTGTGAAGGGCCACTGTTGAATGATTTAGTTTTCTTAGTTGAAATGTTCACCTTCCATTTTATTCCTCAGCCCACCTCAGCCTAGCTTTCAACTCCAACCCTTGACTGTCACTGCCCCACTGAGGACATTGGAGACCTTGTCATTGCCAACTGGGTGAAGTGGGGCTTTATCCTCTTAAATCTTGGCAGTATTTGATGCTGTTGATGTCACTGTTCCCTTCTTGAAAAGGTCTACTCTTTAATCTTTCCTGGACCCTTCTTTTCTAGTTACCTGCCTGAAGTTATTTCTATTTTGTCCTTTGCTGTCTCTTCTTCCACCTTAGTTGGTGTTCCACAGACTTTTCTCCTAGGCTCTTTTCTCCTAATTTTGCTCTTGGCACCCTGCAATCTCATCTGTTTCCATGGATTCAGCCAATACCTATACACTTACATACCCAATCTTCATTCTTTTTCTGAGTGCCATTATTGTATTTCTAGCTATTGACTTGGTATCTCCACCTGGATTGGCCTCAGACCCCTCAAATTCATTGTATCCCAAACAGAATTTGACCACATCCTTCATCCTCCTTCATATGCCTCTTTAATATTGCTGGCAGAAGTTATGCAAGTCAGACATTTGAGACTTATGCTTGCATTTTTCTTCATCACTTCCATCCAGGTGGCCTGGTCAGTTAACCTCTTCAACTTCTCTATATCTGGCTCCACTGCTTCAACTTTTATTCCTATCTTTGTTATCTTTCTCCTACCTTCAACCACTCTTCTGACTGATGTTTCTGCCACCAGTTTCCTCTTACTGCAATTCATCCCCCATACTGCCACCAGAGCCACCTGTCTTATGAAAAATATAGTTTTATCCCTGATCATGAAAGTTAAGCTTAGTGAAAAACATTTAAAATACAGAAAATAGAAAGAATAAAATGAAAGCTACTTGTGGTCCTGCTACCATTTGTAATATCATTTTTTACTAGTATTGAAGCTGGTTACATTTCTAAAGGTCAGGGTTATCATGCCAGCTACCCTGGTTTAGAACATTCATGTAAAGCAAGTGCCATTTCCATTGGAGTCAGTTGCTGTAGATGCTTTTTAAAGCCAGGTTATTTATAAATAATGAAGACAAAGTAGGGCACGTATTGCTACAAGACAGAGAATACAATCCACTGCCATATTGTACAGACTCTCATTCTATCCGTTTTCATGTTATATACCTATTCAGAAATTCTTTCTGGGGTTTACTTAGGGCTTCATCAACTAGAGGTTTGCAAAATTTGAATACATCTCTAGTTTCTAATTTTTTAAAAAATTGTAAGATAATTTTATTACTTTTTTTTTTGCCCTATGTGAATAACTAGAGGCCTTTTTTTGATTAAGTAATACAGTCATTTGGCTTAAAAAACTTTCTAAATGCAAAGAAGTAGTTTGAGAAGTTTCCTTTCAACCTCTCATGCATTTCCAAATTTTTCCCTTTTTTTCTCACAGGTAACAATGCTCATTAGTTTCAGGTTTATTCTTCAAAGTTTTTATACATATATGGATGGATATATATTCCACACATGTGTGTGTATATATATATATACACACACACATACTATATATATATACACACACATACATACATGTATATCAATAAGCAAATACAACTATATAGAAATTTTCACCTCTTCTAATATAAAAAAAAGCAAAATATATGCACTATTCTACACTTTGTTTCACTTATATATTGTTCAGATTTTTCCAGGTCAGAACATAGAAAGAGTCCCATTCTTATATATCTGCACACTTTTATTGTTGAGATGTAACATAATTTATTAACTGGTATACTTGATGGGTTAAGTAGTGGATATTTAAATTGTCTCCAGTTTTCTCTATTACAAACAAATAGTGCTGTAATGAATAATCATACATATATGTATATATTTAAATCACATTAGTGTTTTGTCTTAATATTACGTTTAATTTTATTTCAGTTTAAACTAGTTAAAGACTAATGTCAGCTGTGTCCTGCAGTAGATTTCTGCAGGAAATCTGGCAGTTTAGGAAAGCTGTCTTCTTTATATCACACTAAACTTCTAGTCATGGTCCACAGAGAACCTTATCATGGGGATGTTGCCTTACTAATGACCCTTATAACCTCAGCTGGGTCTGATTTCTGGGAAACTCTTGCCCTCCTGGTAGGAGGCAAATGTCTGCTTCCTGACTTCCCAGAACTTTTCGTCTACTTTTATTTATTATGATATAAGGAACATTTTCTGGCTATTAATAGACTGGAACCTGCTTCTTTATAATCCTGACGCTATGAGAAACCAGTGACCTGCCTGAAAATTTCACTGTTGGTTGATTTTGGGTAGAATTTTATATGGACATTGATTTTACTTTATTTTTCTATACTGATTTACAACTTATTAACAGCCAAGGCACTAAAGCATTATGAAATGAAGATAAAACCTTCATAGAAGCTACTATCATAGTACACATGGTTAGCAGGACATGCTGAATTTAATCGTTTTTCTAGTAGAAGGGATGACTTTGTGCTGAACTGATCCTTAGACTCAGTGACGTGAGAACCATGTGGGGTGATTGGTGGGGTTCATGGTCACAAAACAGTGTCTTAAGGGACTTTAGACTTTCTAAAGAGCATCATACTTTAAGCAACTGTGCTTATTGTAAGTGGCAGCTGAGAAGCCGGGTAGGGTTTTCCTACGGGGCTTAGGTCAGGGGTTTTCTTACCCCAATCTAACCTTCAAGGGATGATTGTGAGGAGAAGCACTTCGGGAATGGTAGAGTAAGAACCCCCCCTACAACATTCTGCTCCCCCAAAAAGCAATGAAAACACTGGAGAAAATTGCAAAAGTCAACTTTTTTAGAACTCTGGAAATCTGCCAAAAGCTTTCAAGTACATGAGGAGCATTTATTCAAGAAACAGGCTGAACTCAGCACAGTAGGCTTTGGCTGTGTAACATTTTATTTATTTTTATATTTATTTATTTATTTATTTATTTATTTATTTATTGAGACAGAGTCTCTCTCTGTTGCCCAGGCTGGAGTGCAGTGGCGCAATCTCTGCTCACTGCAACCTCCGCCTCCCGGGTTCACGCCATTCTCCTGCCTCAGCCTCCCGAGTAGCTGGGACTACAGGCGCCCGCCTCCGCGCCCGGCTAATTTTTTGTATTTTTAGTAGAAACGGGGTTTCACCATGTTAGCCAAGATGGTCTCGATCTCCTGACCTCGTGATCCGCCTGCCTCAGCCTCCCAAAGTGCTGAGATTACAGGCGTGAGCCACCGCGCCTGGCCCGTGTAACATTTTATTACAACTTGCCCTTTATCATTCCTGTCTCCCCAGCTCTGCAATAACTGAAAACCAGAAGCTCTGCAACCATGGTAGTCATGAAAACAAACACACCTTACGAGCCACTAATGGCAGCAGAATGGGTTTGGAGCTTCCCCCAAAAACCTCATCCCTATTAGAGAATTGTCACTACCTGACATGTCTGGCAGCTCTCTGGAAAAGCCCCATTTGCAGGACTTTCGTTAACCTGGCTCATAGCTTCTTTGGTGCAAACAGCCCTATCACCAGAACACGTTTCAAAAACAACTGGTGGCAGTTGTTTAACACTGCACTTACCTGAGGTGGCAGTACCACTTGGGGCACATAAGGGACTAACAGAAAAAAACAGAAAAGGACAATATAGAGAAAGAGATGTGCATAGGAGGCTTTGAAAAGCTCAGATATATTCCTGGGAATTGGGAAAGCCAAACGCATACAAAGGGCTGTGTGCATACCCAGGAGAGACCTTATTTTCTTCTGTGCCTGACCTTCAGGCTCTGTGCAAGCAGGAAGTAAAAGTTAAGGCAGAGCTATAAACTGCTAGAGTACTGAAGGAGTGTTCCATCAAACACACACAGCCCATCAGCAAAGGCTGGGGGACTTACTGATTGAGTGCATTTAAGCAAATCTTCATGCATTTGTTATCCAACCACTGAGTGAACTGAGCAGGGACTTAAATAGCCACGCAGGACAGCTGCTTCACCCCTATGAACTTCTAATAGGGATATTTTCTTAAATAAGCAAAATGTCTTTATTTTACTTAATATTATACACAAGAATTACCTAATATTAAAATTTCACTGTTTCTCAAAAATCAATTGATTTAAGCAAAATCCAGTTAACAATTTATTTATGTCACCTCTAATACAGAGCAGTACCTCCTCCCCTCATCCTTTTTTTTTTTTTGCTGGAGAATAGCATACATGCAGAGAAGTAAAATCATCATAAATTTATGACTCTTGCATCTTCTCAGTAACACTCTTCCTTAAAGGTAACCATCGTCCTGACTTCAAACACCATAGGTTAATTGTGTCTCTTTTATTGTTTTTATTGAGGAATTGCACATATTTAGGAAAGTCCTTAAGGTGCCATAATCTTAAGCGTACTGTGTAATGAACATTTACGTATGTATAGACCCGTATAACTGTCACCCAGATCAGGACATAGAGTATTCTCAGCACCTCAAAAGTCCTCCTCATACTCCCTTCCAATCACAGCCTCCCTAAGGCTTGACTTCTAAAACTATAGGTTAGTTTTTCCTATTTTTGAACTGTAAATAAAGAAGAGAATTATTTAGAGTGCATTAGTTTTATCTGACTCTTTTCACTATCATTTTTTCATTTTTCACAGTGCCAGTGACAACTGTATCTGTTGTCCTTGAAAATGTCTCACATTCTGGATTTGTTTTTTTGCTCACTGGTATTGTCTTTTAACTTGTTCCACTGACTCCCTTATTTCTTATAAATTGGAGGTTAACCAAAAGGGTCTTGAATATCATCAAGTTCATGTTTTTCCCCAAGGATGCTTCTTTGGTGGTGCTGTGTACTTCATGTTGCATTCCATCAAAAGTTACGCAAGAGTCTGGCTGCCCCATTCTTCGTGATGCTAAGATTGATTAGTGGGTTCAAGTTGTGGCAGCATAATGTCTTCATTAGAATGTTTCTCATTGATTTTTTTGTCTAATGTTTTCAAATATATTATTTTCTTATGCATTGAAAAATTATGAATTTTGTAATTATCTTATTTCTTCTATACTTATTTCCTGGAATTCTTATGTAAAAAGCACTTCTCCTCATTAGCTATGGCTCCTTAGTACTTTGAAATACTATTCATTCTGGAAAAGCAAAATTGATGCTTAATTCTTTAATTTTCATTGACAGTTTTCAGAATATGTGGGCATTGGTGCCCTAGTTGTTGTCAATTGTGACTAATGAGTTTTAATTTTATTTTAGTTAGGGGCTACACATATTTTAATATTGCTATGAACTCGTGTTTAAACATTTTATTTTCATGTGTTCTAATGAATTG
This sequence comes from Nomascus leucogenys, assembly GCF_006542625.1. Taxonomy (NCBI): domain Eukaryota; kingdom Metazoa; phylum Chordata; class Mammalia; order Primates; family Hylobatidae; genus Nomascus; species Nomascus leucogenys. The sequence goes on along the minus strand of NC_044402.1, from coordinate 96,689,001 downwards.
CAGGGTTTTGAAAATATTCTAATTGGGCCAATGGGGAAATCTATACAAGAAGGTGTTTTAAGAGTAGTTTTATATTTTATCCCCGGTATCTTCACTCTAAACACTTATTCTCTCTATAGGTAACCATTTGTGGTGGCTGCTTCTTTATCATTTCCATGTTTCTTTTCATACATAAAAGCACATTGTGTGAAATTGTGTGTGTGTATGGGGGTGGTGGTGCGGTATATATGCTATTTCAGCCCTAGGCAATGGGAGTTACAGTGACTTAGCCAAGATGACAGAAAGATGACATGGTAGGGCCTGGATTTAAACTTAGGAATCTGACTTCTGAGCTTGGGTTTTTAACCACTCTGCTCTACTTATGGCAGTCCCATTGACTCACAACCCAAGGAAACGCCAAAGAGGAGACAGTTGTGATTTTGCTACTCTTAGAGTAATGCATGCAAAACTAATCTGAACACAGATTTAACAGTGGAAATTGTTTTTAAAATAATTGCAGAAATGCTTTGTGAGACTGCATCTGAGTAAACTTGTGCCAAAAAAATATATACTTCTTGATTTTCTTTCCTTTTTTGTGTTTTGTATTTTGCTTGTTTGTTTGGTTCACATTTTCTAATTTGGCTTAGCAGTATTGACTTAATCTGCTGGTAAGAAACAGTGAGAAAAACTTATTTTAAGTGCTTTCAGATGTTGCAATTGTTATTGCATGAGAAATTTGTAAAATGGAAACTTTGCTTCATTCATGCATTAACTATGCTGAGGGTATTTCAGGAAAATCTGCATGATATGGTTTGGCTATGTTCCCACCCAAATCTCATCTTGAATTGTGGCTCCCACAGTTCCCACGTATCGTGGGAGGAACCCAGTGGGAGGTAATTGAATCGTGGAGGTGGGTCTTTCCCAAGCTCTTCTCATGATAGTGAATAAGTCTCATGAGATCTGATGGTTTTATAAAGGGGAGTTCCCCTGCACAAGCCCTCTCTTGCCTGCCACCATGTAAGACGTCCCTTGATCTTCCACCATGATTGTGAGGCCTCCCTGGTCATGTGGAACTGTGAGTCAGTTAAACCTCTTTCCTTTACTAATTACCCAGTTTCGGGTATGTCTTTATGAGCAGCATGAGAACAGACTAATAACACTGCATCAGGACAATTTTTAGTACCTTATATCAAGAATACAATTGTTGCAAGTAGATAACTTTAAAACTGACAAAAAAATTAAAATGACCATAATATAATTTGCCTCTTGGGTTGTGTTTGAGACTCTCTTTTCGGGATTCTCAGAATTTACTCATTATTTTATCACTGAAAGTTTAAGCTACTTTTCCGTGGTACTAACTAGTGGATAGCTTTGGCCAACCTGGTTTCCCTTTGATTTAGGAATTAATGTTATTAAAATTTTTGGCATGTTTATGAAATTTGAGTATGATCAAACAATAATTTTTATAGAGTTTGTAACTCTATGTTTTTTTCCCGCAAGGAATGAAAAACCATTTTAATTAATTCATTCATTTATTTTTATGTGTTGATTTTTTTTTTTTGAGATGGAGTTTTGCTCTTGTTGCCTAGGCTGGAGTGCAGTGGCGTGATCTTGGCTCACTGCAACCTCCGCCTTCCGGGTTCAAGAGATTCTCCTGTCTCAACCTCTTGAGTAGCTGGGATTACAGGTGAATGCCACCACACCTGGCTAATTTTTGTATTTTTAGTAGAGATGGGGTTTCATCATATTGGTCAGGCTGGTCTCAAACTCCTGACCTCAGGTTGATCCGCCTGCTTCAGCCTCCCAAAGTGCTGGGACTACAGGCGTGAGCCACCACGCCCGACTTTTTTTTTTTTTTTTTTTTATGACAGAGTCTTGCTCTGTTGCCCAGGCTGGAGTGCAGTGGCGTGACGTGATGTTGGCTCACTGCAATGGCCACCTCCCGGGTTCAAGCAATTGCTACCTGCCTCAGCCTCCTGAGTAGCTTGGATTACAGGTGTGCACCACTGCACCCAGCTGATTTTTGTATTTTTAGTAGAGATGGGGTTTCATCATGTTGGCCAGGCTGGTCTCAAACTCCTGACGTTGTGATTCATCTGCCTCAGCCTCCCAAAGGGCTGGGATTACAGGCAGAGCCACTGTGCCCAGCTGAAAATCTATTTTAATTTCTGTTTTGTTGTTGGATTCTTGTTTTTTACTTCTCAGTATAATGAGATTATTTTTGATGTGGCTTTTTGTTTATTACATTCTTAGTATCTCTTCAAATTGTTGTTTAAATAGTTGCTCTTAAATATACAAATTTGGAGACCAATAAATTATGAAGTACTTCACACTTCTGGTTTGGGGCAAAGTTTGAGGGAAATAAAAGCTAAGATTCGGAATGTGTTATTATTCTTTTAATCGAAAATATGTGTTGTGCCCTTCCCACCATTAGGTAATTGTTAGGAATGTGGAGATTAATAAAATATGGTTCTGAGCCTGAAGGAACGTAGACTGATAGAGGGAATTGGACCTGACAGTGTATCCAAATGGACCAGATTTTCCTAACTGGCATAAGAAGGCACACACGAAAGTACTTTGAATAGTAGACATATAAGCTTTAAGAACATGTTCATCAGCCTTGGAAAAATGTATGGCATTGGTGATATAGAACAAGTGTCATTCATAATATCTGCATAACTGCAATAAAGTAATAAGTAGAGGCTATTTCACTTTTATTCTGGACAATCTCCATTAGAAAAATTGAAATAGATGATATTTCTCTGTAGACGTTTTCCCACCTTTCATGTTTGATTCCTTTTTCCTAGCCATTGCCTGACACCAGTATCCACATCTTTTTCCACTGTTGTGTTCCCACTAATAATCAATTTTGATTCTCAAGTATACCCTGTGCCAGTCTTTTACCCGTCCTGATGTTTTGAAAAAGGTTACCACTTCCTTTTCTTTCAAAACCCAGTGGTAACAAGCTGTGAAATTAAAAACGTACTTCACAAACTGCAAAAACTATTATCTCAGTGAAAAAAGTAAAAGTAGAATCTGTTAAAGTTTATAGAGAAAAGTTTATAGAGAAACTGGAAATATCTGTGATCATGAATGCTCACAATGATTGATTGCAGTGTGATTTCTGTGTGTGTCTGTCTGTGTCTGTTTCCAGTCAGAGTTAGAGAGGCCCTAAGATAGACTGGGACTCCGAATTCTTTTAATATTTATGTTTTATTTAAATTGATGTCATAATTCCATTTGGGACAGTTCTCTTTAAGTTGATATCTGCTGAATACTTGAAGTTTTGAATTCAACAGCTCAACAGATTGAAACTAGTTTTCTTTTTCTTTTTTTCTTTTCTTTTTTTTTGAGACTGAGTTTTACTCTGTTGCCCAGGCTAGAGTGCAGTGGCATGATCTCAGCTCACTGCTACCTCTGCCTCCCAGGTTCCAGCAATTCTGCTTCAGCCTCCCGAGTGGCTGGGATTACAGGTGCGCACCACCACGACTGGCTGTTTTTGTATTTTTTAGTAGAGATGGGGTTTCACCATGTTGGCCAAGCTAGTCTTGAACTCCTGACCTCGTGATCTGCCCACCTCGACCTCCCAAAGTGCTGGCATTACAGGCACGAGCCACCGTGCCCAGCCGAAATTAGTTTTCATGTACCATCTTTGCTTCTTTTTTTTTTTTTTACTCTTCCCTTACTGGATGTATCCCACATCTATGCTTTGTCCCCTAGAGGTTACCTTATGGTGGATGATACTTGTATTTTTTAGAATCTTGAGACATGAGTTGTTGATAATACTTTGTGGATAGCTACAAAGTCACTTTTTGGGGAAACTGCTTGATAAATGAAAACTTCTTTCTGAATGAGTATTTCATAAATCCACAGTACAAATAAGATTTTCAAATGTCAAAATAGTTGATGATTAAAGATAGATTTGCAAGGGCAATGCAGAGGATGTAGAAAGATAGGGGAGAGATGCCAGTCTTCATTTTTTTCCTGTATTACTGTTTCTGTATTCGTTTGTGACACTAAGCCACAATGAAGCCTTTCTTTTCTGATTAGTAAAGTAGTGCAAGTTCATTGTACACTACTTGGAAATTATGGACAAATATGAAGAACTTAGGTTTTCCAGCCAAGCTATAACTACTATGAACATTTTAGCGTATTTCTTTTACAACTTTAAATATAGATTGTATATATATTTATTTTATAATCCAGTTAAGTTCTTATTGTACATATAATTTTGCAGTATGTTTTTCCACTTACTATCTCATGAACGTTTTCCATGTTATTAAAAATTATTTGAGAATATCATGGGATGGCTACATAATACCCTATAATATGACTGTACCATAATTTACCTTTTCATTAATTTCTGGACAGCTATTTAGCTTCTAATTATTATGAATCATGACATATTATTCACCATTGAATTTATATAATCTTTGGTGGCACATATTTCTTGAGCATGCACCTTATTTTGCTTATCAAGCCATGGCAGATAATTTTTTTTCATGTATAATCATTACTTTTTTGTTTGTTTCCCCTTGTACTCTTATGCTTTACTGAAGGAAGTTGTTAAATTTTAAAAACAATAGCTTTTTTTAAGTTTGAGATGTTTATATATAAACCCTGAAATAGGTTAGAAGGTAAAATTACAAATCCTGATGACAGCAGTTTATGATGGAAATGCTTACAGACCTTTAAATTTAGCTTAGTAGGGAAGGGTGGGAGTGAATCAAGTTGTTACAGTTTGTTCCAGGAAGGACATTTTGGATGAACGCCATCTGCTTTTACAAAGATGTCCTGTGATTTTAGTTATATTTGCTCCACTTAACCTTTCCCAAAGTGTGCTGAAACAAATGTATGTGGTACACTAAAAGAAATTAACATAATTATAATTCCTTTGGTTAGTTGAAAACAGGCAATTATTTTTCTCCAAAGATGTTACTTGAATTACAAACAAAGTACTGAATTTGAACATGGTTTGGGCATGTCAGATAGCCTAGATCAAGGAGACTGCAAAGGTCAGTTCATCTAGCCAGCTGCCTTCCTGGTGGACTATCCTTTATCTATTTAGTGTACTTGTCAGAGTGAGAAAATTCCAAGAATTTCTCTAGATTTTATTTCAGTGATTTAGAGTCTTCCTTGTTAAGAATAACAACACTCATATCTGAGGTTTTACTGCAGCAAGTGTGGACTCTGCACCAGGTCCTGTGCTGCTGACTTTATGTAGCTTCACAATCCTCTCAAAATTGTACTGGCTGTGCCTGGTTATCCCAATTGTACAGATGTGAAAACTAAAGTTTAGGAAGTTAAATCACTTGGCCAACCTCACACTGCTAAAAAGGTGTCCATTTTTGGCCACAGAACCAAAGCTGTCCTGGACAGCCTACAAGCTGTCAGAGAGTTCTTAGTTATATAGTTAACCAATTACATGAGAAAATGTCTTAAACTGGGTTTCTAAAAAAAAATGTTAAGCAAATATAATGAACAAATTTAGTGTGCAACTTATAAGCATCAGAAAGCAAATCTGGACACTTAATAGTTGACTTCCTAACTCTTCTAAAAGGGGGACACAATTATGTAGGGAGGAAAAAATCCTCATTTTTATTCTTCCTGGCTAGAGATCTTGGCAACTGGGAAAGTGGTTGCTATTATTGTGACTTTACCCATTGTATGCACAGATTCATACTTCCAGGTTCTCCATCCTACACCTTTTATAAACACCATGTTTAACTTGGAAAGGGAAAATGTTATTCTTGGCAACACTTATATACCAAAAGTAGAAACTGTAGGGGACCACCAAAGGATATATCAACCAAGAAGCAGATACCGTAAAGAATATATCTAACATTTAACTTTAATACTGTTAACAATGCAGGTCTTCAATAAGGGAGAAAATTATGATTCAAAGTTTACTAGGAGGCAGGGAAACCACAAAATGAGATCCGTTTCCCATGTATTTATGACTAGAATAATTTACTGATACTTTGTGCTTCTTATTACTGTTATTGCCACATATCAAGAAAATCATTAGATAGTTGATAGGGACCTGGCATTAAGATGAGTAAAGCAGTTAAAGGACCTGCTTTTTGAGAATAGCCTGAGACCATAGTTTCATGTTAGCAAAAATACACAGATAGGGTACAGATATGAATACAATGATAGCATTCATCACTGAATCCTCAAATGTTAAGACTCAAGGGTCTCTTTGAAAATTAAAAGAAAAATAAAAGTGAAAAAGTACTACTTTACACTGTTGAAAGTAAACTTTTAAGAAATGTTACTAAAATGTTATTCTAAAAGGGGATACAAGCTAAAAAGAAGTCGGTAGATTCACAGAAAACAGAGATCGTTCATTGCTGACAGATTCACAGTAAGTAATTATGAGAAGTTGAGGATATTCACTTTTGTATTAAAATCCTGGGTTAGGAGAGGCTCACTGGACTAACCAAGAAGGCCGGTTCTTCTCTGTAGAGTTCACCAGTGCTTCACAGACTACCTGTGGACGTTGATCTTTTGTAAAATAGAGTGAAAATAAGCTAGTAGGAAAAGAAATGGAATAAAATATAAGATCTATAAAATGAGTCCAAAATTTTATTATTAGATTGAATAGACATAAAATTACTCTGGCAAATTTCTGTAAAAGTTTCTAAGAGCTTCCAGTCAGTTTCTAGACCTATCTCAGATTATAAACAACCGATTCATGGACCAGCACTTACCCATGGCCCATATTTTATGGAGCACTGTTCTCAGCTTAAGTAGAATCTAAAACTTTGTGCTCATGTTAGTGCCCCTTTCTGTCTTCATTATTCCTGTACTTGCTTGTCCTTTTACTATGCTTTTTTATTCTTTATTTAAAAGTAGATTGAACATAATAATTGTGAGCTGTTAAGCTAGGAGACACAGTGCAGGTACAGACGTATGTCTGTTTTTGAGTTTAATAAAATGAATATGCAAAATCAAAAATGGCATGTACCTATACGTGTTCATTAATATATGGACTACTGGATTTTAAGACTCTATACCATTGTCTGTTAGAAATGTGGTTCAAAGAGTATCTGTATCAGAATTAGCTGAGGTAACTGTTTAAAAATGCAGACTTTAGGGGGCAGAGCAAGATGGTGGAATAGAAGCCTCCACTGATTGTCCTCACCACAGTAACACCAAATTGAACGACTCTCCACAGACAAAAATACACCTTCATAAGAACCAAAGTCAGGTGAGCAATCACAGTATCTGGTTTTAATTTCATGCCACTAAAAGAGGCACTGAAGAGGGTAGGAGAGAGAGTTTTTCATTGCCAACACTGCATCCTGCTATCCTCCAGCAGCAGAAAGTGGCTTAGAATCTATGGGCTTAGGGGAGGGAGAATGCAGTGATTGTGGGACTTTGCATTGAAATGCTGTGCTGCATTGTCACAGCAGAAAGCAACACTGGGCAGAACCTAGCTGGCACCCACAGAGGGAGCATTTAGACTTGGCACCCACAGAGGGAGCATTTAGACCTGGCACCCACAGAGGGAGCATTTAGACCAGCCCTAGCCAGAGGGGAATCACTCATTCTAGCAGTCAGAACCTGAATCCCAGCAAGCCTCGCCCCCATGGGTTAAATTACTCTGGGGTTGTAAATAAACATTAAAGGCAGTCTAGGCCACAGGGACTGCAATTCCTGGGCAAGTCCTGGTGCTGTGCTGGGCTTGGAGCCAGTAGACTTTGGGGGCCTGTGACCTAGTGAGACACGAGCTGGGGTAGCCAGGGGAGTGCTTGTGCCATCCCTCCCCCACCCCCAGGCAGCACAGCTCACAGTTCCGGAAGAGACCCTTGCATTCCACTTGAGGAGAAAAGAGGAAAGAATAAAGAGGACTTTGTCTTGCAACTTGGATACCAGCTCAGCCACAGTAGGATAGGACACCAGACAGAGTCTTGAGGCTTCCATTCCAGGCCCTAGCTCCTGGATGACATTTTAGACACACCCTGGGCCAGAAGGGAACTCACTTCCTTGAAGGAAAGGACTCAGACCTGTCAGGATTCATCACCTGCTGACTAAAGAGCCCTTGGGCCCTAAATAATCAGCAGCAGTACCCAGGTGGTACTCATCATGGGCCTTGGTGAGACTCAGAGACATGCTGGCTTCAGGTATGATCCAGCAGATGCCCAGCTGTGGCAGCTAAGGGGAGGGACTTCTTCTGCTTAAGAAAAGGAGAGGGAAGAGTAAGGGGACTTTGTCTTACTGCTTAGGTACCAGCTTGGCCACAATGGGTGAGGACATTACCCACTGATGTCCTCAATTCTAGGTCTTGGCTTTTAGATGGCATTTCTGGACCTACCCTGGGCCAGAGGGGAGCCCACTGCTCTAAAGGGAGAGTTCCAGGCCTGGCAGCATTCACCACAAGCTGACTAAAGAGCTTTGTAAGCCTTTAATGAATATCAGCAGTAGCCAGGCAGTGCTCACCATGGACCTAGGGCAGTAGTGGCCATAGGGAGAAATGCCTCTGTTTGTGGAAAGATGAGGGCAGAGTGGAAGGACTTTGTCTTGTGGCTTGGGTGCCAGCTCAACTGCAGTGGAATAGAACATCAAGTAGATTCCTAAGATTTCCTACTCTAGGCCCTGGTTCCTAGATGGCATCTTTAGGCCTGCCCAGGACTGGGGGGATTTTGCCACCCTGAAGGGAAAGACATAAGCTTGGCTACCTTTGTTATGTGCTGTGCTGATTGTAGAGCCCTAGGCCCTTGAGTGAACATAGGTGGTGGCCAGGCAGTGGTTAACATGTGCCTTGGGTGAGACCCAGTGCTGTGCTGGCTTCAGGTCTGACCCATTGCAGTCCCAGTGGTGGTGACAACAGGAGTCCATGTGTCATTCCTCTCTTAGGTTCAGAGAGCTCATCAGTGAGAGAGAGAGAGAGAGAGAGAGACAGACTCCATTTGTTTAGGAGGAGTAAGGGAAGAGAACAAGAGTTTCTACCAGGTAATCCACAGAATTCTTCTAGATCCTATCCAGGACTACCAAGGTGGTACCTATAGGAGTCTGCAAGAGTCACACTGTTACTAGGCTTGGGATGCCCCCTAATGAAGATATGGCTGCAGTGATCAAAAACTTAGATCACAACACCAAAGTCCCTTAAATATCTGGAATACCTTCAAAGAAAGACAGGCGCAAACAAGCCCAGACTGCAAAGACTACAATAAATACCTAACTCTTTAATGCCCAGACCCTGAAGAACATTCACAAGCATCAAGACCACCCAGGAAAACATGACCTCACCAAAGGAACTAAATAAGACACCAGTGACCAATCTTGGAGAGGCAGAGATTTGTGGTCAGTCAGACAGAGAATTCAAAGTGACTGTTTTGAGGAAACTAAAAGAAATTCAAGTAAACAAAGAGAAGGAATTTTGAATCCTATCAGATAAGTTAAACAAAGAGCTTGAAATAACTAAAAAGAGTCAAGCAGAATCTCTGGAGTTGGAAATGCAACTGACATATTGAAGAATGCCTCGGAGACTCTTAGCAGCAGAATTGATCAAGCAGAAGAAAGAATTAGCTTGAAGATAGGCTATTTGAAAATACACAGTCAGAGGAGACAAAAAAGAATAAAAAAGAATGAAGCATGCCTACAAGATCTAGAAAACAGCCTCAAAAGGGCAAATCTAAGTGATTGGCCTTAATCAGGAGGTAGAGAGAGATAGTGGTAGAAAGTTTATTCAAAGGGATAATAACAGAAAACCTCCCAAACCTAGAGAAAGATATCAATATTCAAATACAAGAAGGTTATAGAACAGCAAGCAGATTTAACTAAAACAAGACTACCTCAAGACATTTAATAATGGAACTTCCAAAGGTCAAGGACAAAGAAAGAATGCTAAAAGCAGTAGGAGAAAAGAAACAACATACAATGGACTTCCAATATATCTAGCAGCAGAGAAATGCACATCAAAACCACAATGAGATAGCATCTCACCCCAGTTAAAATGGCTTTTAAAATGCTGGCGAGGATATGAAGAAAAGGGAACCCTTGTACACCTTGGTAGGAATGTAAATTAGTACAACCACTATGGAAAATAGTTTGGAGGTTCCCAAAAACTAAACATTGAACTAACATGATCCAGCAATTACACTGCTAGGTATATATGTAAAAGAAAGGAAATTAGTTTATCAAAGAGATATCTGCACTGTTTGCTGCAGCACTGTTCACAATAGCCAAGATTTGAAAGCAACCTAAGTTTATAACAACAGACGAATGGAAAAAGAAAATGTGATATATATATGTATGTGTACCATACACACACACACACACACACACACACACACACACAATGGAGTACTATTCGGCCATGAAAAAGAATGAGATCCTGTCATTTGCAACAACATGGATGATACTGGAGGTCATTATGTTAAGTGAAATAAACCAGGGACAGAAAGACACACTTCACATGTTGTCACTTATTTGTGGGAGCTAAAAATGAAAACAATTGAACTCATGAAGATAGAGAATAGAATGATGGTTACCAGAGGCTGGGAAGGGTAGTGGGTTGCAGGGGAAGTGCAGATGGTTTATGTGTTAAAAAAATGGCTGGGCGCGGTGGCTCAAGCCTGTAATCCCAGCACTTTGGGAGGCCGAGGTGGGCGGATCACGAGATCAGGAGATTGAGACCATCCTGGCTAACACGGTGAAACCCCGTCTCTACTAAAAATACAAAAAATTAGCCGGGCGTGTTGGCGGGCACCTGTAGTCCCAGCTGCTCGGGAGGCTGAGGCCGGAGAATGGCGTGAACCCAGGAGGCGAAGCTTGCAGTGAGCCGAGATCACACCACTGCACTCCAGCCTAGGGGATAGAGCGAGACTCCGTCTCAAAAAAAAAAAAAAAAAAAAAAGGTTAGATAAAATGAATAAGATCTAGCATTTGATAGCACAACAGGGTGACAACAGTCAACAATAATTTATTGTACATTTAAAAGTAAGAGAGTATAATTGAATTATTTTTAACACAAAGAAAGGATAAACGCTTGAGGTGATGAATACTTCATTTACTCTGATGTGATTATTATGCATTGTATGCCTGTATCAAGGTATCTCGTGTGCCCTGTAAATATAGTCACCTACCATGTACCCACAACAATTAAAAATTTAAAAATGCAGACGCCTAAGACCCATCCTATACCTACTGAATCACAATTTCTGTGGTTTGCTCTATGGAGTCTGAATTTTAAACATGAGTCCCAGATGATTCTAAGACACATAAAATTTAATAACTACTCTTTCAGCATGTGGGAATCTGTGTGATATGTTTAATTCTGAATCATACACTATGGTGGTAAAGTATAAATGCCAATTTTGTTCACTAATGTGAATATATTAGAGTCTCTGAATGTGTTTTTTCAGGAGAGCATCTCCAGGGTATATTACTGTGTTCATTGCTATATGCAAAGCATTATTGGAAAAGGGTAATGTTCCCATTTTACAGACAGAAACAACATATATATATATATATATATATACACAGATAAAATAATTTTACATCCTTCTCTACTAGTTTCATCTTAATTGAAGATTTTTGCATGCTTAAAACCTATTCTTAAATTCCCCCTGGTTTACAATAATATAATTTAATTTGGAATGAAAAATAACATAGCTGAAGAACCCATTAACTGTGCAGTTAAAGAGTTATAACTTGAATTAGAGAAGGGGGATTGTATTTAAACCCCTTAATATTTCACTTGGAAACATTTGTTTCCATTAATATGGAGTTAATGCAACGTTAACACAAAGTTCACCATTAAGGAAAAATATAATACTCTTGATGTTAATATGAAATTCTCCCATGAGGAAAAATATTACATCCTAAGAGCTTCGAGACATATGCCAATCAAATAAAGCAGATACCACTATAGCTGGGTCTTTAATTCTGTGGTGGAAGTAGGTGAAGGGAAAAGAACTACATTTATTCTGATTTGTGTATAGCTTTCAGAGTTTTTGGCACATTACATCTGCTTGTGGGTATTGATCTGTTAAACATAGATAACTGAGGGTCATTTATTTTTGTGTATGAAAGTAATGGATCACAGTGCTATTTTGGCTTGAATGGACATTCCTAGAGGGATTTCCTTGTCCACCTAAGATGAGGAAATCAGTCCTTTGGGAATTTTCTTCTCTTCCAAAGCATATTGATAATTTCCCAGATAAAACTGAAAAACCCTAAGAAAGTAACAAGTCCTTAATTACTTTTACTAAACTCATTGTACCACACAAATTTCTCCTGAAATTGTGCAGGGTTCTGGGAAATCTCCCTCTGCACCTTTCAGCCTTGCTGTGGTGCTCCCTTGATCAAGTTCCTGGAATTCTCCGAGCTCAGTTTCCTCATCTAGGGGCTAAGAACACTTCTCAGAATTACTGTGAGAATTCTTTCAGTGGATGATTCTTAATTACTGAGCGTAATTCTTGACATTCAGTGAATGATAGGTAGTTATTGTGGGGGAAAGCTGTAGAAGAGTGGCAAAAGTATGGGTAAGCTTTGATGTCATACAGACCCAAGATTTGAAATCCAGCTAGTTTCTGGCTATGTGGTCTTCTGTGAACAAGTTATTCAATCTGTCCCCTAGTTTTCTTAATTTATGACACAGGGATTTTTACTCTGGTTACTCTGAGGTTTAAATGAGTGTGTGTACACACTTATAGGGCCTAGCATGTATTCAGTTATTATAACATAACAAATAATAATCATGATCGTTTTTAGTGAGTTTAACGGCCTACTTTCTAAGCCAAATTTAAAAATACACGTATTTTGTACACATGTATCAACTTGGGTTTAGATTTGAGGTCCTACCCTTGATATTTTAGCAGCTACCTCACTTTTGTATATATTTTCAAAAAGCTTTCTGATTTATACACAGACTGATGTGTATTCCCATTGAAAGATTTTGGGAATCTGAAAACAGAGTGACAACGGGACAAGCATTCCTCTGGCTGCTTTAGGAACACAGGGTTCAAAGAAAAAGTCTCCAATAAAAATTGCAGCAGATAGGCAGACACATCCAGTGAGGCTTCAATAATGCATATGAGTGATGTCAGCCTCAGAGGCATGCAAAATGCAAAACACAGAGGAAATTCATAATGGGATTTTCAGGAAAAGGGTTGTTCCTTCCTGGTGTGCTAACCTTGATTCTAGTTTGTGTTTTTGGTGCCAGCATAAAGATAGGTGGAAGAGGCACTGCTGAATTTTTCCATTGCCAATTTGTGTTGTAATCTAAGGACTGTGTCTTTGCTCTTCCCTGCTTTACTCTCAATAAATATTCTGCGAGCTTTGGGGAATGAGCTGCTTTAGTTAAGTGATGTCTTTAATTGTTTATAATTAATCCATTCAGCATCCATAAATCACATTTCTACCCATGGGCATCCTTGCTAGATCAATAGCTTTGAATGTTGAAAACTGTAATAATCAATTGGGCTTGCAGTGGGAGATCTGATGGAAATGGGAAAGATAATTGGGGGATAATTTCCATTCCTTCATTTTTAAGCTTCCGTTTCTATCCCTTTACATCAATTCTTGAAACTTCTAGATGCTGTTCTCCTTCACCAGCCTCATCCCTTCAGAGCGTGGTTCATATGCCAATGCCTTGAGTGAGCTTTCTCTTTTTCTCCTGACCACGTCATGTTGATGGCCCATCCATACGCTGAGGATCTTTTCTTTTTCCTTTGTAGCATGTGTCATAATTGTAATTACAGAATTCATTTTGTATTTATTTAATGTTTTTCTCTTTAAAATATAAGCTCTGTGAGGGCAGGGGTTATGTTTATTTTGTTCGCAGCTACCTCCCAGTGCCTACCACCGTATGATATCATAGTAAGTAAAAACATAAGAGTGTTTTGTTGATAAAAAGTTGTTATTAATGTGCTTCCCCATTTTGTTTGTTGCTCTTGGTTTTGCTGGACTTTCCCCACAAAGGGGTGTGGTTTGGAGAAAGGAAAGCATATGTGAATTTATGATACTCTGGATATACCTTCTCAATATAATCATTTACTATGATTAAAGTAGTACTGGCTGAATTGCTTGTGCTTAAAAAATTACCATCCCCTACAAAGGACAGTTAGCTCTTCTTGATGAATTGATCCCTTTACCATTATGTAATGGCCTTCTTTGTCTCTTTTGATCTTTGTTGGTTTAAAGTCTATTTTATCAGAGACTAGGATTGCAACCCCTGCCTTTTTTTGTTTTCCAGTTGCTTGATAGATCTTCCTCCATCCCTTTATTTTGAGTCTATGTGTGTCTCTGCACGTGAGATGGGTTTCCTGAATACAGCACACTGATGGGTCCTGACTCCTTATCCAGTTTGCCAGTCTGTGTCTTTTGATTGGAGCATTTAGCCCATTTACATTCTCAGTAAACTATCGCAAGGACAAAAAACCAAACACCGCATGTTCTCACTCATAGGTGGGAATTGAACAATGAGAACTCATGGACACAGGAAGGGGAACATCACACTCCAGGGACTGTTGTGGGGTGGGGGGAGGGGGAGGGACAGCATTAGGAGATACACCTAATGCTAAATGATGAGTTAATGGGTGCAGGAAATCAACTCAATGAAATAGTACAATCACAAATAAAAAAAAAAAAAAAAAAAAAAAAAAAAAAAAAAAAAAAAAAAAAACATCCAATGAAAGAGTACACATGTGATGGCTTGAAATCAAAGCTACAACATTCATCAACCGCTGTTGCCCTATGCTTTTTAGTTTCTTTCTCGGTCAGCTGATAAATCTAATTCCATTATGATAGTGTCTTATGCTGGGGTCAAGTAGGTTTTCTCCATATAGGAAAATAGATTGTCACATGTAGGTGTTGGTAATACATGGGTAATCCAGAACCTAGAGTGCAGGTAAAGTGGTGTATGTACCAAATGTTATGGTATTTGGAAGGCAAAGAATCATGGCTTGGAGGACCATAGTGGTAGGAGCATCAGGTGGGATTCAGAGACCAGGCAGTGAGTGATAGTAAGAGCTGCACCATAAACAGAGTAGGTGAGTCTCTCTTCTACCCAACAGAGAGTCTATTGGCCCCTAACTAGAAAGTAGTCAAGAGCTCAAGATTATACTCTATTCCTTCCTGGGGATAAAAACAGAGGCTTATATTGTTAAGAAATCTATTTGTTGTCCATATGCTGTAGCCAACTTTGATGCCAAAAAGAGGAAATATATTTATTCTTTCTAGATTTCTTATTCTTTCTTTTCCTCCTTTCTTTTTCTTTTTAGAGACAGGATCTCGCTCTGTTGCCCAGGCTGATTCGCATTGGCAGGATCGTAGCTCATTGTAGCCTCAAACTCCTGGGCTCAAGCGCTCCTCCTACCTCAGCCTCCCGAGTAGCTGGGACTACAGGTGCATGCCACCATGCCAAGCTAAGTTAAAAAAACATGTTTTTGTAGAGATAGTGTCTCACCATGGTCTTGAACTCCTGGCCTCATGTGACCCTCCTACTTTGACCTCCCAAAGTGCTTGGATTATAGGCATGAGCCATGGTTCCTGGCCTAGATTTATTTTTCTTAATCTCCCAATGGTGACTGAGCCCACTATGGACCCATTGGCCACCTAAATTAGTGAGGTTGCTGGCATTTTCAAGAGTGTTACTTGAGGAAGGCAGAGTATCTTAAAAGAGCTTGTGTTTAAGATACTTAAGCTTTCAGATGAGACTTCAAATCCTGGCCGTTATCACTTCTTCTTGGTGAGCCTCAGTTTTCTCATCTGTAACGTGGGCCTAATGACACTACTGACCTTATTCTTAGAGCACAGTGACACTCATTTGATACTATTTTTAAAGCATCTGCTTTGTGTCCCTGGCACATAGTAACCATTCTGAACCTGCTTGCTATTATTGTTGTTTGCTAGGACACTGGAAAGTCATAGTGATTTGTTCTAAAACTGGGCTGGGTTTACATGTCCAGAAGAGGCCTGGACAGGGTGATGGTGATCCTGGAGTGCCTGGCTTGCTGTGTTCACTCATCCAATTCCAGAATCAGCCCAAAGCTCTGTGGCCCTTCGAAGCTTCAGGGCAAACTGTGTCTGGGTTAAGGTAACAATGGAGAGGTAATTGCAGCCATCAAATGTAGTGTGAAGCTTAAATCTAGTTTGCATCTTTTCACAGCAAATGTACCTGACATGTAAGACCATTTCATCTAGTTTTCCTGGAGGTTGCTGGAGAGAGATGATCTTATAGCCTTTGATTACATTAAACCAGCAATTTGTAATTGCAACTGCTGACACAGGTGGGCTAACCGCTTCAGAAAGCCCCTTTCTCCAGTAAAGAATGATGGATCTGGATTGGGGATTTCCCTACCCCAACTCTTTCCAGTATAAGACAAGAGCATTAGCTAGATTGATAATTGCATCTATTTTCACATTAAAAGTCAGGTTTGAAAATAACTTCTGAATTGATAACCTCATGTTTGGATTTTCATTAGAGCTGTATTATGTTTGAAAAAGCTTTAGTCCTTTTTCACAGTTTGAAATCACAAGTCCACAAATTTCACTCTGGATTAGTTAAAATACTGTAAGCCCATTTCAGTAACCTAAATGAATGCTATGTCTGATTTATGGTAATGGTAAGTTGGAGTTCTCAGGTAGTGACCACTCTATTCTGAGTAAATCAAATAGCAAGCTCCCCTTTCTGTGATTGCAGTCAGCTTGTTTGACATCAGCCCACTCTATGTGCGTGTGTGTGTGTGTGTGTGTGTGTGTACACATAACTCATTCTTTGGAATTCTCCCATGGAAAAGCAAAGGAAGGAAGCTGAGGGGAGGATGGGGCGATTGCATCCTGTACCCTTTACAGGGGTGTGGCCACGACTGCCTCAGCCAAAGGGACGTGATATATTTTTTTCACTTAGGATGCCTGGACAGTGATAAGTCTTGATGAAAGGCAAGAGTGGCTTTTATTGTCATTTGTACTGGACAGGAGCCTCTTGCTAGAGACCTGCCGGAATCCTGTCTAGTATTTCATTTCTAGAACTTTGGGGGAAGAGGAAGAGAAGCAGGAGCATCTGTGAAGTGGACCTGCAGAGCTTTCACAGCCACCTTAGAACTCCAGACCCGCCTTGACTTCAGTTCAGCTCTGGCTGCTCCTATGAATGAAACCGCCACGTGGGTTGGCCAGGTGTATGATTTTAAGGAGAATGCCATGTTTCTTCTTGCTGCTCCCTAAGTCTCATTTGAATGATGGATTTTAAAACCTTTGGGATTATATGAGGTAAGATATTGGAAAGTGCTGTGGAATGAATTCCACTGTCACCTGATTTCCTTGTCCAGCTGTTTGGGATTTACAGTTTTCTCTGCCTTTCACTTTGAAAAGCTCTTAAAAGTGGTCCCCTCCCAGCTGGCTGAGGGACAATTATTAACAAACTATGCGGCACATTTATCACTTGACAACTGGATATAAGAGATCAGTGCTGAGATGAAAGCATGCAAAACTTTTACATATAAATAGTCACCTCATTGTGAATTTTTAGGGTTCTGCTTGTTTTAAATGGATTGTGTTGTTACTGTGATGTTAAGTACAGGTTCTACCTATGAGAAAATGCTTTTGAAAATTGCTTTAGGTTGAGTCTAAATAGATTTCATGGCAGGTTATCTGTCCCTGGAATAATCATGGTTTTTGACAAATTTTAAAGTTCTTCTCTCAGGGAATGAGATGTGAAAACAGATTTACTTTTAGGGTAAAGTTCAAATGGACAAGTATTCATAGACATCCATATTCTAGAGACTGTTGATTGAATGACAGTCTTACAACAACACTTTAACTTGAGAATAAAACCATGGTTTTTATGTATTATCTTGTGGCAACTGGGCAAACTGACTCAGTTTTCTATAGACCTCTAAAATTTGCAAGCAGAAAATCTACTTTAATTAATTATTTAAAAACTGGAACAACTCCAGGGCAAAATTTTAGTTTTATCCTAATTCCTTACAAGTTAGTTTTATACAGTGAAATTTTTTACTTTTTGGCTGTTAAATGCCAATCAGTGATTCTCAAGAGGGGTGGTGATGTTCATTTTTATTGCCATGTAGGGTGCAACTGGCATTTAGTGCCTGAGAACCAAGGATGCTAATGTTTCTGCAATGTATTGGATAGACTCTTACAAAGAATTACCCACTAGAATGCCTGTAGTGCCCTCGCTGAGCACAGTTTAGTGAAAAGTATGTTGAAGATTTAGTAAAGACTTACATGAGCAGTCATCTCTGGAAAGGTAACTGATCTTCTGATAAAGCAGTTTTGGGGAGGGACCCACAGAGAGCAGTCACTTCATAACATTATTCTTTAGGATCAGGAGCAACAAATGTTTCAGAAATATTTCTCCCACCAGCTTTTTTTTTTTTTCTATTTTAGGTTCAGGGGTACATATGCAGGTTTGTTGTGTAGGTAAACTTGTGTCACAGGAGTTTGTTGAACAGATTATTTTGTCACTCAGGTACTAAGCCTAGTACCCAATAATTTTTTTTCTGATCCTCTCTCTCCTCCCATCCTCCACCCTCGAGTAGGCCCTAGTGTCTGTTGTTCCCCTATTTGTGTCCATGAGTTCTCATCTTTTAGCTCCCACTTATAAGTGAAAACATGCAGTATTTGGTTTTCTGTTCCTATGTTAGTTTGCTAAGAATAATGGCCTCCAGCTCCATCCATACTCCTGCAAAATACATGATCTCATTCTTTTTTATGGCTGCATAGTATCCCATGGTGTATATGTACTACATTTTCTTTATCCCATTTGTCATTGATGGGCATTTAGGTTGATTCCACGTCTTTGCTATTGTGAATAGTGCTGCAGTGAACATGCGCAGACATGTGCTATTACGATAGAATGATTTGTATTGTTTTGGGTATATACCCAGAAATGGGATTGTTGGGTTGAATGGCAGTTCTGTTTTTAGCTCTTTGGAGGTTTGCTACTCTGCTTTTTTTGTGCAATTTTTTTTAGAGACAGGGTCTCTGTTGCCTAGGCTGGAGTGCAGTGGCATGATCATAGCTCACTGCAGTTTGGAATTCCTGGGCTCAAGCAATCCTCCTGCCTCAGCATCCTGAGTAGCTAGAACTGCAGGTGTGTGACACCATGCCCAGCTAATTGTAAAAAATTATTTGTAGAGACAGGGTTTGTTAGAGTTAGTCTCTAACTCATAGCGTCAAGCAATCCTCCTATTTTGGTCTCCCAAAGTGCTGGTATTACAGGCATGAGCCACTCCCCCCAGCCATTCCCACATGCTTCTAACTAATATTTTCAGGCTGAGATTAGATGAGCTCCAACAAGTATTTGGTTTAGTTCAATAAGAGTAACCTCCTTCTTTAAATAAAGTTAGCTATTATAGTTCCTCATCCATATTATATGAACTCATTAAGATCAAAGGAATAATTTACTCCTAACCAAAGGATGCTTTTGTATTGAACATTATATTTCATAATGATTGTATATTTCTCTGAATTTTCAGCCTTAGGTGCAATGTAAAAGTAACATCCTACAGGTTCTAGAGTTTGCTAAACTTCACTTACTATTAAAAGAGATTATTTTTGAGTGCAGGTTTAATATATGCGTGGTTTTGTTTGTTTGTTTGTTTGTTTTAAGATGGAGTCTCGCTCTGTTGCCAGGCTGGAGTGCAGTGGCACCATCTCGGCTTACTGCAACCTCTGCCTCCCAGGTTCAAGCAATTCTCCTGCCTCAGCCTCCTGAGTAGCTGGGACTACAGATGTGTGCCACCACACCCAGCTAATTTTTGTATTTTTAGTAGGAACAGGATTTCACCATGTTGGCCAGGATGGTATCGATCTCCTGACCTCATGATTTGCCTGCCTTGGCCTCCTAAAGTGCTGAGATTACAGGCGTGAGCCACCATGCCCAGCCTGCATGGTATGTTTTAAATAATTAGAGGAAAGAAAGGAGGGTGTGTAATCAAATTGCTGTTATCATTCCTGGTAACTCTTTACACACATAATGACAAGGTAGAGATTCTCAAGTTGAACACTATATTCAAGGTCCTGGTTTCATTGTGTAGGGAGATGAGGGCACCTCCATCTGGTTCTTTATCAAGCCAGGCTTAAAGCTCATTGACAGAATTTTAAGCTTTGAATGACCTTCTGTTCAAGAACTGGGCAGTACGGAGATACTACATGTGAGATACTGTGCTATGCTCTTAGTGGCGTAGTTTACAATCACCGTGCAGTAAGGACTTCACCCGTGCTGCCTGTTCTTTTGGCATCTATGGATTAAGAAAGCAGAGTTTCAAAAAACATAAATAAGCATGCTTTTGTTTTAATTTATGTATATTTATGAGAAATTAGAATAAAATAAATTTTAGAAGTAAAAGCTAAGGAAATGAAGTTGGAGAATTGTGCTTTTGAGTAATCAAATGAAAACATAGCTCCCTTTAAAAGAAGGAATAAATAGAGTTTCTTTTTTTTTCTTTTTCTTTTTTTTTTTTTTTTGAGACAGAGTCTTGCTCTGTCGCCCAGGCTGGAGTGCAGTGGCACGATCTCGGCTCACTGCAACCTCCGCCTCCTGGGTTCAAGGGAGATTCAAGCAATTCTCCTGCCTCAGCCTCCCAAGTAGCTGGGATTATAGGCACCTGCCACCATGCCCAGCTAATTTTTTGTGTTTTTAGTAGAGACAGCATTTCACCATGTTGTTCAGGCTGGTCTCGAACTCCTGACCTCAAGTAATCCACCTGCCTCAGCCTCCCAAAGTGCTGGGATTACGGGTATGAGCCACCGCGCCTGGTCCAAAATAGGTTTTTAAAACTCGTATGTTTAGCTCCTGATATATGCCAGGTTCACATACTATACTCATGTACTCCTTGCAGCTTTCTGAGCCGAAGTGTGATTACCATCATTTTATAGATTAAGAAAATGGAGTCTATGCAGTTTTCAAGATTTGCCCAAGGTCATAAATCCAGCGAATGGGAGAAATGGAATTTAAACCCAAGTCAGCTGTTACCTAGCAGTGGCAGCCTGGCAATATCAGTATCAAGTGATGTATTATTCTCATTGCACCTGTAATGTGTGATATATACATAGAAAAGGGAAATGTACTTTTGTTGGTGTATTAGTCCATTTCACACTACTATAAAGAACTTCCCTAAGACTGGATAATTTATAAAGGAAAGAGATTTAATTGACTCACAGTTCCACATGGCTGGGGAGGCCTCAGGAAACTTACGATCATGGCAGAAGGTGAAGGGGAAGCAGGCACCTTCTTCACAAGTTGGCAGGAGAGAGAAGCGAGCAAAAGCAGGGAAAACTGCCTTACAAAACCGTCAGATCTCATGAGAACTCACTTGCTATCAGATCTCATGAGAACTCACTTGCTATCACGAGAACAGCATGGAGGAAACCACCCCCATGATCCAATGACCTCCCTCCCTCGACATGAGGGGATTACAAGTCCTTCCCTTGACACATGGGGATTACAATTTGGTAATTTGGGTAGGGACACAGAGCCAAACTTTGTTGGTAAATAAAGGTTTATGTAGGCTGAACACTAGTGCTATGGTAAACATGTTGCATTAAGGGTTTTACTGAGCTACGAAGTGATGGACAATCAGAGCTTTATATTGTGACTGATTAAAATTGAGTGTGGAGAAAATTGGACTTTTGGGAGTGGTTTGAATAAAGAGAGGGAGGAGAAGAGCATGGTGGAGGTAGACAGTGAAATTACAGGATGGTGTTTGACTTGGAGAGGGCTTAGAGGAGGATGAGTGCCCACCCCCGCCCCGCCACCAGGGTTGTTGAACTGAAGAGTGTGAGATTGGGTCACAGCCTTTTGCACTAAGGTGGGTGTTTGTATCGGCTATAGCTCTGTCTGCACAGGGAGGATGGAGATGGAGGTGAGTCATGTCCAGGTTATGGCTCCCATGCTTGGTCGTTGGCCTGGGCATGAAGCATTGTGTGCCATCCTCTCTTGCCGTTCTACCATCTGTTCTGCACACAGCAGCCAGAATTATCATTATCATTTTTTAATGCAGATCATGTCACTTCCCTGCTTTAAATCCTTCAATGGCTTTCCATTATCCTCAGAGTGTGGTCTAGACAGACAGTAAGGTGTAGTGTTAAGGAGCATGGTCACTGGAGCAAGACTGGGTTCACTCTGTGCATACAGTAATTCCACCTTATCCATGGGGGATACGTTCCAAGACCCCCAGTGGATTCTGAACCTGCAGATAGTGCTGAACCCTACCATACACTGTTATTCCCTATACATATATACCTATGATAAAGTTTACTTTATAAATTAGGCACAGTAAGAGATTAACAGTAACTAATAACAAAATAGAACAATTATAACAATATATTATAATAAAAGTTAGGTGAATGTGGTCTCTCTCTCTCAAAATAGCTTATGTGATTGTGATCACTTTCTCTCAGAATATCTTACTGTGCTGTGCTCACCCTTCTTTCTGTGATGATGTGAGATGACAAAATACCTGCGTGATGAGATACCATGACAGCTGATCTGATAATTGAGATGGCTACTAAGTGACTGACAAGCAGGGAGCATCTACAGCATGGACCTGCTGGACAGAGAGATGATTTACATCCGGGCGGGATGGAAGGGAAAATGCAAAATTTCATCACACTACTCAGAATGTGCACAATCTAAAACTTATTAGTTGTTTGTTTCTGGAATTTTCCATTTAATATTTTCAGACCAAGGTTAACTTTGGGTAATGGAAATTGCAGGAAGTGAAACTATGGATAAGAGGTGACTGCCGTACCAGCTTTATCATCCTAGACAAATTTCTTAATCTCTCCCTGTTTTACTTTCCTCATTGTTAAAAATTTTATAGATAACAGTTCCTACCCTAAAGGGTTGTTAGAGGTTTAAATGAGTGAATAAAAGTAAAACACTAGAACAGCGCTGGCACGTAGTAAGCTCTAGAGAGTATTATTGTTATTATTACAGTCTAGAAGCTGGCCCCTGCCTGTCTGTTTCTCTCATCTCTTCTTCTCCCACTCTCTGCCTCATTCATGCTGGTCTGGTTGCATCACTTGGATGTTCCTTGGAACATGGTAGGCTTGCTTCTGTTTCAGGGCTTTTGCATTTTTGTGTTATGCCTTTTCCCAAAATCTGCCTGTGATTCAGTCTCCTGCTTCATTCAGGTTCCTGTTCAAATGCTACCCTGACCAACCTATGTAAAATTGTACTCTCCTACCAACCTCTCTCCTTCCCATACCCAAGCTTTCTTTCTTTAAGCCAGTTACCACTACTTGACATTACATTTTGGTTTATGTATCTGCTTACTGACCACTTTCCCCACCAGACCAAAATCTCCACCAGGACAGGGACTTTGACTCTTTTATTTCTACCCAAATCCCTGTCACTTAGAATATTGCCTGACAGATAGTAGATGCTCAATAAATATTTGTTGAATGAATTTTTATAAATTTCATTTTCTCTATCCCTTCTATAATTGCTGTTTTCATTCTGTCTTTGAGGCTTAAAATGTTCTTTTCAACTCTCTTTGGCCTGTTACACTTGTCCAAATTATCCAAATGGAAAAAGAGCATTTACTCTGCTCTTTCTTATGAAAATTCTTTGACAGCAGGAAGTCTTATTCTAATACTGTGAGCCTTGTTACAGGGGATAGGATTGAGGCATTTTATCATCATTGTCATAGAACATTCTTGAAGGGCCTAGTGTTGGATCTTGTGCTAATGTGTTTACCGAGCTACCAAATGCTGGCCATACTTCACCATTTAAAAGGGCTTGGGTTTACATTTTCATTATGAAGCATAATTGCCAAAGGAAAGTAGCCATGCAAGTATGATGGGGAAAATCATGTACTGACAGCAGTGTGTACTTGAAAGAGACCTTGGAAATCTTTAAGTCTCAAGTTTTACAAAGAACACCTCATTCCTGCTAACATTTTTATCATGAAATTGGATGCAACTATTGCAAATGTCTTATTCTATTTTCACGTGAGATTTATCATAAGTTTTACAACAGCCACCATAAATTATGTTTCTTGTTTGATGTACATAAGACTTTAGTAATTTTCCATTTGAGCATTATCAAAGAATTTGAGTTCTCACAAATCCTATGTAGTAAAACATTCAGTTGGGGGAAAAAAATCTTAATTTAGAAATGCTCTGAAAATCCTTGTCAAGAATGAACTTTAAGATGTTTCAGAGGCCTTACTCGAAACTGGTTATGTGATCTTAGGTAAGCATCTTAATCTTTTTTGTGCTTTGGTGTGACCAACTATAGGATATAAACAAAGTTGAATGCCACATCAGCAGTGTGGGTGAATTAAGTGTGAATGTTAATTGGAAATTCTTATTATAAAGATCCAGACTTTAAGCTGGTCTTGTGGAATTCACCTGATAATGCTTACCAAGAATTTGCAATGTTGTCCTTGTTTTTCTCTACACTGAATAAGATGGAGATCTCTTTAAAAAGGCTTTATGTGTTCCATGGTGAGAATTTTATTTCTTTTTTGTATATTTTAAGAATATAGTACTAATATTCAATTAGTATCATATAATCAAAAGAAGATATCAAGATACTGATGCAGGATTTTTCTCAGCCCCTGCAGCAGGAGGCACTCTGTCTAGTCAGCCCACCAGGCCATGTTTGGCTTGCACTCCAGTGTGGATCCCAGGGCCGCTGCGACTGCTTGCTCAGCCCCTAGCAGGAGGGAGTATGTGAGCAAGTGGCTGTGGGGTCTGGCCGGCCATTCCAACCACTGGTACAGCGGCGGGCTCCATGCAGAGCTTGTGGCTGGACCAACCATGTCACCCTGAAGGGAACGCGGTGGTGCCCAGGCAGGGGTGGCCACAACCCTGAAGCCTCAGAAAGGGGTGTTACAATGTGGTAATTAGCTCTTTTAGTCCCACTATCTGTAGCCTGACTGATGGTGGTGTGTTAACAGCCCAGTTAGCTCCTTGCCCCACTCTGGCCCATGGCTCCGGGGCTGGGGCTTGGCCCTGATGTTGCTTCCTGTTGCATGGGGTGGCTGCCCTCCACCGGTGGAGGGCAGAGGGCCACAGTATTAACAGCCTTCTGAGTACCTGCATTCAGTGGGTCCTGAGTTCTTGCCCCACATCCAAGAAGAATGAGGTCACGCTGACAATTGAAGGGTGATGAGGTCAGAGAATTTTATTGAGCAATGAAACAGCTCTCAATGGAGAGGGGATGGGAAGGTGATCTCTAACCCTAAGTCAGGTCATCTATCACCCTAAGTCAGTTTGTCTCTGCCAGTGTGGCTGAGTCTGGGGTTTTTATAGGCACAGGATGGGAGAGGGGCAGACCATAGGCAGTATTGGAAAAGGCAACATTTGATTGGTTAAAAAGCATTATTCAGAAAGAACCAATGGAGAAAGGGTGGGCAAACACGAACAGAGGTTCTCACTCTGGATCACAGCTTTCATCCAGAGCCAGCAGCCTGGTCTTTCAGCCTTCAGGCTGCTTTTGGCTTGAAGGTGGCATTTCACCAGGGACTCGCCCCTATGTACCTAGGCATTTATCTGCCTCTTGTTGCTATCAATATCATTCAACCAAATATTAGCACCTACTATGTGTCAGGTTTTATTCTAGGCACTTGGGATACATCAGTGAACAGAATAGACAAAATTCCTTGACCTCTTGGAGTTTATATTCAAGAGAGGAAGACAGACAATATATTTAAATGTGTAACTAGATTCTTATAGAGTATGTAAGAAGGTGATAAGGATTATGGATAGGAAATTGAGCCAAGTAAGATAGTCCAGGAATGCTGGAGGAAGACTTGTATTTCAAAATGAAGCAGTCAGAGTAGGTCTCATTGAAAAGGTGATGTGTAAGCCACAAAATTGAAGGGAGGAATTGAGCCATAAGCGTATCTGGGGGAAAGTTCCAGGTGAATGGGATGGCCAGAGCAAAGTCCCTGGAGCCAAATCCTGACCACACCTTTGGGGACATCAGGGAGGTCAATGTGGCTGGAAGGGAGTAAGGAGGGAGGTGGGGAAAGTAGGAAAGGGTGAGGTCAGAGCTGTAATTGGAGGGAGTGGGCAGCCATGTCCTGTGGACACTGGAAGCCATCATAAACACTTTGGATTTCACTCCGAGAAAAATAGGGAGCCACTGAACAGAAGAAAGACATGTTTCTATGTGCCAGTGTGACGTGTGTTTGAAATTGATTCTTTTGTAAGCCATTTCTGAACTGCTCCTTATTATTTGGTATACTGGGCCATGACTGTAACTCTTGGGAGGGATTTACTGAAATGAGTCCAAGTGTTTCTTCTCACTGGGCTGTCAGTAATTTTTTTTCCTTGTCAAATGAGTGTTTAATCAAATAGTTTAGTACTAATTGTTTTTATCTAGGAAGTTGCTTAGCAGAGCCTCCTCCCTTTGCCTAGTACATCTAGAGGTGTGAGTGTGCAGGTGACCCCTCAGGGGTGTGGTTCAGACTTGACTATATGTCCCCCAGTTTGGATCTAGTAAGACATTTCACATTCTCCAGTTGGGCCCCACTCCCTGCTTGTGATACCCTGCTATAGAGGATATAGCAATAAAACATCTCTCTTAAACTTGATAGTGCATGATGTGAGTTCAACAAGTGTGCCCTGTGCCTCTCCACTCTGCCAGCATTCCCTTCCAGGGCAGTGATGAGGTCCATGTCAGAGATAGTGTCCTGCACACCTTTCAGTGCACAGATATTCCCAAGGCCAGACCTTGCAGTCTTGTCATTGGCTCTTCTCAGCCCATGTTGTTTTTTTCTACCCACTAATGTGCTGGTGCCCATTTCTGCATTCTCGGGCACATTGTTCTCAGCAAATCATTCTGGTGCCATTCAAGTGGCTTCAAAGCCATAGTTGCCAGTAGGTGCCCTCTTAGCAGGTGGCCCGGTGGTGCCATGATGGTAATCTCTGCACATGTCAGACACACTCTTTTCTGCATTCAGAGAAGGTTTTAATGTAAAGAATTGGGCATCTAGGGAGATTGTGTTAAAAACTAATGCTAAGTTTGCAAATTCATAAGGAAGTTTGCCAGTGAATTCTCCTAGCACTTAATAAAATTGGTGCTCCATTTGGTACATTTCAGTGGTGAAGACCCAACCGTCTTCCACAGTATAGGTCAGCTCTCAAAGTCGTCGTCACAGTTTTCTTGTTGCTCTGGGATTCCAGTAACTGGCCTGGTACATGCTGGTAAATTTGTACCATTTTAACAGTCAGGCAGTCCCTCTGAAGGGGTGTTCTTTGCCCAGGTCTAGAGTGATTATCTTTTTATTATTATTATTATACTTTAAGTTTTAGGGTACATGTGCACAACATGCAGTTTTGTTACATATGTATACATGTGCCATGTTGGTGTGCTGCACCCATTAACTTGTCATTTAGCATTAGGTATATCTCCTAATGCTATTCCTCCCCTCTACCCCCAACCCACAGCAGTCCCTGGTGTGTGATGTTCCCCTTCCTGTGTCCATGTGTTCTCATTGTTCAATTCCCACCTATGAGTGAGAACATGCAGTGTTTGGTTTTTTGTCCTTGAGATAGTTTGCTGAGAATAATGGTTTCCGGTTTCATCCATGTCCCTACAAAGGACATGAACTCATCATTTTTTATGGCTGCATAGTATTCCATGGTGTATATGTGCCACATTTTCTTAATCCAGTCTATCGTTGTTGGACATTTGGTTTGGTTCCAAGTCTTTGCTATTGTGAATAGTGCCGCAGTAAACATACGTGTGCATATGTCTTTACAGCAGCATGATTTATAATCCTTTGGGTATATACCCAGTAATGGGATGGCTGGGTCAAATGGTATTTCTAGTTCTAGATCCCTGAGGAATCGCCACACCGACTTCCACAATGGTTGAACTAGTTTACAGTCCCACCAACAGTGTAAAAGTGTTCCTATTTCTCCACATCCTCTCCAGCACCTGTTGTTTCCTGACTTTTTAATGATGGCCATTCTAACTGGGGTGAGATGGTATCTCATTGTGGTTTTGATTTGCATTTCTCTGATGGCCAGTGACGATGAGCATTTTTTCATGTGTTTTTTGGCTGCATAAATGTCTTCTTTTGAGAAGTGTCTGTTCATATCCTTCGCCCACTTTTTGATGGGGTTGTTTGCTTTTTTCTTGTAAATTTGTTCAAGTTCTTTGTAGATTCTGGATATTAGCCCTTTGTCAGATGAGTAGGTTGCAAAAATTTTCTCCCATTCTGTAGGTTGCCTCTTCACTCTGATGGTAGTTTTTTTTGCTGTGCAGAAGCTCTTTAGTTTAATGAGATCCCATTTGTCAATTTTGGCTTTTGTTGCCATTGCTTTTGGTGTTTTAGACATGAAGTCCTTGCCCATGCCTATGTCCTGAATGGTATTGCCTAGGTTTTCTTCTAGGGTTTTTGTGGTTTTAGGTCTAACATATAAGTCTTTAATCCATCTTGAATTAATTTTTGTATAAGGTGTAAGGAAGGGATCCAGTTTCAGCTTTCTACATATGGCTTAGAGTGATTATCTTGATTCAACTCCTAGCTTAGTATTGCTCTCCGGTCCCAAATTCCAGACAGGCATCTAATTCCCGAGTGTACCCAGAATAAGATCAAGCATCTTTATGGTTCCAATCTCAGGACAAAAGGTAATTGAAAATCAATTTAGAATGTATGCCATTTTTAAAGAAAATGTAGAGAGGAGATGGAATTACTTTAAAGCAAAAGAAAATTTGTTAAGTATTATTTTTCTTCCCTCTGGCACAATCAGTCACATGGTATGTTTTTCAAAAAATTTCTCCTCTATTTTCAACTCTCCTGGGTTGATTGGTAGGAGGGTAAGTGCTTTGGATACTTTTTTTGTTTCTATTTTATTTCAAGTACCGTATGGAGGTTTTGGAGATATTTAACATAGACATAAAAATGTTTCCAAATCTAGAATATGTTTGGATATGTCTGATATGTCTGTTCATGTTTCCTATATAGTCTCTTATTATCTTAAAAGGATAATTTTCTGGAAATCCAAGAATCATATACAGGAAAAAAAAATTAATCTTTTAAAAATAGTTTTCACACCCATCTCTGTGTGTGGAATATTATGGGGAAGAAAGAACTTGAAAAAAAAATTTTAAGTTTTTCTGTTTACGTTATTTTAGCTTTATGTGTCATTTTTTTAAAAAAAATAATTAGTTTTTTAAAAGACTACTCTTTATAATTACGTTGTAGGTTAATATAATTATCAACTTTTCCAGGGAAGAAAAGGATAATCTCCTGGGGCCCAAGCAAAAATGGTAACATTGACCTCTGAATTCAGCTTTAAATATGGCCACTCCTTTGTTGTTTCTGATGACCATTTATAGAACCAAAAATGTGAACCGTGGAAGGTAAAGAAATATATATGTCTAGGGAATGGATGAGGAAACAATGTCTGGCTTACATTTGTAGACTTCTCAAAGGAGATCTCCGTAAACCCTTTCCAAAGACACGTTAAACCTAACAGCTTAGAACCGTATGAATCACACACAGACACCAGGATGACTCATCATTCCTACTCTTTTTTCCTCTTTTAACAAAACATGGTTACCTTTACCATAGTAATTTTTGCATTGCATTATATCTATGTGCCTTATCCCGTCAGCTCCTTATGGCAGGAAGTATCCCCCCTTAACCCGTCAGCTCCTTATGGCAGCAAATAGATGCTTATGGTCTTCACAGTAGTCAGTCAATAAATACCTGTCAAATGAATGAATGAATGAACAAGGTAACAAATGAGAGGGACAACGGTCAAAGACATATGCATGGTCCACAGCATTGCTGTGATTGCTCAACTTCCCTGGAAATAACCATGAAGCAGAATTTTTCAAAATGTGGTCTTTATGGTACTTGCATCTGAATCATCTGGTTGGGGTGCTTGGTAAAATTCAGATTCCTGAGCCCAGACTCGAACCTACTAAATTCAAAATCTCTGGAAGAGCAGCACAAGAATTAGCATTTTATTTGTTTATTTTTTTGAGGCGGAGTCTCGCCCTGTTGCCCAGGCCGGAGTGCAGTGGCACAATCTCAGCTCACTGCAACCTACACCTCCCAGGTTCAAGCACTTCTCCTGCCTCAGCCTCCCATATAGCTGGGATTACAGGTGTGCACCTCCATACTCTGCTAATTTTTTGTATTTTATTAGAGTCGAGGTTTCACCATGTTGGCCAGGCTGGTCTCAAACTCCTGACCTCAAGTGATCTGCCTGCCTCAGCCTCCCAAAGTGCTGGGATTACAAGCGTGAGCCACCATGCAGGAATTAGCATTTTAAAGAAGCACCACCCACCCCCTCATTCATTGTGAGCCGTGAAGTTGGGCATTCGTTGCCTTGGAGGATCAGGTAGCCAAAAGAGAT
Source organism: Nomascus leucogenys (assembly GCF_006542625.1). Taxonomy (NCBI): domain Eukaryota; kingdom Metazoa; phylum Chordata; class Mammalia; order Primates; family Hylobatidae; genus Nomascus; species Nomascus leucogenys. Next base: position 96,658,716 of record NC_044402.1, on the reverse strand, counting down.
GGTGACCCGTGAGGATCTGTGACAGTGAATGTGCAGGAGATTTTGGTAAGTCTGCTTATATGGAGATTCTGTTTAAGACCCCTAGGTGTTCCTCCTAAAAATAATGTAGTTTTAATGAAGGAAAAGGGGCCTATTTCCACCTCATTAACAAGCTCTGAGAAATTTCTCTGAGTCATTATATAGTTAGTAGAAGAGGGTTGTGTGTTGTAATCTTCTATTTCTACTCTTTTATCTCCTGGGTCCAAACACTTTGTTTCTCCCTTGAAGAAGCAGAATTAACATAAATAATTCCAGTATTAGTAACAGGATTTATTGGAGTAGCCCTAAGTTGTAATTTAAAATAATAATAATAATAAATGAAATCACTTTGGATAAGCATCATGTTCAGGCATGGTGGCTCACATCTGTAATCCCAGTACTTTGGGAGGCCAAGGTGGGAAGACCACTTGAGACTGCGCGCACGCACGCATACACACACACACACACACGTTTCACTTTTCTATTTAGAGAAAATGTGTAGCCAACTAGACTTGTAAGAGAATGAAGAAGTCGTGAGACATGAAGGGACAAGCTTAATATAAACCCTACCAAACAAAATTAGATTTAGAAGGTATTTGGGTATATATGTATTAACACCTCCATTGTTTCTTTCTTTGTAATTATATTTCCACTAGGAAGTGACCTAAGAATCTAGAATATATACTTCTGTAATATAGACTGTATTGTAACAGAAAAACAGACACTTTAATCCTAGTAGGAGAGGAAATAGGAATGAGGATGGGAAAGAAGGCAAGGAAGGTAATGGTCAAAGAGCAAAGACAAAAGCAGGAGAGTATGCCTCATGGAAGCTGACAGGTTTCTAGGTTGAGTGGAAGGTGCCTCTAGAGGAAAAGGTTAAATATTAAGATGACAGAAAGTGACTGGTGGAGAGGAGGGGGCCGCAGGTACCACTCTAAGGGAGAGTAGAACCCTGGGCAAGAAGTAGGCACAGATACAGAGGAGATAGTAGTAGGGAGATGGAGAAATCAAAGGAGATCAGGCCTAATGTCCGCTATGGATGCCACAGAATGCATGAGTTTAGGGACACAGAGTTCACACAGAGTTCCAATGAGGGTGAAAATTAGGTAGGGGATGTGAGGACAGAGACAAATTTGGAATTGTTAAGAGAAACAAGAAAGGGAAGTGGCAAAGTGTAACTTGATTTTAAAGACCAGTGGCATTCTATGATTTGTCGGAATCTTTACTCAGTTAAAGGAAGAAATAAATTTATAATTACTTCTGTATTACACATGTGGGGGTTTAGAATTGTTTCTTTGATATACCTTTTAATATTCAGTTATTGTTCTTTTTTTTGAGACAGAGTCTTGCTCTGTCATCTAGGCTAGAGTGCAGTGGCACAATCATGGCTCACTGCAGCCTCAAACTCCTGGGCTCGAGGGACACCACTGTCTCAGCCTCCCGAGTAACTAGGACTACAGGTGCATGCCACCATGCCCAGCTAATTAAAAAAAAAAAAATTTTTTTTTGTAGAGACAGGGTCTTGCTATGTTGCCCAGGCTGGTCTCAAACTTCTGGCCTCAAGCAATCCTCCTATCTTGTCCTACTTAAGTGTTGGGATGACAGGCGTGGCCCACTGCACCTGGGCCAGCTATTGTTCTTACTTTGGGTTTGGGGCATTTTGAAAAAACCAAATCACCTCATACAGGTACTAAATGAGGATAAAAAAGAGTAGTTCATTGAATATAGGAAAAAAAATACGTTGGCCTATACAAAAAAATCCATGAACAATAGATCTGAGCAGAGAAAATGCTACCACTCTAAAATGATTCTCAGGCTAGACCAAAATTGACTGCAACCTAAACAAAGGTGTGAACAAAAAATTTAACCTAAAGGTCCAATTAAAATTGATCTTCTTGGAACAAAGGAAAGGAATTAGTCATTCTAGGCATTTCTTAGTATGATGTGCCAAGGCTGGCCATAGCTCTGCTAGCCACAGTAGGAGCAGTAGCAGTTGTAGAGATTGTAGTAGCCATTTCACAGTAATGTGAACTCTTGTGTCCCTAAACTTGTTCCTTTCTCAGGATTCATATTTGCAATTAAGGGTTGTTGCCACTCAGTGGTGGAAGTGTTTGTATCTGTCAAGGATAATGAATTATCAAGAATATGATCTCATCAAAGAAAAATTTCCCTCTAGAATAACCAGAATATTAACTTGAGTGTCTCTTACTTGACAAGCACCATGGTTGGCAAGGAATAATGCAGCAGCTTTCCTTCCTTATGAAGGCCAAATGATGGTCACTGGCCATGGCATTTGAACTTGTTTTCTGTAATCAAGACAGGCCCATCCAGCTTCTGCTCAGGGTCAGCTCATTCTGCTTCTGACCCATTTTTTGTCATATATGGAACATTTGTGTTCTGTGTGAACCTGAATACTCATGGTACAATTTAGCCATTTGGCTTCAAAGGGCTAACTTTTATTTCTTTAAATGTCACAGATTTCACCAGGCCAGGTGTGGTGGCTCATGCCTGTAATCCCAGCAGTTTCGGAGGTTGAGGCGGGCAGATCACCTGAGGTCAGGAGTTCGAGACCAGCCTGGCCAACATGGTGAAACCCCATCTCTATTTTGTATTTTGTATTTTGAAAAATACAAAAATTAGCCAGGCGTGGTGGCTTACACCTGTGATCCCAGCACTTTGGGAGGCCGAGGCAGGTGGATCATGAGGTCAGGAATTCGAGACCAGCCTGGCCAACATGGTGAAACCCCGTCTCTACTGAAAATATGAAAAACAAAAAAATTAGCTGGGTGTGGTAGCAGGCGCCTGTAATCCCAGTTACTTGGGAGGCTGAGGCAGGAGAATCGCTTGAACCTAGGAGGCAGAGGTTGCAGTGAGCTTAGATAATGCCACTATACTCCAGCCTGGGTGACAGAACGAGACTCCATCTCAAAAAAAAAAAAAAAAAAAAGTCACCAAACGGAAATTGAATTTTTTTTTTTTTTTGAGACAGAGTCTCGCTCTGTCACCCAGGCTAGAGTGCAGTGGCGTCATCTTGGCTCACGGCAAACTCCGCCTCCCAGGTTCAGGCAATTCACCTGCCTCAGCCTCCCGAGTAGCTGGTATTACAGGCGCCTGTCACCACGCCCAGCTAATTTTTTTGTTTTCTGTATTTTCAGTAGACACGGGGTTTCACCATGTTGGCCAGGCTGATCTCAAATTCCTGACCTCGTGATCCACCTGCCTCGGCCTCCAAAAGTGCTAGGATTACAGGTGTGAGCCACTGTGCCCGGCTGGAAATGGAATTTTCTACATGGCCTATGAACTAACCAGGGGAACTAAGTCAGAGATACAGAGATATAGAGTTTATCCCAACCTACAAGAGCTGGTGGGTGAATTGAACACTTAATTCTAGGCTTGTTTCATGGTAAAGGGTCTGGGAAGAAGGCACACATTACTTATTCTCCCTTATTTCCTACTTCTGAGACTAAGCAAGGGTATGCAAGTAGTACAATATTTATACCTGGAGATGAACCTAACTAGCAAAGGAAGTGATATTAGTGACCCTCTTAGAATAAGAGATGCTGACACCAGTTCTCTGTCCAAGCCCCCTTCTAGGGATCATGTAAAGGAGCCTCAGGATCTCCTCTGTCCAGGGCTCAGGCCTCCTCCTCATCCCATTCCTACCCATCCATCCTCATCCCATTCCTACCCATCCATCCTCATCCCATTCCTACCCATCCATCCTCATCCCATTCCTACCCATCCATCCTCATCCCATTCCTACCCATCCATCCTCATCCCATTCCTACCCATCCATCCTCATCCCATTCCTACCCATCCATCCTCATCCCATTCCTACCCATCCATCCTCATCCCATTCCTACCCATCCATCCTCATCCCATTCCTACCCATCCATCCTCATCCCATTCCTACCCATCCATCCTCATCCCATTCCTACCCATCCATCCTCATCCCATTCCTACCCATCCATCCTCATCCCATTCCTACCCATCCATCCTCATCCCATTCCTACCCATCCATCCTCATCCCATTCCTACCCATCCATCCTCATCCCATTCCTACCCATCCATCCTCATCCCATTCCTACCCATCCATCCTCATCCCATTCCTACCCATCCATCCTCATCCCATTCCTACCCATCCATTCTCATCCCATTCCTACCCATCCATCCTCATCCCATTCCTACCCATCCATTCTCATCCCATTCCTACCCATCCATCCTCATCCCATTCTTACCCATCCATCCTCATCCCATTCCTACCCATCCATTCTCATTTTTGACCCTCATTGGTCCATGTTCCCAAAATTGTTATGTCAGAAATGCATTTGGATTAATTTATTGGCTTAATTGATTGCCTGGGGAGAAAAAGTTTAGTAATACCAAATATGCATACACTTTTACAGTGAGGTCACATTAACAGGTGCAACTTTTTTATAGTTGCTTTTTATCTTCTTGATTCTGGTACTTGCTGCTTAAGACCAGATTGGATACTGCTTCATCTTTTCTGAGGCCTCAAGAGGAAGGAAACCATTACAACAACGTTTTTAGGAAGTTTCCCATGTACATAACTACTTTTTAAAAAAGTTTTGTGAATAGGTAGACACCCTCTATCTCCTATGTGTGTGTTCTCTTTCTTTTGGAGTCCAGCCTTCCGTGCCTTCCAAGTGACCAGTAGCTAATAAGTAAATTTATTTGTGAAAATAGGAGAATTCTTCTCCCAGCATCCTAGCAGCTCTGCTAATTAAAGTATCTTTCAGAAGGTGAAGCAAATACCCTTGTTGTCTAACCTGGAGCAGTGATGCCAAATTGAGGATTCCAGGTCAAGTCAGAAATGATGAGTCTGAATCACTGAGTGGTTTTTAGGATGGGTATATGTTAAGAATTGTGTACAGCTGCAGGTAACAGAAACACAACCACAGTGGCTTAACCAAATAGAATTTTTTTTTTTTCCCCAGGTAGCAAGAAGCCTGAAGGCAGGTGGGTCAGGGCTCAATGGATCATCCTGATTGCTTCTTGCTTCTTGCTCTGCCGTCTTAGCAATGTGGCTTTACTCCAAAAAGAGGGGACAGGGAAGAGCAAAAGGATGTTGAGTTTGTCCTTTTCTTATTAGGAAAATTACAGTTTTCCATAAGGTTCCACCTAGTAGACTTCCACTTACATCTTACTGGGCAGAACCAGGCCACATATCACCATTAGCTGGATGGGATTTTGGAGAGGTATTTTTAACAGGGTATATTGTTGCCTTGAACAAAATTGGGGTTCAGTTGGCAAGGTAGAAGCTCAATGGTTATGCAGCAAGCAGGGAGCAGGGTCTGCCCTGAGGTGCCATGTGATACCTTTCAAATCCAGTGATTTTTAAGTGATTGCCTGAGTACCATCTAAGTATCAGCATCTTGGTTATATTTCTGTGATGAAATGGAGGTGTTTGCCCACATTGTTTGTCTAGGAGAGGATGTGATGCCGTGAATGGGTTATGTCTTTCCATTCTTATAAAGAACAGTGGCTGCTTCTTGGCCTTTCACAATAAAGAACCTTTGACTTATAATGTGCTCAATGTAAATACATGAAAGGACCATCCCTCCCAAAGTTCTTTGGCTTTTCAATATGATGAAACTAGTAGGGCAGCCACAGAAAAGACAGAAATCCCTCTGTTCCCTTGCATTGACCCATTTTCTGTTTCTTTCATGCTTAAAAGAGGAGAGGTTTTTCTCCTCAGGACTATTCCTTTGGGCTTGGGACCTTTTCTCCATCTTTCCATTTTTAGTGTAGCTCTTACTTCACCCCATCTGCTTTATTCCAACTCTCAGTTAAAGTAAAGTGCAACCTTAATCCTTCCTCCTTGGAAAGGGATTTGGGGAAACAAATGAGGCACATCTGGCATTAAGAGCCAGGATCACTATATACTTTTTAATGCGCCTATAAAACTCCAAATTGTCTCCTTTTCTTGTTTTCTAGTTTCATTTCCTATTCTGGGCCGCTAAGACAGAGCTTCAAACTAGTGTAATGTGAGCAAATTACAGAATATGAATCCCCAGTCCTCAGGGTGCTGGGGGCAGAGCCTGAGGAAGCCAGAGTGTCCCTGCCTGTCATATTAAATTGTAAGCATGGCCTCTGTTAAATCTAGTGTGCCATACAAATATTACCATTTTCTTTGTGCCATGAGGTCAGAAAGCTTGGAAAATGCTGCTTTCAGGCCTGTTTGGGGGATCACTGTTCTTTCTATTCTTCTTCAACACAAAAGCCTATAGAGACTCTTTTTTTTTTTTTCTTATCTTGTCTCAAGGTCTATGCCTTTGGCCTTTTGCAAAGGACTGTCCTGACAGATGTGATGAACTTGGTTTGTGTTCCCTAAACACTGTTCCTGGCAAAGCTGTGCTGTATCTTGACTCACTTTCGTAGCTTAATGTCCCTTTTATTCATCCCATCTTGAATTCTGTTATATTCTCCTAGATCTGCTCTTCCTTTCCTTTTTATAAAAGGGTTTTACAAATGGGAGCACACCCAACCCCTTTGTTATAAATCAGCTCATAGCTAAAGTTGTAGCAGTTGTACCCTTTGTTCTTTGCAGTTTTGTCTTTTGGCAACATTGACCACCTTGGCCAAGCCCAGAGATGCCATCTTCTTTCCACCCAGCCCCTTTTCTCCCACATAAATGCAAGCATAGAAACTCGGGTAATGCTCTGCTGGGAGGTAGTCATTAAAAATAATGTACATTATATTTTCTCATTTTTTTCCATTTATTTTATAACTTATGTTAATCTTCCTGCTAAGGAAAGACAGGTTATAAATAAGCTGAAAAGTGTTTCTTTGGTTTTTCCAGATGAGAATTCTCCAGCCAACTTCTGGGATTCTAAGAACAGGGGTGTGACTGGAACACAAAAAGGGCAAATTGTATGGAGAATTGAGCCTGGGCCCTATTTCATGGAACGTAAGTAACTGAGTGTGAAATATAAACTTATTATTGAACATTGCATAAGTATGCAGAATTCTATGGAGTCTTTTTGAATGTTATTTTGAAATTCTTTGGTTTGGATTTACATATTTATGCCATGATGGAAAATATATTGTTTTAGAAAATGCCCAGTGAAGAATGTTCACATATTTTGAAAAAACTGTATGTGTTTAAATATACAGTTAGCCATCCATATCCGTGGATTTCACACCTACAGATTCAACCAACTGTGGATCAAAAATATTCAGGAAAAAAAAAGTCATTGTGTCTATACTGAACAAGTACAGACATTTTTTCTTATTATTCCCTAAACAATATAGTATAACAATTATTTGCATAGCATTTATATTAGGTATTATAAGTTATCTAGAGATAATTTAAAGTATACGAGAGGATGTACACAGGTTATATGCATATACTCTGACACTTTATTTAAGGAACTTGAGCATCTATGAATTTTGGTATCCCATGAGGGTCTTAGAATGAATCCGCCATGGATATGAAGGGACAACTATATAATATGTGCATGTGTGTATATGTATATACACACACACACACAAACATACACATTTACATATATATGCAAATAAATATTACATGTACATACACATACATGTATATATACAAAAGTATAGTATATTTTATATTTTACATATTATGAATGTGTGGCATATAAATTATATATGGTTACTTTAATACTTTACACATTTTTATATACCCTTTATATCTATAATTTTTATTCATATGAATTTCAGAAAGAATAATTGGCAAGATTTCAGTTAACGTAATAACATGACTTGCTTTTGAAATATCTCATTATAATTTTTGCCAGCAGCAGAATAACTTCATGTTTGGACCCCAGTCTTTTCAAAGTGTTGATGAAATAGATGGGCTCACTGCCATTGAGGTCAGCTTACTAGAAAATCAGACATTGGCTGCAGATAACTCAACTATTACCTAATTAATTCAGTGTTATAGTCATTTATAAATTCAAATGCTCATATATAGTGCCTGGTTCACAAAATATCTTGTCCCTTTTTATGTTGGGTGATGGTGTTATTTATAGTTGCCACCAATATTATTGAAAAAATAGTAAATACTCGGTACATTTTTGTGGAATATATAGAAGAATGAAGGAATAAATGATTTACTAGTTGGTCCAGGTTAACTTCTACGTTTATAGAATTTATTTTGCTTTCTTTCTTTCTTTTTTTTTTTTTTTTTTTTGAAACGGAGTTTAGCTCTTGTTGCCCAGGCTGGAGTGCAATGGTGCGATCTCGGCTCATCACAACCTCCGCCTCCCGGGTTCAAGCAATTCTCCTCCCTCAGCCTCCAGAGTAGCTGGGATTACAGGCATGCACCACCACACCCAGCTAATTTTGTATTTTTGTAGAGACAGGGTTTCTCCATGTTGGTCAGGCTGGTCTCGAACTCCCGACCTCAGGTGATCCGCCCGCCTCAGCCTCCCAAACTGCTGGGATTACAGGCGTGAGCCACTGTGCCTGGCCATTTTTCTTTAATGTAGAAAAAAATGGGCTCTTTAAACTTTTTCTGAGTTGTTGAGCTCTGAGTGAGCCTTAAGATTAATATATGCAAAAGATTTAATATAAAAGAGAATGTGTGGGTACTAGTACTTAAAGATAGTACTTACTAAACGTGAACATTAAAGATTTGATTAAATGGAAACCTGCTGCAAGCATATCTTTATTGAAGCATATCAAACTTCTCTAATACACAGTTATCTTAAAAGATTAACGTCTGTTACTTTGAATTGCCATTAAAGGCATGAAATAATTTCTTTCACCATCCTTACTAGTAAATTAGCACTCTAGAACTTTTTCTAATCCTGCTTCTGCTCCATAAGGAATGTCTTCTTTTCATATTCCAATTTTCTGACTGGATTCCCTCTTAAGCCTTAAAAGAAATGTCGTTTTTAAGGGAAAATGCTCACAAAAAGCAGAGAGAAAGGAAGGTCAGAAAGGGGAAGTAGGTACATTCAGCAGAATCCTAACTAATAGCACAGCATATAGGAAACAGTTTGGAAGAAAACTTGCCAACATGTGAATGAGGATGATTTCTGGCAGGTGGAATTATGGATGATTTGTTTTTCTGACCTATGTCTATGTAACGTTCCAACATTGCCCCAGCTGGCACGACTCTCTAAGTAATGAAGAAATAAGTGATAAAAGAATGTGGGAAAATGGAATGGGAAATAGCTGGTTCTACTTTCAATGTGATTCCTCCTTTGAAAGGATCCTGGTGTTTAAAAGGCTGATCTAGCTGAGAAATATTGCCAACTGAACTTCAGGGGAAAAGGTAAAATCACTTCCTTTGGAGTGATTTTAGCAAAATCATTCCAAAATGCTGAAGGCTACTGGTAATTATTGCCTGTTGGAGTGTGCAGATTGATATTACAAGGCTCATGTGAAACCCCTGGGAAGAAGTCAGTACCACATGCTGCTATGGTTTGGAATATTATGTGAGAAAAAGCCCATTTACAGAGTATCCCGTTTGCTGTGATTGATTTTCTTTCTCCCTCCCAAAGTGTTAGAGATTGATAATGTCCTGGCTGATTAGGCTATAGTTGAATAGCTCTGTCTTGACTGATTTCTCTACATTTCACCCTAGTATTTAGTAGAAATGGGCTTGACATTGAAGCTAGGAGTTGCGAATGAAGAAAAGAGAAGGTTTTTTTTTTCTCCGTATTTTAGCATTTCCACCTTAATTCTTCTCACGTAAAATTGGGAGTATTGTGGAGCATAATTGTAAAACTGGAAATATTCATAATGCATTTTTTAAAGACTGAGAAATGTAGTGTAAGTTCAGGACAATGAATAGGAATTTCAGAAAGATTCTCCTTTGAATAAGTCTTTCTTCATTAATAGAATGAAGCACCCCCCCAAAAACACTGATCCCTACCCTTGCAATATAAAAGAAGTCGTAATTATATTTATAGTGCCTAGAAATAGTCTATGCCTTTGGGATGCCAATTTTTTTTTTTTTTTTTTTTGAGGCGGAGTCTTGCTGTGTCTCCCAGGCTGGACTGCAGTGGTGTGGTCTTGGCTCACTGCAACCTCCACCTCCTAGGTTCAAGCGATTCTCCTGCCTCAGCCTCCCAAGTAGCTGGGATTACAGGCATGCATCACCATGCCCGGGTAATTTTTGTATTTTTAGTATAGACAGGTTTTCACCATGTTGGCCAGGCTTGTTTCAAACTCCTGACCTCCAGTGATCCACCCGCCTCGGCCTCCCAAAGTGCTGAGATTACAGACATGAGCCACCGTGCCCAGCTGGATGTCATTTTTAAAACCCATTCTGGCTAGAGCATTCTTAAAGGGACTCACAATGGAATGTTGGTTGAATCTCTGGAGCTGATTGCATGGAACTTTTTTTAAAAATTGAGAAGAGATGAGATAGTTTCTAAAATATTTTCCACCTCCAATCCTGAAAACGCAAAGTATTTAAAAATGTTTGTTTTCATCTGCAGAAAGGAAATTTGTTTATCTTTAACTCATCAGAAGTCCAAACAAAGGTTTAAAAATCTCTGAAAATTGATCTATTAAAGTTCCAGGGAAAATCTGGATTTGAGCACTATGTGGGCTATTTGTGAATTTAAGATGGCTTTAGTTTGTCTGGATAAATCCCCAGAGGAGGCAGGTAGTCCAAATTTATTTCATTATAGGGCTTACCTGAATGGATTTGAAGGACAAAACCAAGTATAAATGTGGGTAGATGACCCTCAGAGCATTCAAGAGGAGGGTCAGCTTCATCTGCACTTACTTGTCATAAGACAGTCAAGTATTCAAGAGAGCTCAGGCTCACAGAACCTGAATGGGTCATCTGTGCAGTATGCATTTGTGAGTTTTAAAATTTAAGAGGTTTCAAAAGTTGTATTGGCAGGCCAGAAGATCTGTTTCATTCTATACAGTCTTTTATGGGTTATGGTCATTCATTTATTCATATTTGCTTTTTGTTCTTCCTTCCTTCCTTCTGTCCATCCGTCCATCTATCTCCTCATCTGTCCTGAAATATTCATTGAGTGCTACCTTTGTACTGGGTCTTATTCTAGGTACTCACTAAATCTTGTATCAATGAGTGAGCTTAGAGTACTAAACTTCATCCTACATTGCTATGTACTGAATTGATATGTGATCATTGAGGAATATGACAAAACACTGATATTTGTATAAATTACATAGCGATTTCACATACTTACCCATTCCAGCCCTGGGAAATGTATATAGGATTAGGAAACAGTATGCAATTGACAACTGTGAGTCAGAGTCTTTTCTCTGAGTGGTGCTCAGGTTGGTACCTTGCCAAAATAGATGTGTCATGGGTGCCTTTTTATTTGGTGTAGATGGGGTGGCCTCGGTCTCTTATTTTTACTATCAGAGCCTTTTCTGTAATTTTCACCATTCCTAAGTCCCCTCCCACCAACATCAGAAAGGTCTTTTTGCCCCTTGGATGGAGATTTAATGCTTTTCATCCCCCATCCTCACACTTTATATTTTAGGCCCAGTTAGTTCTCTAGTCCTATTAGGTTTCCGCCACATCTGCATGGATATTGTCCCTTTTGTTTTTCTGAGTTTTAGCAGAGGAAAGCCTGGCCATTTCAGGCTCCACTGGCCCTTGTTAAAGAGAAGACAACTTCCAGTGACATATAACTGACAAGTGAGCATGTCACTGGCATGTGGGTAAATTTCCTCAAAAGCATGAAGAGTAAAGCTGTGAATAAGAATCATAATATTAATAGTTTAATGAAAACACATAGGGCAATGGTGAAAGTCATGCTCTAGAATAAATTACGATTAGTTTGATTTTTTTAGATTATTCTACCATTTAAGTAAAATAGAAATGATTAAAGGAAGAAGGACATTTATATTCCATCCATCTTTATGCTTCAAAATATTCAACTTCTAGAAACTTGGGGAAAATCCAGACTCTCTAAATAGGAACAGGCTGTTAACTACTGCCTGAGTGAATCGTGTAGCTATTTAAGATGATGGATGAGATCCTAGTCTGAGGCAAAACCATTTCTTGCAGGGAGTGGCTTGTAGAACCTTTTTTCAGAGAGGGCTTGAAATACAATCTTATATAAATGCCTAGGGTTAATACAGCTGAGTTGAGATTGCTTTTCTAAAACATAATTTTGAATAGGTAATATATGAAAGAGTGTAATGTTTAAAAAGTATAAAAATCGAAAGTAAATATCTCTCCAGCTTCATGTCCAGTTGCCAGTTTTCCCACCCTGAAGGCAACCACTACAACCAGTGTCAAGTTATCTATCTGGAAATATTTTATTCATATACAAGCCCAGAAATGTATTCTTCTTTTAAACAGGTGGTAGAATGGTTGATTTAAAATGCAGTGTCAGAATTCCGCAGTTACAGAAACCCCTTTACTTGAGAACAGGTTTAAGTTCCTAAACACTGTTCAAAGCCCCTCTGCCTCCCCACCTTGCCCTGGAATATGCCCAAAGTGATGTCTCACAAATGACCACCCTCCAACCCATGGTAGAGGGGAGCAGGCATGCTGCTACCTTGAGGGACATCTTCATTTGTATTTATGAAAATTAGTAAGTCAAAAATTTGAAAATAAAGGGGCTTTTCTGTTTTAAGAACATTCAAATACACAGTACTAAATCTGTATTTTAGCAATGCTATAAGCAAACGTATCCTGAAGATTATCAAAAGGGGCCCTTATATTGCCGTGATCTAAGACTGGCTTCAGCTGTCCAGAAGGGACCTCAGAGAGGAGATGCCGCTCATCCTCTGCTCTCTTCCTCCTCAGGCTAGACCTGGCTCAGCCGGTATCAGGTCCTTACAGGTTCATACAGGATGCCTTTCCCTTTTCCTAGCTCACTGCCCTCTGAGGCAAAATGCTTTTGATTAGTGTATTCAAAATACTCTTTTTATAGCCCAAAAGAATGGATATATATATATAATAAAACATATATTTGGATATATATAACTATATGCAAATATTAAAATATATTTCTATACAAATATATATTATATATATATTTTATATTTTTTTTTCATAATTTGAGGCCAGCAGGGGGAGATGTTGCTTGCCACATCAGGCTGTGGGGAAAGCAGCTAGGATAGATGGACTCATTCATTGCTCTTTGGTCCATGTCCTCCATCTCTCCTGCTTATGAACAGGAGGGTTGGGCTCTGTTGATCACTGGGGTCCTCCCTAATCGGATGCTCAGTCATCGTGCCTGTGCTTACTTCCACCTGCCTTTGTATATATTTCTCAGAAATAGCTTTTTACAAAAAAAAAGAAAAAAAAAGCTCCTCTTGCAGTCAGAGGTTACACATTGTAGCTGCAACAGAAGCCTATGCCCCTGGGCACCAACTTCCCTTTTCCATCCTTCTGAGTATTCTTCCATTACCTCTTCCAATAACCAAAATATTCAAATATGTTAATCAAAATGCTGCTCTCCCCCTTTGTCAGAGGGGATGTTGCTTAGTTACACCATTTTTAAAAATCTTATATGACGTTCTAAAACATTAAATAACATTTAAAGATGAAAACTCCCACTCAGAGTGGAATATTCCGATATTTTGAGGGGCAGGAATCTTCACTGATGTCCTGCTGAAGGATCTAGCTAGTTTCCATCCCTATGCAAACCACTCCTCATTCTGTCCGGGACTGTTTTCCTCTCTAGTGACTAGCCTGTGTGTGTGGTTTTGTAATGGGTGATCTGTGGAAATCCCCTCAGCTTTTTGCTTCTGCGACACACAGCTCTGTAGCATTGGGAGAGGGGGGATTGGATCATGCCCACAAAATCTGCTTTTGTGCAATTCAAGATACATTGATCTTAGTTTCAGGGATTCTACTTTGTCATCTGGGTTGGAGATTTTTGTTATAGCAAGGAATAAAGTAACACCCAAAATGGGTCAGCTAGCAAAGTTGGCATGATTATCATCATTCTCCAAAAAAAAAAGCAGTCACCTTTTTTTTTATCTCATTGTCTGTTACCTAGTCAACTATTAAAACCTTAGGAAAAGCAGATGGCATCCTAACTTGAAACAGAGGGGAAGGTAGCTTATAAAAATGCACTTCTCTCTGTGGAAAAAATGGCCTGCTCACTCGCTAACCATTGATTTGATCTGTGAGGTGCTGCCTGTAGACAGAGCCACGGATGTTTGCTTCCCCAGCATGAAGAGTGTGATACCAATGAGCTCATATCCAAAGAATTCAATCCCCATACATGTTACCACACTTTATTCTGCTCTGACAGTCCTCGTGCACACTACTTAGCTTTGTTCTTGCAGACTGCATGCTATTGGTCTTGGAAAAAAGCAAGTGGGAGAGTAAAGTTTGCTGAGATCTGTCCAGCTATTACTAATTCAGAAATAACCAATAATCTGTGTTAGTGTTCAGGAAAGTCATTTTCAGAAGAGTTCTCAGGGAGGCAAAGTAATAGTAAAGCTAGAATTCCTGCGTAGTTCATCTCGCCGTTCCTCAAACCCAGCATGCTTCATCTGTGCCTCCCTGCTTTTGCCACTCCTTAACTCTCTCTAGCCCCATTTTGTTCATCCATTAGACCTGTTTTTTCCATGACACCTTTCTGACTCCACCATGTCCTGACTCTAATCTCCACACTCTCTATGCTGTTTAACCTGATGCTCTTCCTTTTTAGTGTGTGTCTTCTGTATTTTGCCATGCCTGTGATTGGCATCTCAGCAGCTACACTACAGAACACCCGCTAGACCAGGAACATTTCCTTGATTCCCTTGCACTGTCTGGCACATTGCTGCCTGGCCATGTGCTGTGGCAGGTACGTAGGAAAAATCTTCTGGCCAATGATGCTTATTAAATTATGAATTATTGGGTAGTGATTAACATAAATAATAGAAGGGCTCAATATTTTTACCCCATGACAACTTTTTTTTGAGATTTAGTATTTGGCCATTGGTAGGAAGAGTGTAATGATATGAGTTCCTGGAAGAGGATTTTTCTTCAGTTATTATATCTTTCTCTTAAAATAAGGAAACCAAAGACCCTGCAGGAGGCCATTTGGTGCAGTCGGGAAAGTCAGTGGAAGATGAACTTCCTTAGGGAAATACATTGAGCAGCCCCACTTTAATAGTCCTGGTGACTCATTTGAGAGCGGAACTCCCTCCTGTAGCCTAGGATTCTCCCTCCAGGGCCTGCCCATCAGCATCCTTGCATATTTAGAATGACACCTTGGGAGAAATGCATCTCACAGTGACACTTCAGTGACTCAGACGCTTTGTATACAGAGAAATTCCAGTGACTGTAGGTTTGTCTTTAACACAGTTTGGTTTCATGCTTTGGAATTGTAGTTACTTTCCAAAAACCATAATTGGCATTTGTCTTACTTTCTATCAAAGTGGAATTATCAGAAAAAAATGTATGAAATGTGTGGATTGCCACAAGCTGTGAGATATGGACATCAGTTGTTCATAGATTTGATCCCTGTCTACTGGGTGTATTTAAATGACTTGGAAAATTAAAATAATATAAATGTCCAGACCCTGTCACTAGAGAATCTACTACAGTATAATTCCATGTTTTATTAGACTGCTTTTCCTCTATTTCCATTGAGAGCTACAGTCAATGTAGATAGAGGTTATGAGTGAAGGCTTTGGAATCAGACAGCTTGGGTTTGAGTCCTGACTCTGCCATTTCTTATCTGTCTGACCTACAGCAAACCTCAACATCTCATCTGTAATATGGGGACAGGAATTTCTGCCTCCCAAGGTTCTGTGAGGGTTCACTAACAACATGAACATGAGACATAACACTGTGGCACATTAAGGAGCACCTCAATAAATGCCAGCTAGTCCCATTCTTATCGCTACACTATTTCTATTTTGGCATGTTGTTTTGGTGCGTCATTTTTCTGATATGTTTGAGAGGTAACAAAGTTTTGGAGAAGCATATAAAATCAAACAGAAATTGATGTAATCTGTTGCCTCTGAGTGGAAAAAAAGAGGTCATTTAGAGTCATGAGTAGGATTCCCTGAAAGGTGGTATGGTGGATTTCCACAGCTGATTCCTACATGACTTGTTTCACTGTTTAAATTACTGTTTTCTCCAATTGCTTTGCAGCGGAGATAAAAATCTGTTTTAAATATTACCACGGTATTAGTGGAGCCCTGCGAGCCACAACCCCCTGCATCACCGTGAAGAACCCAGCTGTGATGGTGAGTGCCCCTCGCTGCCAGCTTCCTTGTGAGATCCATGCTGGGACTTGATTTCTATTTTTGCCTGTGCGGCCCTGACAGGGTTATGAGGAACAATGAAAAAGGAAACACATAACAGTGTGGGCGCTGTTATAGGAAAGGAAATAGCTTACAAGGTTGGCACACCTGAATCCCTAATTCAAATCAGTGGAAACATAGGATTTGATTTGTAACAGCCGTTTGTAGAGTCGACTCTCCAGGGAACCCATTCATGAAGCAAAGTAGCAAGTGCCCCATTTTGGAAGGTTTAAACTTAGTCTGGGTGACCAGTTGGTAGGAAAGAGTGGCATTCATCTTATGTGAATTTTAACCATTTAAATTATGGGTGATTTACCTGCCAGTCAACTCAAGGAGCTGTTGCTCGGAAGGGACTCTAAGTTGGGAGTCACAAATGCACTGTTTTCCTTAAGGTCTTAGTGCTGGTTCCTTCTCAGTGCTGAATTCGGATCTAGTGTCTAGAGATTCTGCTCATATTTTGGGTAAAATGTGGCCACTCAGTGGAAGTCAACTTCTTTAACTTCAGAAGTCAGGCCTTCAGTTGAAGAAACAGATATCTAATTTATTTTGTAGGAAACTTGTCGTGTTGGACTTTTGAAAGAAAGCCTGCCCATTTCCAACATGGCAATTTTGTGATTTTTTAAATTTTATTTTAGAATCTAACAGTCTCACAATACACAGCTCCACTGTATATGGGTGATTGGACTCAGATGGTTTGGGGAGATTCTTAGAGTCCAAGATATGGAAATTACTTCAGTTTTAATTAGTCATTACTAAAAATGAGGTCATGAAAGCATAGAAAAGATACTGACTCCCATGACATAGAATCTTTACAACATTGTATGTGTGGGTGTGTGTGTATACACACATTTATAGATGCTTGCATTTTTGGAAATAGGCAAGTAGTCAGGTTGAAATTCAGAAAGCAGTCTTTGCAAATGGCACTTTGAAATTGTTCAGGCATACCCTATGCTGTCTCTGATAGTGCTTGTACCTCTGTATCAGGCAGTCTTTCCCTCTCATCTATTCATTTAAACAAATATTCATTAAATGTCTGCTAAGTACTAAGCATTGTGCCACCACTACAGATGAAATGATGACGAAAAACGCCGTCATTGATCTCGTAGGTCTGGTGCAGGAGAAAGACATCAATCAAATATTACATTTATTTGAGTGATAATTGTATGAGAGGGAGCAAAATGGGGCAAGAGAGCATGTTCTATGTAGTAGGATTTGTCCTGATCAGGAAATTCCTGGAAGGCTTACCTGAAGATGTGTCCGAGAGACAAGCTGAAGAATGAATAGAAGTTTTATAGGTGAAGAGGGAGGGAAGAGCATTGCAGGCAGAGGGAATAGTGTGTGCAAAATGCTCAACATCTAAGTACTCTGCTCACATTAGAATTATATTTGAGTTTCCATTGTAGTAAACATAGTATAGAATATAAAAGAGAAGCCTACATTTACTATATAAGACTTTGAAGGTCACAAAGAGAATAGCAATTGTTGATTACAAAGTCTGCCATGTCACATAGTAAGCACTGGAACAGACTTTAGTTAATATTCTAAAAAAGAAAAGTTACAAAACTGGAAGAGTGGGGCTGTTTTTAATAAAATCTTTAAAAAAATCATTGTGTCTGAAATTAGACAACAGCTTCCAAACATGATTAAGCATTTTTCTGGATTTAGATTTTTTTAGACTTGAGCAATTTCAGTATTTAGATATCATTGAAGGCAGTGGGAGTTTATGGTTTGTTGAACACTGATCTTATTCCATTGATTTTTGCATTGAGATTGCTCTGTCAAAGCCTGTGGATAGTTTGGAGATAATTAATTTGCTTCAAACAGGTTTCAGAGCATCTTAAAAACTTCACAGATACAGCACTGGCAATCAGTATAGTGTATTTTGGTTCAGAGACTGAATAATGCAGTGGGTGATTAATCGATTTCTGACCAAGCTTGAGACACTTTGGTCTATGTCCAAAATTGAAAGGCTGTGCCTCATGGGCACCTCATTTTAGGGGTCAGGACTATGTTTCTATAATAGCATGATGGTCACCTAAGTATATGACATGTGTTTAGTTATGTGACTGATTAACATCCTTGATACTTACAAATCCCACTTAGTACAATTATACCATGGCCAGATACAAAGAATAGACCTGGGAGAAGTAATTGAGAAACTCCACAGGGAAGGAAATGAGCTGTCATGCTAATCATGTGATCTCTTTTCTCACATATCCTATTGCAATGAATTGAAGATAAAAAGAAGGGACCTCTCTGTCATTTGTATTTTGTTGTCATTGTCATTCATCAGCATACACAGTGATATGTGTCTCAGATACTTGGAACAGGAAATCTTTCGCCTTCAGGGACAAATTAAGGCTGCCATTACTCACTACCATGTATTGTTTCAGCACTTGGTTGACGTTCTTATTTCTGGGTTTTCCTGGAATGAATCTATGGAGTGAGTTTATTTTAAAGCTAGTCTCTAAACATTGAGTGCAGATGTGTTTATTATCCCTAATGTCCCTGTATCTAATGGTAATGCCTGGTTTTTCCTGGCTTTATTGTAATGAATGATAAAAATTGAATTATTTGGATATGATTTCAGATGAGCATTTTGCCAGAGTTGTTGTTCAGGACACTTTTTCTGTGAAATCTTTGAGAATTGTTTCAGGAAGCCTTTTGCTAGAGGGTGAATTACATTTGAAAAATGAGAATTAGAGGACATTTTCTTTCGTTTCTCATAATTTCTTATAATTTTCAAATAGGTTTTAAATGAAGACAGGTTATGAATTGTTTCAGCCTCATTAAACTCATTTAGCACAAGTATCCATAGCCGACAGAGATGTGTTTTGAGGGGTGGCACATCTTACTGGGGCGTGTGGCCCATTTGCAGAGAGGCTGTGGTTTCTAGGATATCTTCCTGTGCCCAGGCACAGAAGGAGTGGCAGGTTGCCGAGGGTGTGTCTCAATCATAGTCCAGCGTAGTGTGTGGTGAAAGCAGGATGAGATGGCCACAGCAGTTAGTTCTCTGGCCAGTGTACTGCTGCCTCTGCCCTAGTTAATCTGGAAATGCTGAGTCAGAGGAGTACAATACAATATAATAAACCACACGTGTTTGTTGAGAGCCAACTCTATTACTGAGGAATTGGATCTATAGATGGA
Organism: Nomascus leucogenys; assembly: GCF_006542625.1. NCBI lineage: Eukaryota > Metazoa > Chordata > Mammalia > Primates > Hylobatidae > Nomascus > Nomascus leucogenys. Next base: position 96,639,354 of record NC_044402.1, on the reverse strand, counting down.
AGAAAATACAGATACCGGGATGGACCCTGGTGTGTTGCAGAAGACATGTGAAGCAATCAGGATGCAGTTAAGTGGCATGCAAAATAGTTTGACTAAGGTACAGGAGTTACAGTGGAGGCAGTAGAAATTTACACTTTCAAAATTTGAATGGAATTTCTCAACTTTGCTTGGATTGGTGATGGCTTTTATCTCCTGGGGATGTGTGATTTTTATAGGAGTGTGGAGAGTGCAGCAAAGATAAAGGGGAGAAAGAGTTTAAAAAAAAAATCAGACCTGGACAGTAGTTAAGTAGTAAAAGCGAATTCAAATCAGAAACTATTGCATTAGGGGAAAAGAGAACTCAATATAGAATTGGCTCAATTCCAGATATAACAAGGGAAAGTGGGGGTTAGTAGCCAAGAAGCAGGGTTGGAGTGGAGGGATTGACAGATGGAAATTTACGAAGAGCTTAGGGGGATTCTTGTTAAACTGACCTAACAGAATTCTTGCTGATGGCGGGCCAGAGTGATCAGATATGACATGGAGGATGGTGGGAGTTGAGGAGTTTGATCTGATATCAAGGGTGATCACATATTGAGGTTGGGGATTGACTCTAAACTGACTTACCAGGGATTTTGCTAAAACTAAACTCTATAAGGATGGAGATAAAAGCCCGAGGACTGCCTAGTTGAGCAGAGGGCTCCAAAGAGCCTGAGTAAAGTTTGCTTAAGGAAAGAATCTTTGTCAGAAGAATTTAATCTAAACTTCAGAATTAAAACGTGGTTCTATTTCCCACATTTGGGTATATTCTGCCTTCAATTCTGTCTCTTACAGTATTGTTGACTTCTTTTGCAGAGTAATATGAAGGTTTTTCTTCCTAATGTACCACAAATTGTGCATTAATTGTACATAATTTGAGAGAAAGGTCTAAATTTGCTAGGTGGTTTATAAATTACTGGCTTCTTATGAGGTATAATTTACTCAAAAGCTTTCAGGAAAAAGTTATCAGTATAATAGCACTGCAAATTCTTATTATTGCTAATTATAATAGCATGTGCCATGTACCCGCAGCACAATAGAACACAAGCCTACAAGGGAGATAGGACTCCATGTGGATTTTCAGAAATACTTAATGAGAGAGGATAATTCTGTATATATGGATAGGTCTGATATAAATAAATTGTTTCATTTATTCTAGGTTTTCCTAACAAATATGAAGGAACTTGATATTTGGTTTTTAACTAAAGAGAATGTTTAATATAGTAATAGTAATATATTTACTACAAATCAACTATATTCTTATCAAAGGGAAAAAAGACATAAATTAGTTTGATTAATAGTTGTTGGGAATTTTGAAGCTTATATATTTTTTATTTGTGGTAAAGATTAAATTTTAGTCTTTCCTCCAAGAATCAGCATTTGTGTCTCTGTTCCAAGATTGGGAAATGAAAGGACACATGATGATGCAAAAATCATTGCATTTGGGAACATACATGGTTTCCTAGACAGATCCAGTGGCATCATACGCCTCTGAAACTTCAGACGCATGTTTTTTCTTTTCAGATGGGGGCAGAAGGCATGGAGGGAGGTGCTTCAGGAAACCTGCATTCTCGCAAACTCATTAGCTTTACATTATCAGGTAAGAATGTCTTTAAACGTGGCATCCAGTTTGAAAGTGTACAGTTTCGAAGGTATGAATAGTCACTTCTTTCTATAGACTTTCGTATATGATATGATGATATATGAACTGGTTTTGGGGGGTCATACTTCTGAAAATTCAAGTATATCTCTTACCATGATAAATTAATCATTAATATAAATTCAGAAATTATTTCTTCTACCAAGTTTTCTGGCGATAGACAGTCTATATAACTATGTGTCGTTACTTTAAGAAAAACTGTAACGTAAGATGTGCTAACCTCACTGCGGAGCTTTGATTATTGAAAATAATTTATTCTTACTTCAGCTAGAGAAAGGAAAAATTTGAAGACTGGAAACCAAAAGCCAATATACTTCTTTATCTATGGAGGAATACACATAAAAATTGGAAAGTGAATAAGCCTATTATTTTTGGCGTGTTTTCTGACTAGTAAAATGTTCAAATTGCTTGTATGTTTACCATACAAGTAAAGCACTGCTTTTCAAGTTATGAGACAGGACTCATTTCCAGTTTGTAAGTTTGAGTTAGTTAAAATCAGTAATTAAAAAAAAAAGAATAATGTCAGAGTTTACCACTAAAGGGAATTTTTTGGGGTAAAGCGTCAATTTATACAAACTGAAAATTTTCGTATACAATAATATACATCCCTATATTTGTGTGTACTAGGTTGCAATGTAAAATGTATTTCATACATAGGACACTGTTGGAAAATGTTTGAAGGGTACTGATTTTAGAAAATAAAGTGGTAGTCATAAAGTCAAGAATAAGAAGATCCATATTTGAAGTAGACTTTTAAAACAGATAACTGTGCTACAATACATAGAAAATAAAGTCTAATGGATCTCCTTCACTGGAATATGTTTTGTTTTCATTTTTCTGTAGTTGTAGTACTTCCAAAATTTAAATTAGATCCACTTTTCTTGATTGCAAAAAACAAACAAACAAACACCATGTTGTGAGAGTGAGCGTTAAAATACCTGATCCTGAAACAAGACGCTTCCACAATGAATAATTACCACGTATGACTAAAGTGTACACATCAGTTCATTGCTGGCCCATGGCCTTCTGAGTATCGGTGTTTGGTTTTGCATGTTTCTCCTTTCCCCATGTGAGCTTGCTTTTTTGCTTTGCTTCTCTGGTGAATCTCAGCAGCTGTAAACTAGTGACTTATGGCTCAAATTTGGACAATAAATATGTTTTGTTAGGAACCATCAGGGTTTAAAATATATCTAGGTTTATAGAAGGGCACTAAAAATAACCACTGCCTGTGGTACTATCTCCCTACCCCTCTTATCTGCCTGTTTCCTAAAAACATTTTGGCTGGACACCTGTGCTTTAAACCTTCACAGTACTGAGGGTCTGAAGCTACTGAAATCCCTAGTGACAGGCAGGAAACAATTTGTCGACCCCAATAGCTCGGAAAATTTAGAGTATGACCACACCATGGGTTTCTTGTTTTTGTTTTTTTAATTGACAGGTAAAAAATGTTTTTTTGTGGTATACAGCATGATATTTTGATATAAACCATGGTTTCTTAGTTTAAAATTATTACCCTATGCTTTTAGGTGATCCATATCATTCTAAGCATGATACACACTTACTGATTTTGGCTCTAGATGGGATGTTATTAACTGACTATGTGAGAATGACCATCTGCAAGTTAAAAATCCTAGGGCATTTTCCTAAAAAGTAGGAAGTAAGCTTTGAGGCACAGCCAAATGCTTCTTCCTTACACATTTCTTCCAACATCGCACCTCTGTTCACATGGAGGCTGGCTACCTAACATCTGTTTTGTTTCTTACCATATAGCCAGACATTTGCAGACAGTGTACAGAAATGACTAGGAGCTGAAACCAATTCTATAATGTTAATTCTAAAAAATTAATCTGGTTGTAGCATACTGATAGTGGATGATAATATTTATCTGAGAGCATTTAAGCACTGTAGAATGGCTGCCTACAAATATTCCACTCTTGATTATCTGTGGATAGGTAGGGGCACAAACACTTGAATTTTATGGCTAAAATTAAAAATGTATTTTCATTAATATTTTAAACGTGCTGCAAATAAAGCTTTACTTAGGACATTTAACACGTCAAACCTTTGTGACTTTGAGTCCTTCTTTGGCCTATTATATGGGGTGGATATTTGTGAGCAATAGCATATGTAAAAGACAAAAAAGAAAAGATCAGAAATGAGATGGATTAAGGGAACTGAATAATCAGATTAAAAATAATTGGTGGTTTATTGTATTTATTAAGGAAGATTTATTTGTACAGTGTCCCATTGTGGAAAACTTTTGTATCAGGCTTATCTAACAGTGATATTATTTATCACAGTGACTTAATTGTCTGATGGAATGCTTTTTGTTCAAAGGAATATTTTTTATGAGTGATTTAGCTCTGTCAGACCTTGTGACATTCATTTCTATATTACTCTTCATTTACTACAAAGAAATCCCTTTTTTGGGCATAGATTTAATATATAAAGAATATCATTCTTCTGTCTGGGTTCAAGGGCAACATAAGAAAAGCAAGAAAATGAATGTGGCAATTGCCTTTTCTTCTCAAACCTGTTCCTTGCTGAAGAAAACCAAGTGAAAGTAGCATCATTAAACTGACAGTAAGATGCAAATTCTGCATTTAATAATGAGTACATAGTTTATGAAGTGTCAGGAATGGGGACTGCAAGGCTAATGAGATTATGGCAGCCTCTCTGAAGTGCCTATCTAGTTCTTTACCCATCTTTTCCTTCTCCTACTGATTTTCAGATCAAAGATCTTGCTATATATTTCATGCAGTGTTCTCAATGCGCAGTGGCTCATGCCTGTAATCCCAGCACTTTGGGAGGCCGAGGTGGGCAGGTCATGAGGTCAGGAGATCAAGACCATCCTGGTCAACATGGTGAAACCCCATCTCTACTAAAAATACAAAAATTCGCTGGGTGTGGTGGTACGTGCCTGTAATCCCAGCTACTCAGGAGGCTGAGGTATGAGAATCGCCTGAACCCAGGAGGCAGAGGTTGCAGTGAGCCAAGATCACACCACTGCACTCCAGCCTGGCGACACAGCGAGACTCCATCCAAAAAAAAAAAAAAAAAATTGCTCTTAGTTTAATTTTTAAATATTTGCAGATATATCAAACTTTCCCCCTCCACTGCCAGGTATGTGTCATTAGACATTTCTGGAGTGTTTTCAGCACATGTACCTCGGCCATGAGTTCTTGTGGGCCACTGGTGAGCCACCTCCTGGGAGCACTCCTTCGAGAATACGTTTCTATGGGCAATTTCAGGCCAATTCTATTTTTTTAAGAAAGACCTTGTATTTCAGGAATGGGCTTGTGTGGGATGACCCTGGTGACCTCCTATAATTTAGGGTCACTATCCAGGGTCTGGTTGCCAGCTGATCTGGGTAATCCAAAGGTCCTTGGAGGTTCGAGGCCATATGCAGAATTTCTCTCTGAACCACAGTGTTCAGAACCTCCCTAGATTAATCTTTCAGCATTTTCTAAGATGACTTAGCTCCCAGGCCTATCTTATTCAAGCTGATATTCTCAGAAATGTTGAAGACTCCGTGGAGCCAGCTTTATTTCCTGACATGTTTGTGTCTCTTAGCCTGATCATGGAAAAACATACAGTCTCCTCACTAAATGGACTTTGGCTAGGACTTTTAGCAGCATATAGTGTGAAACAGCAATTTGTGAATCTAAGGAGTGTTATAGGACATTCTTCAAATTTTTAAGTTACTTTACTGGCTATTTAAAATAGAAGGTAGCACTTACATTTCAGAAAACATTTCCCCTAACATTCATCACATTTATGGAATACGTATGACATTTTAAATGTGGTACAAATGGATATATGCTCTGATGTTTCATCTCCAATTAAACTTAGTTCTATGTATATGTAGAAGATTCATTTTTCTCTCATGAAGGAACATGTATTTCAGTGAACTGCTTACTAAGTGTTTCTCTCAAGACATTGCCTGAAATTCTGGTTGCCGAATTACATTGCCCTAGGAAAAAGGTGGTGAAGATGCACATGTTGGAATCAAGAGTTCCCAGGAAAAGTCAGTTTAGGGATATGAGGTGGTGCTAAAGGTTTGGCTTCACTTTTGCCGCCTGTTAGGTGACCCCTCTGCTGAAATTACTACCATAACTCATTTGTCTTCACTTATCTAAGCAATCATAGTGTGAATAACTGCTATTGTGTTACAGAGTCGTTTCTGTTTAGAGCTTCCTGTGTGTTTAAGAATAATTGTCTTTGAGCTGCTTGTTCTAATCAGGACATATGGTTCCTTCCTTCTTCTGTCCCTTGTTCTCTCCCTTCCTCCTTTCTTTCCTCCCTCCCTCCTGCTTTCTCTTTGTCCCTCCCTCCTTCTCCCTCTTTCTTTAAAGATCTTAGGGCAGTTGGGCTAAAGAAAGGGATGTTCTTCAATCCTGACCCTTATCTTAAGATGTCAATTCAGCCAGGAAAGAAGAGCAGTTTCCCCACCTGTGCCCACCATGGTCAGGAGAGACGGTCTACTATCATCAGTAATACCACCAATCCAATTTGGCACCGAGAGGTAAGATGATCCTCAGGGGTCTCCTACTTGACGGTGAGGAAGTCAGCCCAGTCTCTGTCTTCCCTCGGGACATTTGCATCCTCAGGTTGTTTATGAAGTGTCTAGGGGTTCTGTCGGGAAAGGGGTACAATGAGAATGAGCTATTCCCATCTCTCTAGAGCCAGGTCTAGGGTAAGACAAATGAAGCTGTCACTTCAGGGGAACAATTTAAGGAGCCTCCAAAAAACCCAATTGCTAAAATAAAGATCTTAATGCAGTTTTTTTTAACTCACAATTAATGCAAAAAAATCATGATGAATAAAATATAAAAATTTAAAATAAGGACAGGATCAGTAACATTGCCTTGTAGAGTCATAGTGGGGCCTGAGGCAAGAGGAAAAATCAGCAATACTGATCTTGTTTTTATTTAAAATTTTGATATTTTGTTGTAGCATACATTTAGTACAAATTAAAGGAATTTCTCTCTCTACGGGCTTTGGCAAATGTTTTATGAATTTCTAGAGTTTCGTTAATTAGATGAGCCATTCAAGGAGTCATCATCCTGAGTGAAGCCAGATTGTGTTGATGGTATTTTAGACTTCCTCACAGCTACAGTATGCTACCAGTCATCTTAGTATACCATATCAGTGAAATCAAGCAAAGGGTTTTCTCATTTGAACTATGGAAAGTCAAAGAATGAACAAACAGACACTTCTTATGTAGTGAGCAAAGCTTGAGCTCTCCCTCCATTTCTCAGAGATCTGAGGCATGTATTTACATAACTAGTGTGAAAATGTTTCTGGGCTGGCATAGGAGTTACACAGTTAATTAGATCATACCCTAAATATTTAATGACAACAATATGTTCTAACAATGTTGTAGAAATATTTAATTGCAGAGAGGTATATCAGAGGATCTAAAACCAATTGCAGAAAAGATATGGTTATCTGAGACTTGCCAACACAGCAAGGCATTTCTCCTGGGCAGTTCCTATGGTTTTGGATATTGAATATTGCTTGTATTCTTACACTTGGTTGAAGAAACTTCTGATGATCTCATCATGGTAAAAAAAACTCTTAAGGGCATGCCACTTAGTCTAATGCATTTCAAAGCCTAGAAGAAATAAAAATATATCTCAATATGATTCTAGAAGGCACATAATAGATATGATAATGAAACAAGCAGTAACTATTTTCCTAACATTTTAAATTTGCAAAGTTTTTGACCAAGTCACCAGTGCAAGCCTGAAAGGGAGGCATGAAGGATGAGATTATTATGTCTTCATTTTGGTGATTAAGAAATTGAAGCTTAAAGTGTTTACAGGACTAGCTATTCAGAGACAGAAGTGGGGCTTAAACTCGGCTTTTTTATTCTAAGCAAGTACTTTTTTCCATTAAGCAGACTGCCAAATTGCTTGGCCCTTTGGAAAACCTTAATTGTTATGACTAGATAAACCTAGAGGCACCTAAGTGGAAAGTTGGCTAACACTATTCACATCACTATAGTTGCATGGATACTGTCATGGAAGCAGTGAAATAAATAATTTAGGTTAGATTCCTGGCACCATCATTTACTTATCCTGAGATTCTCATCTTTAAAAAGAAAGTTATATTGTTGTAAAGATAAAATGAAGATAATATATGTAAAAGTCTCTGTAAGTGAGTAAAGCTCTTCATATTTATTTTATATCCTTGTTAATGTCCAATCCAAATTTCCCCAGTGGCATTCTTAAAATGAAAACAACAAAAGCTATCTTAACCCCATACTTTTATTTTTCTGTCCCAGAAGAAATGACCCTGTATGCCTTTTAAACTTAAGGAAAAATTCCATTTAAACATTGTTTTAACATTTATCAGGGAAACCACAGTATTCTGCAGATGTTCCTATTTTAACCAAGTGGAGGAGTATTTTAAACTATGTTTTGCAACTTCAGAATTTCATGAGATTAGGAATTCAAATTGTCAATCAAATATACTAGTTAATTCTAAACCATTCTATAACAAGATATTAAATATCAAAGAATTGAGATACAATAAATGTAGGGAGTACTAAAATTGCATTGTGCATAACTTAATATTTGATAACATCTCCTAAAACTGTGAAACTAGGAAGGGCTGCATGATTGACTGAGAGGGCTTCTTTTGTCATACAGATCCTTGACTGCTGCTTCTTAATCATGGTGAATGCTAATGATTCTGAGTGAATAAAGGACTGACAATAGCTGCAGCTATTTCTAGCTATGTGGAACTCTGTATGTTGTTAGAATTTAAGAGATACAATTTCCTATACAAATAAAATGATATAGTATCATATTTGTCTTTCTTTTAAACCAGCATGTTATCTGTTTGTGTTTTCAGAAATATTCCTTTTTTGCACTTCTTACTGATGTCTTAGAAATTGAAATTAAAGACAAATTTGCCAAGAGCCGTCCCATCATCAAGCGTTTTCTGGGGAAACTAACCATTCCAGTCCAGAGGCTGCTGGAGCGACAAGCCATCGGGTAATCAGCCCTTACCTTTGGGGATCTTGTTGAGATTAGTTCATATAGGAAAAAATGACATGAAACTTGGTAGTCCTAGGACTTTTCATACTGAAAAGAAGTAGTAACACAATTCTTTTAAAAATAAAAGTGTCCTTACACTTATTAAAATGTACTTGACAAAAAAAATAGTTTATTTTAATTATGTTATGATTTTTGCATCTTTATCTTTTCAAGATGTACCCACCATTAATATTTCATTGTCAAATCTCATAGTGTTTGATTGTCTCTCAGTATATTGGAGTTTTTTATAAAACCTTCTCCCTAGGGCAGAATTCTTGGATCAGGTTGATGCCTACCTTATCCTAAATAATTCCATCCAGAGAACTTGTTACTCTTGAAAAGCGGAAACAATCTTGTCTTGGAGCCATTTAAAACGAGACCTAGACTTGAGGAAGTGTTATAATAAAGCTCCTAGACATACACATTCATTCAAGCAACTAAAATTTATTCATTGACATTCTCTTAAAATTTAGTTAATGTGTAATTAATGTCTATTTTCTTTTTGTGAGCTTTTTGTAAGTTGTGAGTAAAGTAGTAAGTCATACTGAGGAGATAGAGAAGACCAAAAACAAGTTATGCAAATTAATAATGCATAGCTGACTAGAGGCTCTAAACTGTACAGTGGAGCAAAGAGTAGATAGAAGAAACATTGTGTCTTCCTTCTGAAATGGCCATTAGAGGGCAGAGGTGGAGTGATTTGGCACTATCCTTTTGATGATTTTCCTTAATTAAGAATAAGTTGGCTGGGTCATGCCTGTAATCCCAGCACTTTGGGCGGCCGAGGTGGGCAGATCACCCGAGGTCAGGAGTTCGAGACCAGCCTGGCCAACATGGTGAAACCCCGTCTCTACTAAAAATACAAAAAAAATTAGCTGAGTGTGGTAGTGGGCACCTGTAATCCCAGCTACTTGGGAGGCTGAAGCTGTGAGAATTGCTTGAACCCGGGAGGTGGAGGTTACAGTGAGCCAACATTGCACCACTACACTCCAGCCTGGGCAACCTGGGCAACAAAGCAAGACTCTGTCTCAAGAAAAAAAGAGAAAAAGAATAAGTCATTTAATTCAGAATAAGATTGTTGCTTGTGTGCAAGAAAATGAAATGACTGCATTTGACTTTGATAAAGAGACAGACTTGAAACAGATGGACAACTCCATCCTTCAGGAGGCAGACAGTCCAAGCCTGGGGCCCAGGCAAGGCAAAAACTGAACCTGCTTCCAGATCTGGGATATGACCCCACCACAGTGGCACATCTGGCTTTGCCAACCGTCCCATCAGCACTGCTTACAAGGCACCCTGAGAATCAGTGATAGGCCAGGCTTCCCAGCAGGGAGGGCCAGCAGCTCCAGCCTCCTTACTCTACAGGTGAGGAAGGAGAGCTTAGCGGTCCTCTCCCCATCACACAGCCAGGGCTGCTGTCTTGGCTATGAAGGGCCCTTTCATTCTTGTGTTCTTGTGCTTCTTTCCCCTAACTCCCAGCTCCTGTTCTTCAGGATATGGCACAGTGCCCTACGTGCCATGTTGGGTGATAATCCTTAGCCGTGAGTGTCCTTTTAGAACCAGCTTCCTGTTGTGCTAAATGCTGAGGAACCAGGCCCTCTCCCTTTTTACACCCGAGTCAAAAAACCCCTAAAACTTGAGGCCTTTCACAACTCCTTTATGACCTTCAAAAGGTCCTTTTCCTGGTCACCCTTAAAAGTGAGAGAGTGAATCAGTGTCCTTAAAAATATCACATAGCATATGATATCTTGTGCTCTTAATAGTAATTTTTCTTATGGCAACATTTCCTTTTATCTCTGGGTTTATAAGTGTTCCATTTGTATGAATGAATAATATTACATTGGACTATAATGTGCTTTGAGCCTTTAATGTTCTTGTGAGTCTGAAAGTTTTAAGAGAGATAGGAGGGATTTGGTGGGTGGCCTGTGGAAAGAAGGCGAAGGCTGACTCCAGCGTAGTCAGGATGAAAGAAGCATTTCTCTTCTTGCAGTGATCAAATGCTCAGCTACAACCTTGGCAGAAGGCTCCCAGCTGACCACGTGAGTGGGTACCTCCAGTTTAAAGTGGAGGTTACATCTTCTGTTCATGAAGGTGAGATATAAACATATCTGTATGAATACATTGCTATAGGAAAAACTTGTTAAACCTAACTCAATTGTCAGTTTGCTTCTGAACAGAATTGAATTCATGTTCTGTTTTGAAAGTAAAATAGCTGTCAAATAATTACCTGCTGAAATTTTCTAAGCAAGTAGGAAAGCCTGTTTGCCCAAAAATGTCTCTTAGATTGATGCCTGCATTTTGAAACTGGGCTGTAGAGTTTTCAGCCATGCTAACATATATAGCTCCTGTGCCAAACTGACTAGCAGTCTCCTCATTTAGTAGTGAGTGGTAAATCTTAGCAAGTCAGTAGAAAGCCCTCAGTGGAATGACTGATTTCTTTGAACTTATTGGTGGCAAAGCAAATAGGTCATAAAATGTTCATTTGTTATTTCTGGTTAATTTTTAGAAATGCTGTTCTCTCATTCAGATGCCTCTCCAGAAGCTGTTGGCACAATACTTGGAGTCAATTCTGTGAATGGAGACTTAGGTAGCCCTTCCGATGACGAGGACATGCCAGGGAGCCATCACGACAGCCAGGTGTGCTCTAATGGGCCAGTTTCTGAGGACAGTGCTGCTGATGGGACTCCCAAGCATTCATTCAGGACTAGCTCCACTCTGGAAATAGACACAGAGGAATTAACTTCTACTTCTTCAAGGACCTCACCTCCCAGAGGACGTCAGGATTCACTCAATGATTACTTAGATGCTATTGAACACAATGGCCCCTCCAGGCCGGGGACAGTGACCTGCTCTGAGAGGTCCATGGGCGCCTCTCCGAAACTGAGGAGTAGTTTTCCCACCGACACAAGACTCAATGCCATGCTTCATATTGACTCAGATGAAGAAGATCACGAGTTCCAGCAAGACCTGGGTTACCCATCTTCCTTGGAGGAGGAGGGAGGCCTGATCATGTTTAGCAGGGCATCCAGAGCTGATGATGGAAGCCTGACATCTCAGACAAAGCTGGAGGACAACCCTGTTGAGAATGAGGAAGGCTCCACACACGAAGCTGCTTCCTTTGAGGATAAACCAGAAAATCTTCCAGAGCTTGCAGAGAGCTCCTTACCTGCAGGCCCAGCCCCAGAGGAAGGTGAAGGCGGCCCCGAGTCTCAACCCAGTGCTGACCAGGGCAGTGCTGAATTGTGTGGCTCTCAAGAGGTAGATCAGCCCACAAGTGGGGCAGACACGGGGACTTCTGATGCATCAGGAGGAAGCCGAAGAGCCGTCAGTGAGACCGAGTCTCTCGATCAGGGCTCTGAGCCTTCCCAGGTGTCCTCTGAAACAGAACCCAGTGATCCTGCCAGGACAGAGAGTGTGAGCGAAGCCAGCACCAGGCCCGAGGGAGAGAGTGACCTGGAATGCGCTGACAGCTCCTGCAATGAGAGTGTGACCACGCAGCTGTCCTCTGTGGACACGCGGTGCTCCTCTCTTGAGAGCGCACGGTTTCCCGAAACCCCAGCCTTTTCTTCCCAGGAGGAGGAAGATGGAGCCTGTGCAGCAGAGCCCACCAGCAGCGGCCCTGCCGAAGGGTCGCAGGAATCCGTGTGCACTGCTGGTTCTTTACCTGTGGTACAGGTGCCCAGTGGGGAGGATGAAGGGCCAGGGGCAGAATCGGCCACTGTACCTGACCAGGAGGAGCTAGGGGAGGTCTGGCAGCGGAGGGGGAGCCAGGAGGGAGCCGCAGCTGCTGCTGAGAGCCCACCCCAAGAAGAGGGCTGTGCTGGGGAGGCCCAAGGCACCTGTGAAGGGGCAACTGCCCAGGAGGAGGGCGCTACCGGAGGTAGGATATGGACACCACTGTGGCTCTTGGCTGGAGCGTAGCTGTGCAGAGAGAAGTTCTGTAGTTTTCCCCTCAATGTAAATAAGGCCGCAGGTTGCATATTACCTGAATTCCTCACCTTGAGGTTCAGCAGGCAAGAAGAGAGGCAAGATTGAAAACAGGGCCAGGAAGAGAAAGAAACAGGTAACAAATGTGCGGGCAGCTGAAACCCTTCCTGTAGATTAGGCCTCCTGTTTCAGAGTGGGGAGACCGAGGGACTTAATCACATAGCTAGGAAGAAGGCAGCATGATTTGCATCCAGATGGGCTTGAGTTCAAATTCAGTGCTCTTTTAAAAAATGGCTCTTCTGCTGCTGAAGTAACAGGCCTGTTAAACAGCAGTCTTCAAACTTAAATAATGGGTCTCTATTGGAACCTGGGTTTGTAGATACACAACGAAACAGGCTGGCAGCTTCAACCTTAGTGTAATCTGCAAAGGTTATGAGAAACACCTAGCCACTCCTCCTTTCTAAAATTTCACGGTGGAAGATTAATATATGCTATGCATCAAAGGTAGTGTTTTTGTCTTCTACAATTTAGGAATGTCAACTAAGTTAGGTGATGCATTCTGACTTGGAGAATAAACTGTCTTTGTATCCAAGGACACAAATTTACACCTGAAATTTGTATTACGCTAAGGGAATGCGGCTCTCTAGAATGATTCGTTTAAAATGCCCTATAAGGATGCATTAAAAATCAAAGAGCAGTTTCATATGTCTGGCTGGCATAACTCAGAAATAGGAATGATTTTCTTATTCTGTAATTTATTTTTCTACCTACATGATCCCCTTCTTTTCTTCCTCCGCCTTTTTTTTCAATTTTGTTTCCTTCATCGTATTGTAGCCACCATGTGACCCTAAAGCATTAGCGCATGACCAGGACAGAGGCCGTTATGGGTAAGGGATGAGGCAGGGGAAGCTGCAGGAGGTGGGGATACATGCAGAGGACATTTCTTCAGGAAGCCCTCTTCTAGGCATTCACCTCCTATTCTCTTCTTTTGTTTCTAGCTCCTCATATGGGAAATGAGACTAAACAGAGAAAAGAAACTAGCCTTAGGATTTATGTTAGGATTTTTATAGAGAGTCTGTTTTGATACTGAAAGAGAAAACAATACCTGATAACTTTCTACCTTTAATCCTAGGTTCTCAAGCCAACGGCCACCAGCCACTGCGATCACTACCTTCAGTGCGCCAGGATGTTAGCCGGTACCAGAGGGTGGACGAGGCTCTCCCACCAAGTGAGGACCTGTTAGTTAAAAGGGCCCACCTTAATCAAAGGGTGAAAGGTGACAGGCAGACCCATTCCCATGAGTCTTAAAAGATGGATATGTGGTCTTCAAGCAGAAGGAATCTGGGGGTTGCCACTTGGCATAGTAGGTGTAGTCCGGGATGTGCTAGGCCAATGACTCTTCTCTGGCACCATTATGCTGAAAGAAAGGGCAGCTGTAAATCCTGCATTGCCCGTGGGGTAAACACTATAATAATGGAGGTAGATCCAGATATTTTGGGAAATTGGGTGCATAATAGAATTTTTTAAAATTATGCCTCACCACGGCATGAATGTTCTTTCAGCTAATAGACAAATTGGTACACTCTCTTAGAAAAACCTCACTCTATGTAATACACTGCCTTTTTGTTCACTTACAGCATTTAAAATCATTAAGCACAAGGTTCTGATTTTTTTTCTTAGGGATATGCAGAGAAGTATTGTTAATTTCAGAAATTAGTCTGCTAGTTATTTGGGACATGACAATTAGCTGGGGATTTGAAAGACATTTCATTTATTTCACTTTCAGAAAACAGCACTTAAGGAGAAATGGTGGAGGATTAGGGATGCTGGGATATAGTTACATAATCTGTATTCCAAGTTATGAGTGATACCCCTAGCCAATCATAATCCAAATGAAGTGTAAACTCTATTTAAATTTCGACAGTCCTTTAAAGAGATGTAGCTCTATGACAGCAATGCATTTTGATGAATATTGATAAAGCCTGGTAAACATTGCTTTAAAAAAAAAAACACTGGAAGGTACACCCTTTTGCCTTACCACTTTCCCTTCTTGCTCACCCCCTCCACTTACCCATCTTATATGTGATCATGACAACAAGCTGATGCCTTGGTTCCTCTGTTTTAAAAATGGTGGGACATAAAGAAGGGAGGGGATGCATTTAAAGGGTTACAATTCTGAGTGATTAGTCTTGCAAGTACTGACAAAAGAGCTGAATGGTACTATGGAGAGTTTAGCAAAATATCGGCTTAATCCTTTTAAAGTTCTTTTGGGCACAGATCTTTCCCTTGTTTGTTTATTTGGATAACTAAGGGCCGTGACTCATAGGAAACATATTTTAAGCAGTTTAAAATAAAATGGACTGAGAGATTAATTAACCTTGTGTCATCTTAAACAGGTAGAGGGGCCCAGGGACCCACGAGGGCCACAGAAAACTTCCTTATTGATAAAACAATTGGTAAACCTTTAGAGAAAAGATGAGTCAAAAAAGGAAAATGTTTCTGGAAGATATTTAGGTATAATTGGAGCAAAACAAATTCAGAACACTAGGAGAGAGTTCTGAGAGAGCTTTATTTTTATGTATATACAGATTAATAGTCATTTACAGTTTCAGAGGGTTGGACAGGAGCATTGCAGAAGTGCATTGATAAATCACGTCTTCCTAGTCATATCCAATTGCTGTAATTTTTGCTGTATATAAGTTTGGTCTCCTGATTGTATTTAATAAAGACAGATACTTTCCTGCTGAAATTATGACCGACCACTGTTTGTGACATCTCAATGTATTGTTTAAATACTGGTGTTTGCATTACACCTGTAGATACATCTTGGGAATTTTTTTTTTTTTTTTATACTTTAGGTTTTAGGGTACATGTGCACAATGTGCAGGTTTGTTACATATGTATCCATGTGCCATGTTGGTGTGCTGCACCCATTAACTCATCATTTAGCATTAGGTATATCTCCTAATGCTATCCCTCCCCCCTCCCCCCACCCCACAACAGTCCCCGGTGTGTGATGTTCCCCTTCCTGTGTCCATGAGTTCTCATTGTTCAATTCCCACCTATGAGTGAGAACATGCGGTGTTTGGTTTTTTGTCCTTGCGATAGTTTACTGAGAATGATGGTTTCCAGTTTCATCCATGTCCCTACAAAGGACATGAACTCATCATTTTTTATGGCTGCATAGTATTCCATGGTGTATATGTGCCACATTTTCTTAATCCAGTCTATCATTGTTGGACATTTGGGTTGGTTCCAAGTCTTTGCTATTGTGAATAGTGCCGCAATAAACATACGTGTGCATGTGTCTTTATAGCAGCATGATTTATAGTCCTTTGGGTATATACCCAGTAATGGGATGGCTGGGTCAAATGGTATTTCTAGTTCTAGATCCCTGAGGAATCGCCACACTGACTTCCACAATGGTTGAACTAGTTTACAGTCCCACCAGCAGTGTAAAAGTGTTCCTATTTCTCCACATCCTTTCCAGCACCTGTTGTTTCCTGACTTTTTAATGATGGCCATTCTAACTGGTGTGAGATGGTGTCTCACTGTGGTTTTGATTTGCATTTCTCTGATGGCCAGTGATGATGAGCATTTTTGCATGTGTTTTTTGGCTGCATAAATGTCTTCTTTTGAGAAGTGTCTGTTCATGTCCTTTGCCCACTTTTTGATGGGGTTGTTTGTTTTTTTCTTGTAAATTTGTTTGAGTTCATTGTAGATTCTGGATATTAGCCCTTTGTCAGATGAGTAGGTTGCAAAAATTTTCTCCCATTCTGTAGGTTGCCTGTTCACTCTGATGGTAGTTTCTTTTGCTGTGCAGAAGCTCTTTAGTTTAATGAGATCCCATTTGTCAATTTTGGCTTTTGTTGCCATTGCTTTTGGTGTTTTAGACATGAAGTCCTTGCCCACGCCTATGTCCTGTATGGTATTGCCTAGGTTTTCTTGTAGGATTTTAATGGTTTTAGGTCTAACATGTAAGTCTTTAATCCATCTTGAATTAATTTTTGTATAAGGTGTAAGGAAGGGATCCAGTTTCAGCTTTCTACATATGGCTAGCCAGTTTTCCCAGTACCATTTATTAAATAGGGAATCCTTTCCGCATTTCTTGTTTTTGTCAGGTTTGCCAAAGATCAGATAGTTGTAGATATGCGGCATCATTTCTGAGGGCTCCGTTCTGTTCCATTGATCTATGTCTCTGTTGTGGTACCAGTACCATGCTGTTTTGGTTACTGTAGCCTTGTAGTATAGTTTGAAGTCAGGTAGTGTGATGCCTCCAGCTTTGTTCTTTTGGCTTAGGATTGACTTGGTGATGCGGGCTCCTTTTTGGTTCCATATGAACTTTAAAGTAGTTTTTTCCAATTCTGTGAAGAAAGTCATTGGTAGCTTGATGGGGATGGCATTGAATCTATAAATTACCTTGAGCAGTATGGCCATTTTCACGATATTGATTCTTCCAACCCATGAGCATGGAATGTTATTCCATTTGTTTGTATCCTCTTTTATTTCATTGAGCAGTGGTTTGTAGTTCTCCTTGAAGAGGTCCTTCACATCCCTTGTAAGTTGGATTCCTAGGTATTTTATTCTCTTTGAAGCAATTGTGAATGGGAGTTCACTCATGATTTGGCTCTCTGTCTGTGATTGGTGTACAAGAATGCTTGTGATTTTTGTACATTGATTTTGTATCCTGAGACTTTGCTGAAGTTGCTAATCAGCTTAAGGAGATTTTGGGCTGAGATGATGGGGTTTTCTAGATATACAATCATGTCATCTGCAAACAGGGACAATTTGACTTCCTCTTTTCCTAATTGAATGCCCTTTATTTCCTTCTCCTGCCTGATTGCTCTGGCCAGAATTTTCAGCACTATGTTGAATAGGAGCGGTGAGAGAGGGCATCCCTGTCTTGTGCCAGTTTTCAAAGGGAATGCTTCCAGTTTTTGTCCATTCAGTATGATATTGGCTGTGAGTTTGTCATAGACAGCTCTTATTATTTTGAGATACATCCCATCAATACCTAATTTATTGAGAGTTTTTAGCATGAAGAGTTGTTGAATTTTGTCAAAGGCCTTTTGTGCATCTATTGAGATAATCATGTGGTTTTTGTCTTTGGTTCTGTTTATATGCTGGATTACATTTATTGATTTGCGTATATTGAACCAGCCTTGCATCCCAGGGATGAAGCCCACTTGATCATGGTGTATAAGCTTTTTGATGTGCTGCTGGATTCGGTTTGCCAGTATTTTATTGAGGATTTTTGCATCAATGTTCATCAAGGATATTGATCTGAAATTGTCTTTTTTGGTTATGTCTCTGCCAGGCTTTGGTATCAGGACGATGCTGGCTTCATAAAATGTGTTAGGGAGGATTCCCTCTTTTTCTGTCGATTGGAATAGTTTCAGAAGGAATGGTACCAGTTCCTCCTTGTACCTCTGGTAGAATTCGGCTGTGAATCCATCAGGTCCTGGACTCTTTTTGGTTGGTAAGCTATTGATTATTGCCACAATTTCAGAACCTGTTATTGGTCTATTCAGAGATTCAACTTCTTCCTGGTTTAGTCTTGGGAGGGTGTATTTGTCGAGGAATTTATCCATTTCTTCTAGATTTTCTAGTTTATTTGCATAGAGGTGTTTGTAGTATTCTCTGATGGTAGATTGTGTTTCTGTGGGATTGGTGGTGATATCCCCTTTTTCATTTTTTATTGCATCTATTTGATTCTTCTCTCTTTTCTTCGTTATTAGTCTTGCTAGCGGTCTATCAATTTTGTTGATCTTTTCAAAAAACCAGCTCCTGGATTCATTAATTTTTTGAAGGGTTTTTTGTGTCTCTATTTCCTTCAGTTCTGCTCTGATTTTAGTTATTTCTAGCCTTCTGTTAGCTTTTGAATGTGTTTGCTTTTGCTTTTCTAGTTCTTTTAATTGTGATGTTAGGGTGTCAATTTTGGATCTTTCCTGCTTTCTCTTGTGAGCATTTAGTGCTATAAATTTCCCTCTACACACTGCTTTGAGTGTGTCCCAGAGATTCTGGTATGTTGTGTCTTTGTTCTCGTTGGTTTCAAAGAACATCTTTATTTCTGCCTTCATTTCATTATGTACCCAATAGTCATTCAGGAGCAGGTTGTTCAGTTTCCATGTAGTTGAGCGGTTTTGAGTGAGTTTCTTAATCCTGAGTTCTAATTTGATTGCACTGTGGTCTGAGAGACAGTTTTTTATAATTTCTGTTCTTTTACATTTGCTGAGGAGAGCTTTACTTCCAACTATGTGGTCAATTTTGGAATAGGTGTGGTGTGGTGCTGAAAAAAATGTATATTCTGTTGATTTGGGGTGGAGAGTTCTGTAGATGTCTGTTAGATCCGCTTGGTGCAGAGCTGAGTTCAATTCCTGGGTATCCTTGTTAACTTTCTGTCTCGTTGATCTGTCTAATGTTGACAGTGGGGTGTTAAAATCTCCCATTATTATTGTGTGGGAGTTTAAGTCCCTTTGTAGGTCACTCAGGACTTGCTTTATGAATCTGGGTGCTCCTGTGTTGGGTGCATATATATTTAGGATAGTTAGCTCTTCTTGTTGAATTGATCCCTTTACCATTATGTAATGGCCTTCTTTGTCTCTTTTGATCTTTGTTAGCTTAAAGTCTATTTTATCAGAGACTAGGATTGCAACCCCTGCCTTTTTTTGTTTTCCATTTGCTTGATAGATCTTCCTCCATCCCTTTATTTTGAGTCTATGTATGTCTCTGCACGTGAGATGGGTTTCCTGAATACAGCACACTGATGGGTCCTGACTCCTTATCCAGTTTGCCAGTCTGTGTCTTTTAATTGGAGCCTTTAGCCCATTTACATTTAAAGTTAATATTGTTATGTGTGAATCTGATCCTGTCATTATGATGTTAGCTGGTTATTTTGCTCGTTAGTTGATGCAGTTTCTTCCTAGCCTCGATGGTCTTTACAATTTTGCATGTTTTTGCAGGGGCTGGTACCGGTTGTTCCTTTCTATGTTTAGTGTTTCCTTCAGGAGCTCTTTTAGGGCAGGCCAGGTGGTGACAAAATCACTCAGCGTTTGCTTGTCTGTAAAGTATTTTATTTCTCCTTCACTTAGGAAGCTTAGTTTGGCTGGATATGAAATTCTGGGTTGACAATTCTTTTCTTTAAGAATGTTGAATATCGGCTCCCACTCTCTTCTGGCTTGTAGAGTTTCTGCTGAGAGATCAGCTGTTAGTCTGATGGGCTTCCCTTTGTGGGTAACCCGACCTTTCTCTCTGGCTGACCTTAACATTTTTTCCTTCATTTCAACTTTGGTGAATCTGACAATTATGTGTCTTGGAGTTGCTCTTCTCGAGGAGTATCTTTGTGGCGTTCTCTGTATTTCCTGAATCTGAATGTTGGCCTGCCTTGCTAGATTGGGGAAGTTCTCCTGGATAATATCTTGCAGAGTGTTTTCCAACTTGGTTCCATTCTCCCCGTCACTTTCAGGTACACCAATCAGACGTAGGTTTGGTCTTTTCACATAGTCCCAAATTTCTTGGAGGCTTTGTTCATTTCTTTTTATTCTTTTTTCTCTAAACTTCCCTTCTCTCTTCATTTCATTCATTTCATCTTCCATCAGCGATACCCTTTCTTCCAATTGATCGCATCTGCTACCAAGGCTTCTGCAATCTTCGTGTAGTTCTCGATACTTGGCTTTCAGCTCCATCAGCTCCTTTAAGCCCTTTTCTCCATTGGTTATTCTAGTTATCCATTCATCTAATTTTTTTTCAAAGTTTTTAACTTCTTTGCTATTGTTTTGAATTTCCTCCCATAGCTCGGAGTAGTTTGATCGTCTGAAGCCGCCTTCTCTCAACTCGTCAAAGTCATCCTCCATCCAGCTTTGTTCCGTTGCTAGTGAGGAACTGCGTTCCTTAGGAGGAGGAGAGGTGCTCTGCTTTTTAGAGTTTCCAGTTTTTCTGCTCTGTTTTTTCCCCATCTTTGTGGTTTTATCTGCTTTTGGTCTTTGATGATGGTGATGTACAGATGGGTTTTTGGTGTGGATGTCCTTTCTGTTTGTTAGTTTTCCTTCTACCAGACAGGACCCTCAGCTGCAGGTCTGTGGGAGTTTACTAGAGGTCCACTCCAGACCCTGTTTGGCTGGGTGTCAGCAGCGGTGGCTGCAGAACAGCAGATTTTCGTGAGACCACAAATTCAGCTGTCTGATAGTTCCTCTGGAAGTTTTGTCTCAGAGGAGTACCCGGCCGAGTGAGGTGTCAGTCTGTCCCTACTGGGGGGTGCCTCCCAGTTAGGCTGCTTGGGGGTGAGGGACCCACTTTAGGAGGCAGTCTGTCCGTTCTCAGATCTCCAGCTGCATGCTGGGAGAAGCACTACTCTCTTCAAAGCTGTCAGTCAGACAGGGACATTTAAGTCTGCAGAGGTTCCTGCTGAGTTTTTGTTTGTCTGTGCCCTGCCCCCAGAGGTGGAGCCTACAGAGGCAGGCAGGCCTCCTTGAGCTGTGGTGGGCTCCACCCAGTTGGAGCTTCCTGGCTGCTTTGTTTACCTAAGCAAGCCTGGACAATGGCGGGCACCCCTCCCCCAGCCTCGCTGCCACCTTGCAGCTTGATCTCAGACTGCTGTGCTAGCAATCAGCGAGACTCTGTGGGCATAGGACCCTCCGAGCCAGGTGCGGGACACAATCTCCTAGTGTGCCGTTTTCCAGGCCTGTTGGAAAAGCGCAGTATTAGGGTGGGACTGACCCGATTTTCCAGGTGCCGTCTGTTACCCCTTTCTTTGACTAGGAAAGGGAACTCCCTGACCCCTTGTGCTTCCCAAGTGAGGCAATGCCTCGCCCTGCTTTGGCTCGCACACAGTGCGTTTCACTGACTGTCCTGCACCCACTGTTTGGCACTCCCTAGTGAGGATGAAACTGGTACCTCAAACAGAAATGCAGAAATCACCCGTCTTCTGTGTCGCTCAGGCTGGGAGCTGTAGACCAGAGCTGTTTCTATTCGGCCATCTTGGCTCCACCGGAAATTTTTTTTACAATTGGAAGTTCCTTTTAACGAGTTGATGTATTTGCAAAAGTAAAGGCAACTTAGTGACTCATTGTATTTAATCAGTGACTGACAAACAGGAGGAAAATTCTTAAGAAGTGTTCTCTCTTATTCAGAGGTTTTCAGTGGTGGCAGGTGGTGCCACCCACTACACGATGTTTAGAGTTGAGGTGGGGTGGCCTTTCAGTATAACAGTGGTTGAAGAGTGCTACTGACATTTAGTGGGTGGGGGGCCAGTGTATCAAACATCCTGCAATGGGGAGACAGTCTGATACAACTAAGAATTGTTCCACCCAAAATTCAACAGTGTGCACTCTAAGAAACACTACTCTGTGCTAATTTATTTAATACTTGGTAAATAACATTTTTTTGTAAAATATAAACAGAATTTTTATATTTTAAAAACTCAGAAGTGAAGATGCCTCCCTCTAAAATTATAAGTTATACACACATACACACACACATACACACACTCATACACTCATGCTATAGGACCAAGCAACTTGCAAATCTGGGGATGTGTATTCTCATGGGTAGGTTGTGGATTGTGGTCTGAGCATACCTGATTGCTGTTCAGCTGTGTCTCCCATTCCCACGTGTGTCTTATCCTTGTGACAGTGTTAATCGCTTGGCTGCCCTTGCTACTTGTCTGTCCTCACCTCAGCTGGATCCCTGCCCTCCTCTTCTAACTGGACAACTTTGCTACCACCTCTGGTCATGCATCTGACTTACAGCTGTGGCATCTACACTCTGTGGTGTCTTGTGGCTTCTGAGGCTCAGCTTGGGGTGTCTGGCTGGATCGTGCAGATTGGCTCATCTCTTAAATCACCTGACTGAATTTTAAGGCTAACAGTTTTGATTTTTAACACCGTTAGTTATTATAACTTCATTTTTGCGGTGATTTACAGTTTACAAAGCACACTTTTGCATGCTTTCCTTCATTTTTTGTTCTTTCAATAGTTTTGTGAGGTAGGTGAAGCAGGTCTTGTCTGTAATTTATAGGTTGTTGCATAGAAGTCAGCTAATCTGATTCTTTTATTTTATAGTTGCAGAAACTGAAGCCCAGATAAATTGAGTAATTTGTTTAAGATTTCATGCAAGCAAAAGTTGACACAGAGTCTCAAATATTCCCTCTCCTCTATCAGGTATTCTGAACTAAGATTGGAAGGGAAGGGCCTATTGTGTGGGTAGATGAATGTAAATTCTGAAAGTCTGGTTTGAGGCAGAGGGTGGCTTACACGGTGATATGTTATTTATTGGGCACCACCAATGCCTCACATCAGAGGGTTTGGGGGTTTCACTGAAACTTCAATATATTGCAGTGCTTTCAGGTCAGACCCACCAGGAAGACTCAAAAAGTGCTCAGCTTTCTCTTCTTCTGGGATAGAGTTATGCAGAGGCCCTCCCCAAGGAGGATCCTCACCTATTAGGGAAGTGCCTGCAGTGGTTTGAGCCAGAATCATGTGGTCCAGATAGATGTGCTCTATTCAGCATCTGTATTAGACCCAGCAGCACCTTTCCTCTCTGTGCAGGTCACTCTCTTTCTACCCTAGGGACAAGCTACTGAAGCAGTGTAGTTTGAGCTTTGATGGCCACCATGTGGCATGATCATGGTGCACTGCAGCCTCAAACTCATGAGCTCAAGAGAAGCTCCTGCCTTGGCCTCCTGAGTAGCTGGGACTATAGGCGAGCATGATCATGCCTAGCTGGTTTTTTTTATGTTTTTATTTTTTGTAGAGACAGGGGTCTAACTATGTTGCCAGGGCTGGCCTTGAACTCCTGGCCTCAAGCAATCCTCCCACCTTGGCCTCCCAAAGCGCTGGGATTATAGGTGTGAGCCACTGTGCCTGGCTTTGATTCTTTTTTTCTTTTTCTTTATCATTATTATTGTTTTTCTTGTTATCTTAGCACCTTTTCATCATATTTTCAGGGATTTACTTGTTTGCTTTCTTCTTTTTCCATTCTTATTTCTCCCATCTCAAGAAGGGAACAGATTTTGGACTTAGTACTAAGACTGATCAGTGGTGATGGTGATCTACCAATTGGTTCTCAAAATCTTACTCTTGCCTTAGGCCACACAGAGTGCACTGTGGCCTTGTGGCTTGTGTAACTCCAGCTGTGGTTGAGAGATATTCTAATGATTCGTAAAAAATAAGAAAGTTCCAGGCCTTGGAGGCAGCATGACACTGTCGAGAGCCTCCCAGGGAAGTAGCTTGGACTCAGTTATGCCCAGAATGCCTTAAGCGTTTGCTGTATCTTCTCATTCTGATGTTACTGATGGTCCTGGCAGCTAGAGGTAGTTCAGGGCTAAAGCCCTCTAAAATATTATCGGTGTGACAAATGTTGGTCTTTTTAGCATTAAGATGAATGAAAAAAGAATCGCCAGCCCAGCCCCTCTGAAAAACTATTTTCTTTTTCTCTTATTGATTCCAGTGTAATTGTGACTTAACCCATTGCTGCATTGGAGACAATATGGAATTGTTGTATAAATGTTTTTCCCCCAAAATGGTAGTTTTTCTAGGAATAGGACTAGATTCAGGATGAACAGTCTGGGTTAGTGGACTCTGATAGGATCCCAGGATGTTGCATATTGTTAGGACTAGTCTATTACTTATGTGAGGGGTTCAAACTGTGGAGGAACATTTATCATTTTTTGTGGTTGTATACTTTCATTATTATTTTTTAAAATGAAGGCCTAAAACCATGCAGTGAATCTGAAAAGTATAATTAATCTAAACTTAGAGTTTCTACTATGTTTAGGGTTAGGGGCTCTTATTCTCTAAGGTTACAACTTTGTTTTGAGGAAAAAATGGATACTTTTAATCTAAAAAGCTACCTTATTAAAAATTGAAGATTAAAGTGCCAAATATGCAACTACTTTTTTAAAAACTTTTTGTTCAAATAAAATAGCAGAAAAGAGCACATACGGCCTGCTGAATTCTTTCTACTAAACACACATGGCAGCCCACACCGTCAGCACTCTAGAAGTCCCCTTTGCACCCCCTTTCAATCACTGACCGCAACTCTGTATGGGGAAATGGGTCTACCGTCCTGATTCCTAAAGTCATAGGTAAGTTTAGCCTACTTTTATACTTTATACAAATGGAATTTTACTTCCTTGAGTGTTCAAATAAGAAAAAAATAATCTTTTAAACACTGTCATCTGTCATTTATCACAAAGCTTATAATTTTCCTTGAAAGTACCTTTAGTTCATTAGTACTTAATCATCTCGCCATTTTGGTGATGATACCTATGGTTATTATAGTTTTTTATAGTGGATTTATACATTTACTTCACAACAATCAGGTGCTTGATTTTACTAAATGCAATGATAACCAATTCAAAACCCTACCCATAGCATCCCCCTACCCACCCCTGATATGTTGTAATTCATGCCGTTTAGTTGTTGACTTCTCAATATCAGCATCCACTGAGATGTAGTCACAGCTCATCTGATCATGAGCCGAGTGGTCCAGTGGAGACCGAGGTCTGGTTTGAAGTGAGTGGGAAAGGATGACGAGATGAGCAGAGGGATCATAGGAACAACCTTGCCCCCTTCCCACATACGTTGATTTTAAAAACTGAAAACTCTGAAGACCTTATGTTCTACCTGCCTCTGTTCCCTGCTGAGGAGACTAGTGCTGTGACAGTAACCTTGGAGTAGTTTTACCCACTTTCTAATTCTCCGACTTTCCCTTCGTGTCCAGCCACTTAAAAGCGCCTATTTATATTTAAGTCTTAGGGTGTCTAAGAGTCTACTTGCTCCTGGATTTTAGGCAAGGTTTAGGGTTTTGTTTGTTTATTGTTATTGTTGTTTTGAGATGGAATCCAACTCTGTTACCCAGGCTGGAGTGCAGCAGTGTGATCTTAGCTCACTGCAACCTCTGCCTCCTGGGTTCAAGCGATTCTCCTGTCTCAGCCTCCTGAGTAGCTGGGATTACAGGCATGCACCACCACCCCCGGCTGAATTTTGTATTTTTAGTAGAGACAGGGTTTCACCATGTTGGCCAGGCTGGTCTCAAACTCCTGCCCTCAGGTGATCTGCCCACCTTGGCCTCCCAAAGTGCTGGGATTACAGGTGTGAGCCACCGCACTCAACCACTGAGGTTTAGCTTCTTGTGAGCCTCCATTTCATGGTCTCTGAGAAATCTAGCATTTGCTTCATGGGTTTGTTCAGCAAATTAGCTACTGTTTTAAGTTCTTATTAATTTCTGTCAGTGTTGCTCAAATTTTAGTGTGTCTAGGAATAAGCTGAGAAGATTGTTAAAAGTGTAGATAACTGAGCCCTAGCTTCAGATAGTCTGATTCTGAAGACCTGGGGTGCATCATAGAAATCTGCATTTTTATTGATACTCAAAGTGATTCTGGCACGTGTTGCCAGAGTCCCACCTGCCTTGAGAAACATTTCTCTAGGTAATAGTTTTCAAACCTTATTATTGTCATGAAGCTATTTATGCAAATGAAATATGATGTGGAAAACCAATATACACAACAATAACATTGGAGCTGTCATGGCTAAAATAGGATTGGCAGGTGTTTGTGAAGCCCTGTCCCTCAGGTACTGAAAGCTCCTGGCCCTGTAAGGCTAGCCTAGACATAAAATGTTACTAGGCTCTTGCTGAACTTAATACAATAAAATGGGCATAATTTTATAGATTCATAGAATACTAGAACTGGAAGAGACCTTTGCAATTGTTTGATTCTGTCCTCTAATTTTTCAAAGCTGTGATTCATAGACGTGTAGTGACTTTTTTTAAGATCTTGTAGTGAAAGTGTGACAAGCCACAGCCAGAAATCAGGCCTTCTACCTCCCAATTGAGTGCAAAACACACACACACACACACACACACACACACACACACACGCACACCTCCCAAAACGTTGCTCTCGTTTTCACTGCACCCTGATTACATAACCTATTTGACAATGTGGCAAGACAAGGAAGTAAATGTTAAGTCCTCAGTCTTCTAACTCTGCCTATCTCATTTTAGCATTGTCTATCTGAAAGAAACTTTGATGCTATAAAATGAGTTTTCATATGCTTTCTTATACCAAAAACAAACCAGGCCCAATATAAAGACATGTAAGATGTTGGAGCAGTTGTACCCAGCAAAGTAAGTTTGATAGATACAACAGAGAGCTAACCTTTCTGCAGGCACCTCTGCTGCCTTTGCCTGGGTAGAATGATATTGACAGCTTGGGTAGAAGTGGATATGTAGTTCATGGATAAACCAATAGCATAACAGCCCTTCCTGATTCAGAGCCAAGCATTCACTTGAAATCGGCACTATAGAATTTGTCTTTATGGGGACTTGAGTAATTACATCAGTGTGAAGGTACAGTATTTGATAGGGATAATTTTAATACGCATTCAGTGTTCCATGACCTTAGAAAGCAAATTTTTGGTCCTTGTTTTCTTATTCTCCCCATTGCACATTGAAAGGTCTTTATTGAACTATAAATTAAGGCTATTACTGGCCTTTGTAGAAGGTGAATACAAGAATCATTCTTTTTTGTGGCTTCTTGTCATTTTAAATTATTTTTCCATTTATTACATGCTATGTGCAAGACACATTAATTTGGCTGTTCTCTCTTCCACCTAGCCATTTTGCTGCATATATAGACCTCAAGCAAGCCATAGTCATATTTCACTTGGTAAATTCCTACTTTGTTAGTTCCAGGAAAAAATTCCATCTTTGAGAATTTTTGTTCACTGTTTTTGTCAGAAAATGGAAAGTATGCAACAATGTGTTTTCTTTTCTGCCATAACTGCCAGAAAATTAAGAGCCAAATTTTAGTAATAATCTAATCTTGGGAGTTTGGCAGCATCTTCTCTCTCTGTTTCCTTTATTTGGCCTAGTTGGTCTCTATTTTTTTATCCTGAATTGACCTGTTCTACATTTTTAAAATTGGGGCTACTGTAAACATTCTTTGGAGAAGAATTGGTCATTTCTTTTCATGTGCATTTGATTTGATGTCTATGTGCCTGAATTACGCTGACTCCAATGAGAAAGGAATGAGATAGGAGTAATTGGTTCCCAAAATCTTTGAGATGGAGAAGCATGCAAGGAGCAGAGCAAAACAGTGAAATACATCAAAGTGTTTTGAAAAATGGTTTTTGAAGATGCTTCTTTAATGTACTTGCTATTTGTGAGCCTATCAACAGGCTGAGCATGAGGTCTTTTGAAAATTTCTTATTGATGGGACTGCAGTGCCCAAAGAATTCAGATTTGGCAGGCTGTTTCATGGTAGAGTCTGTGTTACCTTGGAGCGTGAATGGCATTGAGTTGTTTGCTGTCTGTGTGGTGCTTTTGTTCAGCCCAATTCCTCTTTCTTTTGCCATTTGTCATAAATTACAATGTGCTGAGATCAACAAAAGATGTCTTTCTGCTCCCAGCTGAGGTGATGGCCTTCAGCGATGGTCTGGTGAAGGCTGAGCTCTACCATGCAGGTCTTTCCAACCCTAAGGACTCCGTTGGGATACTTGCCTTGTTCCCTTATATAGCAAATGCTATATAAGGTCAGGAGAAAATATGACCTCCTCCTGGTCTCCAGGATTAGCCCCACTGTGTCTGTTGATAAGCATGTGATCACATGGACAGTTTTGAGATAATTGAATGTGTCAGGAGAAAAATACTTGTTAATTTCAAAAAATAACTTACACAAAAATATAAATGCATAAAGAACTTCCCTGGTTAAAGAATAGATTTCTGCTGTTTTCATGTTTCCTGTGTAAATTACCCCTCACACCTGTAATAAGTTTCAAAATTTTGCCTTTTGAAAAGATCAGCTCATGCTCTGTGGATTTCAGTAGGCGACTGGCCTTTTAGAGAGTCACAAAGGCGGGGTGTCTGACTCTGAAGACCAGTCTGCCTTCTGAACATTCACTTGTATATTTCTCTAGAAAGATTTAACACACTTAAAAATAAAATTAGTCTTTTAAAACGTTATGTTTATTTGAGGTTGGGAGGCAAGAAATTGCCCTTGCTCTGAAAATGTAGTCATCTTTGGAAAAGTGCAAATAGAAGTTTGTAGATAATGATACTGTTTCATCACTAGGCGAGCATAGTTATTTTAGTTATTTTTTTCTGAGGACTAAATTTACTACAATTGTGCATGAATATGCATGTGGAAGTTTCCAGCTATGAGGCTTTCATGGAAGCTAGAAAAGACATGGAGAAATCAGGTTTTTTTGGTGAAAATAAACATCAATACCCATTTTGATGTGAATATCTGAAGTGTTATGAAACCAACTACATATATTTTTAAAATGTTGGGGCTCATATGTGAAGGGTGAGCACTGTGGGCAAATTTGGAAAGATTCTCTACATTTAAAGATTATTTAAGGGACTGGTATTATACGCACAGGATAGGCTTAATAATCAGTCACAACAGATTCTGGAGTGGACTGGGGAGAAGTATGGGATAGTGCAGTGAGATGTATGTTATTAGTCTCAGATTATAGCATGTCAGAGAAAGAAAACACATGCCGAACTTAATGAACCCCATTAATCGTCTCAGCTCCTCCTCCTAATTTCTTTCGGTGCCTCACTGCTGTTTAGACTGGGAGGCACGCATTGACAGCCACGGCAGGATCTTCTACGTGGATCACGTAAACAGAACCACGACGTGGCAGCGGCCGACAGCTCCCCCAGCCCCGCAGGTGCTGCAGAGATCTAACTCCATACAGCAAATGGAGCAGCTGAACCGGCGGTGAGGATGAGCATTTTGCTGTGACTGTTGTATTTTGTGGTTGGGCTAATTTTTACTTGGCACAAAGAAGACATGGTTGTCTCTTTGATCTTTGTGTGTCCTGTCATTAAAGCGTAGCTGTTACCTCTTTTGATTCCCAGACTTCAATTGGACTTCTCTTGATTAAAAAAAATAATACTCACCCACATATATACCTTGTTTGGAAACTAGAGAACAAATAAATAAATATGACCCCTTTAGTCAACCCAAGCATTGATGTTTAGTAAAGCAGAACATGTGCATTTGTTATTTAAAGCCACACATCTTTTCTAGTCTCTACAATCTTTATTTGTGGCTTCTCATTATTATCAATCTAAGCTTTTTAGATGAGTCGTTCTTTTTCAAGAATTCATTGCTGTGGAACATAAAATTTTTTTTTCCTTTAACAGTTTAGAAATTTACTTTTCTTTAGTTAAGGGCCACAGAATTTTTTTAGTGTTATTAATTTGCCAGGAAAATGTTCCCCAAACAATGGACAGAAGAAATTTAATGCAGTGTAATTTAAACAGCAGATGGCCAAGAAGTCCAGGGAATGGGGGTTGGAGGAGGAAATAGTTGAAGCTGAGAAGATAGTGAAAAGTTTTAGACTCTTGGGGAGCAGTTGAGTCCCATCTTTTAAAGGCTGCTGGAATGTAACTCTAAACTCATGATTTTAGATATCAGAGTATCCGCAGAACCATGACCAATGAGAGGCCTGAGGAAAATACCAATGCTATTGATGGGGCAGGGGAGGAAGCTGACTTTCACCAAGCCAGTGCAGGTAAGAGCTTTGGGCTTTGTTTTTGTAATTTCATAAAAGTCAAAATAGAAACAAATAAAGATTCCCAACAAATAAGGCTTTTCTTTTGGAGAACTTTTGCTCTTCAATAAGATCTGGTAATCCAACTCAAAAAACAGAATTCACCAGAAACCTCTTCTAATCCTCAATGTTTAATTAATATTAAGAAAAGAATCACAAAACCCAAGTAGAATATAAATTACTTTAATTTATTGATCTGTGGGATATTGGAAAAAGAATCAGATCATTTAAAACACATAAGAATGCATTAAAATGTTAATAGTGACTAGAAATATTACTTAACTGAATTTTAGTGTAATTAAGAACAGTCATGTTTTATGTATGAATTTACAGCAAAGAAAAAAGCATTAGGGGATTAAAATGATAGCACATGATGTAGGTATCATATGGTTCTTTTGAAATGCAGACTGAAGTGAGTAGATAGTTTTCACATCATAGAAAGATTTCCCTGACAGCCTCTGTGGTCTGCCCCATCTAGATTTCCGACGGGAGAACATCCTGCCTCACTCTACCTCCAGATCCAGGCTCACGTTGCTGTTACAGTCTCCCCCCGTGAAGTTCCTCATCAGCCCAGAGTTCTTCACCGTGCTGCATTCTAACCCTGTGAGTAGCGAATCTGAAAGAGTGTGAAGGAAAACAACAGGCCAAAGCAAATGATCGTTGTTTTTGTAGTAATAGCAGGAATGATAATGGCGAATGTTTCCAGAGCACTTAGTGTGTTCCGAGCTCTGTGTTGAGCACTGTACACTTTGACCCGTTTAGTCCAAAGAAACCGTTTGAGTTAGCTGGGCTGCTATAACAAAGCACTGTAAGCTGGGTGGCCTATAAGCAACAGAAATTTATTTCTCATGGTTCTGGAGCTGCGAAGGCCAAGATTGAGGCACTAGCAGATACGGTGTCTGATGACAGTCCATTTCCTTGTGTGTAGATAGCCATCTTCTCCCTCCATCTTCATATGGTCTAAGGGCTGAGGGCTCTCTCTCAGGCTTCTTTTATAAGGGTATTAATTCCTAATTACCTCTTAGGTCACCTCCTGCCCCCATCTCCTAATACTATTATATTGGTGATTACGTTTCAACATACGAACTTTGGGGGACACAAACATCGGACCCATAACAGGAGGATTTAAAAGATTATTCCACAAGTCTCTGAGGGCTGAGGGAGTGGCTTACTGAAGATAGTAATTAAAGGAAGGTCATTTTAACTGCACATGAAGTGATTTAGAATGAGGGGAACATTGGCCATAGAAGTCTAACTGGATATAATCCATTCAGCATGGCATGTGTTGATAGGAACCTGTACTAGAATATAAGAAAATAGACAAAAAGGATTCAGCATGAGAGGAATCGCAGACAGGGAGTTGGCAAGATTTGGTGGGTAAATAGGTAGAATAGAAACTGAAGAAGTTGACCTTGAGTATTAATAATAATAATACATAAATAATGAACAATACATAATTAATAATACTAGGAAAATTCAAATGAGGGACTTGTTAAAGGAATTGAAGGAGAACATATTGAATTTAACAAGACACGTTGTACACTTTCAGAAAAACGGAGTAGATCATAGAGAAAAATATAAGTCAACATAGTCCTATCACCAGGAGTTGGTGGTGAGGTAATTAGTGTATATTAATACATATTTATTTATTTTAATATTTTTCTGCCTTACTTCTTTATTCTTTAGCTTTGCTTTACAAGTATAAACATCTGTCTGCCTTTCCTCATCATTTTCTCCTGGTTTACAGGTTTAGCTTGGAGCAGAGAAGACTTGGGAGGAGAGTAAGCAATGAATAACATGCTAGCTATCCTCATATGTGAGAGGGGTTACATTTACTGAGCACTCAGCTTCGCAAGTTTGTTAATGATTATGTGCTAGGCACCGAGCTAAGACCTAGGGATACAGAGATGACAGCAACTGGGCCCTGGCATCCCAGACTTGGGAGTAATTATAATGTCGTAACCAGAATTACAAGTGCAGTAATGGATGGCTATAGAAGATACACTGCTGGAGTGGATGGTTAACTCCAGAGGGAAGGCACACGGAAGGGGCCATAGACAGGTTTGCATCTGAGATTAGTTTTAAAGGCTGATTAAGAGCTTGCCCCAGAAACAAGATGGGCAGGAGTACTCTAGGTAGAAGGAGCATCATTTGCAAAACAATCGATTCATGAAGCTGCAAGTCTGTCTTGATAATTACTGCAGAAGTTCTAAAACTGGATTATTAGTATTGTAAGCAATTCGGTGTTGCTGGTGTATTGAGAACATAGGACACTACTGAAAGTCAGATTTGAGCCTGGGAAGGGATACAGAAGCCAGGTTACACAAACCTAAATTCATGTATGGGACAATTCTAGGAGGTGACAGGCTTTCATGCAAGGTGGAATGGGCTAACATTTAGAGTTGTCACTGTAACACAGAAAAAAATCGTGCTTTAATAGGAAGAGCCTCGGACTTGGAGTCAGATGGCACAAGCTCCCCTTTGTTTTTTATTCATTTGTTCATGCCTTCATTTAATCAGTATTTATTAAATGCCTGTGATTTGCCTGGTACATTCTAGACTCTGGGAATAGAGTGGTAAATAAGACAGAGTAGAATATAGATAACAGACTAGTGAGTAAAAAAGATAATGCAAGATGCAAGTACTGCAGTGTGGTGTGAGGCGACTGAAACCACACACTGGGACAGAGTTACTTGGGGATGAGGTGGAGGAGGCACTATTTTATTTTTATATATTTATTTTATCTCAAAATCTCACAAGGAGGCACTATTTTAGATCAGGTGGACAGGAAGCCCTTTCCAAGGGAGCCACATTCAAGCCGTCATAAAATGCTCAGAAGCCGATAAGGTAAATGTCTGAGAACAGAACCTGCCTTGCCAAGGAAGTGCAGAGACTCAGGGGTAGGAATGAGTTTTCTGTGGTACATAATATGGTCAGAGAAGTGCACAGGGCTACAGAAGCTTGGGCTTGCATGATCTGGCAAGGCATTTGGGCTTTATTTTGAAAGGGTTTTCTATATGGGAGTAATTGAGAGTTTTTAAAGTTCCTTCTAGCTACTATGCAAAGAATGAGTTTTAGAGGGCAAGATTGGCATCAGGGAGACTAAGTGAAAAGGTACTGTGGTAAGGCATGGAAGTGGCTTGGGCTAATGCAGTTAGCAGTAGAGACGGTGACAAGTGGATGAATATTGGATATATTTTGAAGACAGAGATGACATTCTTGCTAATAGATTGGAATACAGAATAGGAGAAAAAAGGGCTTCAAGAAGGAGCAACTGTAGCTAGACTAATAAAGAAGAAAAGAGATAAGACTCAAATAAACACAATCAGAAATGATAAGGGACAGATTGCCACTGACCCCGCAGAAATACAAACAACCATGTCAGAGAATACTGTGAACACCTCTATGTACATAAACTAGAAAATCTAGAAGAAATAGATAAGTTCCTGGACACATACACCCTCCCAAGACTGAACTAGTATGAAATTGAATCTGTGAATAGACCAATAATGAGTTCTGAAATTGAGGCAGCTATAAACGGTCTACCAACCAAAAAAAGCCTGGGATCAGATGGATTGACAGCTGAATACTACTAGAGATACAAAAAAGAGCTGGTACCATTTCTACTGAAATGACTTCAAAAAATTGAAAAGGAGGGACTCCTCCCTAACTCATTCTATGAGGCCAGCATCATCTTGACACCAAAACCTGGCAGAGATATAACAGAAAAAGAAAACTTCAGGCCAATGTCCTTGGTGAGCATCAATGCAAAAATTCTCAATAAAATACTGGAATCCAGCAGCACATCAAAAAAGTTATCCACCACAATCAAATTGACTTTATCCCCAGGATGCAGGGTTGGTTCAACATATGCAAATCAATACATGTGATTCATCACATAAACAGAACTAAAGACAGAAACCGCATGATTATTTCAATAGATGCAGAAAAGACCTTCGATAAAATTCAGCATCCCTTCATGTTAAAAACTCTCAATCAACTAGGTATTGAAGGAACATACCTCAAAGTAATAAGAGCTATATATGACAAACCAACATCCAGTATCATGCTGAATGGGCAAAAGCTGGAAGCATTCCCCTTGACATCCAGCACAAGGCAACCTTGCCCTCTGTCACCACTCCTATTCAACATAGTATTGGAAGTTCTGGCCAGGGCAATCAGGCAAGAGAAAGAAATAAAAGGTATTCAACTAGGAAGAAAGGAAGTCAAATTATCTTTGTTTGCAGATGACATGATTCTACATCTAGAAAGCTCAGTCGTCTCAGCCCAAAAGATTCTTAAGCTGATAAGCAACTTCAGTCTCGGAATACAAAAATCAATGTGCAAAAATTGCTAGCATTCCTATACACCAACAACAGGCAAGCAGAGAGCCAAATAATGAATGAACTCCCATTCACAATTGCTACAAAAAGAATAAAATACCTAGGAATATAGCTAACAAGGGAAATGAAGGACTTCTTCCAGGAAAACTACAAACCACTGCTCAAAAAGAAATCAGAGCAAGACACAAACAAAAGGAAAAACATTCCATGCCCATGGATAGGAAGAATCAATATCATGAAAATGGCCATATTGCCCAAAGTAATTTATAGATTCAATGCTGTTCCCATTAAACTACCATTAACATTCTTCACAGAATTAGAAAAAAACTATTTTAAAACTCATATAGAACCAAAAAAGAGCCTGAATAGTCAAGACAATCCTAAACAACAACAACAAAGCTGGAGGCATCACACTTCCTGACTTACAACTATACTAGTAATTTCTAACTATACTAGTAACTTACAACTATACTAGTAACCAAAACAGCATGGTACTGATACAAAAACAGACACATAGACCAATGGAACAGAATAGAAAACTCAGAAATAAGACTGCACACCTACAACCATTTGACCTTCAGCAAACCTGACAAAAACAAGCATTGGGGAAAGGATTGATTCCCTATTTAATAAATGGTGGTGGGAGGACTGGCTAGCCATATGCAGAAAATTGAAACTGGACCCTTTCCTTACATTATATACAAAAATTAACTCAAGATGGATTAAAGACTTAAATGTAAAACTGAAAACCATAAAAACCCTACAAAAAATCTAGGCAATACTATTCAGGACATAGGCACAGGCAAAGATTTCATGACAAAAGTGCCAAAAGCAATTGCAACAAAAGCAAAAATTGACATGTGGGATCTAATTAAACTAAAGGGCTTCTACACAGCAAAAGAAACTATCATCAGAGTGAACAGACAACCTACAGAATGGGAGAAAATTTTTGTAGTCTGTCCATGTGACAAAGGTCCAATGTCCAAAGTCTACAAAGAACTTAAAGAAATTTACGAGAAAAAAAAAAACAAACAATCCCATTAAAAAGTGGGCAGAGGATATGAATAGACATTTCTCAAAAGAAGACATACACATGGCCAACAAAAATATGAAAAAAAGCTCAACATCACTGATCATTATAGAAATGCAAATCAAAACCACAATGAGATGTCATCTCATGCCAGTCAGAATGGCCATTATGAAAAAGTAAGAACACAACAGATGCTGGCAAAGTTACAGAGATAAAGAAATGCTTCTACACTTTCAGTGGGGGTGTAAATTAGTTCAACCACTGTGAAAGACAGTGTGGCGATTCCCTAAAGTTCTAGAACCAGAAATACCGTTTGACCCAGCAATCCCATTACTGCTTATATAACTAAAGGAATATAAATCATTCTATTATAAAGATACATGAACATGTATGTTCACTGCAGCACTATTCACAATGTCAAAGACATGGAATCAACCCAAATGCCCATCAATGATAGACTGGATAAAGAAAATGTGGTACATATACACCATGGAATACTGTGCAATCATAAAAAGGAATGCAATCATGTCCTTTCCAGGGGCATGGATGGAGTTGGAAGCTATTATTCTCAGCAAACTAAAACACAAACAGAAAACCAAACACCACATGTTCTCACTTATAAGTGGGAGCTGAATGATGAGAACCCATGGACACATGGCCGGGAACATGGACACATGGCAGGGTGCCTGTCGGGGGTGGGGTAGGGAGAGGGCGAGCATCAGGGATAATAGCTAATGGATGCTGGGCCTAATACCTAGGTGATAGGATGATCTGTGCAGCAAACCACCATGGCACACGTTTATCTATGTAACAAACCTGCACAACCTGCACACATACCCCTGAACTTAAAAGATGAAGAAAAAAAAAGAGCAACTGATTTCATGGTAGTGTTCATGTGTTTTCTGGTTAACACTGGCTTTCTGGAGAAAAAAAGTGTGTATATTTGTGTGTATGTAGGTTGTGTTTATACACACACATGTATGTATGTGTATAAATATATGCATGTGAGATATATATAGAGAGAGATATATATGTATGTATAGATATAGATATAGATATATATGTATAGATGGAGGCATCACACTTCCTGACTTATAATTTACAAATAATAGTAAAAGAGACACTGAATGCTTTTGTTGATTTTTGCTACCTACAGTGGTAATTGAAGAACAAGTATAGTTCCAACAAGAATATTTTCATTTGCATTAACAAGTAAAGACAACAGTGTAAAAGGGAGACATGTTGGAGTTTCATATTCCTTTGTCAATAGTTTTTGAATACTAGACTTACATTTCTTCATTTTATGTGTGTTTGTGCTATTTGCAATGTAACAGCACAATTTGAAGTTTCATCTGCATTTTAATTTTCTCCATTAATTTCTTAAGTCTGGACCTTAGGTAAAGAAAAAGGCAGTAAACTTTTCCTATAAAGGGCCAGAGAGTAAATATTTTAGGCTTTTGGCCCAAAGACAACATGTAAGCAAATGGCCCTGGCTGAGTTCCAATGAAACTTTGTTTACAAACACAGACAGCTAGCCACTGGGCCTGTAGGTTGCCCACCCCTAGTCTAGACAGCCTACAGAACAATAAATCAAGCCCTGATATTGCATTTCCTGATTTCTGTAGTGTTAATACGCCCACTATGGCCAATGTCAAACCATTACCAATGACATCATGAAGCACAGAGTTCTAACTTCTCTCTTTGGGCTGCCGTCTTCATACAAGTTCCTCATCACTGCAGTGTTTCAAGTAGAGACTGGATTAGTAGTCACTGAGTTGTGGTATAAGGCTGTGGGAATTTTTTTTTTTTTTTTTGAGACAAGAGTTTCACTCTGTTGCCCAGGCTGGAGTGCAGTGGTGCCATCTCGGCTCACTGCAAGCTCCACCTCCTGGGTTCACGCCATTCTCCTGCCTCAGCCTCCCGAGTAGCTGGGGCCACAGACGCCCACCACCACGCCCAGCTAATTTTTTGTGTTTTTAGTAGAGACGGGGTGTCACCATGTTAGCCAGGATGGTCTCGATCTCCTGACCTCGTGATCCGCCCACCTTGGCCTCCCAAAGTGCTGGGATTAAAGGCGCGAGCCACCGTGCCAGGTCCAAGGCCATGGTTTTTAAACTTGGTGACTTTAAAAAATAAAATGCATATTCTTGGTACCCAAACTTTAGAGATTCTGGTTCAGTAGGTCTGGAGTGGGTCCCAGCAGTCTGTTTTAATTTTGCTTTGTTTTGTTTTAGGCCCCTTAAGTGATTCTGATACAATTGTGGCCTGTAGTCTGGGAACTCCTAGGATAAAGAGATTTTCATTAAATGCCCTTACCGTGTTTGTCACAACTATAACTCTCCTGGACTTTTCACAACTAACATGTTTTAACAGTATGAAAATACTAAGCAGCTTACAGGCTTTTTTTTTTAAAACTTATTTTGTTTTCGTGTTTTTGTCATGTTTCCTTTTTCTTTAGTTGGGCATGATTTTAGAATTTATTTTGCTGGATAGTCTATCTTGATTTCAAAGTATTCTTTCTAAAGCATTTTAATTTTTTTCTTCCTCTTATTGAACTGAATTCATATTAGCTAAAAAGATGATCCATGCTGTGCATTTATACATTTCTGTAAGGCTTAAATTCTGTGGGTTTAGGAAGTATGATTTTCCTGACTTATATATGACAAATATTGAAGTAGCTGGATTTGTCTTGCTAGAAGTCTCAAGATATGAATTAATGGAGATAACTCAGACAATTTTTTCTAACGTGCATTACTTGCTGGAATGTTTTCTTTTTTCCTAGATTAACAGAAAATGTTACAAAATAAACTTTTATTTGATTTCTGTATTTTAAGATTTATTGTCTAGAGTTTTTTGCTAGAATTGTTTATGATCTATACCTCTTTCAGTTACTTCCCTGTTCGTATTATTGAAAATGTTCAATGTGCAAAAGGAGTGTATTTAATAATTTTCCTAACTATTTTTTATGACTCGAAGGTATCAGTTTATGTTGAAAGAAAGTAATGAAAAATAGGTGGGAATTGAACAATGAGAACACTTGGACACAGGAAGGGGAACATCACACACCGGGGCCTGTCATGGGGTTGGGGGAGGGGGGAGGGATAGCATTAGGAGATATACCTAATGTAAATGACGAATTAATGGGTGCAGCAAACCAACATGGCACATGTATATATGTGTAACAAACATGCATGTTGTGCACATGTACCCTAGAACTTAAAGTATAAGAAAAAAAATAATAAATTAAAAAGAAAGAAAAATAGATTACGTGTAGTTGTAATACCTAATAATCCTTACTGGAAAGAAAGGTGTTAAATAGATATATGGTTGTCATAACACTAAAGTAAAACTTGAGAAAGAAAATTTTGTGGGTTTTTTCTTTTTCTTTTTTTGCGTTGTGGTTGCTTTAGGAATTATTCTACTGCCCTCTAATGGTTGTGATCAGATTTCTTTCAAAATTGTCCTGACAAACGATTTCTCTTGCTAATTCAAGATTTAGTTATTAGTACCATGTCTTTTATAGCTGATGTGCCTATATTTGTCTAATTAATGTCATACATAAATGTATTTCATTATATTCAACTGAATAATTTTCCAACATACATGCCAAATAATTACTACTGTGGCTTTTAATGAGCTCTAAAAATACATTAATTCTAGCGTTTAAGTTTCTTAGTACTTAATGAAGAAAAATACTGTTCCAAAATCCATAAGTATATTCTTGAAACTTGGGAATTCCTGCTATTGCAAAATAGATGAATTGTTCATTTGTAGTTAGTTTTGTTAATGTTAAAATTCCCTTCCTTTTTACTCTAGCTAGATGAAAACAATGTAAATCTTGTAAAATTAAAAATATTATGAAGACAGACTGTATAAAACAGGACTATTTTGATATCGCTGCATACATATTATGCAAACATTTCTTGATTTTGTATATATTAAATTTTGTTTAGTGAATAATGTATACAAGTGCTCAAATCTGCTCTCTTGTGAATATGAGAGATGTTTGCTATAGATTCGGTGACGTGCTTTTCCAAACCTGAATTCAGAATGCCTATTCTTGATGAAACCTTTCTGAAATATAAAGAAAGACTTTATTTGTCAGTAATGTACTTAACTATGTTTTGAAAACAGCAGAATTAGGTGAAATTAGGACTGGGCCAGGTAATCTAAGACATTTGGTCATCATAACACTAAGGAAAACCTGCAAAAAAAGGAGAGGGGATTGATTATTATTTGCATTGTGGTTGATAAGAACTAAGTATTTGCATGTAATTTTCTTATTCTGCTGCCAAATGGCAATGACATTTACTTCTACAACCTCAAACAAACATGTAACCAAACAAAAACACATTTAAGTTCTAAGGAGTGTTATTTAACAAAACTCCACTCAAGAAATTCAGTTGATCATTCACTCAACCATCAAGTGCTTATTTCTTGCCAGGACGATGAGAAACAACCAGGAGGGAGGTTGGAACAGGGATTTTTGGAATTGAGAAGGAATAACTAAAAAGAATATTTAAATTATGTCAAAGGAAAACAAAGTGTTGTTTCCTTTAGAGATCATTTAAGGCACTTTGTCTGCTATTAACAATTACCAATTCCTCTTAACTACTCGAGTCCACGTGCAGTGGCTTCCCAGGTGAATTCTGTTCATTATCATGAGACTATGTTATGAAATAGGTATCATGGGCTCTTCTCTAATCTACTTTTGTTTCAGGTAAATATCAGATTCATTTACTGCATCTTTTTCTGTAAGATAAGCAAGCAAACAAACAAACATAGAAAAGGATCCTTACCTACTTAGAACCACTAAACCCCAGGAGAATAAAGATGCCTATTTTCTCTTAACCCACAGCTTTGTCAATATCAGCTTCCATGAAGACTAAACTCTGTCAACCTAATCCTATCTGTTTAGTGTTTTTGGCTCTTTGGACTGCTCCCATTCTTACCTCTGCTCGTTCTGTCAGTGTGTTTCAGTATTTTCACCACTGTCGTGGCCTTTGTTTTTCCAACTCTTTCTGCCTCTGGTGAATCTCTTCCTTCCACCTCCCCCTATAATTCTCCTTCTTCATCCTTTTGAATGATCAGGCCTTGCTCATCTCTGTATCCTCAGGGTTTAGCACAGGGCTTAGCACGTGATTAATGAAGCTTAGGAGACCCTTGTTCAGTTCATAGAACGTAGGATGCTGGCCCAAGATCTTCAAACTGAAAGTGGTGAACAATTTTGCCACTCTCTTTATCTGTTATAACACAGGTATGATAGATATAATCCCCTATATATTTTTACTTATAGCCTGTATTCTTAAAGTGATTTTGACCTTTTCAAATTACTTTACCATCCTTTGTCCCACTGGATTTGAATCTCACATGCCTATGGAGAAAGCAAGGGAGTTATTATTATCCCATATTACAGTTAAGCAAATTGAGACAGAGATTAAGTAGTTTTCTTTGTCTCTATGAGTGACAGAGCTGAGACTAGAATCTGCACTGTAGTTCTATATGAAGTGGAGTATAAATATCCTTCCCAAACTATAGATATATAAATTACATATATATACACACACACACACATAAACTATATATACATATCTATAGACACACAGTTTTTGCATAAACATATATATGCACTTACTCAAACATAGTTTTTTTTTTTATAGAAACATAGCAGTCTAGAAGTATGTTCCTGTTTGGCTTCAGTGTTTTGTATAGACCCTAACAGTCATGTACTTACTATTCAGACTTGAAAAGGCTGTGGATCTAAAGATTGTTTACTAGTTACTGAGAGACATCTCCTGCATTGAATTACTTTGGTAGATGCTCTTTGCAAAGATCAGATGTGTTTGGCACCATACTACATGTTTCATTGAGTAGAGAGAAGGAAGATGAAATGACGTAATTAATTATAAGACCAGCCTTAAGATTTCTATGCTTAAAGAGCTATTCAGCCCCAGGGAATTACTTCAAGTCCGAGGCTGGGATGAGTTTCTTAACTTAATTCCCACTGCTTCTTGCCCTAATGAAGTTCTTTTTTAACAAAGTGAGGAGCATTTCTGGTGCTCTAGATAAGAAATCAGAATGTGGCCTATTTACTTATTTTAGTGAGAAGAGGGAGCAGTGAAGGCGACAAAGAGGTATACCTATTTAGAACGACGGGTAATGTAATGATTTATCCGACAGAATTATCCCCCAAATAATTTGTCCCTGAAGAGACTTAATATTTGTTTTACTCTTAGGTAGTAAGACCTGAAAGCTCATTATGATCCCTGCACAAACCAGTGTGGTCTCAGGACTCTAACTTGCAATGACTTATGTGAAAATCTGTCAGCAACACTGAGCCAAATGCAGAAAACAGTTGCCTTGCTGATTGTATTTAAAACTCAAAGCAGAGTCAGCCAATAGAGCCAAAACTGTTACTTAGCTGAAGTTAGGTTTTTTCTGACACTGCCCAACTTCTGTTATTTCCTTCTCTGCTTTCATGGTGTCACTTTCCTATCCTCTCATGCTCTCTAATTGCCCAGAGCCCATGCATAGGCCTGCCTGCATTGACAGTACTCTCTGCTCTGAACCACACAACTGCTCACAGCCATCAAAACCTCCTCTCATTTAGACTGTCGGTTGAAATATGACTCGAAAGCATTTTATACTCAAGTGTACTGAGGAGCTAAGGTTCAAGCATGGTTCATTGTGGTCTTCTTTCTTCTTCCCTTCCTCCTCACTTCCTTTCTTCTTTCCTTTAATTTGTTTTTTACAGGGAACAAGTATTTAATGACAGTAAATCAATCCGAATAATTTAGGTTATACTTCAATAATAATGACCAACAAATCTCAGTGGCTTCAGCTAACAAAGGATTACTTCTCATTCCAAGTCAGGTTATCAGGGTCCCTGTGGTCACTCAGGGACCCAGGGAGCCAGGCTGGGGAGCATCCCTGTTCAAACATTGCCACTTGCTGTGTCAAAGGGAAGAAAGCTCTAGAGGGACTCACATCAGCAATAAATGCTTTGACCTGGACATGACACATCTTGAGGGGTCCTAGGAAGACTGGAGCAATGTTGACTGTCTTCATACTCATTCCTCTTTGATCCCTAATAACGAACACAGTACTGGGTACAGCAAAGACAATAAATGTTTATTAAAATGAAATCATTTCCAGAGACTCTAGAGTCCTTGGGGTTTGCCTTGGGCTGTCTTAGACTAAAATAGATAACAACCCATAAAGTTTAGACTAAAATAGATAACAGAACCCATACAATTTAGACAAAAATAGATAACAGAACCCATAAAGCTGGAAGACGTCCAAACTTAGTCTAGTGTCCCTGAGACACTAAAGATAAAAGGAATCCAAAGCCTTTTGAATCAGTCTGAGAAGAATAGAGTTCCAGGATGATCATTCACGGCCTGGTCAGTTTCATGAATATCATATTCCCTCTGATGATTCAAGGAAACAGCTGTCATACAGTTATTCCTCTTCTGCTGTTTTGTGCATGGTGTTATGCAATAAATATTTATTGTCTGACTCATATGTGGACAATCATGACTTATAATCAGTTTGTGGAATCTTTAAATATCATAGAAATGAAAACTGTAAGGTTTTGGACAAAACAGTCACTTTTCTGTGTGGTGGTATAGTGGAGTTTTTTTAAACTCGCATTTCATTCATATACATCCAACCAAATATACACAGGGAAAAAGAGAAAAAAAGAAAAAAGAATGAGATGTACAGCCCAGGCACCTCAGCCTGCTATTCCATTCAC
Source organism: Nomascus leucogenys (assembly GCF_006542625.1). Taxonomy (NCBI): domain Eukaryota; kingdom Metazoa; phylum Chordata; class Mammalia; order Primates; family Hylobatidae; genus Nomascus; species Nomascus leucogenys. The sequence goes on along the minus strand of NC_044402.1, from coordinate 96,596,013 downwards.
CAAGCTTATATGCCTCTATGAAGGGTGTGATTCTAAAACCTCAGTCTGTTGTAATCTGAGTTAAGTGTGATGGTCAGTGAGAGCAGCTCATTCCATTGCATGTCCTTCTAGTATAGAAATGTATGGCAAGCATTTTTCCATGCAACCTGGCCCTTAAGTGTATACTGGTTGTGTCATCTGGCACTCACTCAGAGAGCCAATAACCTAGTCCAATACTGGGGGAGAAACTGGCTATGTCAGGGCTCTCTGTAAGGCGGCATATTCATCTCCAGTGTAGTATAATTTTGACTGTATGTTTCTTTCCTAAAACCAGCTTCAGGATTTAATGGCCCATGTGCAGTGAGACTCCACAACATGTATGTTCTTTAGTAAATTAGTTCAACCATTGTGGAAGACAGTGTGGCAATTCCTCAAAGATCTAGAACCAGAAATACCATTTGACCCAGCAATCCCATTACTGGGTATTTACCCAAAGGAATATAAATCATTCTGTTACAAAGATACCTGCACATATATGTTCATTGCAGCATCATTCACAATAGCAAAGACATGGAATTAACCCAAATATCCATCAATGACAGACTGGCTAAAGAAAATGTAGCATATATACACCATGGAATGCTATGCAGCCACGAAAAGGAATGAGATAATGTCCTTTGCAGGAATGTGGATGGAACTGGAAGCCACTATCCTCAGCAAATTAACACAGGAACAGAAAACCAAACACCACATGTTCTCACTTATAAGTGAGAGCTGAACAATGAGAACACATGGACACAGAGAGGGGAACAACACACACTAGGGCCTGTTGGGGAGTGGGACTGGGGGAGGGAGAGCATTAGGGAAAAATAGCTAATGCGTGCTGGGCTTAATACTTGGGTGATGGGTCGACAGGTACAGCAAACCACCGTGGCACACGTTTACCTATTTAACAAACCTGCTCATCTTGCACATGTACCCCAGAACTTCAAATACAAATAAAAATTTAAAAAAGAGAACTAGACACCAGCTGTGGAGACTGCCTTACCTTCTGTAGTCTTTATGTTTCATTTTGTTCAAGATATTTTGCTCTGTCTGCTGTTTCCATACATGGGTCTAGAGTTCTGTTGAAGCCTATATATGCATTTCATTACTTATTGAAAGATTAGCCATACCCATGTGTAGTATTTCTGGTGCTTCTGCATGTCACAAGTGGGTTAACATTGGTTCTCCATTCTTTTCTTTAGAGTGCCTACCGCATGTTTACAAACAACACGTGTTTGAAGCACATGATCACCAAAGTCCGGAGGGACACCCACCACTTTGAACGCTACCAGCATAACCGGGACCTTGTGGGATTCCTCAACATGTTCGCGAACAAACAGCTAGAGCTGCCGCGGGGATGGGAAATGAAACATGATCACCAGGGCAAGGTAACACGAGGGAGATGCCTCAGGGAGTGCCAAATGCCTGTGGGCTGCTTGTGGCTTCCACACTTGGCCCTACCCTTCAAGTGAGGGCCAAGGCTCTTTGTGAGGTGAAACATTCCACCTTCTGTTCAAGTGAAACCTGGACAGCAGGTTGTTTGTGACCACAAACAGTGACTGTGCCATTCTGAAGTCATGGAGGGAGCGCAGGGAGGGCTGTGAGACTGGCAAAGCATTCGCTTCTCCCTGGAAACTCTCATACCTGTCATCTCTCTCCATGCTCTGCTGATTAGAGAAAAGGGTTTTCAGGCAGTGGCTTCCTTCTCCCTAGTGATACAGCTTGTGTTGTAGATATTTGAATAAAAAGTTGTGGTATTGTTTGGAGAAGGTGGCTAGGAGGTCACTAAGCAAGCAACTGCGTGAGGTGTGTCTTTGTAACACTGTCTGGGCTTGGGCTTCAGTCGTACTGGTTCAGAACTGTGATCTTGTTAGCACATTAACCAAAACTCACTGATTGATTAATTTATGACAAGAAATATGTAACTGTGCAACACAGGCCAGAATAGCTACATCTGTACTTCCTCTGTAGGTGGATGAACCAGAAAGCCTGGTTACAATCAGGAAGTCGTTCTATGAGTACGAAATCAGAATGAGAAAGTTAGTGCTTGTTATAAGGTGACCCTCAGCTAAGATTTAATTTTTATTTAACTCTTATGTAGTACCTACTGTGAACCATGAACTGTTTAAGCTCTTAAGGTCCTCACCACAACTTTGATAAAGCAGTACTATTATTATTGCCATTTACAGATAAGCAGCTCCATGTCCAGAATGGTTCAGTGACTTGCCTGACATCACAGAGACAGGCAGTGGCTGAGCCACTCTGTAGGCCAGCCAGGCTGGTTCCAGGAACGTACTTTTAACCATGACATTATGCTCTGCAAGTATTGAGTAACCAACCTCAGTTTCTCTGTCTATAAAAAGTCTGGGAATATGTGACTTGAAGCGTAGGGAAAATTAAAATGACATGATATTTAAAGTATTTAACAACCCTTGGAGTGTTTGTTCGACAAATATTTATTGAGCACCTAAGCAAAATAGGTAAGCCAACTACTTTGTAGAACTGCCATTCTCATGAATGCAGCATTCATGTCTCAGAGACAGGCAATAGACAAATAAATAAACATACTATTCTTCGTATGCCAAGAGCTGATTAATGCTATGATTAAAAATAACACAACAAATGAGATCTAGTAAAAGACAGGAATGGAGAATGTTATTTCATATAGGGTGGTTGGGGAAGGTGTCACAGATAAGGCCATAGGTGAGCAGATACCTGAAAGAAGTTAAGGAGTAAAGTATATCAACGGTCAAGGCAAATGGAACACGTAAAGTACTCAGTAAATGCCATTTACCCCCCAAAGTTCCCTCTAGCAGAGGGAACTTTACCACAATAGCCTCTTACTTATCCTGAACTCAGCTTCCAGCAATATTACCTGAGAACCTATGAGCAGTCAAAATGGTTGTTACAAAATGCATGTATTTTAATGCATGGGAGGAGCCCTCAAACTCTCATTGAAACTACTGACTTTATTTCTGCAAATGTTTTTAATAAACCTCTAATTCCCAGCCAAGAGAAGATTAGAAGTGGCAAGCATGAAGTTTAGGAGAGATGAAAGAGAATTGGGCTTGTGATTTTGTCCCTGGACCACAAGTAAAATGACACTGAATTAGAGTCAGATGGGCATGACAGAGAAGCCTTTTCAGAACACTAAGCTGGAAGCAGGGACACCAGGGGAAGATATGGCTTTGCTGGTACTACATTTGGTTCAACAGCCTGAGAGCCCAATGTCTGTAAATGTTCCATTGGATGGAAGGGCATAGGTGGTCCAAGTAAGGACTTTGAAAAATACTGGTAGTATTATACCGGGGTATAAAAGAGTAGTACCCCACCAAGAATTCATCTGTTTTCAGCTCTAACAAGATTTTACCTGGAATCATGAATGAGGAGCTATGTTCATTAGAGAATCAGAGGTCCAGGGAAAACCCAAGTTAAGATAATGGATAGTGCTTCATCTGTTTCTGCTCTGTGTTGAGATTTAACTTGTTAAGGCAGGGGTTGGTCCCTTCTTGCCAGTCATAACTTGCCAGACACACTTTAGGAGAGAGGTTCTTTTACTAACCCCTGAACCTTGAAAACAGTTTCAATTACATATAGGATACTATTGAAGAAGAGTTGTAATGTATTCTTAAGAACAAGTTCTGTCTCATAGCTTTTATAAAAGTTTTGGTGGTTAAACAGGAGTAAACATTATCTCAACCATGTTCATAACATGACTATCCAAAACATCCTGTTCTCTAGGGATGTTTTTACCAATCTGGGTGTTACAACTTGAAGTTGGCATTGTATAGAACCCTGAGTGTAAGCTGGTAGAGAGCTGACCTCATAATCTGCTGCTGGCTTTTACATTAGAATCCTGTTTGGGGTGAAAGATTTGAAGGACCCCTGCCTTGTGGACAAGACAGATTAGCAGGCAGACCCAAAAGCTTATCACTTTAGCCTGATCTCTCTCTGTCGTGCATTAAGAACTTAATAAGATTTTTAGCTAAGCTGGACACCTTAACTAAAGCAGGTTTATCTCCGTGTGATTCTCCCATGTAAGTTTCTTTCCAAGTGACCAGCTTCCAGTAGATTAAAATAACTTAAAGGAACATTCAGGGAAGCTGGTGCTCGGTCTCTATTTGGCTACTCTGCTTTGGGCTGCATGTTAGGAGTCCTGTCTCCTGTCTTATGAATAGGTAGCTAATAGGTTTTCTGTCAACCTTGGAATTTTAGCCCCTTTTAATTGAATTTAATAATATTTATTTTAAGAGACAGGATCTTGCTATGTTGCCCAGGCTGGAGTACAGTGGCTATTCACAGACGTGGTCCCACTACTGATCAGCATGGGAGTTTCAACCTGTGCCATTTCTAACCTGGGCTGGTTCCTCCCACCTTAGGCAACCTGGTGATCTCCAACTCCTAGGAGGTCACCATATTGATGGGGAACTTAGTGTGGACACCTGATTGGCATAGCACACTGTAGTCCAGAACTCCTGGGCTCAAGCAGTCCTCCCACTTCAGCCTCCCAAGTAGCTGGAACTATAGGCACGTGCCACCCTGCCTGGCTAGCCCCTTTTAAAAATGAGTTGCTGTGCTTCTAGAACATTTGAAGGGAGAAAACATTTTTCGTGTAATGCAACATCAAAGCTATTAACTATTATGAAGTTATTTTCCCACAGTGATGACTGATTTCTAGAGTTGATATGAAACAGGATGTCCATATCCTCATCTGCATGAAAGGAAATGGTTCTTAACAGAAATGTTCTCAGGCTGAAATTTACCTCCATCTCCTCTTCTCTAGTGTAACATCTTCCTTTCGTGTTTTCACTTATTTAGTCATTCAGCAACACTTCGGAGGTGTGTACCATTGTGCTTACAATGATAAAAATTTACCACTTAATGTAGTATTCTGGAGCATGTAGCATTGCCCCTGGGCCAGACACTAGTTCATTTAGGGCTCACAGCAGCCTGGAGATGGGTGCTATTTTTATCCACATTATATAGAAGAGGAAACTGAGGCAAAGCATGATTACGTGAATTGACCAAGGTCAATTAGTAAGTGGTGGAATTGGATTTGAACCCAGGCAGTCCAGCTCCAGAGTCTGTGCTCCTCTCCTGCCTCTCACCAGTAAGGAGGGTGAAGGGATAGCATCAGCAATTATAATGAAGATGGCAAAGGTTTGGCAGGATGCTGTGGGAGCCTCCTGATAATTTATAAGTTAGGTATTATTATCATTCATAATTTACTGAAATTTAGAGGTAGAAGTAGGGATCTATATAGAATAGTAACTAAAAAGTTTCATCAGTTTGGCATTTCATGAAAATAATACAGATTTGTTAACTGATGAATCCTTACTCTTATAGGAAATACATGATGACTTATAAGGGATATACTGTAGGATTCATGTCAGCATCCTATTCCTCCTCTTAAGGAACTGCTGGTCTCCCTTAACCATGGTGGTCTGAGAGAATGGCATTTTCACAGCAGGGTTTCTTTTTGGTGTTACAGTTCTTTGCTGTCCGTGTTGTTTTGATCACTGCAGGGTAGTCTGGCCTGGGCTGTTTGCTCCTGCCTTACACCTGTATAATGACATGGAATGTTCTCTGTTTCTCTATGATGGGTGCTCTGATACTGTGGTGTCTGAGTGGTTTTGTTCTCTTGCTGTATCAGTGGACCTCTACTCTGGTGGTTGTATTCTCCATCAGGCATGATCATGAAACTAGGGTTTTAGAAACATCCTTGAAAGCCAAGTAACTTAGAACTGGAACTGAAAGCAGATCCACACATTGGCACAAAATCATGTACTTCCTGTGTAAAGCCACTAACCATCCCTTTCCTAGACATTGCTATTTTACCCTAAATGCCTCTTCTTTGAATTATAAAAGAATGTGTGCCTGTATACATATGTAACAAACCTGCATGTTGTGCACATGTACCCTAAAACTTAAAGTATAATTTAAAAAATGGTAAATAAAAAAGGATGTGTGCCTTAGCACTGGTATGTGCTATGCAAGGGTCCACTGTAGAATGACTTATTTATGGCATGAGATACCTGGAAAGTTTTCATAGTAACAGCAGTATTTGAGGTGAGCCTTAAATGATGGGTTGAAGTTTGGTTAAAAGAGATTTTGGAGGAGAGAAAAAATAGGAATGGGGTGGGGAAAACACCCAAAGGAAAGGCATAGAGACAGGAAAGCACCAGGTGGGTATTTCTGGTTCCTGTGAAGAAATAATGAGTGAATTTCAAGAGACACATATGAATTACATGAAATCAGTGGATGCTGTACTACAGAGAGTCAAACTGAGAGAATGCTACAAGATGACTTGGATAATGAGAAAACAAAATCGTGAAAGTTATTATTTCTCAAGTTTACATAATGGGCTTATTTGATTTAATTTTTAGAAAAAAAGTCTCTTTTTTAAAAAGTTCCTTTAAGATGTTAAATACGGACTATTTCCCCCTGCCTCTTTGCTTTAGACTCGCAAACAATATTAACCCAGGATTTTTTCCCCAGATTATTTTCTTTGGCCCTAAATCAAGATGCAAAGAAACTTTGAACTTTATAAGTGACATATCATAAATGTCATGAGATTTTAAAAAATAAAAATGTACAATGGGAACCATCTTCTTATTTAAAGTGAAATATCTTTCCCATAGTTTGTTGTGTTTTTCCCTGCAGAAATCATGTGTTACAATATCTCCCAGCTAAATTGGCTTCCATTTCTATGTCCAAGCTTTGTAACTCTAGAGGTTTTGACTTTGGGTGTCAGATTAGGAGTTTAAGTATTAGAATGGTCCAAATACTCATCTTTGAGAACCACAGCACATAGCAGTTATGGTTATGAGGACAGATTTTAGAACAGAGCAAATATTTGTAGGGTAGAAAGTACCACAGGCTGAGCCTATTTGAGAATTCTCATTTTACCAGACCCTAATAGCCTGTGTGGCTACAGTTGTTTCAGTAATGACCCAGACCCTGGTTTCAATCTTGCATGAAACTGATGGCAACTATTTACTGGGTGAAGTCCTATTTATCTCAGTGAGTAAAGTGCAACTTAATATTTGGAGGCCACAACTTATTATAATTTCAAAAGTCTCTTAGCAAGATAAATGCTACATTTTGAAAAATATGTTGTCTACTTGACCACCACATTTGTTACTTTTGTGACACATTTTTAATTGCTTGGAAACAACTAATACCTCTTGTGGTGGGTATCTGGTTTAATTACCTTAAGTTATGCAGCAATCTAGCTGTTGATGGAATTAAACTATAAAATGATAGATAGCACATGGTTTTTAAGGTCTATTTTAAAAGGTAAAAATATGTTAGAAAAAATTAATGCATAAGTATACATAGAAGGCAAATGGCAAAAATAAACTGTCTTGGGGTTATGTCTCTTTTTGAATGAGAAAATAGAGCAGAGATCAGTTTTATGAATAGATTTCTGAGTAAAACAGTAGACTCATGGAATCTTGAAGGAATTGCCTAAGTATAGAGATGGACTTTGCCTTTTCTTTTTTAACAGTTGTCTTTATGACCTGCATGGATTTAAATATATATATATATATTTATGACCTCCGTCTTAAAAAATATATATGTATGAGTATATGATTTCAACATTTCATGTTAATGCCCTTCTACTCCACCTAAAATGTGGTAATTTGGATAATTTTATTCCCAGTCTTCCACAGCTATAAGTTGGGAAATGTTGGACAATCAGCTGTCTGTGGCAGGTGGGGAGGAGGGCTGATTTGTAGCACTTACCAGTTTTGATGGTGTAAATTCCCCCAACATGGTCAATTACATGCTGTCAGCATCACATCAACCTGCTCACAGAATTCCTTAAAATTACAGTCTGCTCTCACGAGCTGGTACAAGCCATCTCCAACATAACACTGGCTCCCCTCTTACAGGTTGAACGCCTAAATACTGTCACTCCCAACATATAAAATACCACTCCCTTAGCTAACATTTTACATCAAAGTGTTGTACTTATATTGTACTTGTCCACATCTACTAACTGGCTGTTTTCAGGACTCTGGCCCAAGTACCACAAATCCCTGTTTCCTCTCCTAGCACCTTTAGAGCTACAGTCATAGCAGTTAAACGTAATACTTTTCTATAACCTTTTTTGTGACTGATACAGATGTCATGAAATAATTGGGACTACTGATTCCTTCAAAAGAACCAAGTTAGCATGACGATTTTTTTACTGAGGTTAAACTGTATCATTCAGCCCTTTTCATCTCCACTATTTGTGACAGAGTCTTTCTAAGACATAAAGTAGAGAAAATAATAGCATGTTTATTCCTTATAACTGAGGGAATCTTGGGGAAAGGAGCCAGGAGCTGAGAGGAGAGTTATAATTTGGAAGGAAGAGAATGGGTAAGTAAATACAATCTTTAAAAAATGAAAGTAGATTACAACGAGCCTTTTTTTGAGCACTCCTAAGACTGTGTAAGCTAAGACACCAGAATTTATAACAGATACAATACATAGTGCTTCTGGCTTATCAATTATTGTCCTTTCACTGTTTCCATAACTCTTTATAGAAAGAAAAATGGAAGATCGGATGTTCTGTCTTTCTGTAGCATAGTTACAAGCACTTTTTGTTTTATTTTGTTTATATAGCCTTTTACTATGTATTCCTTAGTGGCAAAATAGTAACTGGAAACAATTTCAAACTTCTTTAACTTAGATTTGTTGAGCCTGAGGTTGGTATTTCTTCATAAATAGTGGTGGCTTTTTCTTTTCTTAAAATAATAGAAGTTTTTTTTTAAAAAAAAAAAAAAAGAAAAAAGAAAGAAAGAATTGTGTAAAGAAAGAAATGTATTTTGTTTGGCTTCACTAAAATACCACTTGGCTCCAACTAGCCCATACTTCCTGACTCTGACTATGCCCCGAAGCAGTGAAAGGGTAGATGTTTTCAAAAATGAGATTCAAGTTTGTGTATTTGCATTCCTTTCAGCTTTTGAGTTGTTAGTTGGCCCAGCACTGTAAAGCTTGAGTGAATTTCCTTAATGAAACTTAGCATTAGGGAATCAATATTGTTCAAAATTTGCTTTGCTAGTAGCCAATGTGAAAAGGATCTGTTTTTCCATACAATTTCTTTTTTCATGTCTGCATTCTCGACATACTGTACTCTAGACAGTATTTATTAATACGTGGTAGATACTTTCATAAATAATTGCAGGCTATTCAAAAATTGTGACATAAAGTGATCCAAATTTACTAGGTCAGCTTCATTGCTGTGGGAAAATGATCCATTTTCCTGACATAATTGATATGTGTGTCACAAACAGAAATGGCATGCTTGGACTTTGCATGCTCTTCTCTTCGTTTTAAAGTAGAATCTATTTTTCACAATTCAGCTGTGACCTGAGTAATTTCCTTTATGTGAATAAAGCAAAGCACTGAGGAAACCTGTCCAAGGTCACACAGTGGGCCCAGAGTGGAGCCAAAACTCACACCAAGGGATTGCGCCTTAGAAGTGCTATATTCAGTCACTGCCCTAGCTGTGTGGCTTTGATGGAGGTCTTAATCGAGACTTTTCCCCTAAGTATTTGGCAGATGTAAAAAGCATGTGTAAACAATATACACATTCCATTTGACTCTGAAATAGAGCCCCTTGTGGGATACAAATAGGACCTATTCTCCACCCATGGCCATCCTTCCAACAGATTAGTGATGAGAATTGGGCGCGGTATGTAGAGCATGCTGTCTGGGATCAGTAGCAGTCTTTCCACTTGAAACTTTGCAGTGTTGAAACTGGTGAGGCCAAGCACTGTGAGTGGCTGTTACTGTCAGCCTCATTGAGTACATACTGAAATGTTTTCCTAAAATAAAGTATGATATAAGGTGTGAGGGGAGTGGGAAGAACATAAAAAGGAAAAGATGGTAGGCAGAAAGCAGAGTGGAAAAAAGGAGATGATGTATGAAAAGAAGAGAGGTGGGGAAAAAGATATTGCTCATTGGGCCTTGGGGTCAGACAGAAACATGGGTTCAAATCCCAGCTTGATAAGTTCCAACTGTACATTTCATTTAAATTGGGAATTGTATTCTAGCTGTATTAAAGGTGAATGATAGATATGTCATTATTCACCAAATAGGGAAGATCCCTACATATAATGGTGGTTTCTGGTTTTACTTTTAGAGAGACTGTCTTTCCTCTGCAGTGTGGAAACTTCACTGTTTCCACTGGGATTTGATTTGACTGTATTGTGGTGGAAAACCCATATACATTTTAACATACAAGACTGTATTCTCACCAGGCACGGTGGCTTATGCCTGTAATTCCGACACTTTTTGAGAGGCCAAAGCAGGTGGATCACCTGAGGTCAGGAGTTCAACACCAGCCTGGCCAACATGGTGAAAGCCCGTCTCTACTAAAAATACAAAAAATTAGGTGTGGTAGTGTGGGGGTGCGTGCCTGTAATTCCAGCTACTTGGGAGGCTGAGGCAGGAGAGTCACTTGAACCTGGGAGGCAGAGGTTGCAGGGAGCCAAGATTGCGCCACTGTACTCCAGCCTGGGCAACAGAGCAAGACTCCATCTCAAAAAAAAAAAAAGTGTATTCTCTCACATAAAGAAGTTGAGAGGTAGGCAGTCTAGGATTGACAGGGAGTTCATCATGTTGCAAGAGCCCCCAGCTCCTTCCAACTTTTTTTTTTTTTTTTGAGATGGAGTCTCGCTCTGTCACCCAGGCTGGAGTGCAGTGGTGCGATCTCTGCTGACTGCAACCTCTGCCTCCCAGGTTCACACCATTCTCCTACCTCAGCCTCCCAAGTAGCTGGGACTACAGGTGCCCGCCACCATGACCAGCTAATTTTTTGTATATTTTTAGTAGAGACGAGGTTTCATCATGTTAGCCAGAATGGTCTCGCTCTCCTGACCTCATGATCCGCCCACCTTGGCCTCCTAAAGTGATGGGATTACAGGTGTGAGCCACCGTGCCCAGCCGCCCCTTCCAACTTTTTGCTCAGCCATCCTTCATTTTGTAAACCAAAAATAAAATTCTAAGCCCCTCAACCATCTGAATGGACCCCTCCTCTCAGCCAAGGACATTCCAAAGTTAACCTAAAAAAGCTAGTTCAGGCCATGATGGAAGGTGGGGGGTTGGATATGCCTTGCAGCTAACCAGCGTTAACACCAACACACAGACCTTAAGACTGATAGAACAGAGCCTTTGAGTCTGATAAGAAATATTTACAGTCTATTCTCTCTGAAGCCTGCTACCTGGAGGCTTCATCTGCATGATAAAACCTTGGTCTCCACAACTGTTATCATAACCCAGACATTCCTTTCTATTGATTCCAGATCTTTAGATAATAACCAACTGCCAAACAGAAAATCTTTGAATCTCCCTATGACCTAGAACTGCCCCCACCCCTACTTCCAGTCGTCTCCCCTTTCCAGACTGAACTAACATATATCTTGCATGTGTTTTTGGTGCCTTAGCCCTCTCTAAAATGTATAAAACCAAGTCTACCTTGGGTAGACATTCTCAAGATCTCTTGAGGGCTGTGTCACAAGCCATTGGCCACTCATGCTTGGCTCAGACTAAATTTCTTCAAATATTTTACAGAGTTTGACTCTTTTCCTCAACAATCCCCATGGTTCAGTATGGCTACTGGAGCTCCACTATTAAATTTGTGTTTCAGAGGGTAGGATAGGTGAAGGACAGAATGAAGGATCACCTGTCCCTCATCAGGAGATTTCCCAGAAGTACCATGTTTTACATCTTACTGGTCAGAACTTAGTCTTGGCCACACATACTTACAAGGAGGCAGGTAACAAACATAGTTTTCACTGGTCCTCCTTCTTTTGAGCCTGTATGTGGTCTTTAGCAAGAAACATTGTGATCCTTAGGAAACCGTTTCAGAAAAGAAAACTATTATTTGTGAAAATAATAGGACCTCATATTTGAGGTGTCACAGGCAGCATGCTCAAAAATTCGTATGAACTATCTCAGTTAACCTTCCTTTAATGTAGTTATGATCCCCATTTAACAGGAAAAGAAACTGAGGTTTAAAAATTTTAACTAGTTTGCCCAAGGTGACATTGCTAGTAAGTAGCAAACTAGAGCTCAGAACCAGGCTTGTCTTTTTCCAGATTCGAAGCATTTAATCATTATGTTGCCTCCCACTTCTCAGTTTTTAACCTGGTACATTTACAATGGGATTTTTAAAATCTTCTGTTTGTGGTTTTAGGGTCTTTAGCTTCCCTCATTGTTTTTTTCCCCAATCTTAAGTATTTCGGTAAAAGAACACGCTTTTTTTTTTTTTTTTTTTTTTGAGACGGGGTCTGACTCTGTCACCTACCCAGGCTGGAGCGCAGTGGGCAGTGGCACAATCTTGGCTCACTGCAATCACCACCTCCCAGGCTCAAATGATCCTCTCACTTCAGCCTCCCAAGTAGCTGGGACTACAGGTGTCTGCCACTGCATGCCCGGATAATTTTTGAATATTTTGTAGAGACAGGGTTTTGCCATGTTGCCCAGGCTGGCCTTGAACTTCTGAGCTCAAGCGATCCGCCTACCTCAGCCTTCCAAAGTGCTGGGATTACAGGTGTGAGCCATCGCACCTGGCCCAGGAACATGCTTTTTAGCACTTGGTTAGTTAATTGTTAGTTGTCTCCTTGTATTTTGGTTGGAAATTCAAGTTTTTGGCAATTTGTTTTTATCTGAGCACCCTCTTTCTCCCAGGCACAGCCCTAAAAGCTATCGGGGATAACAGAGTGACTAAGATACAGTCACTACTCCCAAGGCTTTTGCAGTATAGTTCTTTTGAGAATGGATTTTAGACAAGCCTGTTAACATCACATTAGGCTATGACACTACATACAAATCATAGTTGACCTACATGTAGACACCCATTTGTCTTTATAATTACAAGTGCATCATTGTACCGTTAATGACCACCCATCCCTTCAAAACATTCCTAAGAAATTAGGTAAATAGGCCATTCTAATTTATGCTGTTTGTATTTTTCCCTTAAACAAGATGGTTAATAGGATTGTGTTAGTAATAAAAGCTTGTTACTCTCCATTTACATACAGAGGATATGGGTTTGGTTCTAATATGTATTATTTAAAAATAAGTATTAGCCACATCCATTGGTGCAAAATAATTTAATTGCTATTTTATGACATTTTGAATAGTGGCAGAAATAGTGGACAATTGTATTAGAAGCAGAAACCAAATGGGACCAATGTGACGTTTGGGGTCAGAACCTGTCAATGCAAGTCCACACAGGTTTTATCACTGGAGTACTTTTTACAAGACCTGAGAAGAAGGATGTTTCGCCCAAGGTTAGTAAGGAGGAAACATTACCCAGGATGTGAGGCTGATGACAAAATCTCACACAAAACCTTTATTTTTTTGCACCCAGAATTGGGTAGTAAGAGAAAGGACTGGGAAAGATTCCTGTTCTGTCCATTTTTCTGCTTTGTTTTCTGGTACATCCATTGCTTAAAGTTATTTCTTTATAAAGATGTAAAAATGTTTTCTATATGGGACCTGCCCCATTTCTTGATGATGTACAGAGTTCCATATGAAACATTCTGTTCCATAATGGGAAAATAGTTTCTAAATAGACATAAATATACTATCTGCCTCTGGCATTTGCCTAGATACCTTCATCTCTAGGTGTTAAGGTACTTTGTTAACTGAGCTCCATCGGTTTGAAAGGTCAGTTCTTTTTTGCCTGTTATTTGTCATACATCTTGTGCCTTGACACTTGGTTTATAGGTACTGAGTCTCCTGGCTCTCCTAATAGCCTCTTTCATCTTTGATGACCTAATTAACTATCTGATCATGGAAAACTTACAATTTCTAATTGTACTTAAGATAATGGGTTTCATTATTACCTTGAGTCAATTTTACTTTGAAAATTTACAACATTGGGCCCCTAAGGATAATGATAGATAGCACTTGTATGGTTTTAGAATTAAACAAACAGACCAAAAAATGCTTTGCTGCATTGTATTCCATCTTACTGCAATGCTGAGGTACATGGTTTATGCTCATTCATGATTTCATGTTACCAGAGATTCTGCCATGATCATGACAGACATGGCTTCCACTCTCCTAACACATTATGGGGGAGAAATGTTAGGAATGAAGGAGACATGTTTTCATAAGAAATATATAGCTCAGAGAACTTAAGTGACTTACCCAAAGTTCTAGACGGTATGTGATGAGTTTGTATGGGTGTGTAATGGGCGACTAAACTGGAAAGGCATGTAGGCAGACTGTTAAAGAGTAATGAAAAACTGACCAAAGAGTGGGGTTGTCTTTTCTGTGGACAATAGATAGCCATGAGAAGCTTTGGATTGGGGTGGTGATGTAATTGAAGTGTTTAGAAAGAATATTCTTATAGTAACGGGCCAGTTAAATGACTACAGTGATAGAGATGTGGAGCAGCTGAGAAGCCACCAGTCCCAAAATAATGGGGTGGTGTTCAGGCTGGGAGGGGACAAATAGAGGACACTACAGTGAGAAAATGAGAAGGATTTGGTGGCTTACTGTATAGAGAAGGTAAAAAGAAGAGAAGTCAGTCATGTTTAAAAGTTTCGGCCAGGTGCGGTGGCTCACGCCTGTAATCCCAGCACTTTGGGAGGCTGAGGCAGGCAGATCACAAGGTCAGGAGATCAAGACCATCCTGGCTAACACAGTGAAACCCCGTCTCTACTGGGTGCCTGTAGTCCCCAGCTACTCGGGAGGCTGAGGCAGGAGAATGGCGTGAACCTGGGAGGTGGAGCTTGCAGTGAGCTGAGATCACGCCTGGGTGATGGAGCGAGATTCTGTCTCAAAAAAAAAATTTAAAAAAAAGTTTCAAGGTGGTAAGAACTTTATAATAACCGCATATGACAGTAAGAGCTCAAAGACTATCAGTTAAGAGAAGCCCAAATGTCCATTCTTCTGGCTTCCTTCTCGGATCATATCTTTGGTGACTACCTCGTAGAGTATTTCCTAAAACCAGGCATAATGTTCCTTCCTGCTCTTTTCGATCTGGATCGCATCTAAGCTTGGCTTTCTCTAATCTGATCTGTCCTGTGTGGGTAAGGAGAAATTTCCCCAAAGATTGAAAATTATGAGAAAATAGAGCTAAGACTGTGACTCAGAAGTGAGTCTTTTCCTGGCCGTCTGATGTTATAAGTCAGCTAAGACATGTGAGCGGCGTGTATTTGACTCAGTGTATTGTATCCTAGGCGTTCTTTGTGGACCACAACTCCCGCACCACCACTTTCATTGATCCCCGGCTCCCACTTCAGAGCAGTAGACCCACAAGTGCGCTGGTTCATCGGCAACACCTGACAAGGCAACGCAGCCACAGTGCGGGTGAGGTGAGTCGTGCATTTTGGGGACTGACTTGTTGGTTGATAGAAGCTTCTAGTATGTGATGGTTTGAGGAATTTGATTGTTTTTTTTAAAGCATTTTTTCTTTTGTTTTTTTTATTTTTTTTGAGTTTGATTTAGAGGCTGAAAAGCTTTCGAATGTTGACAGGGCTTCTCTGGAAATACATACAGCCTAAATCACAAATTTAAAAAGGTAGGATATATGAAGCAAAACTGAAGAAATTTAAAATTTTTTGACTCAGAGGAAGATGAGAGGGTGTTGATAATGTACTAAAATGTTTAAGACAGGAAGATGATAAGCCCATTTACACACCCATTTTCAGCCTCACAGGAAGAAATGAATGTAACTTGGTTAAATATAGAGTTTCTTTATATATATATATATATATATTTTATTATACTTTAAGTTCTAGGGTACACGTGCACAACGTGCAGGTTTGTTACATATGTATCCATGTGCCATGTTGGTGTGCTGCACCCATTAACTCGTCATTTAGCATTAGGTATATATCCTAATGCTATCCCTCCCCCCTCCCCCACCTCATAACAGGCCCCAGTGTGTGATGTTCCCCTTCCTGTGTCCAAGAGTTCTCACTCTTCAATTCCCACCTATGAGTGAGAACATGCGGTGTTTGGTTTTTTGTCCTTGTGATAGTTTGCTGAGAATGATGGTTTCCAGTTTCATCCATGTCCCTACAAAGGACATGAACTCATCATTATTTTATGGCTGCATAGTATTTCCTGGTGTATATGTGCCACATTTTCTTAATCCAGTCTATCATTGTTGGACATTTGGATTGGTTCCAAGTCTTTGCTATTGTGAATAGTGCTGCAATAAACATACATGTGCATGTGTCTTTATAGCAGCATGATTTATATTCCTTTGGGTATATACCCAGTAATGGGATGGCTGGGTCAAGTGGTATTTCTAGTTCTAGATCCCTGAGGAATCGCCACACTGTCTTCCACAATGGTTGAACTAGTTTACAGTCCCACCAACAGTGTCAAAGCGTTCCTATTTCTTCACATCCTCTCCAGCACCTGTTGTTTCCTGGCTTTTTAATGATTGCCATTCTAACTGGTGTGAGATGATAGAATTTCTTAAGTAAAGTTTTCTATATTACATTAAAATATTCATCCAGGGATACAGGATTATGGAATCCTCACTAGTATTCTTTAAAATTAGGATATTTTTGAGAGAGTTGATTTATATACTTTATGTGCCTGGAGAAAAAGGGCTGAACTAAGAATTACTAAAAACTGCTCTACTTTACCGGTTTGCAGGGACCAATGGTAACCACATGAGGGCCCTCTAATATCCTAACCAAAAAAAAGGAAGAAATCTTGTTTCACTTCTTCCTTTTGCAGCTTCAATATATAAAAGAAATGTCTTAAGTCGTTTTCTTCTCCTTCATATGGGCTTATGATTTGATTATATACCATCACTTGATTTACATTGTTTCTGAAAATTCCCTTAGACAATAGAATTAGGATCCTTTAGCCACCTTTACATGCCTTTTCTGTGTCTATGTGCATGTCATATTTTCAGTATTATATTGTACATCAAATATGTTTGTAGCCATATATTTTGTTTAAGAAAAAACATGAATACAATAAATAACTGGATGTGATTCATCAAAATTCTACTCTTGGAATTTCCTCTCATGATTTACATACTTGCTCCAATGCATCATGTGTTTGCTGGTTGTAAGTGCAGATATAGAAGGGTACGCATGAGAAGCTCATATAAAAATGATATACAAATATATTACAGGATGAGGTATGTGCAAAAATATTTATGTTTTATGAGTAGCTAATAAATCTTTACCTTGCTGTCATGTAACCCATTAGTGGTGAACTGAATGACGCTAACAACATTCATCTTAAAAGCAGAACAGACCTCTCACCTTTGGACCTTGTGTGCGATGTGTAGCACAATTAGGGCTCTGTCTGATATTTTATTGCATAGCCCATGCCCTTTAACCACTCACCTTATCATGACTTCACAGTATGAAGCTGGCTCTTTGGTCTAGTCAGGACTGTTTTTCTGGGAAAACATGCACGAGATTAATAGCTATACTTTCATTTTCTTTCAACCCCTCTACCTTAAAACATGAATTATTTTCATGGTCTAGTAGTAGTAGCCTTTATGAGAGAGGGACCCTAAGGGATATATTAAGACTTTTCCTCCTATGGCTGGAAACTTAGCAGTGGCCCAGAGATAACTCCATACAGACTGAGTGTCCAGCCCTCCATGTTGTTAAACCTTCCGGGTGAGTGTCCTTTCTGACACAGCTGTTGGAAGCATGCACATCCTGAAGTGCCGCCCATCAGAGGGATTGCCCACTGTCTGCTGGTCTGGTTGCAAGGACTGAGGTCTCAGGGAGAAGACCTTTGGCTTTTCTGGGAAATGATGAGACATGGCAACATACTGTGAGGAGAGAAAGTATATATTGGAGTGTTGAAGTGATAAGTTATCTGACCAACAATCTGTACTTAGTGATCAGATCTCCCCAGAGAGTAGCTGTATTCATTCCTCAAAGCCAGTAACTCAAGAGAAGCAGGATGAGAAGACTTCTAGTTACATACATGAGTCATTTGAGCCACCATCTTATATTCCTTCAGAAAATATTCCATTCAGTAGAAATATTCATGTCTTTTCCATCTAACAAGTTAACACCAAACACCTACTACAATGAAGAAACACAGTGGTTGCTGCTATGAGGGATGCAAATAAATAACACATTTCCTGCATTCTTTTTAAGACGGAGTCTTGCTTTGTCGCCAGGCAGGAGTGCAGTGGTGCGATCTTTGCTCACTGCAACCACTACCTCCCGGGTTCAAGAGATTCTCCTGCCTCAGCCTCCCGACTAGCTGGGACTACAGGCATCTGCCACCACACCTGGCTAATTTTTGTGTTTTTAGTAGAGATGGGGTTTCACCATGTTGGCCAGGATGGTCTCGATCTGTTGACCTTGTAATTCGCCCGCCTTGGCCACCCAAAGTGCTGGGATTATAGGCGTGAGCCACTGTGCCCGGCCCACACTTTCCCGCATTCTTAATAGGAAAAGAAAATATGAAACCATACTACACATGAATAAAAACATGAATGAAAAATGCTTTGTAAATTTTCTTTTTTAATAGTTGGGAAAGAAAAATATACCTTTAGATAATCATGTTTTTTTCTTTTTATTTATGTCTTTCCAGCTTTAGTGAGGTATAATTGACAAATAATATAAACTGTTCACAATGGCAGCTGCTCGTTCTGTTTGTTCTGTGGGAGCTCAGAGGAGGTTGTATTTAACTTGGGCTTGAAGGAGAGGGAAGACCTTGTCGAGGAGGGGCTGTTTGAACTACGCTTTGAAGAATGAGTGAGAGCATTCTTGAAGGACAAGCAAGCGGTGGAGGGTGGGGTAGATATTTCCAGCATTAGAGTCTTTAGAAAAATCCTCAGCAAATACCCAAGTGATGCAACATGATAAAAGGACTGCAAATGGTTGTGGGTGGAATAAAACTCTGTTTTCAACATCCCAGTTTATAAATCCAGTACGGTATGTTATTTTTTCTTATTCTCTCTTATACTGCTCTTCTACTATTGTCTCAAAAGATCTCTGTAATATGGGGGAAAATGCTAAAGCAGAAGCGAAAACAACATTAGAGTTTTCTGGTAAGGCTGTTAATGGGTATTTTTGGTTATCTACTTGTGTGTATGAGTTTCTAAATCTATATTAGGTGCAATAAATAATTCTGGTTAGGACAACCCTATTTAGCTCCTCCACACCTGCTCCTATTAGCACCCTGGTGTGGGAGGCTCAAACCAGAAAGATCTGTTGTACCAGGTGTTCTAATAGGCATGGAGAATTGCTCCTGAGGAGATAATACACTAACTCGGAACCCCACATGAAGATTGCTGCTCTTCAACCCCTCCTCTGCTGAGCCAGGGAATTCCCTGGCCTGCCTTAGCCAAAAGAAGAAATATCTTGGCACTGCCCCAAAACACTTTATACCACTCAGTCTTCCCTTTGATTGTGTTGTTGCAGACTGTGCTCTGTCAGCGCAGAAGTTAGTCCTGATGAACAAGTCTGCTGTTTAGCTGCTGCAGCCTCAGTAATTATAAGCAGATTGAACTACTTCTGTGCCACTTGGTAAAGAGTCACTGCCCCAGCCCCTCTCAAGAATGTGGATGCCTCAACTTTTGCCCCCCATTTAGCCACTGAAACAAGGCTTTCAATAACTAAGAACCCTGCTTCAGCCCCACAGCTGGTGTCTGTTCTGGTCAAGTGGTACTTCACCATGCTCATTGTTAGTATTTTGAACAACTTGGTTTGGGATGCTGATATAGAGTATTCTGGCTCTTGGTGCAGAATGTAAATGATGCTTCTGTTTGCAGGTAGGAGAAGATTCTCGACATGCAGGACCACCAGTCCTTCCCAGGCCATCCAGTACATTCAATACAGTCAGTAGGCCACAGTACCAGGACGTGGTTCCAGTGGGTATGTCATCGCTTTCCAGAAATTATCTGTCCTTTTGTGCCATGATGTGTACCATGTACATTGTGCTCATACTTCCCGTTGTTAGCCTGCTACTTTTTGCCCTGTATTGAGAAATTGCTGCATTATCCTTAAGAAATGTATAACAAAATCCTACAGAATTGATTCTCAAAGGGCTTCTGTCTTGTAATATCCTAAAGGATGAGATTGTTTTTTAATACCACCCTACCTTTCCTGAGTAGAGGTATCATATTAGATTATTGAAGTTAAGGAAAAATAATTTATTAAGGTAATATATTATGCAATCATTATAAATTAAGAATTTGGACAAGCATATACTTAGTATATATTTAAGGCCGAGACAGAATTTAAATGGTGTGTGAATCTGTAGCAGCCTCACAAAATAAACAATCAAAGAGAGCACATTCTTAAGGGCTTTTGTCACAAATAGAAGGCAGCAAGAACCTCCAAAATAGTAAAATAAAAATAAATGAGTGTGGGAGAAAGGCCTAAAAAACAACTTGAGTTGTTATTAAAAGGATGAGGTTGAAGTAGATCAGTGGTTGCCAAACCTGGAGCGCCTAAGGCGGGTGGAGTGGACAGACTGGTGGGAGGCCATATGGGCTCCATGCTCCGTCTTAAATTAGACTAGGTTGGCTGGGTGCAGTGGCTGACGCCTGTAATCCCAGCACTTTGGGAGGCTGAGGCGGGCAGATCACAAGGGCAACAGATCGAGACCGTCCTGGCTAACACGGTGAAACCCCTTCTCTACTAAAAATACAAAAAATTAGCCAGGCGTGGTGGCACGCACCTGTAGTCCCAGTTACTCGGGAGGCTGAGACAGGAGAATCACTTGAACCCAGGAGGCAGAGGTTGCAGTGAGCCGAGATCGCACCACTGCACTCCAGCCTAGGGACAGAGCAAGACCCAGTCTCAAAAAAAAAAAAAAAAAAAAAAAAATTAGACCAGCTCTCCATTTATCTTTGTTTTAAAATGTTTTCTTTAAATAAAAAAAAAATTGTCGTGAGATTCAATATAATGCCCATGACCTAAGAAGTTTGACCTCTGGATGAGAAGAAATCTAGGGTTGAAGTCTAACAGTCTAGGGTTTTTTTTATGTTATTATTAATATGACACTAAATACTGCACATGGAATTTTAAAGCACTATAAAATTGTTGCTTAGAAAGTTATGTGGGCTCTGAGCTCAGATGCACTATAAACCCCAATTCAATAATTATCTAAGTGTCTTCATTATTCATATATAGTGAAATGTGCACTTAGGGAACATTGGAGTTGACAATGGTATTCCATTTTAGCAGATAGTATTTCTTTAAAATTGTTATTGTTATTGTATATATAAATATACATAACTAAAATAGATATGTTATAGGCAACATGATTCAGGTAAGATTTGAAATGGCAGATCTCTACAGAATTATTATACTTCTTTTGTTTAATTATTTGTTAGTTTAAGAAAGGCATGTATCTTGATAATATCCTATACCAGAATCTCTGATGTTGAAGAATTTAAACACTCTGTCCTAGTTCTGTGAATTTAAATATATTTGTGCCTATTTATGATTATCAACAAATATAATCAAGGTGAATCATCTTAAGTAAACAAATTCATTTTCTTGGCAAAAGAGGTATTAACGGTATCCTTAATAAATTTTAATTAACTATTTTTAAGTTTCTTTAGCCAACCTTGACTGGGATTTAGATTTTTCTAAATACATTTTGTTCATGGTTCGTAATGATGATTGTGTTATAGCTGTTGGTGTAGTTGGTTTGGTAAAGAGCTGTCTGTGGCTTAATGGCATTTATTTCCACATAGAGTTTGAGAATAGTTTGTCCTCTGCATTTTGGTCCTAGCTGTTGCTGGCAACTAGTACATTTTGGCAAATTGAGTTCTGCCTCTTAACCTCCCTGGCTGGCTGCTAATTAATCAGAAGATGGTTTTTCATTTCTGACTTGTCATTTCTGTGAGGCTGATTTTCATAAGCTTAAAATGATCAAGATCTAGAATCTCGTTGGTGACCTCATCTTGCCATTTGCTAATAAACATGGCTTGTCAAATGAGTTTACTAAGAATGTTTAACTAAGCCACAGCTAACAGACCTAAGTCCAATAATCATATAAAAGGTTAGATACAAATTGGAATGTAAGCACCTATAGTGGTGGGCACAGTCTAGTTCCAAACTATAACTTTGAGTATAAGTGATATTAGCCAGAAAAACAAATTTCATTTATTTTTGTTTGTTTGTTTTTCAATAGAAACAAGTTCTCACTATGTTGCCCAGGCTAGTCTTAATCTCCTGACCTCAAGTGATCCTCCCAACTCAGACTCCCAAAGTGCTGGGGTTACCGGCGTGAGCTACCATGCCTGGCTGAAAAACAGATGATTTTGAGAAGTTTGGATTTATAGGCCAGGCACAGTGGCTTACACCTGTAATCCTAGCACTTTGGGAGGCTGAGGCAGGTGGATCAACTGAGGTCAGGAGCTCGAGATCAGCCTGGCCAACATGGCAAAACGCCATCCCTACTAAAAATACAAAAAAAAAATTAGCTGAGCATGGTGGCAGGCACCTATAATCCCAGCTACTTGGGAGGCTGAGGCAGGAGAATCGCTTGAACACGGTGGGGCAGAAGTTGCAGTGAGCTGAGATCACGCCACTTCACTGCAGCCTGGGTGAAAGAGCGTAACTCCACCTCACACACACACACACACAAGTTTGGATTTATATACATAAAACTAATAACAGATTCTTTTTTAAATTGTTGTCTTTTCTGATTTTTTTTCAGCTTACAATGACAAGATTGTTGCATTTCTACGTCAACCCAATATCTTTGAAATTCTACAGGAGCGTCAACCTGATCTTACCAGGAATCACTCACTCAGGTAACAATAATATTGGTATTTGGTTCAAGTTGCATAAGCACAAACCATTAAATCTTAGTTGTACTGATAGTTGTCTTGGAAATTTATTCTTTCTTTTTGACATCCTTTGCAAAAACATCTTGTATGCAAATATTTTGTCATCATCACCAGGTATTGTAGTGCAGGCTTCTCTTTATTAAGTATAAAAGTTGAATAAAATCGGCCGGGCGCGGTGACTCACGCCTGTAATCTCAGCACTTGGGGAGGCCGAGGCAGGCAGATCATGAGGTCAAGAGATCAAGACCATCCTGCCCAACACGGTGAAGCCCCGTCTATACTAAAAATACAAAAAT
Organism: Nomascus leucogenys; assembly: GCF_006542625.1. Taxonomy (NCBI): domain Eukaryota; kingdom Metazoa; phylum Chordata; class Mammalia; order Primates; family Hylobatidae; genus Nomascus; species Nomascus leucogenys. Next base: position 96,572,925 of record NC_044402.1, on the reverse strand, counting down.
TAGCTGAGCATGGTGGTGCGTGCCTGTAGACCCAGCTACTCGGGAGGCTAAGGCAGGAGAATCGCTTGAACCCAGGAGGTGGAGGTTGCAGTGAGCTGAGATTGCACCACTGCACTCCAGCCTGGCGACAGAGCGAGACTCCGTCTCAAAAAAAAAAAAAAAAAAAAAAAAAAAAGGTGAATAAAATCAACTAAACAACCCAGAACCCTATTTAAAAAAAGAAATATGAAAAAAAAAATTAAGCCAAACGTTTATCCTAGATGTGCAGATTATAATGAAATTAATGACATAACCTTTTTGAGTGTAACTTGAGTAAGCAAAAGTAGCATACAGTTTATTGAATTGAGATGTATAGAGTTCCAGACTTGGTATTCACATTTTTCCATAATAAAAACAGATTAGAACCTAAGTAGGGAATCTGATACTCTCTAAAACTGAGCCTCCCCTTGCATGAGCCCTCTCTTCTAAACAACTTTTCAAAACATCATTTCTCAAGCCCAGTTTTACTTTCCTGAATACATGCTGTTCCCCTTCCCTGGCAAGCTTTTCTCTCCTAAGTTTGGGAAGCAAGATTTTTCCACTAAAACCCAGCAGAAGCTTTCCCTCCTTGAAATCTTTCAACTCCACTATGGACTCTCATTTTCATGATCTAGGCTAGTATTTCTCTATCTAAGTGTGCTAGGCATCAGTGGGGATAGGAAAAGAAGAGTTTCTGCTGAAAATATTCCTTAACCCCAAGTTCGGTTGTCACCTTTACTGGTAGAAGTATTATTTGCCTGGTGGTACCATCCTGGCCCAGAGCAGTGATTCTCAAATACTGTTCCACTAAGTTGTGCCAAACTGTTTTCATCAGTATCACCTGGGAAGCTTTATATCATACAAAATGCCAGGTCATGCCTCCTCCAATTCCTCTCCCTTCTCTGAATTTATACCCGCTGTTCTCCCATGCCCTACCCAGAAATCAAGAGGTCTGGGGTAGAGCCTAAGAATTATTTTTTCAAAACCTCTCTGTATAATTCTGATGGCACATTTGGCTGCAATAACCTTTGGTCTTGATACTATTTTGATGATTAGTCATGAAATGTATCACATTGTCCTTTGTACTGGTTTGACTTTATGACTTTTGTGTTTTGATTTAACTTTTCAAGTCCTTATGTGTTATTTTCCAATTAGATTTTAAGAGCCTTGCAAATAGGGATCTTAATGCAACTCATCATTTTTTTTCCTCCTTACTGTTCAAATATCTAGAATAGCATTTTGCACATACTGAATGTAAAAATATATATGTATATAGTTGTTGATTTGAAAATAAATTACCAAATATTCTTACGATATTCTTGGTCTCTTGTCTTTTTTTTGGGAGACGGAGTCCCACTCTTGTCGCCCAGGCTGGAGTGCAGTGGTGCGATCTCAGTTCACTGCAACCTCCGCCTTCCGGGTTCAAGCGATTCTCCTGCTTCAGCCTCCCGAGTAGCTGGGATGACAGGTGCCCACCGCAACACCCGGCTAATTTTTGTATTTTAGTAGAGACGGGATTTCACCATGTTGGTCAGGCTGGTATTGAATGCCTGACCTCAGGTGATCCGCCCGCCTCGGCCTCCCGAAGTGGTGGGATTACAGGCATGAGTCACTGTGCCTGACCTTGGTCTCATGTCTTTAAAGTTGTCACTACCTTCTAAAGTTTGTAAAGGCTAAAGCTACATAAAATTTCAAGTATTATACTATAAACACTGTGTATATAAAAATCCCAGTTTCACCTGGTTTCGCATGGTTAATAACATTTGACTCAACTCTTAGTGCCTTCCCCAACATAAGCATGCCGTTCTTAACCAGTGAAAAATTATAATAATTATGCAAGTGAAGATTTTGTATGTTTGTTTATTATGGCATCCACTCAGTAATCCATGTCCCCCTAGAGAATCTTGTGTAAGAAGTTTTAGTTTTAAAAAATTGCGGAAACGAGCCCCTCAGTGATCTAATTAGAAATGTTAGCAATCCTAGACCTCAAAGCAAAACAAACAAAATTCTTCCTCTTTTGCTAATCACAAAATAAAGAGAACCCTATTTTCTCTCTCTTCTACCACTTCCAACCAACACATGCCAGTAGTTAATATCTGTTCCTCTAAGTGTACCCCATCCCCCACAAAAGAGGAAACTCAAGAAATGTTTCACTTTTTCTCTGCACTCCACATTAGTGTGTAATACGAATTAATATATCTTTAAATCTCCACCATCAGAGAGATTAGGTGATCTAATCTACCTGGACAGGGCATTTGTCATTAGTCTTTAATGACTTGACAGAATCTTAACAGATCCTAACAGAGGGAAAAACTGCAGGCCCAAGTTGGTATCTTCAAGTTTTGTTTTGTTTTCTTTCTGCTTTTTAGAGTCTGAAAAGTCTCTAATCTCCTAAAGATTGTTGAAGATTTTTTTTTTAGTGGCATCTAGAGTCCTCAGTTAAGCATAATCTTTCTTCTAACATAGGATTCACATGGTAATCTATTTTTATGCAATTATTTGATAGGCTATGAAATATATTTCCATCTTTACAGAATGTGACCATGGGAAGCAGATGCAGTCATGATAAGTAAAAGGAAGGGGAACTTAAATCAATGAGATAATGCCACTCCTCCTATCCAGAGTGTGTGTCACACTGCACTTTCATTTTCTGTCAAGTTTTGGGGAGTTAAATATTTTGCTTATCATAACATTGTAAAGGGGAAGTTTGCATATCTAAGAGAACATTCTGTTTTACATAGTTGTGAGGAGCATTCCTGCAAACACAGGGGTGGGAAATAGGCTGAGCTTCTTTAATTTCCTATTTCAGTGATATTTTTGATAACAGATTTATGCATGGAATGGAGCCACTGAGTAATCTATGTGTCAAAGTTCACTGTGGACCTCATATTCATACCTGGAGCAAGGATTCCCAGTACGAACATAGCTTTGTATATTGTTCTTTCTCATCTGTGGCACACCACTTAAGATAAATATTCCTTCTTATTTTTCCCATAATATAATGATAAAAGTGGTAGCCCTTGAGAGATTGAAGTAGGTATACTTCTTTACTTTGTGTTTTCCTGGTTTGCTTGTGATTCATCCTAAGCCAGAGGATAGCAGGCAGTTCATTTAGTTTGCATCTATGTATAGTTTTCTCTTCCCTGAGACTTCACTGGTGTGTCTTCCTGTCTATGTGGCTATGGTTTTCCATGCATTATGATATGGCTTTTACTTTCACCTGCTGTATTTAAATCACTGCTCCCTATAAATTCATTTATCACGCAAATGTGAATGGTACTAAGTTGCTGTCCTTTTTTTTTTTTTTTAAACAAACCTCAGGAGATGTTTATTTCCCCTGTTAGAAAAATCAGCTTCCAAAAGTCAGTACCACATCTGTAAAATGGGTAGTGTCCCCATTGGATTATTATACGCTACTACTGGTTCTCACTGAAAGAAGATGTTTGTATGCTGTGACATTAAATAAAAGCTGAAAAAAAGTTCTAACATTTTATACGAATACAAATATATTAATTAGAAAACAACCTTTAACAATATTTTCTAGGTGAATTTAATGCACATTTAAAAATTCAATAAAATTTTTAGTATTGGTGTTTGTAAAGCACTGTGTAGTGAGAAAGGCCATGAACCTGAGTTAAGAGTTGAGAATTTCCCCTCTAATATGATTATTAGGTCCAGCCAGTAAATCTGTTCCCTGCTAGTCCAGCTCTCCCCAGGCACCAGTGATTATTTTTGGCAGCAGGCTGTTTCCTCCTTGAGTGCTTCCTATATAACTCCTCTCACCATGAGGACATGATCTGTGATAATTTTTTCATTCTGGGTAGATTAGATCATTCCATATTTTATGTTAGTAGGAAATCAGTAACTTGGGAGTCAAGAAATTCTGAACCACAAAAGGCAAATGGATATGTGTCTCAGGATTCATCAGACTAGAGGCAAATGCAGACTTGAACCTTCTATTTCCTTTCATTATCCTATTTGAAGAGCCCTGGGGTTTTGTTAGAGTTTAATTTTACTCTTACTTTTTTTTATTGTAGAAATAATTACCCATTTTGAAATTTATCAAACAATACAGAATTTTAGGTAATAAAAAGTTAAAAGTTTCAAAAGCTATCTTTTATAAGATAAACCCTAGTGTTCAAAATTGCTAACCTATTTCTTTTCCAGCTTTGTGGCAAATGAATTTTTCTACATATAATATTAGACTGGAAATGTTAGTCTTGGTTAACATCTGAAGTACTTGGTGAAAATAGCATGAATTTACTTCTGCTGATCCGTATGCATTTTCCTGTTAAGACCTGCCTAGCTCTCTCCCTTAGTCCTCTCCTGATTTGTTTACTTATCACTCAGACGTCTGGACCAACATGGCAAACTTCTGATCTTTGCTGTACCAAACTTAAATAATAGCAAATCTGGACTGAGACTATTATTTTCCTACATACAGTTTACATAGGGATAATTATTGAATTTTTAAAGACACCTTTTTTTTTTTCTTTTGAGACAGGGGGTCTCACTCTGTTGCCCAGGCTGCAGTGTAGTGTAACGATTACCGTTGACTGCAGCATCAACCTCCTGGGCTCAAGCCACCCTCCTGCCTCAGCCTTCCAAGTAGCTGGGACTACAGGAGCACACCACCTTGGCCCACTAATTGTTTTTCTTTTTTTTAATAGAGATGGAGTCTTGCTATGTTGTGCAGGTTCATTTTGAGTACCTGGGCTTAAGAGATCCTCCTGCTTCAGCTTCCCAAAGTGCTGGGATAACAGGCATGAGCCATTGTGCCTGGACACCTGATTAAAATAATTTATTGACACCACATAGTAATGGTCATTGGGAAGACCTAATAGTAGACTCTGTCTCACTGGGAGAGCAGCAGTAATGGCTCTTAGAAGGTAGTTGAGTATAGCTCTTAAGATTTTGTTCAGGTTTGGAGCCAGAAAGACCTAGGTTTGAATTCTGACTCTGCAATTTACCCACTAGGTGACTTTGAATGAGACATTAAACAACCTCCAAGTTGTCATCCTCATCTGTAAAATGGGGATCGGAATTTCTAACTTCCAGCATCTTTTTGAAGATTAAATGAAATAATATATGTATAAACCATTTGGTACTGTGTAAGCATAGTAAGCATACAGTAAATTTAAATCATTATTATATTAGTAGTCTGCCCTTCACTTCTTTGTTCTATTAGAAGGACTCAGTTTAAAGTAATTTGCCCCTAAACTTGCTCTAATTCTAAAAACCAGTATTCCTGAAATTAATCATGCATATAAATGGACCAGTGTGATTCTGTGGATATAATTTAAATACAACTAGGATCTAGGATCTCTTTTCCTTTTGGGGGTGGGGAGCGGACAGAGTCTCACTCTGTCACTCAGGCTGGAGTGTAGTGGGCACAATCTCGGCTCACTGCAACCTCTGCCTCCCAGGTTCAAGCAATTCTTGTACCTCAGCCTCCTGAGTAGCCAGAACTACAGCAATGCACTACCACGCCCGGCTAATTTTTGTATTTTCAGTAGAGATGGGGTTTCACCGTGTTGGCCAGGCCGGTCTTGAACTCCTGGCCTCAAGTGATCTGCCTTCCTGGGCCTCCCAAAGTGTTGGGATTATAGGCGTGAGCCACTGTGCCTGGCCGTCTTTAATTTGACTATTAATTTGTTTATAGGAGGGCTTTTTAGTGGTGCTCTCACATTGTTTCCTACGGGGAGCTTTACTCTAATATCTTTTACATTTACACAATAAAACCAGCCTTGACTGTTCCATGCCTAGACTGAGGACTGAGCCTTCTGGCTCCAGGTTTAGTCGGAAATTACTGAGGGCCAAAATATCATGGCAATGTCATTAAGATAACGTTTTAGAAGGCATCCAAAGGTATATTAAAATATCTTTCCAAGGAGCTAATTATCTTGTGGGCCTATTAAGAGATTAGAGACTTTGTTCTTCAGGGCAGTAAGGAACACAGATTCTTAGAAGCTGTCATCTATTCTATGACTTCTGCAAAAGGAATAAGTGCTAGCCATGTTTTATTTGGATGGATGTGCTAATTTGTAGATCTACATGTGCCTTTGAATGATATATCATGTATATATCTAATTTTCACATTTTTGATGCATGGAATCTCTTAACTATTAATGTCAACTTTAAGACAACTGGACAGCCAATCACCTAAAATTTAAAAGGCCCGAAACAGGAACTCCAATAGCCAAAATTAGTTTAGGTTCTTTTCACGGTGTCACACTCAGATATTTGTTAAATTATTTTCTGATAAACATTGTTCTCTGATGTAACTTTGAAAGATTCCCCAAATTACACATGCATTCATCCACTGAATAGTTCTCCAAAGTATTGTGCCTTTTTGCTATTAAGTGGTTCACTCATGATTTTCAAGATAGTTTTCTTACATGAGGAATAATCATATTTTAGGTATATCTGTTTTACTGTTGATTTTTCCTACATTCTGTTATGTTTATGAAGAAAACAGTTCAGTAAAATGTCATTTTCCTTTAGTAACTCATTAGACTTGGACGCTCTGTGGACCAAAGTAAAATATCAGTGCTGAAACCAGTCTCAGTGCCTTCCCCAACCCCAAAAGAATAATAAATCCACTTCTAAATCATAGAGAACAATGAATTATTTATGATAGCACAAAGTAGTTTTTAATAAAATCTGCTTTTTACTTATATTTGAATAAATTGCCCAGTTACTGAATCAGAAGCATTTCTTACGAAGCAAACAAAATAAGCATCCCTTCTATGTTAATAACATGTTAATAGTATGTTGGCAAGTTGTTCTAAATCAACTTGCCAACAGTACAAACAGAAAAAGGAGTGGGTCAAAGAAATCTAGTTTGGCTTTATTTTCAATAGATCATACTGTCTGTTGAAAAAGGAATAAATAATTATGGAGCCTATCTAATAATATACTCAATAGTTTAAAATTATTGAGTGCTTCCTATATAATAGGCTCCAGGCTAAGTATTTCATTTGCATTCTGTAATTATGTTTATTTTAACATGAGGAAACAGAGTTAAGTAACTCTCTAAGTTCTTAGCATGCAGATAACTTATATCTATTTATGACAAACTTTGTCCCTACACATGTGGCTGATTAATTTCACATCTCTGGGTCCATAAGAATCATATGACCATAATGGACTTAAATTCCCATAACCTTTCAACTGCTTGGCTGTATCTGTCAAGTCAGACAGTGCCCTGTGACTGTAATAATGAATATGAGTGATCAGTGCTGGTCTTCCTTTCTTGACATTATACTATTAGGCAAGTCAAAGCGTTTCTCTAGAACTGCCTGAGGGCACTTTTTGAAAACATGTATTTGTGAATGTGCCACTGAACTGCATCTAGAGGAACCAGGATGTGCAGAGTCGGCAATCCAGAGTTTTGTGGTTTTGAGCATTGCTGCTTCTGGTTGTCTCCGAACACATGCCCTTCTTTAACTTCACCAAAATATTGGGTGGTTTCATGAGAATGTTTTCTGTGGGAATTCAGTCTTGAGACTTTGTTCGTTGTCCTCAAATGATCTAGTAGAGTTGATCTTCTGGGGTGATTCCGTGCAGAAGAGGAAGTGGTTACACATATTGTGAGAGTCTGAGAGACAGCAGTAGCTGGAGACTTTTTCCTGAGCTTGTCGCTGTATGGTTTAGGTTCTCGTTTTACAGTTGTGAGTTTTCATGTTAAGAGATTGCCTTTTTACCTGCCTTTACATTTCTCTCCAGTGGATTCTGTTTTAGTAAATAATTGGACATCGGCTTTCCAATTCTTTTTTCATTTCTCTGCCACAGGAAAAAAAAGAAAAAAAAAAAAGATAGCAAGATTGTTTATTCCAAACACTGGGTGGATTCTTAGGGGAAATTGTTAGGAACCACATATGTTATTTTGGCCTAAATTAATCATGTCCCTGGTTTATATTTTACTAAGCACTTACCAGGTAGACAGAAAAGTGTTTTGTACTTGGAGAGCACAAAGATAAAGGAGGAAGGGCTGTAGCACCATAGCTCATGCCTGTAATCGCAGCCACTTTGGGAGGCCGAGGTGGGTGGACACTTGAGGTCAGGAGTTCAGCTGGCCAACATATGAAACCCCATTTCCACTAAAAATACAAAAATTAACCAGACGTGGTGGCGCATTCCTGTAATCCTAACTACACTAGAGGCTGAGGCAGGAGAATCACTTGAACCTGGGAGGCAGAGGTTGCAATGAGTCGGGATTGGTTCTCTTCACTCCAGCCTGGGTGACACAGTGAGACTCCATCTCAGAAAAAAAGATAAAGAAGAAAGGGCTTTTGCCCTCCAGAAACTTATGTTTCAAAAGGAATTTGAGTTGTACCTCACTAGCCAAAGTACCCATAAAAGTGCTAGAATGTACTCTAAGGGGCACAGAGAGATAAAGGTACCCATGCAGAGAGGGCCAAATGATAATACGTTGTATTAGTATAACCTTAATCTTCATTATATACCACCGAGGTTGAATTGAATTTCTTTATTAAGAAGAAGCCAGGCTGATGCAGTAAGTAGCTCACTCCTATAATCCTAGCAGTTTGGGAGGCTGAGGCAGGAGGATCACTTGAGGCCAGGAGTTCAAGACCAGCCCAGACAACATAGCAAGACCCTGTGTCTACAAAAATGTTTAAAAATTAGCCCGATGTGGTGGTACATACCTGTAGTCCCACCTACTCAGGAGACTGAGGCAAGAGGATCACTTGAGCCCAGGAGTTTGAAGCTATAGTGAGCCATGATTGTACCACTGTACTCTAGACTGGGCAACAGAGAGGACTGCCACAGATTCCTTCTAACTGTATAGATCAATAAACTTGAAAAAATATATTAAAGTAATTTTCCAACATTCCTCTAATCATGATCAGTTGTCTTTAACAACATTTCTCAAACTTGTTATGTTATTCCAAACGCTGGGTGGACTCATGAAAATTTGTAGGAATCACATCTGTTATTTTCCACTCTAAAAGGAAAAAGAAATATTGCGGACCTGTAATGTTGACGTTAATCACTTTTATTTTAAACTTAAATGTGTACAAATATAAAATGTGTATAAACCTCTTATGCTTACAGCTTTTATAAACTACAAAACCAAAAGACATACAAATTAAGTTAAAAACTAGAAAAAATCAATAACATTTGAATTAATGCTATTAATATATTTTGTTTTTCAGAAGCCAAACCACCAATGTTGAGACCATTATCGGTGGAAAGACACGTTTGCACCTTTCTGTGCTTGTGTTTGACTTGATTCTTTTGATTTTTGCATCTCTGGCCTAGCACGTGCCTCCTTAGAATTATCAGTCATCGTTTTTCCTTCTTAACAAAAAGCTTATTTTTATCTACTGATTCATTGGTTTGATAAGCCAATTCATTTAATAGTGTAACCTGAAATACAATACTGAAGGATAAAACATATCATTGAATGTGCCTTGGGATGAGTGGATTCTACCACCACTTTCTATTTGCAAACTATTGCAGAGCTTTTGTTCTTAGAATAAGCCAGGATATCTTTTATGCATTATTTAGCATGAATGCATAATTTTCTTTTTAAATCCATCTCTTTTATTTTCTCTTTAGCCTGTGGTAATTTACATATACATTACTTAACCCCACTTGATCATTTTCATGATGCAAATTAATACTGTAAGAGAAAAGGTTTTTTTAATTGGTAAGCAAAGTGTGCATAAGAGGCAGATGGGGACTGGTGTTATTATCATATTGAACATCAAGGCCCTGCCAGCCTAAGGGCAACCAGGTGTGTTCCCCGTCCCTTTAAAAGCTCACCTCTGATCACTTTGCACCAAGTGTCCTATAAATACAAACATGGGACCCAAAGTCATAGGGCAAGATTCAGTCATAAATGTCATCCATCTCATCTAAAATATTATTATATTGTTTCATGTGCTTTGATCATCAAAGTGAAGACACAAAATTTAAAAATTCTTGCAGAGCTTGAGCTTATGTATGCAAATTTCTAGTAGACCAAGGATGCCAGTTTGAGAATCACTGGTCTATAGCATATTAGGCAAATACCTGGTAACCAAGAAGCGGTTCCTTTGTTTTTCTCAGAAAAGATTGGTGACATTTCCAGGACATCTGCTGACTTCTGTCTCTTCCTCAGCCTTGATCTGCTCTCTTTACAGGCAGTAAACTAATGCCTTCTTTGTTTCTACGTGAAAGGGCTTTATAAAGAACTGTTTAGACCAGGAGCAGGTATAAAGCCTAACCACGCTTCAATTAAGTGAACAGAAGAATTTAAATATTTTCACATCAAATGAGAATTACCTTTTGACCTTCTGTCTTCCACTGCACTGTAAGCTCCTTGAAAAGGGACTTTCTCTTACTCCCCATTGGATTCCCAGCATGTGGTACTATGACTGGCACACAATAGGCACGCAGAAAATGTTCACTGAAAGAATGGCTCAATATCAACATAAGAAAGTACTTACTGGTGTGATGTACATCAGACGACATGTTCCAGTGTCTGGTTCCTGGAAGCATATGACCCATAGCTTGTCATTGTGATGAATTAGCTGGCCCGGTAGAAAATTGATCTCAGCCTGCCTCTCATATGTTCTCACCTGAAAAATCAGACCAGTTGCCTTCACAGACTGCTAGTTTGTATCTGGAAAGTGATGAAAAGTTTCCCAGTTGGAATACCTCCTCTGGTGCCTTTGTCCTTTCTTTTTCTCATCCTATCATCCTTGTGACTCAAGAAGCGATGATGTTTTTCTTATTCACAGGAAACTTACAAGCCGCAGACCAGGGCCTAATATCTACCATCACTCAACTCCTGTGTAGCTCCAGTTAAGGAAGGAGGGGAGAGTGCTCAGCCTGTTTGTTTTTTGTCTTGTTCTGTTTGCCTGGATTCACTGTGTTGATAGACAAAAGAGATAAGTTGCATATTTGTGGGAGATAGCTTTTGATTCTTCAAGATCAAAGCATAGTGTTACTGACCCGTGTAAGAGTAGTTCTTTGGTTAAGTTATTATTCATTTTTCTTCAAGATAACTTTTCTCTGATTTAGCTTTTATCAGCCAACGTTTACATCTGTTATCAGAAAAACCATTCACTAGATAATGGGCCTGGGTTTCCATCACGTGTTTCAGATGTATGATTCCAAAACTTGAGGGAAAATGTTCTGCCTGGTTCAAGCCTTCACTGAAATAACCTTAAGCAGAGAGAGGCTGGCCTTCTGCGCAACTCCTTTACGTACATGCCTGCCACTAATTTCTAATAGTCTTTTTTTAAAAAAAAAAAAATAGTAGTTAGCTGCTGGCAATAAAGTACAGAAAGGAAAGTTTGGCAAATACTAAAGATTAGCTGCGTCATCTATCATATAAAATGGATCTAGCCAGAAGAAACCAAGGACTGAACTCGTTTATCATACCTCATAAGCGGTGTGGCTAAGGGCAAATCCATTGACTTTTCTATGCATTAGGGAATTTTTCACGTGAACATGAAACCTTGCCTTCCACCTCAGTGCCTTCAAGTCAGCAAGCAATCTTAAGAAAAATATTTCAAATTTGGGAATATAAAAATCAGTGCAACTTGGACAGGCATGGTGGCTTACGCCTATAATCCCAGCATTTGAGAAGCCAAGGCAGGCAGCTCACATGAGGCCAGGAGTTTGAGACCAGCATGGCGAACATGGCAAAACCCCATCTCCACCAAAAGTACAAAAACTAGCTGGGCGTGGTGACACATGCCTATAATCCCAGCTACTCAAATGTCTGAGACAGGAGAATCATTTGAACCCAGGAGGCAGAGGTTGCAGTGAGCCAAGATCATGCCACAGCACTCTGGCCTGGACGACAGAGTAAGGCCCTGTCTCAAAACAAACAAACAAAAAAATCAGTGGAACTTTGTGAAATCAAATAGAAAAACAAGTTGCTTTGTAGATAAGAACTAAATCTAAATAAATGCTTGTATCAGTGATTGGTATTTTACTTTATGGTATAGGAATCAGAATATATTGTCCATAGCACTCAGAATAAAATTGCATATTTACATTATCCTCTATATTCCAATGAAATAGACTGATTTTAGTACCATAATTTGTGTTTTTATTTTTTTCTTCATCTTATAAAAGTTAATGTGGTGTGCTTTGAAATAGCATGATGTAAATGAGGGAAGAAAGCAACTAGGAAAAAAATTATTAAAATTGCATTCATATAATAAATTGAAAATAGTGACATGGTGATGACTCATCAAACAAAAGGAAAAAAACCGGTGTTATCACATTTATCTATAACAAAATAATGGTAGAAATAACTCACCTTGTGTTTGATATGTATAGGTATATATACATTTGCGCAGGTATGCACACAATTTATTTCACCAACTGTTGTAGCAAAGTATTTCAGTTTTTTCTTTATTTAAAAAAGGCATATGCTTTTACACTGAATATATAATGCATAGATACTATCTGCTTCCAATTAGGAATGAGCTCATCACATGTAACTTAAAGGTATGGCCTCAGGAAAACAGATGACTCTCCCAACACAATCCCTTTTTGGAACAGCAGGACATCAGCCTAAGACTATCGCTAAAATTCAGGCCCACAGTCAGCTTTAACTCAAAGCAGACACTGATTTTATTGGTTGAGTGGCACACTATTTATAGTACTTGGGCAGAAAAATGTTGAAGCCAGTGAAAGAATCTTTCTCCCCACAACATTAGAACTGGGAGTTATTGATGCTTACAAGATCCCCCCCTTGAAGGCAAAGACCATGTCTCTCTTGGATGTGTATTCCTAGGGTATCACACAGTAGCTGCCACATAATAGGTATAAAAAAATCATGACTATTATAAAAAATGCTGTTTACTACTGAGTTATAGCCTAAAGGTCTACCATATACATTTTATGCTGTTTCTTTTCTTGAATAGGGAGAAGATCCAATTTATCCGAACTGAAGGGACTCCAGGATTGGTGCGCCTTTCAAGCGATGCAGACCTTGTTATGTTGCTGAGGTACATACGTAACACTCACTCTTGAAGCAGAAGGTCTCTTGTCACCAGATATCTTGGAACATTGTAGAAAATAATATGCCAGTATTCATAGCCTAAAAATTATTCTTATTCTTTAGACTTGTGGAAGTATTTTGAAGATTTAGGGTGCTGATTGAGTGATCATTCACTTCAGGTTGCATTTGTTACACTGAGATCTGTTAAATTTTGTTTTCACCCTGCTGGCAAGGGAGATGGTATTGGAAAAGGGAAAGGTTGTAATGAATAGAATCTCCCACTCACAGAATGGAACAGAAGGGTATCTGAATAATGCATCCACCGTTTACCCCTCAGTGTTTACCCTTTCCGTTTAATATTCTTTCAAATGTTTTTCTCAAAATATGTTTTGTCCCCTTTTGCTGACTCAAGGCATTATTTATTTACCTTGTGGTTTTGAGAGTGTACGTTTGGGAAATCAGATCAGAAAGTTGACATTTGGTCTATGCTACTCATTGCCAACTTGATAGCCCTTCATAAGACTGACCAATTATTTTCACCACCCCCCTCACCCCCCGATGGTTAAATCAGCTTCGGTTTTAAATTTTAGAGTAGTTTAGAAAGGAAACTGGCAAGTTTTCAAAAGACTTTCTCATTTTTTGTATTGTCCCTCAAATGTAGGCAAGCCAAAGTAAAATAACGCTTTGCTCTACCCAGTGGTTGGGACGCCCATCCCTGTAACCTCCTGAGAATTAAAAGGAACATCATTCTGAGCCCTTCAGGCAAGGTTTTGTTTATCCCTGAGTGCTAATAACCTCATTCAAGTATTCATGATGATCTTGACCCTGACCATTTCTAATTCTCCATTCCATAGTTGCCGTATTTGTTGCCATATTTCTGAATGCCCATGTGATTGTTGTCAGATTATTTTTCTTTATGTGTAGTCAAAGCATAATTCAAAGGGATGTACTCACTTTCTATAGATACTTCACTTCAGTTGACTCTGAATAGGACCTATGGTGGGGGTAGCTTCTCAACCTAGTGGGTGGCCTCTCTCCTGTGGTATTGAGCCAGTTGTGAAACCAGCATATAGTATGCTAGGTGGTCAGGAAGACTACTGGTCAATTAATATTAGAGTGTGATGTTTCTATCATGGTTTGGTTGGTGATAAAATCGTTTAAGTTTCTGTTAACAGAATTCTGGCCAGGATATGCTCTTTTTCTTCACTATAGAAAGCTAAGGTTTTTTTCTTTTAAACTAAGAATTCTGCTTTTGGAATTGGTAAAAACAGAAGTCATAATTATCATTCACCTATCCATAGTTAAATAATATTTAGATGGTATAGTCTTAAATTTATTTTACCATAGCTTATAATATTTGTACTTTGATAACACAGCAGTTTGCATGAGTTTCTATGTGTTAAGTAGTAGAATTCAAATGTATTTGAATTCAAATAATTCAGAACTCATTCATACATAAAGAGCAAGGCTGCATTTTCTCCTCTTTGGGAAAATAAGCAGACTCTCTAAAGCTAATGGGCCTTTGAAGAAATGTGAGAAATTTTCTTACATATAATAGTTCTATAATTATTGTGTACAAATGATGTCATTAAATTCTAGGCTTTTCATGTGGGTGATCACATGTGTTTATTATTTTAATAATAGTAAACAACACAATGTATTATATGTACATGCTTAATAAGTAATATAATTAGTGATTATTGAAAAATTTGGGGTTTTATTCATGTCCTCAATTATTTATTTATTTATTTATTTTTGAGATGGAGTCTCGCTCTGTTGCCCAGGCTGGAGTGCAGTGGTGAGATGTCATCTCACTGCAACCTCCACCTCCTGAGTTCAAGCAATTCTCCTGCCTCAGGCTCCCATAGCTGGGACTATAGGTGCACGCCGCCACGCCCAGCTAATTTTTTGTATTTTAATAGAGACGGGGTTTCACCATGTTGCCCAGGCTGGTCACGAACTCCTGAGCTCAGGCAATCCGCCCGCCTCGGCCTCCCAAAGTGCTAGGATTACAGGTGTGAGCCACAGCGCTCAGCCCTTTATTTTTTATTTTACTTTGGAATTGGAATTGGAATGATTTGAATTAGTGACTACAAACTTCAGTCAGCATACTTGTCACTTACATAATGGAAGCCTTTGTGTCTATTTTAATGTTTTGTCTAATTTCTTAAAAAGGAAAAATCACTCCTGGTACAAATTGACTTATCAGTAAGCTGCAATGTAGAGATAATGTTGCTCTAGGACATTATTCAATTCAGAATAAACCCAGGTAAAGTTATTTTCCAGTAGGGCTATTTTAAAACCCAATAATTTTTAAATGACCGTGTTTAATTTGTTATTGATTTTTGTATTTCATGTATTTTTTCACTAAATTCATGTAAAAAATGTACCTCTATCAGAGCTCATACAAGAAATGTTTGATAAATTTGGCTACATACATATTTTTAAATGGATATAATGAAAGGTACCACATATAAAGGTATAGAGAAAGATAATCAACTGGAAGAATAGATTTACAACATGTAAAACAAACAGATCAGCCAGGCGCAGTGGCTCACACCTGTAATCCCAGCACTTTGGGACGCCGAGGCAGGCAGGTCATAATGAGGTCAGGAGATTGAGACCACCCTGGCCAACATGGTGAAACCCCATCTCTACTAAAAAAAAAAAAATACAAAAATTAGCTGAATATGGTGACTCGCACCTGTAGTCCCAGCTACTCAAGAGGCTGAGGCAGAAGAATCACTTGAACCCAGGAAGCAGAGGTTGCAGTAAGCCAACATCGTGCCACTGCGCTCCAGCCTTGCAACAGAGCTAGACTCTGCCTCAGAAAAAAAAAAAAAAGAAAGAAAACCAGATTGTGGATACATAAAGAAGGCCTTTAAAAGAAGAGAACCCAATAGAAAAATGGATAAAGGTTATGAAAAGGCATAGAAATGGGAGTATGAATAGCCAATAAACCCATGGAAAGATGCTAGTAATGTAAGTGTAGTTTCAAATAATGAGATACCATTTCACAGTATTAGATTTGTAAAAGTCCAAAAGTCTGAATACCTAATGATACATAAGAACTCTCATATTGTCTGGGCTTAGTGGCATTGCAGTTTCTACAGTCTCGTTGGAGCACAAACTGACACTGTCTTGTACAGCTGAAAAGAGCTCAGGTCTCTAGTTACTCTCTTTTAGGAGAATATCAGAAACAGACATTTCAATATGGAGAAGAAAAAAGACAATTAAATGGCCTAAGATCCAAATCCTCACATTTGAAAAATAGTAGCCAGGGTAAACAAGGGAGCTAATTATTTTGTGATTGTAGTTATTTAAGAGTTGTTTGTTTTATTTTGCTTTTAATTATCCAATTAAATCCTAAGCCATTCGACGGCTGAGACCCTATTGTTTATTTCTTGGAATGAGGATATAGAACATACTTTGTATATTTATGATGGGTTCTCAATAAACATTTTCTATTTTGTGTTGGAATCCTGTTTCCAAATCTGAAAACCCAGGTATGATTTTCAAACAAACGTACACTCAAACTCATATGTTGAAATAGTAAAATAAAATCACGTTGTCCAAAGTTGGTAGGAAAACAGGGAAATAGCCACAGGGTTCACAAAAAGTACCACAGCCAGCCATTTTGTCCCAAGAATTACCTGCAAGAGAAAGGGGGCGGGTGCTCTCTTTGGGATGTAAACCGGGCCGGTGCTCTCTTTGGGATGTAAACCGGATCTTGGATGGAATATTCTACTCCTTTGGGATTTAGGCTTTTCCCCACTACTTTGGCTGAAGTACCTGTTTTGTTTCTTGTCTTTCCCCAGCTTATTTGAAGAAGAGATAATGTCATATGTGCCTCCACATGCCTTACTTCACCCCAGCTACTGTCAGTCCCCACGTGGCTCTCCCGTGTCATCTCCTCAGAACTCACCAGGTGAGTCCACCTGCTGCTCGCAGTGAATTCTCTGAGGAGTGAACCTTCAGGCCAGACGTTCTATCCTCCCTAAAGACAGAACAGGAAGGGAACACTTCAGGTACATCTTTGGTGTTAGCACAGATACATGTGTGCATTTCTTGTCTCGTAAGAGTGGCTTATTTCCATGAGGATTCCTTTTGACAAAGAGATAATGAATAGGAGGATTAGTGGTACAACATACTCAGATATAGAATTTACTTTTCATGATGTTATGTCATACAATATCAGGACACAAAATATTAGGTTGCTTTTTGACTTTAGAAAGTTCTAGTGAAGAGAAATTTTTTGATATACAATGAAGATAAAGTCTCTACTCTCAAGAAATAATATGGAATTAAAATTGTTCAGTTTAATGGACTTGGACATTCCTGCAATATTCATTAATTGCATTAGATAGAACAGAAATGGATTGGCAGATAGAACATGTTGATAGGTAAACTGAAATGTGTACATTCAATCTTTTTTTGAAAGAGATAGGCATGAATGAAAGAGTGAGTGGGTGGATGAATGGGTGGATTAGCAAATGGTAGAAAATGCAGCTTGGCAAATGAGCTTTGAAAATGAAGGCAGTCATGATGTTGACAGAATATCAGCTGTATATAGGTCCTTATTATAGGCAGTGCATTGTTCACACTTTAACAGCTATCAGAATTGAAAATGATTTCAGTAGAAGCGCAGACTCCATATGTGTCACTAAGCTGCTATATGTTCTTTGGTATATAACATGTATTTTCACATACTGCAATGATAATGAAGCTGCAGCCTAATTGGATCATGCAAACAGGAAAAGATCTATTAATTTGTTCATTTAACACAGATTTATGGAGCATCCAACTATGATCCAAGTACTGAATTAGACTCTAGGACTACAGAGATGAATAATACAGTTTCTTCCTTTGAAGAATTCATGGTCTGGCAGTGAGTCAACAAACGACTCTGTGAAGCTCTGTAGTTAGTTCTGTAATGAAGAAATGTATGAGAACACAGCTGTGGGAACAATTATTCTTTCAGGGCTGGGGATGCAGTATTTGGGGAAATATGAAGTGGAACCTTGAAGAATGATGAATAGGAGTTTACCAGGTGGACCAAAGAAAGGACATTCTAGTGGAGAGGGTGATGTGTTAGACCATTCTTGTGTAACTGTAAAGAAAACCTGAGGCTGGGTAATTTATAAAGAAAAGAGGTTTCATTGGCTTATGGTTTTGCAGACTGTACAATCATGGTGCCAGCATTTGCTTGGCTTCTGTTGAGGGCCTCAGGAAACTTCCACTCATGTCAGAAGGTGATGGAGAGCAAGCATGTCACATGGTGAGAGTGGGAGCCAGAGAGAGCGGGGGGAGGTACCACACACCTTTAAATAATCAGATCTCCTGTGAGGTCACTCATCACCAAGGGAGTGGTGCTAAGCCATTCATGAGGGATCCGCACTTATGATCCAAACACCCCCCACAAGGCCCTACCTCTGACACTGGGGATTATGTTTAAACATAAGATTTAGAGGGAACAAACATCCAAAAAAACCACATCAGGTAGCATAAGCTAAGCCACAGAAGCATGAAAGTAGTGTAGGAAATAGATACAAGTGTAGTTAATAGATACAAGAGAAGGGAAGTTCTCAAAGCTCAGGTCGGAAAGGTAGGCTAGGGCTGGTTGGTCATTGAAGCCTTATTATTATTATTATTTTGAATCGGAGTTTCACTTCTTCGCCCAGGCTGGAGTGCAGTGGCGTGATCTTGGCTCACTTCAGCCTCCGCCTCCCGGGTTCAAGTAATTCTCCTGCCTTAGCCTCCCCAGTAGCTGGGATAACAGACATGTGCCACCATGCCCAGCAAATTTTTGTATTTTTAGTAGAGACTGGGTTTCATCATGTTGGCCAGGCTGGTCTCAAACTCCTGACTTCAAGTGATCTGCCCGCCTTGGCCTCCCAAAGTGCTGGGATTACAGGTGTGAGCCACCATGCCCAGCCAGCCTTATTCTGTCGTCCATGTGAAGCCACTGAAAATGTATAAGCAGAGGAATACCAATAATATCCTGCTTTTCAAAGATCAGTCTGGTGGCAATTGGGAGGATAAATTAGAAAATGAGAGACTGGAGATAGAGTCTCAGAGAGGCTATTGCATTAGCCAGAGTAACATGATGAAAGACTGGACTAGGCAGTGGAGATGGGGACCAGGGAACGAATAGAAGGGATATGTAGGATGCAGAGACATTAGGACTTTGAGTAGAGGTAGGGAAGAGTCGAGGAAGATTCAAAGGCCCTCACTACCTAGGCTACCAGGCAGATGGTAGCACCCTCTGCCAAGAATGGGAAATGGTTAGACTCAAATGGGAAGACTGAGTGAGTTTGGTGTTAGACAAGTTTTATTGAGAAATCTTTGGGCCATCGATGGGAGATTCCCAAAGACAGCTGGAAATGGCAGCCATGGTGCACAGGAGAGGTTGAAAGCAAGGAGTTCAGTGTACTGGTGGCAACTGAAACCTAGAGTATAGATTAGAGCAACTGGGGAGAAAGTCATTAAAAAGGAGAGGAAATAGAGGATGATGACATGAGAAACCTCAATATTTAAGGAATGAGCTGAGACAGAGGAGCAAGTGAAAGAAAGAGAGCCAACAGATTTTGAATAGAGTTAGGAAAGGCTTTTCAAGGGAGCTGGGTTTCACAGAGGAGTGGTCAATAGAGCCACATGCTCAAAGGGCTCAGGAAGTCCCAGCTACTCATGGGGGCTGAGGTGGGAGGGTTGCTTGGGCTCAGAAGGTCGAGGCTGCTGTGAGCCATGATCGTGCCACTGCACTCCAGCCTGGGCAACAGAGTGAGACCCTGTCTCAAAAGGGGGGTAGGGCATCAAGAAGGATGAGATCTGAAAAGAGGCCTCATTTAGATTTGAAAATCATGATGTTATAAATGGTCTTTGCCAAAGCAGGTTCTGTGAAGTAATAGGTTATAAACCGGATCATGATTGGTGACAGAATGATACAGGATCTGAAGCAGAAGTCAAATGCTCTATTCGCAAAATCTGGAGGTAAAAAGAAAGCAAAATAGAACAGTAGTTAGGAGAAGAGAGAGGGAAGGGATTTTACTATGGGAAGTTGAGCATATGTGTGCAGAGGACACAGGATATGAGTGGAAGGAAAGTGGTTTGTGGAATAAGGCAGGCTCATGGGCAGCACGACACTGAAGGCAGAAACACAGGCCAACTTTGGAACAAAATAGGGACACCTATTTTGATGACACAGGCTGAAAGAAGTGTATGACACTACAGGTAAGTTTAAAGGTTTAGGGGAAAACTTCATGAAATTCCCAACTGGGAATTTCATTCTTTTAGCAGCTGTCTGACTTTAGGCAGGGTACCTCCTTCCCTAAGCCTGAATTTCTTTTTCTGTAAAATAGGGATAATAATAATTACCTTATCTCTCACGATTATTTTTGGAGAACACTTTGCTTGGTGCTTGGAACATAACAAGTAGCCAATAAAGGTTAATGTGTTGCCTTTTCTTTCTTTCTTTCTGGAAATTTGATTCTGAGAAGTATAGTTTGTTCACATTTGAACCATTAATAACTGGAACATACAAACCCTGATTTGCAGAGCTGTCTGCTTAGATATTTAATCATGCAGAGTGGTCTTTATCTTAGTAAGAGCCTATGCTGGGGTTTAAAGTGGACCATCCCTTTACCTATGTTTTATGGTTAAAGATATGAAGCCATGTGGATTGTTGCTCGTGCCAGTCAAGACTGTCCTTTTCCAGGCCTTTTGTGTGGCCTGTCCTCCCTGAGGAAAAGGTAGATCGCCAGATGCTGCCCCTTCCGTGCCCTTTAAAGGCATGTACTTGAAGACTGCACACATTCTTCAAGACTGTATGAGCATTCTAAATGTGGCTAAGTTCACTTCCTCATTTAGCATCGCAAGTGCACATGAGTAATCATTGGTGACAATAAAATCCATTCTAGAAACTTACATTTAGAGTTAAACATTTTCCAAAGACATGTGTAACCCAAATATATCTCAGTTGTTAGCAGTGTTTGTGGTGGTTTTAATTTTCAGGAAGAATCATCTCCATATTTTTGGCCTACTCTGTTTCAGTGGGCTTTGTTTGATCTTGAAACTGGGTTGTACAGCCTGATATCAATGGAAGTCACTATAACAAATTCCACATGATACCAGGGCAGGACTACCTAACCTCATTTCCCCTCTGGAGGAATCTTCTGTTTCTTTGAATAAAATAGCTTCTCCTTCTACCAGGATTCCTGAAGGTTTTGTGAAACCAACATTTCAAACAGATTTTTTTTAAGTGGTCTGATCCTCCTTGTGACTATAATTTCACCCCTTCTGGTGGTGTGAGAATAATATCATGAAAATTATGACAGTAATACATTTTAGTGATCTTCATTGAGAATTCCTAGGAACCTGGTAAACTTTCCCCGCTTTTCCTCATTCCAAGCACATTGACATGTATTTTCAAGTGCAGAAGAGAGAGGGGGTTTGGAAACTTTGACTCACTGCTTTTTGCAGCTGTTAGAGTGCTCACCAAAATTTGTCAAAATTTTGGAATGTGAAGGTTTGTTTTTCTAGGACCATTATAATGCCAATCCCAACCTCAGTGATGCCAGAAGGAAAAGATCTTTCCAAACACCATGTGGCTTATTATGCCAAATATGGGACCCAGAAGTTTATTTAAGCTGCACATTTCTAGGAAATTAAATGCAATAACACCTAATTTATCTGATATTATTGGAGATGTGCTCTCTTATGTGGATTTTCCAGGTAAGCAAAGCTATGATTTTAACTGTATGAGAATTTGTTTAACGCCCTATTTGCTGAAACTCTTTCATAAATATATTTCTCTTTACTTTCCTGTACACAGCACATTGAGGATATTTCATGGTTTGGGGGGGATCATTGTGCCTATGAATCATAATGCAGAGCTCTTGTTACTTGACTAGAGCTGGACTCCCTGGAAACTAGCACCAGTAGAAAGTCACCTTCAACAGAAGTAAAACACTCAGAAAGCACAGAAGAGCATTGTGGGTCTTTACTACAGGTTGTCTTGAGGGGATGGGTTGTGAGAGGGAATTATTTCTCCCACCACACTGTGTACCCTTAATGATCTTCGTTTTCTTTCTCCCACCACAAAGTCTTAGCATTTTACCAGCTGTTTATGTCATCTTCTTCTCTTTTCACAAACAGTTCCTCTTCTCTGCTCATTCTCTCTCCTTTTCTTCCTTCCTCCCTCTCTATTCCTGTCTCTCTCTCTCTCTCTCTCTCTCTCTGCATGTGTGTATGTGTGTGTGTGTCTGTCTCTCTCCCATCTGTCCCTCTCCCTTTCCCCACCTTTCCTACAGTCCCTGAAGTAGCTTTAGAGTTGTTTTTAGAAAAGGTGTTTGATCCCTTCCCTTGACTCAGCCCTACAAAGATGATCTAGGAACCAAATTGCACAAATGAGGGATGCTCCCTGGGTGGGTAGGGATGGGGAAGTTGTGATCCCAGAGACCAAAAGAAAGTCCCAGACACTATCTGTCTCATAGTATAGAGACTTAACTTTTTGTTGTTGTTAGTCTCCCTTGTCCTCACCCATAGAGCTGTCAGAGGGTGCCTGCTATTGCCAGACCCTTCACATTTCCCTTTAATAAATAACTTCCCTGCCAAGATCTCTGTCAAGGTTTGAGAAGTCAGAGCATTAAGTTATTTTCAATAAATGGTATGTATATGAGCATCAGCAAGCTCCAAGAAATGACTTGAGGGCCTTTTACTACTCAGAGAATAAAGCAAAAATGCCAGGTTTTCAGTGCTTGTGCTTTGTGCCAGGGATTTGAACGTGTTTTTTCTTAAGTTCCAGTGTTGAGCTATGTTCCAGAAGATGGAGTCTTCCAGAAATTATTGTAGTGCTTGATGTTTTGTTTTCATTCACTCACAGGGCATTTGTTTTAAATGTCATAGGGATTTTTTGAAAGTGAACCAGGAAAGAGGTGAGCATCTGAGCTGTCCCAGGACAGAGAGGCATGGAGCCATGCTGGATCAGGCTAAGATCCAGCCCCTGTCCAATATGGAGAACCAGTGCTAGTCATCAGAACAATCCAAGTTCTGGGTCACACACCCAGAATCAAAAAAGACTGAGACTGCCCGGGAGTTGGATGCCAAGCTATTTCTAGTGTCTTCTGAAATATTTTGTCAGATAGAATTCTTTAGTTTGTATATGATTATGCAATTTTGTAACAGTATATGAAAATAGGGTAACACAATATAGAAGTTCTTTAGACCTGCCCAGCAATGACAAAGCAAAAACTCCCTAGTATCTGTTACTGAAATTTTTTCCTGCACAGTATTAGCAAAATGCTGACTATCCATGAAGTCAGCCCTTCATTTGATCACTTTCTAGATATAACATTGATCTTTTGTACCTGATTTTCTTTAAGACTGTAAAGACCATAAAATTCCTCTGTCTATAAAGTATTATAACCTAGAACTTCACTTATAGTTGTAGTTCTCATACAATTTTATTAGCTCAATCTTCCAAGAACATTTTGTATTTCCAAAGTGGAAGTAACATCATTCCTGCTCGGGAATTTCTTGGCAATTATACCTCACTTGTATTGAGAATTTGACAAAGGCCAACAGCATAATTTACTGTAATTTTATTTATTTATTTATTTATTTATTTATTTATTTATTTATTTATTTTGAGACTACGGAGCCTCACTCTGTTGCCAGGCTGGAGTGCAGTGGTGCAATGTCGGCTCACTGCAACCTCCACCTCCCGGGTTCAAGTGATTCTCCTGCCTCAGCCCCCCAAGTAGCTGGGACTACAAGCACACCCAGCTAATTTTTGTATTTTTAGTAGAGACGGGGTTTCACCATGTTGGCCAGGATGGTCTCGATCTCCTGACCTCATGATCCACCCACCTCGGCCTCCCAAAGTGATGGGATTACAGGCATGAGCCACTGTACCCGGCCAATTTACTATAATTTTAAAATGAAATAATGTGTAAATGACTTCTTTCATAATGGAACTATGAGCAAAAGAATTTTTGCATTTAACAATTGCTGTCTCAGAGTTTTTATAATTAAATCCCTTTACCTAGAGTATAAACAGAATCAGAGCTAATTTTTATTGTGTCTGTATTGATATTGATGGAATGCATTATGGGATTTCCCACATCCTTTTAAGCATCTCAAATTATATAGGAGTAGTTAGTGTCTGTGCTGTTTTTTAAAGTAATCAGCTCTTAAAAAAACATGTTTCTTGGCCAGGCACAGTGGCTCATGCCTGTAATCCCAGCACTTTGGGAGGCTGAGAGGGGTGGATCATGAGGTCAGGAGATCGAGCTCATCCTGGCTAACAGGGTGAAACCCCGTCTCTACTAAAAAAAATACAAAAAAATTAGCTGGGTGTGGTGGCAGGCGCCTATAGTCCCAGCTACTCTGGAGGCTGAGGCAGGAGAATGGCGTGAAGCTGGGAGGCGGAGCTTGCAGTGCCCGAGATCGTACCACTGCACTCCAGCCTGGGTGACAGAGTGAGACTCCGTCTAAAAAAAAACAAAAAACAAAAAAACAAAACCAGTTTTTAATGTGTCTTAAAAGATTTTCATTTAGTTCTTTGTTCTTCATTTTTCTCTCTCTTATCAATGATTTTGCTCTTGAAAGTTGATTCATTACAGCTGCGTTCTGCCCTGTCTGGGTTTTCTAGTCTGTAGTTTCTCAGACTGGAGCACTGACACTTTGATTGTGCCACCCCTGAGTGGACTTGAACTGCATGGTCCTATCCCTCATTCATCTAGGAGAGCAGCCTTGTGTTCATGGAGATAATGTTCCTTCATGTTGCAAATGATGCCTTTCGGTACACAGGAAACATTTGCCCTGTGTTAGTCCCTGGATGCTGCCCATGTGTTTCACTGGTGATGTTTGACCTTCCTATAAGGGAATAGTGGTTCTCAGCCATAGCTACACATTGGAATCATCTGGACAGCTGTACTTAACACTCATGCCTGGGTCCCACCCCACCCCAACATTCTGGGTCTTTACACTTTTTTTTTTTTTTTTTTTTTTTTTTGAGACGGTGTCTTTCTCTTTCCCCCAGGCTGGAGTGCAGTGGCGCGATCTCGGCTCACTGCAAGCTCCGCCTCCCGGGTTCACGCCATTCTCCTGCCTCAGCCTCCCGAGTAGCTGGGACTACAGGCGCCCGCCACCACGCCCGGCTAATTTTTTGTATTTTTAGTAGAGACGGGGGTTTCACCGTGTTAGCCAGGATGGTCTCGATCTCCTGACCTCGTGATCCGCCGGCCTCCGCCTCCCAAAGTGCTGGGATTTCAGGTTTGAGCCACCGCGCCCGGCCTCTTTACACATTTTGTTGTAATGCATCTTGGGTGTGACCTGAACGTTGGAATTTTTAAAAGCTTCCTAAGTGATTCTAATGTGCAGTCAAGATTGAGAACCCCTGCCTAGGAGTCTCTTCTGCTTCCCAGATCTTTAAAGTCAAGTTTATTTGCTTGCTTTATGACATAACTCAGCTCTTTGCCTAACTATACAAACAGATCTCCAGACAGATTATTGGTCAATAGCCAGTTTTGTACAAATTCATTAGTAAAATCTCAATTCATTTCCCAGTCTTTAGTATTCACCTCTATATAGATAACAACAGCTAACACTTATGTGGGATCTCTTATGCAATAGTCACTGCATAAAGTGCCATAAACACACTAACTCAGCTCATCCACACGTGTGACCCTGAGCTCTCACCCCGATTCCAGCCCTGTATTTTTCAGTCTCTAGGGCATTTGGTTAGCTGTCATATCCAAGTCAATATGTATAAAGTTTCACATGCCCTTGTCCACCTGCATCACTTCCCACACTCTTCATAGCATCAGGTAGATAGACTTGGCTCAAATCCCAAATCTACTGTCACTGGAATATGACTTGGACAGGAAACTGAACCTTCATTTTCCTTAGTTGCAAAGTGGTGTGTGATGGTCCTAGTAATACCCACTTCGTAGACTTGTGAGGATTTCTCAAGATCCCCTGTGTAATGTGCATCATCTGTAGTGTATAGCAGGCGCTTAACAAGTAAGACCTGTTGTTATTGTTTAAATACACTTTATATTATCATCATTCTTCCCATTCTTCTTCTTTGCTTATCTATTCTTTTCCCAGTGCATATTTCACATTGTAGATGTTTCTCTAAGTCACTCACTCCAGTCTAGTCCTTATCCCCTCAGGCTTCAATTACTGCAACAACTCCTAACTGGGGCTCTTTCCTCTTGCCCACCCTTAATTTACTCAACACACTCTGAAAATAATTTCTTAAATAAAACACCACTTGTATGTTATTCTTCTGCTCAAGAACCTATAAAGGCACTGTACACTGCATCATGCCCAAACTCCTCTGCTAGGTTTTAAAAATTCTTGTCATAATTTGGTTCCAACCCTTTTGATCAATTTCATTTCCCGTTTACTCCCAGCACTCCTCCTCCACTATAGGCTAGCTTGGTTCTCTCGGCATCTTCTGAACACACATGCAGTGCTCATGCCAGCTCTTGCTGCTCTGTTCCAGTATAGGATATAAATTCTCCTTCTTTTGCAAGGTGTGGTTCCAATTAAGCTTCCTCCCTAAAGCCTTTTCCACTTTGATCTCTACTTATACTCATTTCTTTTTTATAACATTACTATTACTTTTGTATAACACTGATCTTAACAAATGCTTGCGGGGGTTGGGGGGCAGGCAGCCGTGTCATTGAGTGGCCCCCACAGAGTGGTGAGCGCATGCCTCGTCTAACAGAGTAGCTGCAGCTGCCCGCTGGATCCCCAAGGAAATGCAAGCCAGTCATTGCAAGATTTCCCAAATAATTCTCAAGAGAAAAATCTGGAATTTTTTAATTTGAAATTTAATTTGTAAATGTTGGCAATTAATTTAAAATATTCAAAAAAGATTATGGGGCAAGCAACTGGGATCTATAGGACTAGGTATAGCCCCAGGGGTATAGCTTTGTTCCCTCTGCTTTCTAGTCTGTATACCACCTAGTTCAGGACTTAATTATTCTCTAATTGTTTGATGTTTTATTTCTGTTTCCCCACCCCACTCCAGCAACCCCACCTTACTCATTTTGGACATCCATTGGTGAACCTAACATAGTATTCCCAATGAATAACAAGTATTTAGTTCACCCATTTGTTAAAGAAATTTTTAATGAACTTACATGGTATGTAATGAACAAGACTTCCCAGCTTTTGTTTTCTGGTTTCTTTCATTGGTTGGGAAATATTTAGTGGAAATATCCAGTGTTTTTGTCATGGCTCTGTGTCTGATTTCCATATTCATCATCAGTTTTCTATCCCAGCCTGCTACTTGTGTCACCCAGTGACACAAAACCAGATTTTTCTATGGAAAGAGGAACAATTGGCTGGGCATGGTGGCTCACGCCTGTAATCCCAGCACTTTGGAAGGCCGAGGTGGACGGATCACCTGAGGTCAGGAGTTCGAGACCAGCCTGACCAACATGGAAAAACCACATCCCTACTAAAAATACAAAATTAGCTGGGCATGGAGGTGCAAGACTGTAGTCCCAGCTACTCGGGTGGCTGAGGCAGGAGAATCGCTTGAACTCAGGAGACAGAGGTTGGGTTAGCCAAGATCACACCATTGCACTCCAGTCTGGGCAACGAGCAAAACTCCGTGTCAAAAAGAAGGGAAGAGAAGCAATGTTACTTTTACATGTTATTAGTAATAATTACCATTGAATAACGTATAAAATATCCTTATATAATCTAGATATTCTCAGTACTTGGCACATATTAAGAATGCAATAAATGGTCTGGCGCAGTGGCTCATGCCGTAATCCCAGCACTTTGGGAGGCCAAGGCAGGTGGATTACCTGAGGTCAGGAGTTCAAGACCAGCCTGACCAACATGGAGAAACCATGACCCTACTAAAAATACAAAATTAGTCGAGTGTGGTGGCGCATGCCTGCAATCCCAGCTACTCAGTAGGCTGAGGCAGGAGAATCACTTGAACCTGGGAGGTGGAGGTTGCCGCGAGCTGAGATTGTGCCATTGCACTCCAGCCTGGGCAACAAGAGTGAAACTCCATCTCAAAAAAAAAAAAAGAATCCAATAAATATTAATATTATTTATTCTTTGTGCAACCCAGAGACAGGTGCCTTTTGCAATTATGTGTTATATTAAGATTTTACCCTGCAATATGAAATTTATGTAATTATGTGTCTAAAATCATTCTTGGTGATAGTGCATATCTAAAAGAAGTTTTGTAGGCCAGGCGCGGTGACTCACGACATTTCAATTGTCTTTATGGATAGTAATCGAAGATCCTACTAGAAGGCTTTAATCAGATTATGGCTACTCAGAAAGATACCTGATCCAGCACTTTGGGAGGCTGAGGTGGGTGGATCACCTGAGGTCAGGAGTTCCAGGCCAGCCTGGCCAACATGGCAAAACCCTGTCTCTACTAAAAATACAAAAATTAGCCGGGCATGGTAGCAGGCACCTGTAATCTCAGCTATTTGGGAGGCTGAAACAGGAGAATCACTTGAACCCGGGAGGCAGAGGGTGGGTGCAGTGAGCCAAGATCGCGCCACTGCACTCCAGCCTGCTGGGGGACAGAGTTAAGACTCCATCTCAAAAAAAAAAAAAAAAAAAAAGTTTCATGAGGAGTTTTTTGGTGAGGAATTTAGAGTGAATGATTAAAACCTCACTCTTGGTACCACTTACTTATATACCATGTACTTTCCATTGCAACTTCCTGTCTAATTGCCATGATATCATTTCAGCAGCAAGCAAAGGCATTTCATCCTAACAGTTACTACTAGACATGAGTAACTCTGTTTGACTCATATTAGTTTGGACTGAAAAGGGGAACATACTTGAGAAACACATGGACACCATTGTAACTATTCAAACAGAATTTTTATTCTCACCCAAAATGCCACAAAGAAGACATCACTTAAGACCCTGGTTGAGGTTTGTTATATCCTTCAACTTGCAGAAAGCAAAAATGCAGAAGTTAAGACAGTTTCCTCATTTGACTTGTTGATTGTGATAGCTTTTGTCCATGGTGATGTGATGAACATAAGGACGATGCACAAATCCAGATTGTCCTCTCTTTGTGGTTTGCTGCAGGTACCCAACGTGCCAATGCCCGGGCTCCAGCCCCTTACAAGCGGGATTTCGAAGCCAAACTGAGGAACTTTTACAGGAAGTTAGAGACTAAAGGATATGGGCAAGGCCCAGGGAAGTTAAAGTAAGTCAAAGTGACACAAACCACATAATGTATAGATGGTGAAAGGAGGGGGCACAGTTGGGCCTCTAGGAAATTGATTGTGATTTGGGATGAGTAGCCTTCATTTTAGTCGGCATAATTATTTTGGCATTTGCAAATTATAGGATCATCTAAAACATAGTCCTGGAATGAAACGTGATTAAGCTTGACATTTTAAAACAAGTACTGAAGACACTGCCACTTTTCATGTAAAAATAAAGGCAAAATAAAAGGCTGATTTATTTTTTTCCTCTGAAAAGTACCTCTTTGTTGGTGCATAGTATATTCATTAGCTATAAAGCTATCCCAGTGTCCTCCACTGCAAGTTTCTGTCTCCTGAACTGACCTGAGTGTAGGAATAGTACTCAGCTCTGTTCAGTTCTGTGAAACAAACTTCACAGCAGAACATGTCATGAATGTTGTTTCTGCCTTTCTTCATCCACCTCCTCCTTTCAAATGGGGAAACTGAAACATCATCATGTTGTTTGCCCTAGAATTGTTTCCATTCCCTACTTACCCTTCTTTCTCTCATCCCTGCCTTCACCCCTGTCCCACATCCCCACTAGAGATCAGTCTGCCACTGAGAGAGGACAGATGAGGGACGGTCTCCACTGGAGCACCCCTGTGACCCTGGGTGCCTGAAAGAGGGTCCAGAGACCAGACCAACAGCAGCCCCACGGCTCACTGCCCCACCCACAGGAAGGCTTGCTTGATTAAATTCCACCTTCATTGCCCTAAAAAATCATCAGCCTGCCCAAACACCATACTTATCTGAGCTTTACTTTTCTCACACTTAACTTACAAAGGTCTAGGATGATCCAGCTGTCAAGCATTCAGCCTCCCTATCATCTCTCTGCCCATTACCATTTACATTAAGAGCAAATTGATATCTATGGAAGGATGACTTTAATTGTCACCATCACAAGTAGATTAACCTGCCACACACATCATTCATTTGTATCTGTCCCTTAGGAACTGTCAAAATTCACTTAATTTAACAATTAACAATTGGAAACTCCTCTGCTTTGGAGGACATTGAGAATTTTTTTTTCTTCTTGGTTCTCACAGTCATCTTGCTGGGCACTTAATAATTGAATTCCTTGTCCAAGTGCATTGAGGCTTAAAACATTGCCTCATAGAGTTGTTCTTGCTTTACTAAACAAAACGTGTGTGTGTGTGTGTGTGTGTGGGGGGGGGTATTGTTTTATGATCTTTTTTTCCTGGGATAAACTGATTTGACCATTTAGATAGGATTCTCCAGTTGTTTTCACTGGTCATAGGTAGGGTACTGTATTTACCAATGATTCTCTCATATAACTTTTGCTAATGCTATTAAGAATTAAAGACAAATGTGTACTTTATTGCAGACAGTAATGATATTAAGTAACATTCTTCTTACCTAGTTAATTGTGGCAAATGGAAATGTTCTAGGAAGATAAGTAAATTATCTTTAATAGTATAGTAATAATTCGTATTTTCCAAATTGTCTCTTTATGGATAGGTTAATTATCCGAAGAGATCACTTACTAGAAGATGCTTTTAATCAGATTATGGGCTACTCCAGAAAAGACCTGCAGAGAAATAAGCTGTATGTCACCTTCGTCGGGGAGGAAGGGTGAGTAGAACAGAGAAGTGGCCTGTGGAACATAGGCTGTGGCCACAAGGCGGATGTTTCTCCACGTCGCTGTGGTTGCCTGAAACAGGAAATCCTTCTGGCAGGAAGTGCTGTTCTCATACACTTAAACCTTTGGGCTTTTTTTCTTTTAAAGGTCTCCTCTGGCTTTTAAATCACTTGACATAGAAATTCTTTAGTAAAAACTTGTAGCTTTAGATCATTTTTGAGAACAGAAGCCTAGTTTAGTTTCTTCTCTCCAGACCTCTCTTTCTCTTAAAGGGAAAAAGTAAGGCTTTACAAGGAAAAAAAACAAGGAATTGGATTTATGCAATTCCTTTGTGATCTGTGATCTTATTTTCTGCCCTGCAGGGCTAGGGAGAACGTGCTTCCTCTATTAAATAAGTTCAGTTTCAGAAACATGAATTAGAATCTTGCTGTTCTACCCAGAAGCCTCCACAGAAGTAACTCTTAGGCCTTCGCCCTTATTTCTCTGCCTCCAGTTTTTCTCTTCCCTTGGGAGGGCAGCACACCTACCAACATTACTACCTAACATAAACAAACAAGTCCTGCCTTCCATGACTCTTCCATGAGTGTGCTCATCAAGATAAGGGTTAGGAAATGAAGCAGGGAAGACTCCTACACAGTGTCTGTTGTGCCCAAATAGACATAACTGTTATTACACATCACATTAGAAGAGGCCAGCTGTCATCCCTCCCAGACCCCTTCTTCTTCCTCATTTCAGGACTGGGTTCAAGTCTCAACATCTTCTTCGTAACTCAGCAGCTGCTAGAGGGAATTTTTTTAATACCATACAATTGTCTGGTTGTGTTCTCTGTGGCTCTTGTTGATTTGGATCATTTTAAGGCTATCCCTCTCAGTCATGCCTGGGAATAAAGTATATTAGATTATGGAATCATATTAGTGATATTGAACAAATTCAGCCATTCAGTACACAGTGGATGAAATAGTGTCTCCAAACTATAAAATAATTTGCCTCACTCCAGCATGGGCAACAGAGCGAGACTCCGTCTCAAAAAATAAATAAATAAATAAAATAATTTGCCTGTGCTGATGGAACTGGGGAATAGCAAAATCAGGATTCAAACTCAGGCCCTTTGTCTTTCATCTGGTACTCTTGGACTAGCTCTGGGACCTAAGCAAACTCCTGCACTCTAGCCCATCTGAATTTTTTTCCTATCTCTGGACATTTTGCCCATTCTAGCTAGTGACTAATAACTTCCGCTCTTGTCACATGCACTACTGTGTAGTCTCCCATCTATTCCTACATTAAGGTAAAGTAGTATGTGCAAACACACTATGACATGACAAAATTTGTACAGAAGTTTGCCTGAGACCTGAGCCTTTCATTGCTGATGTGCGTAAGTGGACTTCTCACTTGTGTTAGTTGGCTTAAAGATGAAGGTGCACAGCTGAAAATGAAGGCAAATGTTGTTAGCCTGATCACCGGTATGCATGAGATTCCAAGTATTTCCTTACATAATCAGTCTGGTTTGGATGAGAATACTTTTCCTCCCCCAGAACTCCAGCTGCCTCCCTTCATTGTAGGACCAGAGTTTGTTGAGATCTCAAAGATCTAGGGAAGAGTCTTTGGAAGCACTGATATTCAAGTTTGAATAGAACAGATGTTTATCATGATGGGTTTTCCTAAAGCAGTCTCCTCATGGTTGGATTAATGACATCAGTTCCTAGGAGGAGGTCCAAGGTGAGTGGGGCTTGATGCCTTTATTTGTTTACATTACATTGATGTCCAAATGCTTCCTGCCTCCATCACCTGTCTCCTTCCTGTGACATCAGAGGGAAAACAAGGGAGAGGATGTTCTAAGCTGTGAGCTCAGTTAGGACGGACAATCTCTTAATCTGTTCACTCTGCATATGGTTTATTGAAGCTGGATTTCTGGACTCATGACTTTGTTAGGTCAGTATCATAAATTATTAGATATAGACTTTAATTTGCTATTGAGGTACTGAGGATACATATGCTGTTTTTGAGAGATAAAAACCGTAATTTTGCTGGAAAAATAGAAAGCTAAAAAAAAACAAAAAGAGAAAGAAAGAAACCTGAGCTACATAAAAGTAAGGAGCTTTTAGCCTTTGCCGCCTTCTCAAACACATCGACTCTATCACATGAAAATGAACAACCCTAAGTTTTTTTCTGGATTATAATACATACCCAAAGGGAAAAGCTACCCAAATTTTCCATTGAACTATAAAAATGGAGCTGGAGGTTTTCTGTTTTTTTGTTTTGTTTTGTTTTTTGAGACAGAGTCTGACTCTGTTGCCCAGGCTGGAGTGCAGTGGCACGATCTTGGCTCACTGCAGCCTCCGCCTCCTGGGTTCAAGTGATTCTCCTGCTTCAGCCTCCTGAGTAGCTGGAACTACAGCCACACGCCACCATACCCAGCTAATTTGTTCTGTATAGAGGTTTTCTGTTACTTTCTCTTTACCAATTTTAATCCCCTCAAAATGTATCATTTTGTACGTTCTTCATGTCTGGGTCTAGTAATGAGCATTTAAAAACACATGTATCTGGCACCCAGATCTTGGTTTCTAATACCATTTTTTGATAAAAAGAATCAAGGTTTTTAGAGAAATGGCTGATTCTAACACTAAGCAGGAAATACACAAGATGGAGCCCGAAGTATCTTTTGGTGTCTGCCAGAGATTAAAGAGATCCTCAAAAATCTCAGTCATGGGGTATGTTGAAAAAACCCAGGAGCCAACTGAAAGAGTTCCCAATGGACAAAGCTGAGATAATTTGAGCAACAAAATAAATACAAGGCTATTGGATTATAAACCAAAGTATAAAATAAATAACCATACTGATATAAGTACATGGTTGAATACGTAAATAAATGGAGAAGAATAGAAAAGTAGAAAAATATCTTTTGCAAAATATGGAACCAGCCCAGTATTGGTTTATTAATTATAGCAAATTGGTTTATTAATTATAACAAATCAATCAATGAGTGGATAATGCCAATGTGGTATATATATACACCATGGAATACTACTCAACCATAAAAAGGAACGAAATAATGACATTCACAGCAACCTGGATGGAATTGGAGACCATTATTCTAAGTGAAGTAACTCAAGAATGGAAAATCAAATATCTTACATTCTCACTCATATGTAGGAGCTAAGCTATGAAGACACAAAAGCATAAGAATGATACATTGAACTTTTGGGACTTGGGGGAAAGAGTTGGGGATGGCAAGGGATAAAAGACTACACATTGGATACAGTGTAAACTGCTCAGGTGATGGTGCACCAAAATCTCAGAAATCACCACTAAAGAACTTATTCATATAACCAAACACCACCTGTTCCCCAAAAATCTATTGAAATAAAAAAAAATAACAATTTAAAAAAAAAAGAATCACTGCTCTCAAGGTAGATATCAATTTGTTTAAGGCAAACAGTAGAAAATATGCCCTTCAGAAACTGCTGTAGGTCTGGGGTAGGTACATGATGTAATTTGGCCCAATTAGACTGAAACTCTGTTATGTTGTAGTTGGTGAAAGGTTTCACTAAAAAAGAAAAAGTCTATTTTGCAGAATATTTCCATACAATCAGCATAACTCTCTACTCCTTAGGTATGGAATGTGCATAGTAACTTTATTCCAAATAGTATGGTATGGAAAGAGGGGGAACAAAGTAACTTCACAGTAGAGAAACCTGACAAACACTATGGCAGTCAGGTGATCAAGGTCAACATCAATAGCCACAAGTCATGCTGATAGTATGTACCCTCGATATGATGCGATGAGGATGGCACTTTACCTCTATGGTCTTCCTCCCAAACACATAATGCTAGTCCAACCATGAGAAAAATGTTAGACAAAATCCCAACTGAGAGACATTGTACAAGATACCAGTACTCTTTAATACTCCTAAGGTCGCCAAAGACCAGAGGAGCCTGAGAAACTGTCACAGCCAAGAGGGAGACATGACAATTAAATGTAATGTGGTTTCCTGTATGGGATCATGGAACAGATAAGGGACATTAGGTAAAAACTGAGGAAATGTAGATAAAGTACGGATTTTACCTAATAATAGTGTATCAATATTGGTTTATTAATTATAACAAATGTACTATACTAATGTAAGATGTTAATCTGTGTGTGAGGTATACAAGAACTCTCTGTTTTATCTTTGCAATCTTTCTGTAAGTCAAAACCTGTTCTAAAACAAAACATTTATTAAAAGAAAATATACAGTCAGGATTCGGGGAGATTTAGGAAATATTTCTCTGAACAACTTATTTCCTTGTTATCTGATAAATGACAGCCCCCAGGGTAAATTTTGGTATGTATATACCTCTGTCTGCACTTGAGGTCATTAGAGTAATAAGTGTATATATGGGGTTAATTCTGTGGGAAGTCCAAATTAGTAGTGGCATTGGTATATATAAAGTATTATTTTGTGTTGTTTATGTCAACTGTGTTGTCTCTGAGGGAATAATACTTTGCAATTCATATTGATATCATTTCAGTGATTGTATTTTACCTGTCACCATCAAGGTCTTTATTTACAGTAGATTAGCTAAAGCATAAAGAAAAGGGAGTTTATTTTAAAGAATAATGCATCAGCCAGGCACAGTGGCTCATGCCTGTAATCCCAGCACTTTGGGAGGCCAAAGCGAGCGGATCACGAGGTCAGAAGATCGAGACCATCCTGGCTAACACGGTGAAACCCCGTCTCTACTAAAAATACAAAGAAAATTCGCTGGGCATGGTGGCGGGCGCCTGTAGTCCCAGCTACTGGAGAAGCTGAGGCAGGAGAATGGCGTGAACCCGGGAGGCAGAGCTTGTAGTGAGCCGGGATTGCGCCACTGCACTCCAGCCTGGGCGACAGAGCGAGACTCCATCTCAAAAAAAAAAAAAAAAAAAAAGAATAGTGCATCTACCTGTGCTCCAAAAAAGGTGTGAATGAGCAGAGAGATTTCAGCTCCACTTTCGTTATTTGCATACATCTGAAACATGATATATAAATTGTTCCTAAAATAGAATAGTTGAGTCAAGAGAAATGATGGGAAAATTTATAGTCAAAAATTTACAGGATGGCTGCAAATTCCAGGCAAGGTAGAATTAGCCCCAGAATACTAGAGATGTGTGTATTCAATTTAAAAATACAAAAATAAGGCCAGGCGCAGTGGCTCACACCTGTAATCCCAGCACTTTGGGAGGCTGAGGCAGGCAGATCACGAGGTCAGGAGATTGAGACCATCCTGGCTAACATATGGTGAAACCCCGTCTCTACTAAAAATACAAAAAAATTAGCCGGGCATGGTGGTGGGCACCTGTAGTCCCAGCTTCTCGGGAGGCTGAGGCAGGAGAATCGCTTGAACCCGGGAGGCGGAGCTTGCAGTGAGCCGAGATGACACCACTGCACTCCAGCCTGGGCAACAGAGCGAGA
Source organism: Nomascus leucogenys (assembly GCF_006542625.1). NCBI lineage: Eukaryota > Metazoa > Chordata > Mammalia > Primates > Hylobatidae > Nomascus > Nomascus leucogenys. The sequence goes on along the minus strand of NC_044402.1, from coordinate 96,536,652 downwards.
CTCCATCTCAAAAAAAAAAAAAAAATGCAAAAATAATCCTAGAGTCTATAAATACAAATACATTAGTTGATTAGTTCATCATCAACTAAGATCACATTTCATATTATGCTTTGGCTTTTTACAAAAAGTAGGTAGTTTCTAAGCCCTATCTTGTAACTAGTGATTTAATTTGGTTAGAGCTGGAGGTTTTGCTTTAGTCATGAAAATTTCCACACAACTTAATCTGGTTACCTGCCTTTGCAAAGTTGTGGGGAAGGGAGATCAGCAGTGGTGGAGTGGCTGAAAACTGAGTCATCTTGACTGAATGTGGTGTGAAATTGCACGCAGGGGTTGCCTATTTCTGCTGGGCATCAGTCTACTTAGAAGTTGCTTCTCTAGGGTTGAGGTCAGTGAAATACTACATATTGTCCAGTGAATTATTCTACATATTTTCCAGCTCTATTATTATAATACATATTCTCCAGTGTATTATTTTCTTTTGAATTAAAAGTCCTAGCAACTAATGATTATATGATTTAAAAAGTTACCTAGATGCTAGGCATGGTGGCTCATACCTATAATCCCAGCACTTTGGGAGGCCAAGGTGGGAGGATTGCTTCAGGCGAGGAGTTCCAGACTAGATTGGGCAACACAGTGAGACCCCGTTTCTTTAAAAAAAATAAAAAATTAGCTGAGTGTGATGGCTTGTGCCTGTAGTCCTAGATACTTGGGAGGCTGAGGCAGGAGGATCACAGGAGCTCAAGGTTACAGTGAGCTACGATTGTGCCACTGTACTCCAGCCTGGGTGACAGAGCAAAACCCTGTCACCCTGTCTCTTTAAAAAAAAAAAAAATACTGGATTAGACTGTTGTGTTCTGATAAGGCGTGGGGCCACTAATTTCTTAATACCCAAAACATTAAAGAAATAGTGGCCTGGATAAAGAGAGGAGGTTTACAGTGTGATTGCCCTACCTCTTTTTCTCCATGGCCAACCCTATAAAAGGCACCTTTCTTAAGAAAGAATGAGTTTATTATGTGTGAGGTGCCATCAATATGACATCAATCATGTCTTGCAGGGCCACACTTTGACTAGGGAGGAGATGTGCACAAGCAGTTTTAGTTTGGGAGTTTAAGAACTTCCTGTAATATCTTCCTTTTGAGCTTTCTGTAACTCCCCTGAGACAGGCAAATGAAACCAACTAGGGAGGATGAGATCTGAAAGAGTTTTCTTCAGTCTCTGCTTATAAAGTAACCAGCCAGTTCTTACATATGACTGGTCAGATCCTCACTAGAAGCCGTTTGAGGCCCTGAGCTTGGTCATTAATTTCTCAGAAATCTGTGAAGCTTCAAGGTATACTTTATGGTGTTCCTTTTTTTTCTTCCGAAAAGAGACATTCGCAGGATAACCTAAATTACCCAAACCTTTCTAAAGAAGGGTGCTTCTGTATCTAGGCTTTGGTTTGGTAGCACCTGGTAAAACTTTGTTTATCATATCAAAATTCCTTACTCACCTACCAGGCTTTCTTAATTGGCTCAAGAACTAACACCTTGCTCCTATAAATATCTGAGGGTGAATCAGAAGGTGTGTAGGCCATGTGTGCCTGAACCAACTTGTAGGAAATGGTGTGACTTCCCAAGGCCATCATCTTCTTTCATTTTATAGTCTGCTTTCATTAGAATACTTAGTTTTCAGTAATTCTTAGTTGAGAATAAAGAATGGGAGAATAAAATTTGTTATTTTAACAAATTTTGGGTGCCACTGACAACTTGGGTGGGGTGCCAACCCAGCCATGTGATGATATTTAAAATGCTCTATCAGCACTTGGGGCTCCAGACTATATGGCCACCCTGGAGACATCTGTGCTTATTCGGAAATGCCCTCAGATGCAGCTGTTGTGCGGCTACACACCCGTTGTCCAGAGTTTTTATATTTCCGTGCCAAGCCTTTAGCTGTGGAACCAACCTAACTGGCAAAACAGGAATGTAACAGACAATCCCTGTGATATGAGTCATATTAACTATTTATATGAAAGAGGTTGCTAAGACATTACAGGAAGCAAAGGCATGGTGTACCCTGCTGTGACATGTGTTACTGAACTAGCTAGGCTTATTTATAAATTGTAATCTACAACCTGCTCTCAGATAGGCAGTTCTAAGATTTGGATTATAATCAAATCAAAATTTAAGACTATTTTGGCTTTAGAGGTGACTTCAGTGCTTCTAGAGTTAAAAGTCAGCAGATAAAAACTTGACCAGTTGAAGATACATTTTCTCCTAGAGGAACTAACTGTTAGCTCTGTTTTTGCTTGGGAAAACAAGACTTTTCCTTTTCAGTTTAATTCCTCAGGGAACATTCATCTCATCTTCAGCCAGATTCAGCTATCATCATAAAAAGGGAACTAATCAGTGAGGCCAGTCTTTGTTGTTTTAGCAGACTTTACCACATGAGAAGATATTACATATTAAACTTTCTAAGCATAATTTACTTGATGATTTCTGACAATGTTTTCAAATTGAGCAACCTTTCAGGGATTGGTATAACCTGCTCATGTCATTGAATCAATATACCACTCAAAGGCAAATGTGCAAATCTGCTAGATACCAAATAACAGCGTAAGCAATGTTGATTTTCTTTAGAGAGCATCAAAGAGCTCCACTCATTGATTCAACAATATATATTGAGCCCCCACTGTGTATCAGGCTAGGTACGGATATAAAAATGAATAAAACATGGTCCCTGCCCCAGTGTAGTTATAGACTAGTATGTATGTATAGGGGAGGCAGGCACATAGACAGATAATTGTAATGCACTCTATAAGTGCAGTATTATTAAAATACTCAGAGTTAAAGCTTAAAGAAACCCCGATACTTCTAACTGAATGCCACAGTTTAATTTTAAGCAGGCAAAATCCCATTTTACTTTTACCAGTTGTCTGTAAGAAAACTGACTCCTGAAGTATTTGCCTCATGTTTCAGCTGCCTCTGACCTTATCCATTGTATGCTTGTGACTGAAAGCCTCACAGAGAATGACCATGGCTGACCGGTGCTCACTCTGTGCCTCAAACTTAGTAGTCTGCCCACTCCTTGAGGTTGCATACACCCTAGGATATTGTAAGCTAGATTTTTTTTTTTTTTTTTTTGATACGAAGTCTCTCGCACCGTCGTCCAGACTGGAGTGCAGTGGCGCGATCTCTGCTCACCACAAGCTCCGCCTCCTGGGTTCACACCATTCTCCTGCCTCAGCCTCCCACGTAGCTGGGACTACAGGTGCCCACCACCACACCCTGCTAATTTTTTGTATTTTTAGTAGAGACGGGGTTTCACCATGTTAGCCAGGATGGTCTCGATGTCCTGACCTTGTGATCCGTCTGCCTCAGCCTCCCAAAGTGCTGGGATTACAGGCGTGAGCCACTGCCCCTGCCCATAAGCTAGATATTTTAACAAGTAGTATTTTCCTCCTATTTTCTTTCTTTTGTAACAGAGGTTAGCAAAATTTTCCTGTAAAGGGCTAGGTAGTAAATATTTGGGATTTCACCAGTCAAACCTTCTCTGTGGCACCTACTCAACTCTGCCCTTGTAGCAGGAAAGCAGACAACATCAATACATAAATGGGCACAGCTGTGTTCCAGTAAAACTTTATTTACAAACCAGAGGGCGGGGCAGATTGTACCTGCAGGTTTGCCAACCGCTACTCTATTAGCAGTATTTTTTTAGTCTTGATGAACATTTAAAATTGACTGAAGGGTAGGCTGTAAGAAGTAATAAGCATTAAACTTGGGGTCAGGGCACCTGCCTGAAGACCCCAAGGCCTGCTGGTTCTTCCATTTGCAGTTTTCATGTGATACAAGTCAGTGATCTCTTTCGGCCTTAGTCGTCTCTATAAAATGATGGCATTGGACAAAATGACTTCTAAGATGACTTTGACCACTGGCCTGCTCTGTTTCTAAAAGACACAGGGGACTAAGTCTCAAAAAGTGAAATTTTAGTAGGGAAAAGTATTGTCTAATACTAAGGCTTTTTTTTTGAGATGGAGTCCTGCTCTGTCGCCAGGCTAGAGTGCAGAGGCACAATCTGCAACCTCTGACTCCCTGGTTCAAGTGATTCTCCTGCCTCAGCCTCTTGAGTAGCTGGGATTACAAGCACGTGCCACCACGCCCAGCTAATTTTTTGTATTTGTTAGTAGAGACGGAGTTTCACCATGTTGGCCAGGATGGTCTCAATCTCCTGACCTCGTGATCTGCCTGCCTTAGCCTCCCAAAGTGCTGGGATTACAGGGGTGAGCCATGGCACCCGGCCATACTAAGGCTTTTAAAAGATGCAGCTACATGCAGACAGGATGGGGGAGTCCTGGGATAAAGCAGTTTAGATGAAAGGTTTGGGGCTTTAGCTGACGAGTAGCACCTTACAAGTCAACAGAGTGAAGTGGTTGCCCCAAAGGCAGGATAAGTTTAACCTGCGTTGCCGGAGAAAAGTGTCGAGGACTTTCTAAGCTCTGTGCTGAGAAGACCTCACCTGGAGTGTTACCATCAAGTCTTTACTGCCACCAGGGTAGAGAAGGAATTCTCACCCCTGCCTTGAGAGAAGGTTGAAGAAAGTGGCCATGCTCAGTAGTGGGAAAGGGAAAGAAGGAGGCAGAGACCAGGAGACGGAAACTGCTAAACCTAAAGTTCCGATGGAAAATGACTTTGAAAATGTTTTACATCTTTAGGATCTAAATTAGCACCCCATATGTAATCAGCACACAGACTTTTGTTGAAAGAAAGCTTCTGAGTATGTGAAGAACGTTCAAGTGGAAGAAATATTCTACTTGTTCCTGGCGGCATCACAGGCCACAAGTAGGTCAGCGGGAGGAAGCCACAAAGGCTGCCTTCGTCACAACATAAGGAGGGACAGGTAGTCTGTGCATCCCTGCACTGAGGAGGCAGCCAGGGTACTGCTTTGGGAGTCCTCAGAGTAACCTGAGGGTAGTCCCACAGATCCTGGGAGCCACCTGTTAGCAAGTTATATTCAGCTGCCCCAGAGGGCAGGTCCATCGTGTCACCTACAGCCTCTTTGGCTCTGGGAGTCTGCTGTTCACATTTTTCTTTACACATAGCTTCCCTGTGAGCACAGTATGGGTGTGAGGATTTTAATACCACTGGTGATGTGTTGAAGGATTTTAGCTACTACAGAGACTGACGTTTTTTATTTTAATATTCATGTATTCATTTTAAGGTATATTGGGAAACAATAGAGCTAGCACACCAAAACTTTATAAAGATTGTGTAAGACAAAGTTCTATTTAAAAAGCAAATAGATTTAAAGTTGATTTAATGAAAAATATTAATAATAGTACATATATATTCAGATGTAACAAAAATTGTGAAAGTAGTATGAATAGTTGAAGTCTGTTCTGTGTAAACCATTTTTATTTATCTTCTGCCTATAGGATCCTTTTTGTTGCTGCTGCTCTTTCTCCATTACCCGGGCTGGAGTGCAGTGGCGTGATCGTAACTCATGCAGCCTCAAACTCTTGGGCTCAAGAGATGCTCCTGCCTTAGCCTCCCGAGTAGCTGGGACTACTGGCACATGCCACTGTGCCTGGCTAATTTTTTCTTATTTTTTATAGAGACAGGGGTCTCACTGTGTCACTGTCTCAAACTCCTTGCCCAGGCTTATCTCAAACTCCTTGACTCAATGGATCTTCCCGCCTTGGCTTCCCAAAGTGCTGGGATTACAGGCATGAGCCAACATGCCCTGCCTAGGATCTGGTTTTTCTCCTTCACACAATCCTATCACTGAACAAGACTCAGATTTTTTTTCATTAAAAAAATGCAATGATGCCCACAGAAAAAAATTCAAAAAGAAGAAAAAATAAGATAGAGGGAGAAAAGAGGAAGAAGGAGAAGAAAAGCCTTTGACAATCCCTTCTCCATCCCAGCTTCTCAGTTGCCTTCATTCCTTTTTCAGCATTCCTTCCCTATCTTTGAGCCCACGTGTATACTTTTTATCATAGGGTCGATGTACTTTATATTTTTCATTTTAAATTTAGCACATCACATTGCTTTACTGCAAACTCCTCCTTACTTTGCATTTTTTACTCTTGTCATTTTTGGCCACTTGTCATTCCTCAGACCTAACACAATCTTTTCTTACACTTCAATTTGACCCTGACATCTTTGTGAGTAAAGCAGAATTTATACTATAGCTTAGGTGTTAGAGTTTCAGCCTCCTTCTCCAAATGCCTTCCTTAGGAAGCTTTAGGCACCCTCATTTTTCTTGTCTGTAGTTTTCCTTGGTGTTTTATCATTTAAAACATTTGCACTCTATCGCTCCATTTTTTGCTACTGGTCTCCCTAAGGGGACTTGTATCTGTAATGTCTTATCTCGAATTCACGGAAGTATCTTTCTTCTCCCATTTAAAAATGTTTCAGACATCCATGAGGACTCCATGTCCTGTGAGCATATGTAACTTATTCCCCCTGGTTTTGCCCTATTTAAATAAAGCTTTCTCATTGTGCTCCCTTCTTGTATAAGCTTGCTCCTGACATTTGAAAGGTTTACCTCTTTGTACATATTTATATAATCAAAATATTAGCATATTGCCTATTGTATGTATTAGAATATTGCCTATTGTATGCCTGTTGTATGATGTGTGGCTTAGTTTTAGGTATGTTCCACATAAATGTCCACTTTACTAATCTGGATCAAGACACAATGAGATCAGAAACTATGATCATTCGGTTTGTTTTGGACAGCTCTGGCATGTGGACAATTAGATTTGTACTGAGCATCCTATGGAAACTTGAGCTGTGGAGAAAAACTGCCCAATATCTAGAAAAAAAGTAACAGATTATTCTTTTTGTGGATTTTTGTTACAGACTGGATTACAGTGGGCCTTCCAGAGAGTTTTTCTTCCTGGTATCCAGAGAACTCTTTAACCCATATTATGGCTTATTTGAATATTCAGCCAATGACACATACACAGTACAAATAAGTCCTATGTCTGCTTTTGTAGACAATCACCATGAATGGTAAGTATTTTTTCCCCAACACTTTTCTTCAGGTGATTTTCTATAATACTAGTTTTTTTATAGAACCCACATTTAAACATTAAAACACTTTTTCCCTTGGGCAAAATCATATTTTCAGTTAAATACCTCATTTTGACTCTTGTTTTTATTGTCAAATTTAAATATATAGGCAGTCTCCAAGCTAGGACTAGATCTGTTGATAGCTGGGAATTGATCTGTTCCATAAGATCAATTTAAGTGGGTTGGGTAGACTTCAAAAGGTATTTCCCATTGCAAGAAAGAGATGATGAGTTCCTGGTGAGATACCTATATTCCTCTCTGTACCTTTGGGTGCCTATGAGCTCTAAGCTGAGGTGGGGGTGAGGAGGGGAAGGGCCTGACCCAGAGATCAGACAGCTTCTAGAGCAGCCCTTGGGGAAGTGGCTGCCATGGGAGGAGGAGACAGGGCAGCTGGAACTCTGGCTGGGGCTCTGACTCTCAACTTTGGCGATGATGGTGCTCTAGTGGGCAGTGGGGCTGGTGGGGTGACTTGGGGGCATTGATGGTAGAAGGGCAGGAGTGGGGAGTCACAAGCAGTGGTCACTTACTGTATTAGCCATTTGAAGTTTGTAACCAGGTGTTGCCTCCCTCTTTCCTAATTTCTCACACAAAATCAAGGAAACTGATTTAGGATTCCCATCTGAAGATTATTTATGCTGAAAATCCCAAATTGCAGTCTTTCCAAATGTCCTTACATCTTTTTAAAATCTCTGCATTTATACACTTCAAATATTTGTACAACCCCTGTTTGCTTGTTTCCGTTCATTTTCCCTGACAGCAACAAAGGAAAGAATATGAGCAGGATTCATGGAAAAACCTTATTTGAATCATGAGATTAATATTGCTGGGTGGAGGGCGTTATCTTTTAGGACTTACTCTTCAAATTAACTTCTGTTTAGCTGCAATATGAAGTCCTTCTTCTAACTGTGGCTATTACAGTTGTGCTAAATAAATGGAAATAAAGAGGAACCATACTGCTGGACATTGTTCTTAAAATGGCTGCCTAATACTAAAATTACAAACTTACAGTACGAATCTCAGTATGGATTTATACTTTTGGAAGGCATCAGACTTTCAAAGAGCTAGAAACTTGAATCCTTTTGAAAAAGAAAGTAAGTTTACATCTTAGGCAGCAAATCCAGTCATAACAAATATATTTAATAAAATTTCCAAAGTGATTCAGAATAGAATTGAGCCTTGAAATTTTAGAGAACAGAATGTCCCAGAAGGAAACTCCCCCAAACGTCCATGTGCACAATTCTTGAATGGTGAAAATATCAGGAATGGGGCTTGAGAGAGAATAGGGATAGGAACTTTCTTGATCTGAGACTAGGCCTTTCCTCAGAAGCGAATTGCTACTGAGTTTGTATTAGAGAAATCCTGCTAATATTCATGCATACACACTAGGAGGGAATAGCATTTTCCCCATCTCCAGAGGTCTCATCTGTCAACATCTCTTAGAAATGGTTTGGGGAAATGTCACTGAAATGCTCACAGGGGATTCATGAATGTGGGGTGCTACATTGTTGATATGGAGTGAAGGTGGAGCAGGGTCTCGAAATATGAGTGAAACCGATTCTTCAGCAAGTAGGTATGAATTACTGGCTGTATTAGCCCATTCTTGCATTGCTATAAAGAAAACACCTAAGACTGGTAATTTATAAAGAAAAGAGGTTTAATTGGCTCATGATTCTGCAGGCTGTACAGGAAGCGTAGCACACAAATCACTGGGCTTTGGGGATGGTCTCAGGGAGCTTTTTTAATCATGGTGGAAGGCAAAGAGGAAGCAGGCACATCATATGACAAAAGCAGGAGAGAGAGAGAGAGAGAGAGTGTGTGTTGGAGGGAGGTGCCACACACTTTTATATGACCAGATTTCATGAGAACTCACTATCACGAAGATAGCACCAAGCCATAAGGGATCAGCCTCCATGATCCAAACACCTCCCACCAGGCCCCACCCCCAGCAATGGGGATTGCAATTCAACATGACATTTGGTCAGGGACAAGTATACAAACTGTATCACTGGCCTGATGAAGACACAGCCCATGGTGCATACAAATTCTCACGACCTAGTAGGCAATTAATATTGGAAAAATTTAGATGGTTAGCACTGGAAGGCATTCTAGAAAGCATATGGAACCACCTAGAAACTGCTCCATGACATGTAAGCCATCTCATGCATTTCCTTCACAGGTTCCGATTCAGTGGTAGGATCCTTGGTCTTGCACTAATACACCAGTATTTGTTGGATGCCTTCTTCACACGGCCCTTTTATAAGGCTCTTCTCAGAATGTAAGAATATTTTTATTGCTTGCATAATTAGCATGTAAAATGCAGTATTTACTTTTTTGAAAAAATTCTTCTGTCAAAGTCATTGTTTATCTGTTCACAATCTCAAATCTGTTGTTATTAAACCTAATAGTGGTTTAGATTTCTGAAACTAATGCAATTTCAAATACGATTACTGTGTTTTTCCTGCCTCTGACCTATTTAGCCCCCAGAGTTTTAGTTTTGCTCTACCCCCCAAAATTTATTCTCATTTGTTGCAGCATGTGTTTCTTTAAAACAATTGTACTTCAAACACAGCCCTGGAATTCCTGTGGTATTAATGCAGATTATTAATAGAATAGTTGTGGGTTAGTCTTAGTGACTCACAGCCCCCTCTCCTTTATGAGATACATTTTATATTTGGCTTGATGCAGATTTTCAAATGCTTACTCCTTGTTCAAATCTTCATTTTCCTTTGTTTTGGTTTTATTTTTTATTTGTTTGTCAGGGGTGGACAATGCCATATGTTTCTTAAACTTTCTCTATGCCCTTAGTAATTTATTATGGAAAATGAAAATTCAGCATTCACAGAACTTTTTCTTCATTGTTAATGAAAGATTGTAATTATTGTAAAATGTAGGGCTAATTGTTTCTGTCCTATAATCAGCAGCCATTTACAAGGCTGAACAGAAGGCAACTGTCTGTGGGGTAGTAGCTCAAATTTGCGATGAGAATGCACTGAATTATCACTTGGCTCTGTCCAACTCATATCCTAACTGAGGCCATGCACTTGCTTACTGTTAAATGGAAGCCTAGACCTCAAATGAAAGCAAACAAAATGCTTCTTGTGGGCCTTTGGGAAGGTCAGTAGAAAGACTTTTGCCTTCCTCTCTTTCAGTGTCTTCACAGCTTTAGCACTGGGGAACAGGTGCCATTTTCTGTCTCTTTGGTTCTTTGTGGCCCACTTTGCATCTTCCCATTTCATTGCCTTGTCTCATATCTTCTCATTTAAGCTTCCTGAAAGACTAGTCTGTACTGACTGTCTACACTTACCTCAAATTCACACCCTCAGCACACTTCAGCCTGGTTTCTTTCCCACCAGAAAACCTGGGGAGGCATTTAAAGAATACTGATGCATCCATATCTTATTGGATCATGCTGCTGCTTCTGACACTGTGTACCACCCACACCCACCACCATTTATTCCTGTGTCTTTCCTTCGAAGCTGGCATCTATGACACTGTACTTTGCAGGTTCTTTTTTTTTAACTTTTCTGTCCCTTCATGAGCCCCTCTTCTGATTTGCCCTAAAGTCTTGGTGTACCTGAAGCTTCTATCATCGGGCCCCTGATTTTCTCACGTGGTATGCTCTCCTGGGGGAATTTCTTCGCCTGTCTTATCTCCTGTGACTCCCAAATCTTTACTCTCAGTCTTGATCTCCCTTAAGGTGTAGCCTCACATGCTCAACAGTCCACCAAATATCTCCACTCGGATGTCTTACAAGGGCTTCAGAATCAACATGGTTAAGACTAAGCTCATCAAGTTTCCCTACCTAAAAGTATACCTTCTCCCGTATGCCCAGTTACAGTTAATAGTGCCACTATTCTCAGGCCACTTTGGTCAGAAATTGGGAGTCACCCTTAAACAGCGATGACAAATACACACAGTACATGTTCTACTCTTCCCCATCTCTACTCTACCCCATCATTCCCAGGGTAGAGTTCACAAATCACCTGTGGTACTTTTTCCCACTGAACTCATTGTGGCCTCAGAAATCTTTTTAACTTATAGTGCTCAAGCCCGGCAATTAATTACAGTTAGTTTTGACATGAGTTCATTTGTCACCCCTATTTTATATATCCTTCTTTATACTCCCCCAATAAAACCATTTCCTGATTGCTACATGTTTGCCTCCTAAATGATTTTCAAGTTCGTCTTCTTCTCTCCAACCTTAATAGCACAGCCCCAGTTAGAGCCCTTATCTTATTTTGGCTATATTACTGTAGGGGTCTATTCATTGGTCTCTACCCTCTAATGATAACCACCCCTCATCCCACCCCATTTTAAATAATCCTTCACATTGGGACTTCCAGAGGAGCTGTTTATAATTCACATTTCACGTCTGATCATGTCATGCCCTGTCTTAAAAATCTTTTGGTAGTTCTGAATCACCAATCTCCTTAGGATGACATTAAGGCCTGCTCCCTTGCTGGCCTCATTCTCTAGAAATTCTGTCTTGAGGTTAACTCTCTCAAACTGCTGATATGCTTGCAGTTCCCTGTACACTTCTATGCCTTGTATTTTGTTCATGTTATTCCCTCTTTCTCCTTTCTCTTTCCCCTTCTCCTCCTTCATTTATTCCTTTTTACCTCTCTTGCTTTTAAACATCCTGAAAGATTTAATGTAGGCATCATCTTCTGCAAAAAGCTTTTCCTGAATCTCTCAGTCAAAGAAAATGCCCCTCATGTGTGCTCTGACACCTAAATCCCTATCCCTACCTTATCTTTTGTTAAATTGAAGTGTGACATACATTTTAAAAGTACATGAATTTTAAGTGTTACCAATCTTATGTTATCACTTATTGCTTTATATTAACTTATCTATTTGTGTACCTGGCTCCCCAACTAGCCCATTAGCTCCTGAGGGTAGTGACTATTCATCAAGTAGCTATTCAGATGTCTGGTACATACTTGATGCCTAATGAATGTTCAGATTGAACTGAAAAAAAACGACCCTTAAAATTGGGTTAAGGGGAGTGAAATTTCAAAACAGCTATAGCAAATCAATGACTACCACTGTACAACTGGGCCATGGAACAGTAACTATCCCTCATGTAGATTCTTTCTCTGCAATTAAAAAAAGTGAGGGAAAAATACAGATTGATGACAGGTTCTGTGACTTACTATTTTCAGAATAAGAACCATGAAGCAAAAGGGAATGTATGTGAAGATGAATCATGTCTTTAATAAAAAATAAAATAAATATTAAATAAAATAAAAATCATCTTTCAATAAAAAAGTTAAAATATACTATAGAAATATATAAATAATTTCAAATTAAGATAACAGTATTTTAAGGTAGTATAATATAGCCAGAAAGAATAATGGATCCAAGTTGTCAACCCGAGTGCCAGTTCCTGATCTGGCATTGATGATGGATAACTGGGCAGATGGCACTCATTCTTTGTACCTCCAGTTCTGTGTCTATAAAGGAAGATGCAGGCTGAATGATTCCTGTGGCATATTATATATTTAGGACTTTCTAATTTTATAACAAATTTCTGAATTATTTCACTGGTTTAATTACTGGACTTGGACTAAGAACATTCCAGAAATCACTGCCTATGTAGTGGCTCTTATTCTTCTCTTTAATTCTTAGTTTCTTTCCTTATGACTCTGGGTTTTTGCTAATAGCCATGCCTACATATTTGTTTCTGTCTGTTTGTCATCTTAGTCTATGTGACCTGAGTGATCTAGAATACCTTGATGAAGAGTTCCATCAGAGCCTGCAGTGGATGAAAGACAATGATATCCATGACATCCTAGACCTCACGTTCACTGTGAACGAAGAAGTATTTGGGCAGGTGTGTGTATCTGCACACCTGATGCCTAAGTGTGGTAACTGAAGGCTATTGACGAGTGAAGAATTAAGATGCTAAGATCAGATGCTTATTTATTTGTGGTTTATTGGGTGATTTAAACTGAGGATCACACACAGTTATAATAACCACAGTTAACAAAGGTTAGAATTAATGTCAGCTGCAGATTAAGATGCTGTAAATTACAGATGGTGATAACTGTTTATGTTGTAAGCAATCTTCTTTTTATTTCCAACTAAAGTATCCCCCCAAATATGAGAATTTACCTTATATAGAATGCAGTTTTTTAAAGTCCACACTACGGAATTTTTAAATTGACATTTATAGAATGGTGGCTGGGCACGGTGGCTCATGCCTGTAATCCCAGCACTTTGGGAGGCCAAGGTGGGAGGATCAATTGAGCCTAGAAGTTCAGGACCAGCCTAGGCAACATGGTGAAACCCTGTCTCTACAAAAAATACAAAAATTAGCCAGATGTGGTGGCACACACCTGTAGTCCCAGCTACTCAGGAGGCCAAGGTGGGAGGGTCACATGAGCTGGGGAGGTTGAGGCTGCAGTGAGCCTGGATCATGCCACTGCACTCTAGCCTGGGGGACGAGAGTGAGATCCTGTCTCAAAAAAGAAAAGAAAAAAAAAAGAACCAAAATTGATTTTTTTGAAGCTAAAGGAACATAAACAATGTTTTGGGGAAGACTTAAAAACAGAATGTGTTAATTTTTTTTTCAAAATTGGTGGAAGAGTAGGGAAAACACTTCTTCCAGAAATTATATACTAGTTTATAATTAATATTCTTATTTAGGCATTAATCTTTAGCTGCTTTTCTGAATTCCATGTGTTTTGAAAAAGTTCTCAATTTAACATTCATTTGAGTGTAATTCTGCTTCTTTAAAGTAAATCTTTACTCTAGATATAGTCAATTCTGAGAAATTTGTGAAAATGGGTTTTGTCAAACATTCAAATAGTAGCAGGCTAGTATCTGAAGCCAATTCATCGGCATTTTAAAACTTAACCTGTAGTAACAGCAATACATATATATATTTTAATCACCAAAGCTTTCAAGCACCTGCTGAATGCCTAGTTTTTCCTGAGTGTGTGTGCTCCGTGAGTGCCTGGGGCCTCACTGCCAGCTTGTGGGATGTGCCTAGGGCAGGGCTGGGACGGGTAGCTGGCTGATTTCAGCTCACTGCTAGTAATGTTCTTATAACATTAAGAGTATTGCTTTATAGTCATTCTTTTTATTTTGTAATCTCAGATAACTGAACGAGAATTAAAGCCAGGGGGTGCCAATATCCCAGTTACAGAGAAGAACAAGAAGGAGTACATCGAGAGGATGGTGAAGTGGAGGATTGAGAGGGGTGTTGTACAGCAAACAGAGAGCTTAGTGCGTGGCTTCTATGAGGTAAAGACAATCAGCAGTAGGAGGAGTTTGCAGTCTGATATCAATGATGCCACAGTCCATCTTATTGTACTTTACATGTGTAGACTATTTCTGCTGTATTTACTGTTGCTCTTTGCATGCGAAAAGTTCGGTATTTTTTCCCTTGTGCGTCAAGAGCACCAAAAGAAGCTTAACTCACTATTATAAGAGATCACTGAAATAAATGTTATGGACTGAATTCAAGTAGCATTTGTTGATTTAATGACCACTAGTAACATTTAAGCCATGCATCTTATGCTTAGATATGGGTAATCAAATCTCATGCTTGCTATGTGAAATAATTGTATCTGAGATCAGAATGAGTTGGCATGTATTGTATGTGACTTTTTCTGTAGAAACACTAGATAGTTTCCTAAAGGTGGACGGGACCTAGATTAATCAGCAATCAATTATAAAACAAAAATTCTGTCAAGGCAAATCTCATCAACCTTATACTAAAGAATGCCTTATATTTGTAGGGAGCTTTACAGGTTTTCAAGTGCCAACACAAGGTACACACATATTATTCCTGAAACTCCATGTGTCCCCTTTTCTAAGGCTTAATTATAGCTGATATTTCTCCAGGCTCCTAAGCCATGCCTTGTACCCTTTTTATTCCACAGGTGGTGGATGCCAGGCTGGTATCTGTTTTTGATGCAAGAGAACTGGAATTGGTCATCGCAGGCACAGCTGAAATAGACCTAAGTGATTGGAGAAACAACACAGAATACAGAGGAGGTGAAATTTGATTTATAGATGGCTAGATTTTAAATTTCAAATTAAAGGAAGGCATGGTTCAGGTTGCCAACTGAATATAGGACAGGCAACAGCACTTGGACTCTAATCATAGGTCTGATGCAGGCTCCCTTGAGACCTTGGGCAAGGTACATTCTCTTCTTTTCCTAGTTACCTCATCTGTCAGATGGGAGAAGGACTGTTTACACACCATCAAAGGATGTCATAACTCTTGATTGTTGGTGAGGAAATGTGACCGTAAGAACACTAATTAATTACTTTATGGCGTTGTCAGTGAAGCACCAAGGAGCTAACATCCAGCAGGTCAAACTCCACCTATTCCATTTTGTTTCTAAAACTTAAAAAAGCACACCCTTTGAGCTTCCCAATCAGCACAGTTTTTCCACCATTCACTACGCTCCTTATCCGTTGTAATTCATAGTCAGAACACTTGAATGGAATAAGACACAGTTCCCAAAATACAACATTATTGGAGAAGTTCTAAATTCAAGCATGAATTTCAAGTGAAAAGAAGACTGTAGTAAGATTAATTAAAAACTGCACTATCTGACACTTCACAAAATGGGAAGCTAAAATAGTGACACTTCTGCAAATCAGTACAAATTATTGATTAGTAACTGGGACCAAAGCCATTGAAATTTGAGTGTTAAACCAATACCTTGCAAGGGACCTGATGGTAACCCAGAGTTAAGGTTTTATTAAATAATTTTAAGCAAAGAATATATTTTCTGAAAATTATCACCATGTTAGAAAGCCTTCAGAAATTCATGACAAATACCAGTTGTTTTCTGGTTTGGGTTTTGTTTTTTAACCCAAAATATAAGAGATTAGAAGTAGTTCTGAACTTGGAGAATGAAAACTACAAACCTAACATCACTGAATTAATCATTTAGCAGAGTAAATTGAGAGCTGAACAGTTCTCCAGTTATCTCTAAGTTGAAGCAGAGATTTTTTTTTTAAAAAAAGTAGTTTTAAAAGTTTGTAGTAAAAAAATGCCTTAACATTTGCTAAATTGCTTTTGGTTATGCCTGTGCTTGCCTGTGCCAGCTCATCCCTGCACCACGGGCTGGCCTTGCTCACACGTTTAATCTGAAAGGCTGTATTTAATTGCAGTTTCCATTGCTGCTATTTCTGAAGTCCAGTTGCTGAAATAAGTCTTTTCCAATTGGCCCAAGTATAATCCATATATCTCTTTGGTTATTATAATGTTGTTAACCCATCGATTTTTACTGAGAGCACAATTTCTCTGACATGCTACATAAATTATATTTTACCATAAATATTATTAGCTCATTCCTTCCTTCCAGGAGATGATTTTTTTTTTTTTAGAGGGCGTGTGCCACTATACCTGGCTACTTTTTGTATTTTTAGTAGAGATGGGGTTTCACCATGTTGTCCAGGCTGTTCTCGAATTCCTGGCCTCAAGCGATCTCCTGCCTTGGCCTCCCAAAGTGCTGGGATTACATGCGTAAGCCACCGCACCCGGACCCAGGAGATTCTAATAGCAATGCATTAATAGAATCAGCCATTTTTGTATTTCCGTGGCATAAAATTTTATTCACTAAATCTGACTAATCAAGGACCTATTTATATGGTTATTGTAAATCTTATCAAATGAAATCTTTGGGAGGGGGCAGAAAAATGCTGAGAACCTCAGCTGCCGTGTTTGCTCACCCAGCTACTTGGCACTGAGTAAAGAAGCGGCTGTGTGGCTGCCACCTGCCATATGTTCACACACCAGCTGCTAGGAGAGAATATGATGAGGCACATTCACTCTTCCTCCTCCAAAAGGTTTGGCACAAATAGCAAAAGGGAAGCAGAAAAGGGCTAATTCATAAGGTCAAAAAACTTTAAAGCTACAAAGAGGCAGTGCACTTCTTTTGTAGATGAGAAACTTTGCTCAGTACCAAATTGCTAGTCTTCACCAAACTCTGGGCATGGCCCATGTGTCCTCATGTCCAATCCAGTTTTGATCACCCTTCTCTTCGATCCTTTTTTTCTCCAAAGGGGACTAAACGTCACTGAAATGGTAAACAGTAAGGTGAGATTCCTCCCAAATACTGCAACTACTGAAATGTGAGGAAAAACTTGGATTAAAATAATTTCTACCCGCCTTCTATTCTGGACTACTAACTCAGTGCCCATTAACTATGTCTATTCATTGGTTTGAATCACTAAATCCTTGTTAGCCTTTTCTCTGAATTTAATTTTTGTTTTCACTGAAAGGTTTTTGGAATCCATCATCACTGACCATGAGGTGATTCCCTTGACATTTTCTTAAATTGTGCTAAGTATGGAATCAGAGTAAAATTAAGTTGGTGATTATTTATGATTTATTTAAGGAACTAAAGGTCACTTTTCCCTTTTTATTAGTAAATCAATGTGAAACGAATTTGATTTTAAAGTATGAATATTATATATAGCTTTTAAGAGAGCTCGCAATTATGTATTTGTTTGTATAAATTATTTGATTAATGCGTCTCCCCTCTGCCACAAGCCCTGGGAGGGTCTGTTTTCTTTGCCATTATGCCCCCAACCTTAGTACAGTGCTTGGCATAGAGGTATTTGGAAATTATTTCTTATGTGAATGACCGGAAGAGTTAAGCATTTCCAGTAACAACTGTTGTATTTTACAGAAATGATATGGTTAAAATAATTCATTTGTTTTTCTTCTCTTTACTAGTTTCACTTAGTGACCACTAAATGAAAACAGAGACCTCTTGTTTTCACTTAATGTTGTTTTTGTTTAACTTTTGACACTCATATGATCATATATACAGTGTTATTCCTTAGTCTTAAAATTATAGACAACTTTTAAAGAATTCAAGAGGATGATTTATGTCTGGGGACTCTTCGTGTCACGTATCTTGGTGGCTTAATATAGAAGAGTCAAAGTAACATGGGCTTTTATGATTGGTTTGATAGGATACCATGACAATCATATTGTAATCCGGTGGTTCTGGGCTGCAGTGGAAAGATTCAACAATGAACAACGACTAAGGTTGTTACAGGTGAGATGCCATTATTTAATCTTTTAAATGTATCAGTATGATTATTGTTGGAAGTGTATGTTTTTAATAACTGCTAACTATTCTCCACAAACACATGCCATGTGTATCTGGAAATATGGGATACACCATTTCCAGACTCCGGATTGCATGGTTATGTGACTCCATGGCTATTCAGAACATCCCTAAGCCAAGTTAAAGCATTTCGTGAGAGTTTGGGGAAGTGTCAAGTCCAGTCCAAGAATCCCAGTAACAACATCTGCCTTCAGGACAGTTTGGACCCTTCAGCAAGAAGCACCCAGGGTACCCAAAGTGCAGGCCAGCATCCCTAGCAGCAGAAAGAAATGATTTTCAGTTCTTTAAAAAGGGATGCAGTTAGTTGACAGTCCTTTCTTCTCTTTCATCTAACTTTCCACAAATTTGAGAAAACAGTGACATTCAAGAACAGTGGGAAAACTAACTTGTGGGTTTTTTTTGCGTGTGGTGTTTATGGTCATCCAGGACAATTACTGATCGGTTGCAGCTATAGAAATACCAGACACAAGGAAGCCTCTGGATGCTCAGGCAGAGCCTTACAAGTACTCTTAGCTCCTTTGGATCTTAGCTCCTTTAAATTAAGGGTCTGGGCCTCAAAATTGCAGGCCTAGACATTCTCTTTTTTAAATTCACCCGACATTGATCAGGGACTGATGCTAAGTTGACTCAGGTTAATTGGTATACCCACTTTATTCATCTATAGTGGGAAGTGTGCCTGGTTTAAGCTTCTGAGCTGGTCAGCTGCATCAGGTGCTTTATTTTCTACAAACCCTCCACATCCCCTTTCCCTTTATCATGCACAGTATTCTCTTTCTTAGTATTATCTTCTGGCTGTGTGTCAGAATTGTGTTGTGATTATACCACACCTGTGAAGTTTTGTCTTCAGAACTTTCCTGCCTGCTCTTCCTCAGGAGCTCTGCCTGTGAATGACGTGATGCCTTTCCTGGCTGTTGGTCTCTGGCTTCACCTTCTCCTTCTGTTTTCTTGGGTTGACAGTTTGTTACAGGCACATCCAGCATTCCCTACGAAGGATTCGCTTCTCTCCGAGGGAGTAACGGCCCAAGAAGATTCTGTGTGGAGAAATGGGGGAAAATCACGGCTCTTCCCAGGTAAAATATAAAATAATATTTCTTTACTGTCACAACATTTGGTGGAGACATTCATTTATGTATATATTGATTAATTACTGCTTTTATATTAAAAGTTTGGGAGAGCGGAAAAGCTCTTAGAATGAATTTCTCCCTGATAACCTTTCTAAATGAAGGGGAAAAAAGATCTCTCTGGTCACACTTAAAATACATACATCCATATCTTAAAATACAAAACACAACAAAAGCAAAGTATTTGTTAGCATCAGTAAAGCGACGTTGGTTATCAAGCTTGTGGCTTATGATTGTGGCTCTAATCTAGGTGTTTCCAGAAGCTTGAGTTTTAACTTTATTTAGAATCCCTTCAGTAAAAATAACCATTGTAGTTTCTGAAGAATATTAAATAATGTGGATGTGCTCTAGATCTCTTTAGCCTGTCTCATACATGTCTTAATTTCATGCTCTCTGCATTGTATTCTCATTCATAGTAAGATTACATATTTCCTTTGAATAGAAAAAAATACTTTGCTGTTGCTGCTAATAAAAGCAAAAGACTGATCCTTTTGCAGTTTGTAAGTGTGATAATTGGGTGTTCATGCACATATGTGAGATGTGCCACCCTCAAGCCTTATTACAACGTCCACACATTACCCATCTGATATGGAAAATAAAAGCAAGGACTAGTAAGGTAGTATTTGTGAAGACAAAAAGTGTTTGAGATTGAGTGGAGATAACTGGAGCTGGAGCAACAGAAAAGGAGCATATGAACAAAAGAGGAATGGAAGAAAATTTGTTTTAGAATTCCTTTATCCAATTAGTAATAATACTGTAGCATTTTTGAGGTAAAAAGAAGCTGAAATTGCCTCTAACTTTCCTAATAATACAACTATATGCTAGAGAGATTAAATGATATTAGGTACCCCAAGATGTTATCCTAAGTTTAAGTATAGATGACTTTGAGAAACCTGCTTTATTAGTGATATTAGGTGATATTATTGATATTATATAAGGTGATACTAGGTACCCCAAGATGTCATCTGTTTAAGTACAAGCAACTGAGCAATCTGTTATCAAAGCTTTCTTCTTAGCAGTTGAAAGATGCCAGTTCTTAAGAACTGTGTGGTCAGCATCAACAGATGAGAAAAGGGGGTGCTGAAAATACAAATCTGGGAATTCATTATTTGATTTCATTATTTAAAGAACTAGCTCATTTTATTTATGCTTGGATAATGAGTTTTCTCCCCTTCAACACATAAATCAACAGATTTAGGCTATCTGAATAAGGCTTTTTACTCTTCTGAGAAACTCTTTAAGAATTTGCTTTGAAGATGGAAAGGGCAGATTAATGGTCACCTTTTGTTGAAATCTATTTCTGTAAAGCCACTAAAGTATATGGAATAAAGTGTAACAATAGGCAGATATGTCCACTGTTCATATTTAATCACTGTAATTTTCACCAAACCCGATGGGTAGAGACAAGTAATTTGATATAGACCTGGAGCTTTAGCTTCAGAGAGACCTCGGCTGAGTCTCACCTCTGTTACTTACCTGCAGCAGAGACCTGGTGAAGTTGCATGATCTTTCTGAGCCTCTGTTTCCTCATCTACCTGGTGGATTTGAAATTCTGAGGATTATCTGAAATCATTCACAAAAAATACTTAATACTGTCTCTGGCCATGAGTAAGCATCCAGTCAGTGATCACTGCCATTGTGATTTCTGTCACCATCATCTGTAATACATATCAGGCAGGATATTTGCACATTGGAAAGAGGGCAGGGGTAGGAGTTAGAAGACCTAGGTTGTAGTCCCACCTCTGCCACCAGCTAACTCTGGGACCTTAGAGAACACTTCATCTTTGAGCCTTGATTTTCTCATCTGTAACAGGCCGGGAGGAGGTGGTATATTAGGTTGGGTTGAGCAAGAAGTAACACCAAAGGGTTGCTGAAGAATCTTGAGGGTCAGGCTGGATTTGCATTTCTACTTCCCCCTGGAGCTCCAGGAAGTTCATGTGCTAACTCATTGTAAATGGTGGTGTTCTTCATTATTGTTGTGTACACATAGTTGGGTAACAGGCACTGTCCTTTCTCCGTCTTCACTATGACCTAAGTTTGCTTCTACATTCCTAGTTTTACCCAGATTATAAAACAGCCCAAATAAAGATGGTCTTGGGCACGTTGAGCAAGCAGCCTCTTTTCTTACCCTCTCTGTAACAAGCCCCATCTTTTGGGGTCTGATGAGAAGAAAGAGTTACTTGGCTTTTCTGCTTCAGAGTTGCAGTCACCTTATGTAACCCAGGTAACACGCATGACCACAGATCTAAGCCCTATGACACACTAGTTACATCATCCTAAGCAAGACCCTAGATCCATCCCTCTAAGGTAGGAGTAACAATGTTCAGAGTATTTTTGACAATTGTAAGATAATGTATATGAAAGTCTTAGGAATACTGTGTTTACTTTGTTCTTTTTTAACTTTGTATCCTGACTCTTTTGTAAGCCACTGTGCTACTTTAACTATTAAAATTGGCTCCACAAAGAAAAAAAGTACATTTGGAGGGAAGAAATTAAAAGAACTTAATTGCCTGACAGTATAATTATATGACAAGCAACTTCTCTACTGACAACATTGTCATCACCCTTAATGAAATGTGGGGCATTACTTAGGTGTAAAAAAAGATCTGTAAAATTGGTTCTGGCCTAAAGAGATTCTTTTATATTATCAAGTCCATTTCTCCTACCATCAGAACAGATACACTGAAGCCATTTTTCTGCTATTTTTTGATAGGCGTAAGTTGCACAACTGAAGAGCTGGTCTGTCTCAAGCTAGTCAGCCCCAGTGTATTTCTTTTTCCTATGAGTCAAATGATGTTTAACATTTAAAATGTGACATTGTACAAAAAAATAACAGATGCTGGTAAGGTTGCAGAGAAAAGGGAATGCTTATACACTATTGGTGGGAGTATAAATTAGTTCAACCATTGTGGAAGACAGTGTGGCAATTCCTTAAAGACCTAAAAACCATTCAACCCAGCAATCTCATTACTGGGTATATACCCAAGAGAATATAAATCATTCTATTATAAGACACATGCACGTGTATCTTCATTGCAGCTCTGTTCACAGTAGCAAAGACACAGAATCAACCTAAATGCCCATCAATGGTAGACTGGATAAAGAAAATATGGTACATATATACCATGGAATACTATGCAGCCATAAAAAAGAATGAGATCATGTTCTTTGCAGGAACATGGATGGAGCTGGAGGCCATTATCCTTAGCAAACTAACACAGAAACAGAAAACCAAATACTACATCTTCTCAGAAGCGGGAGCTAAATGATGAGAACACAAGGACACATAGAGGGGAATAACACTCACTGGGGCCTAATGGAGGGTGGAGGGTCAGAGGAGGAAGAGGATCAGGAAAAATAACTAATGGGTACTAGGCTTAATACCTGAGTGACAAGATAATCTGTAAAACAAACCCCCAGTGACACAGGTTTACCTCTATAACAAACTTGCACAAGTACCCCTGAACTTAAAATTTTAAAAAAATTTACATTGCACACATGGGAGAAAAAAGGATAGATGTCCTTCTTACTTAAAAAATGAATCCTGGCTGGGCATGGTGACTCACACCTGTAATCCCAGCACTTTGGGAGGCCAAGGCGGACAGATTGCCTGAGGTCAGGAGTTTGAGACCAGCCTGGCTAACATGGTGAAACCCCGTCTCTACTAAAAATACAAAAATTACCCGGGCGTGGTGACATACGCCTGTAGTCCCAGCTACTCGGGAGGCAGGAGAATCGCTTGAACCCAGGAGGCAGAGGTTGCAGTGAGCTGAGATGGTGACACTGCACTCCAGCCTGGGCAACAGAGCAAGACTCTGTCTCAAAAAGAAAAAAAAAAGAATCCTCTAAGAAGTCTGGCATGGTCTTGTGTCGGGCATGGGAGGGTTGGAGGGGCTGTAAAGGATGAGGGCAGTCCTGGCAACTGGAGCAATGAGGGAGAGAATCTTAGTCTTTCTAGACAAGGATGATGGAGGGCCTTTCAATTTTCAAGCAGGCGAATGTGAGTCTCATTCTGTTCTCAGATTTCCTAGTCTCACTTTGCGGTAGCAGTGGATAGCACTGCTCACAGTATGAGCCAAGGAGCATATAAAAGTATATATGGTTGTCTCTGCAGCCAGTGCAAGTCGAATCCATGGCTCTTTTTTCCTCTTGTGGTTATGAAGTGACTAGAGACCCAGATGATAAATAAGGACATAGACAGAAGGGTGTCTCCATGGAGACCTACAGCCTGAGCACATGACTGCACTTCCTCTGCTTCGCGGTCGGTGGTTAGCTCTGTATTTTGCATTTCTGTGGAAGGCTTCATACCCCTGGTGCTCTGATGGACTTTATGAAAAGAGAGTAAATTCACTTTATGGCAATTGCTCTCAAACAGTCCAAAGAATGGGCTGCTAAGATGCCAGCCTGAAAACTGCAGAGCAGTCCTCTCTCCCACCATGGTATGAGTTTCTGTGTTTATTCCCCAGGTTCTTGCCAAGTTGGGTGATGGGACGGAGGACCTGCAGAGCTGCAATCGTCAAGGGGGTGTGTTGGTTTTTGCCAAAGGGAAAAGCATTAATTTTTGAAAATGGCTGTGTCTGGAGATTATTATGAATGAAATGCTAACTGAAATTAAGAAATAAATTGTAAGAGTTAATTATGAAATAGATGTCTTATGGAGACAGTTAATCTAATGCAATAGAACTTTAAAAGATAAAATTATTTTTTAAAAACATAACAACTTTTTGCTTTTAAAATTCTGCTTTTTGGCGGAGTGCAGTGGCTCATGCCTAAAATCCCAGCACTTTGGGAGGCCAAGGCAGGCAGATCACTTGAGGTCAGGAGTTTGAGACCACCCTGGCCAACATGGTGAAACTCCCGTCTCTACTAAAAAAAAAAAAATACAAAATTAGACAGGCGTGGTGGTGTGCACCTGTAATCCCAGCTACTCGGGAGGCTGAGGCAGAAGAATCACTTGAACCCAGGAGGTGGAGGTTGCAGTGAGCCAAGATCATGCCACTGCACTCCAGCCTGGGTGACAGAGTGAGACTCCATCTCAAAAAAAAAAAAAAATCTGCTTTTTATTCTAATTTATAAAAAGAAAGTTTTACAAAACATTGCTAAGAAATATATGTATATATTAAATATATATTAAAATACCTACATATGTATCAATCCAATGTCCACTACTAGCTGGGCATGGTGGTGCATGCTTGGAGTCCCAGGTACTTGGGAGGCTAAGGCTTGAGCATGGGAGTTTGAGTCGAACCTGAGCAACATAGAGAGATCCCATTTCTGAAGAAAAAAAAAGTCAACTACTAAGATAAGCTCTGTTAACATGTTAGAGTATGTGATTTCACTCATTTCTTCAGGTATACACAGACACACACACACACATTTTAAAACAACATTCCGTTTATCACATGGAACATCTTTCCATGTCATTAAATATTGCTCTGTAATGTTATCAATAATTCAGTTTTCCCTCTTCCATTATAGGGAGCATTGTCTACGGTCAAAGTGAATTATCAGCCAGTATACAGGAAAATAACCAAGTCCTGAAATACAATGTCACCTTCCTCAATTAAAAGAAAAACCAGGCTGGGCGCATTGGCTCATGCCTGTAATCCCAGCACTTTGGGAGGCCGAGGTGGGCAGATCACGAGGTCAGGAGATGGAGACCATCCTGGCTAACACGGTGAAACCCCGTCTCTACTAAAAATACAAAAAATTAGCCAGGTGTGGTGGTGGGCGCCTGTAGTCCCAGCTACTTGGGAGGCTGAGGCAGGAGAATGGCGTGAACCCGGGAGGCGGAGCTTGCAGTGAGCCGAGATGGCACCACTGCACTCCAGCCTGGGTGACAGAGCGAGACTCCGTCTCAAAAAAAAAAAAAAAAAAGAAAAGGAAAGAAAAGAAAAACCATCAGAACAAGAGATGAGCACTAGAAGGACCCTTTGGGGCCATCTCCTTTCTATATTTGCCTTGAGGTGTTCCTCCTTGGTCTTCCTAATTCCCTACCGCCTGCTGATCAGCTGAGGTGGCTTTTCGTGTGGGAGAGAATTGACAGGAGATTCTCATACAGTGGTCTGTTCTGTAGTTTAACCTCGGGTCCAAGACTCTCTTCAACTCCTTTCCCCTCTACCCTCTCACTCAGTTCTATATAACTATATTTTAAATTTTCACTTTATTCTGCCATTGAATCTGCATGTACTAACAAAAACATGCCAGAGTTAACCCATCACATCACCGTATTAAAGATTCTTAAATGTCATATACCTTTTGGATTGGTCTTTACTTTGGGAGGTGGATAAATTTATCATAAAAACAGATTGTATTAAAAAAAGGACTCTTCTGTAATTAATGTAAAAAGTCAAGCTATTGAAAGAATTTGTGACTTTAATGGAATGAAATAATCATTCCACTTGCATTCCATCAGCATTGTTGCTGCTGACAACAGAGGACAGGATAGTCCAAGTCAAATCTACTAAAGATCCTTGAGAGCTATTTCACAAGTCAGATTTTAAAGTGTCTATTTGTGAGTGACACACATTGCAACAGTTAAAGAATGCTTACCCCCTTTTCCTTGGCCTCAAGAGAAAAAACCAGTTTGGGCTCATTTCTTTCCACCAGCCTACTCCACGACACCATCCCCCCTCACCTGGACTACTGCAGCAGACCGCTGGCTAAATGCCCTGCTTCTCCTGCATCCCGCCATTCATTCATTCTGCACTCAACAACCACTGGGATCTGCAAACATCTCAAGGTCACCTCCCTCCCTTGCCTACACCCTCTGGTGGCTTAGAATAAAATCCAGACTCCTTCCCAAGGACTTCCTTTGGGGCCCTGGTCTGCCTACTCCTGCAACCTCAACATGTACCCTCTCCCACAACCCATGACACCTACCAGCCTCCTTCTGGGTATTCCTGAAATATGCCAAACTCAATTATGCTTCAAGGCTCAGGGAATTGCTGCCTATAACACTTTTCTGCTGGTCCTTCATGCCTGGCTCTTTCTTGTCCCCAAGACTTGGGTTAGAGGTGATCTCCTGAGAAAGGCCCACCAGGCTTCTGTCCTTAGTGCACCTGTCACTCTTTCACCCCTTACTTGCTTCACTAGACTTAACCCAATTCAGTCATCATATTCAGTTATTGCTTTACTTGTTGATTATCTGTCTCCTCCTCTGGAATATAATCCTGTGAGAACAAGTACCTTATCTGAATTAAACATGGCTTTGCTCCTAGCAATGAGGCCAGTGCTTAGCACATGTACTCCATAAATATTGTTTTTAGTGAATTTGCAATCTTGAGGGATAACTTTGGACCACTCCAGACAAGAAATTCCAAAATCATAATCCAGACTTTCATATCTCTGTATCCATATCTGAAAAGTTGGGATAGAAATTAGCATTTATATTACAAAGTTGTTTTGAAGATTAAATGAGATAACGTGCAAAGTGCTTAGAATAAGGCCTAAAACATCATTCAATAAATTTAGCCATTCTTACTATTCTTCTAATATCTAGCCTTCAGGGCTGGCTGGATACTTTACAGTCTTTAGGTGTATGAGAAATGAGCCATATTCACCCAGCGTATTTATATTTTGTTTGGAATTACAGGAGTTTCCATTCCTGGAACTGTCCTTACTGGACTTTGTTCTGTTTGGTTTAAATTCTTACATTTGAAAAGTATTTACCCTCTTTATCTTTCCCCAGAGACATTCACAAGTGAAGAAGCTACCTGCCCAGAATGCATAGTTTGAAGAGTTTCTTCTGCTAGTTACCCCAGATACAGGAATTCCCCCCTATAGAAACATTCCACTTTGTATTTACAGATCCAAGTGCACCTTAACCAAAGTGACCTAATGAGACTTTGGAATAAGACATTAATTAGTGAATAGATTAATTCCCCTCACCCATCTATAGATACTCATCATGCCTTTACTAAGTGCTGAACCTTGTGGGAGATATACATTGACCTTAAAACACAGGGAGAGAAGCAATGGATATTTACATAAACAGATAACCAACATCATTGGTCCCCAAATGGCATATGACAAATGAGTAGTTGGAATAGCAAGCACCATAGAATTTCTTTCCATGAATTCACCTTTACCGAACACCTGGTGAAGGTCAGGGCGTTGTGCTCTGCTGCCATAAGTTACACACGTGATTGTGCCCTACTCTTAACAGGAATTTCTGCTCTAAAACTTATGGCCTAAGAAGATATTCATGAGGATATTAGATAAATTATGAATATTTTTAAAATTCTAACAAGTTATACCATTAGTTGTGTTAATAAAGCTACCCAGGCTAATAAAACTATAACTGGATTCCTTTAATGGAATTCTGTCACTCTATTTAATTGATAACTTTGGATTTCTCATGCTGATTTCATGCCCTTGAATTCGTCATCTGTCCCTCTACCCATTTCCTATATTCCCTGCCTTATTTAAAGATACCTCTGCCAACCCACTTTTCTTTCTTTCATCCATGAAATAACTGGAAAAGGTCTTTGCAAGAACACACCTGGCTTCCTGATGTGACCCTGCCTCCCCATCTGGCCTCAGGTCCAGCCTTGGCTCCTGTCCCTTAGGCGCTTGCCCCTCTCAGGTTTCCTGATGATGCAATGTCATGCTTCCAGGCCATCTGCTGGGAACATCCTTCTCCTTGTGACAAATCATTCAAGCCTTGGCACAAATAGTGTCCTCTATGAACCTTCCTTGGCTCTGCTGAGCAAACTTGTAACTCATTGTGTTATTAACTGTTTGTATGCAGGGCCACTAATAGCCCATCTTTGGGACTAATGAAACAAAGGTGTCTCCTAGCCTTCTGGAGAAATGCAGCCTGCAGCTAAGGCTCATGATTTGGCAAGCAGAGCCAAAGGAAGGCTGGATTTCAGTTCCTGCTGGCCCAAGAGCACAGGCTACACAAACTTTAGAGGGTCTATTTGCCTGTATATTTTGCTGCCACAGTGTAAACTCCTTGAGGACAGAAACCAGACCTTTCATCTTCATCTCTCAGGGGACAGCTGAATGCCTGGCATGGAGTATATGCTTAGTAAGTACTTATTCAGCGAGTGAAGGAATAAAGGAAATATAATGCAAATTGGAAAATTAAGTACATTCACATACAGAGAGAGAAATATATTAATCAATGAACCAATCTATGGAAATGGAAATGTAACTGATACTTTTGGCTCACTGGATTTGTCTAATTGACTTGTCTATCTGTAGGGAAAAAGGGAGGGTAAGCATGTGACCTCCTGGTTAACATTTTTGAAGAATCCAGAAAGCACCAAGAGATCTATTAAGTCAGACCAGATGTCTGGAGAATTTTTAAATCTTCTTAATATTGATGCCAGCATGATTTCCCAAAGATGGGTTCAGACCTGCTCTCCTTGAGTGGTTCTGGCTAAATAGATTAAAATGAGGTAAACCCATTATAGCTTTAGTATGGCTGGCTTTGAAAGATTTGAAAAATGTTCTTTTATTGAGACTGAATAGCTGGATGCACTTTTGCTGCCAACATCAACAAGGTCCAGGGCCCTCCTGTTATTTTCTGCTAGAGTTTTCTTAGGACATGGAATGGGGTGGGGGTGGGGGTGTGAAAAGCCTCCAAGGATTATGTGTTGCTTGCCTTTTTTTTGTTTTTTTTTCCTGGTCTTGGCTCATAGAGCAAGTTGATGGTAAATATTGGGCAATTTATTTAACCACACTATTCCTCAATTTCCTTGTTAGCAATTCTGTCATGTTTATAAGGAGTTTTGAAATTTTTGCAAGCACACAAAACACTGGTGCAAATAGCCAATGTAGATATCATGTTGCTAATCCACTTGATGTCTCTCCAATAGTGGAGACCACCTGCATCAAACTCACTTGGCATATTTATTAAAATGCATATTCCCCCAGGCCCACCCCAAACCTGAATTAAAATCACAAGGGGTGCAACCAAAAATCTCCATTGTAAAACAAGCTCCTGGAGTGATTTTGATACACTCTAAAGTATCCTTTTGAGTATTTGCCTTCTTCTGCTAAGCCTGAGATTGAACTAGATGGTATGATCACCTAAAAATCCCCTGGTATTTTTCAGGGTTTTCTGGATTTACTCAATCTCAACCATTTTCCCCAGAGCTACTGCATATTGTGATTGAATTATTCATTTAAAAAACATCTGAAGTTTTATTTTGCCAATCCTTGTCCTCAAAATGTTGATAATCTGGTAGGATGTTGAGGAATAACAGTTCGTAGTCAGAGGTAGGATAAAATTAATACTCAGGCTTCCAAAAGTAAAAGAATAAAGCCATGAGCATTAATCTCCCTGCTTTCAGTTTAATGTTGGAGTTTCCCTAGGAGACCCAGAACTGAGGTCCTGTTCTTGATTTGGCCACTGACTCAGCTTTGACCTTGGGAAAACCATGTAATCTTTCCACACAGTTTCCCCCTCCACAATATATGCTTTCTCCATCATCATGAAATATTTTCCAGAGGAGCTGTTTAGTTTATTAGAAGGAAAGTTGTGTTATGGTAACCATATATTATGCAACTAGATGTAATTTATGAAACAGCAATAGCCTTAGATTATGGATTGGTAATGCTAATTATGTCTTATGACTAAAGAGGAACAAAAAAGTTTGTCTAGTCCTTCCCTTTGTGTTGAGAACTGAAAAGAGTATTTAGGCTTGTGGATTTACTGGATAAGCTTCTAGAGTACCTGCAAAGATATTACAGAAATGGCAAAGAGACATTCAAAGTTCCTGTTTCTCTACTCAGAAACCTGGGAGAATGAAAGACCTGTTGCCAACCCCTAGCTTTGTTTCACCACCTGCCCTGGATAGATGATTCTACTGTATCACACTTAACATCACATTTGCCACCTTTTCTTGAACTGTTTCACTACCTTGAGACCTGTTACTGGTTCTACTGATGCAAAACAAGTTACCACAAATTTAGCAGTGTAAAACAACACACATTTATGATCTCACTGTTTTCATGGAGCAGGCATCCAGGCACAGCTTAGCTGGGTCTTCTGCTCATGGTCTCACAAGGCTGAAATGAAGCTGTCAGTGGGGCTGCATTCTCATCTGGAGGACCAACTAGGGAAGAATCTGCTTCCAAGTTCCCTTGGGTCGTTGGCAGCATTCATTCCTTGCAGCTATAGAATTAGTGGTAGCTTCCTTCTTCAAATTCAACAACAGCAAGAGTCTCTCTTGATTTCAATAAGAAATCTTAAGGCTTTAAAAGATGAATGGACTTCATACTCATTACGATAGCTATTATAAAACAAACAAACAAAAAAAAAAACAAGAAATAGGTGTTTGTGAGGTTGTAGAGAAATTGGAACCCTTGTGCACTGTTGATGGAAATGTAAAATGTTGCAGCCACTATGAAAAATGCAATATGATGTTGCACTTCTGTGTATATCCCCCAAAAAATTGAAAAGAAGGACTTAAACAGATAATTGTACACTCATGTTCATAGGAGCATTATTTACAATAGCCAAACGGTAGGAAAAAACTCCTGTTCATCAATGGATAAATGGATAAAGAAAACGTGGTACATACATACAATAGAACATTATTCAGCCTTAAAACGGAAGGAAATTCGGACCCATGCTACAACATAAACCTTAAAAATATTATGGTAAGTGAAATAAGCCAATCACAAAAGACAAATATTTTAAGATTCCACTTATATGAAGTACATAGGGTAGTGAAATTCATAGAGACACAAAGTAGAATGGTGGTTTCCAGGGGCTAGGGGGAGAGGAAATGAGAGTTACTACTTAATGGATACAGATTTCAGTTTTGCAAGATGCAAAAGTTCTGGAGGTGGATAGTGATGATGGTTGCAAAATAACATAGGTGTACTAATGCCATGGTACTGTGCACCTAAATATAGTTAAAATGGTAAATGTTATATTATGTATATTTTATCACAATAAAAATATTGAAAAGTTAATCAAGGAAGAGAGATGAACATGTAGATCACAAAACAGGAAATGTAAAAAGCAAGAGGGCATGGGGGAAAGATGCTCAACCTTACTGGTAACGAAAGAAATGAAAATTTTAAAATAGTATTGTGGTATCATCTGTTAGTCTAATAGGATAATAAATGTTATTTGTCTAACGCACAAAGTTTGGCATATAATTATATTCAAAACATATTCCACTTTTCTGCTTCATCCTCCCCTACCCCTGGAACAGAGATAAATCTTTATTTAATATTTTTATTCCAATGTTTCACAGATGATAGATTATAAACCACTCCTAGGACTCTATTTTAGTATACAAGTTGAATTTTTAAATAAGTAAAACCTTTTCTTGAGGCTCAGTTTGCGTTCCAGTCTAAGGATATCAAATGCAATTCTGAAATGCTTATTGTATCAAAAAAGGGTTTGCCTGCAAAGATTCATTAGATGATTTCCACCAATATATCCCAGAGTTTATAGTACTAGGAGTGGGTGAGTCGGTACTATCTCTATACCCTAAAACTGATACAGTTTGAGTATCCCTAGTTCAAAAATTTTAAATCTAAAATGCTCCAAAATCCAAAACTTTTTGAGTGCCAACATGATGCCACAAGTAGAAAATTTCACAGCTGACTTCATGTGACAGGGTGCAATCAAAAACGCAGTCAAAACTTTGTTTCATGAACCAAATTATGTAAATATGGTATAAAATTACCTTCGGTCTGTGTATACTAGGTGTATATGAAACGTAAATGAATTTCATGTTTAGACTTGGGTCCCATTCCCCAAGATATCTCATTATATATATGCAAATATTCCAAATTCCAAAGAAATCTGAAATCCAAAGCACTTCTGGTGCCAAGCATTTTGGATAAGGAATACTCTATCTGTATTCTTACAATATAAAAGATCCCGTTCACATTCCTGTTTTTAATAAGCCATGTGGCCACACACCTGCTTTATTATCCCTTTATTATCTCATCGTTCTCATGGGTCATTACTATTTGTGGCAATTCACTGAGGGCAATTAGAGTCAAATCTTGTTGATAGTAATGAAATGTAGCTAA
This sequence comes from Nomascus leucogenys, assembly GCF_006542625.1. Taxonomy (NCBI): domain Eukaryota; kingdom Metazoa; phylum Chordata; class Mammalia; order Primates; family Hylobatidae; genus Nomascus; species Nomascus leucogenys. The sequence continues at coordinate 96,504,362 of NC_044402.1, read as the reverse complement.
CAATACATCTATTATTAATTGGTCAAACACTATGAGCCAGTCATTCTATTAAGCATGTTTCTGTTATTTCACTTAATCCTCACATCCTTCTCAGACAAATTATATAACCACCCTTTTAAAGGTGAGAAATACGGGCTCAGAGTTTTAATAACCCACTCCAAATCACACACTTGTTGGTAGAGCTAGAATCCAAACCCAAGTATGTCCAACTGCAAATCTCTGGTCTTCCCACTACATTACACTGCATCCAGGAATATTAATTATATTTATTTCATAAGGAAAAGGGATTTATCAGAGTAAAAGTGTAAACATGTGACTTTGTAGAAATAGCTTGTTAATAATCATAGTTCCTAAAATTTCTTATTCAGGAGTATTTTTTTTAAGTCAAAGTTATGTAGGTCCCCCAAACAAGCTGTTGTACATTCAGAATAGAATGTTTCCTATTTCATGTCGAAAGTGCAGATTTGCTTCCTGATAAGATGTACTATTTGGAGACTGTCTATTTTTTATTGTGATTCGGATGCAAATAACAGGAAAACATATTTTTTTCCTATCTTGGCAAAAGAAGTATTTCTAAAAAAGAATACTAAATGTAATGATTTAAATTGCTTATTTTGTTATTGTGAATTGAGAGAAAGCAAATTTTAGCACAGGATTCAAAGAAGTAACAATGGCCTACTGACTTAGAAAAGTCCAGCCGGGGAATTTCCCAAGACTCTAAGCCATGAGGCAGGCCCTCAGAGACACTGGCTCCTCTTCCCTGTCCAAGAAAATGAAAAAATGCATAACTACAGAGTATCGAAAAGACACCCAGGCATATGCCAACTCAAAATGAACTACTTTACAAGGCCTTATGTCCATGTATTAAAAAAAAAAATCTAGCATCAAAAGAGAAACAAAAACCAAACTTGTCTTTGTAATCCTTAGACCACTCAATAAATGGTCATTTGTATGTAATATAGCTTTTAAATGGTGGTGAAATGTAAATAAAATATTTTTTTTAATATCCTCTTTTCCTTAGAGAAATTCAGTTCTGAATTTTTAAGGTCAAAATGTTTCCAAAGATTTTTCAAAAGGAGTGTGAAAATTGGCAACAAATAAATTTGAATGTGAAAGACAATCACACACACACACACACACACACACACCACACACATTTTCATTTCACTCAGCCTGTTCTAAACTATGTGCTGTTTCTTGTGTTTTCAGAGCACATACATGTTTTAACCGTCTGGATCTGCCTCCCTACCCATCCTTTTCCATGCTTTATGAAAAACTGTTGACAGCAGTTGAAGAAACCAGTACTTTTGGACTTGAGTGACCTGGAAGCAGAATGCCCATCTCTGTGGACAGGCAGTTTCAGAAGCTGCCTTCTAGAAGAATGATTGAACATTGGAAGTTTCAAGAGGATGCTTCCTTTAGGATAAAGCTACATGCTGTTGTTTTCCAGGAACAAGTGCTCTGTCACATTTGGGGACTGGAGATGAGTCCTCTTGGAAGGATTTGGGTGAGCTTGATGCCCAGGGAACAACCCAACCGTCTTTCAATCAACAGTTCTTGACTGCCAAACTTTTTCCATTTGTTATGTTCCAAGACAAAGATGAACCCATACATGATCAGCTCCACGGTAATTTTTAGGAACTCAGGAGAATCTTGAAACTTACCCTTCAACGTGGTTCAAGCCAAACTGGCAGCACTTGGCCCAATCTCCAAATTAGAGCAAGTTAAATAATATAATAAAAGTAAATATATTTCCTGAAAGTACATTCATTTAAGCCCTAAGTTATAACAGAATATTCATTTCTTGCTTATGAGTGCCTGCATGGTGTGCACCATAGGTTTCCGCTTTCATGGGACATGAGTGAAAATGAAACCAAGTCAACATGAGGTACCTTTACAGATTTGCGATAAGATGGCCTGTGACAATGTATATGCAAGTGGTATGTGTGTAATTATGGCTAAAGACAAACCATTATTCAGTGAATTACTAATGACAGATTTTATGCTTTATAATGCATGAAAACAATTTTAAAATAACTAGCAATTAATCACAGCATATCAGGAAAAAGTACACAGTGAGTTCTGTTTATTTTTTGTAGGTTCATTATGTTTATGTTCTTTAAGATGTATATAAGAACCTACCTATCATGCTGTATGTATCACTCATTCCATTTTCATGTTCCATGCATACTCGGGCATCATGCTAATATGTATCCTTTTAAGCACTCTCAAGGAAACAAAAGGGCCTTTTATTTTTATAAAGGTAAAAAAAATTCCCCAAATATTTTGCACTGAATGTACCAAAGGTGAAGGGACATTACAATATGACTAACAGCAACTCCATCACTTGAGAAGTATAATAGAAAATAGCTTCTAAATCAAACTTCCTTCACAGTGCCATGTCTACCACTACAAGGACTGTGCATCTAAGTAATAATTTTTTAAGATTCACTATATGTGATAGTATGATATGCATTTATTTAAAATGCATTAAGACTCTCTTCCATCCATCAAATACTTTACAGGATGGCATTTAATACAGATATTTCGTATTTCCCCCACTGCTTTTTATTTGTACAGCATCATTAAACACTAAGCTCAGTTAAGGAGCCATCAGCAACACTGAAGAGATCAGTAATAAGAATTCCATTTTCCCTCATCAGTGAAGACATCACAAATTGAAACTCAGAACTATATTTCTAAGCCTGCATTTTCACTGATGCATAATTTTCTTATTAAGAAACAGTTTTTCTATGGCATCTCCAAAACTGCATGACATCACTAGTCTTACTTCTGCTTAATTTTATGAGAAGGTATTCTTCATTTTAATTGCTTTTGGGATTACTCCACATCTTTGTTTATTTCTTGACTAATCAGATTTTCAATAGAGTGAAGTTAAATTGGGGGTCATAAAAGCATTGGATTAACATATGGTTTGCCAGCGTATGGGTTTACAGGCATTGCCCAAGCACTTCTTTGAGATCTGTATTTATAAGCAGCCATGGAATTCCTATTATGGGATGTTGGCAATCTTACATTTTATAGAGGTCATATGCATAGTTTTCATAGGTGTTTTGTAAGAACTGATTGCTCTCCTGTGAGTTAAGCTATGTTTACTATTGGGATCCTCAAGAGGAATACCACTTATGTTACACTTCTGCACTAAAGGCACGTACTGCAGTGTGAAGAAATGTTCTGAAAAAGGGTTATAGAAATCTGGAAATAAGAAAGGAAGAGCTCTCTGTATTCTATAATTGGAAGAGAGAAAAAGAAAAACTTTTAACTGGAAATGTTAGTTTGTACTTATTGATCATGAATACAAGTATATATTTAATTTTGCAAACTGTTTTCACTTGTTTGTATTCTTTTCATTATAAGGAAAAGTAGTATAACACACTTTTTTTAAGTCACATATTTGATGGTATATAAGATGTTTCAGGGCTGGCATTCTCTAAGTAGCAGATAAAGGTTGCATTTCTTTCAAAAATACATTCAAAGACCATGTTATTCATTTTGGTTTGACACATTTAGTTATGGTATTTCATATTATTAGGTAAAAGAGATTTGAAATAAAATGTATCTCCTTAATTATTTCTAACAAATATATTTCTTTATTAGGGCATCCAACTTTTTCCCAAATAACAGTACACTTTAATGTATGTAGACATTCTTGATTAGTATAATCATCTAGTTGATACTGTTCTCAGATTGGGAATTATCAAAGATGTACTTAGCATATCAGAACACCATGCTAACTTATCTATTATTCTTTCTTAGTAAAACGAAACAGCCAGTAATAACTATATAAAATATTAAATAACATTTCCACAGAATAAATTAGACTTTCATATACACTACAATTAGAAATATCCATGAATATTTTCTTCTGGACTGTGAACCCAGATAACTAGGCTTTCTGGTCTTGTTTTAAGTGATGCTCTTTATACTATGGAAGACACTCTTAATACATCATATATGTAGGCAGAACATCTCTTAGATGAGAGAACAAGCACATCATTGGCATTCCCTCTGTGCCAATTCGATGTTTGTTTGGCGATGGAGCTATAAGAGTCTAAATCTGCCCTTGAAAAGCTCAGCTCACAGTGTGGTAGAGTAGACTCCAAGGTTCAAAAAAGTGTTTTCAATAAAATTTGGAAAGTTCCACAATCAAGAAATGAAGAGAGAACAGCTTTTTCCATCTGGGAGATTCAATAATGGCTTCATATATAGATGATAGTGTGGCTAAAAATAAAAATTACATCAATGCTGTTTCTATTGGGAAGCAATGGCAAGTAATAGTGTGTCAATACTGGTCAAGTGTTGAAGCCAGGATGCACTTACACAACGAGAGTGTAAAGTGTGTAGGGAGCTGATCTGTGAAGGAGCAACTCAAGGATTTTCACGTTATTAATGAAATGCCAAAATTAAGTCAGGTAGTTTCCCTGTTTCCCTTCATCTATTCTACAATGCACCATTGGTTTTCAGTGTGAAAAATCCCAATCCCTGAGCCCAAACCACTTCTGGGGTCAAAACATTTTTCTTGTGCACAAAATGAATGGATCTTGGTCAAAGAAGTATGGTCACAATTTTCTAGCATATATTGTGTTTATAATTTAGCAAAAATTCTGCAATAAATAAGGAAAATCTGTTTTACCTTGCAACAATCAGAAATGGTAAAAATGCATTCAAGTGTTTGAAAGTAATGGTAGAATATGCTTCCATAGTGCTTTATAGTTTCAAAGTGCTGTCAGGTACATTGTCCGTTTAGCTCCGCACGAACTTTGTAGGGTATAAGCATCATGTTCCATCTGGGTTGAGGCTGATTTTCATGGATGGCTTGTGGCATCAGTTTTATTACTTCATAGTCACAATTCTGTGTTTCATCTTGAGAAATGTGGAGACTAATGTTTGTACCAGTATATTCCACATTCAGTGAGGTTTCCAAGATGCTTCCTCTAAACTCTCACTTTCTTAAACAGATACATTTAAAATATGACACCTTCTGAAAAGTCCATGAAGAAATTAATATATTCATGGAAAAATTTCCCCATTGACTTATTTGCATTTCATGACTTGACATGAGAAATTTAAAAAACAGAAGGCGAAATGTGATTGCTTTTGATGGATTTATACAGAATAGTCGTTTAATTTTCTCAAGTATTATTTGGAAACAAGATAATGGAAAACACTAATCAGAAGCCTCGTTTTATTTTTAAATTTTTAATAGGGATGGATCTAGTAAGCCCTGATAGCTGAGTTCCAGTGATATCCAAGAAGGAGCCACTGCAGCTTCTCTTTTCCTCCCATCCTCCTCACATTCATCCTAGTGACTTTTTTCCTGTCTTTCTACACAAATTTTACCTATGATTTGACCACTTCTAACAACGCAAATATCTTATAATGAAGATAGGAGTCTGTTCAATTTAACCTTATTCAGGAAACTCCGTATTTGTGTGAAATGATGCAATGCCATTATTGAGAGGTATCTGTAACCCTGCATGATAAAAACATGCATAAGAAGAATGTGGTCTAATCCCCAAACTGAGTCTGAGTTTCAGGGCCTTTTGCTTCTGTTTGTTTGTTTGTTTGTTTGTTTCAGTCTGGCTCTGTCACCCAGGCTGGAGTGCAGTGGCACAACATGAGCTCACTGCAACCTCCACCTCCCAGGCTCAAGCGATCCTCCCACCTCAGCCTCCTGAGTAACTGGGACTACAGGCACACACCACCACACCTGGCTAATTGTTGTATTTTTGTAGAGACAAGGTCTCAGTATATTGCCCAGGCTGGTCTCAAACTCCAGAGCTCAAGCGATCCGCCGGCCTTGGCCTCCCAAAGTGCTAGGAGTAGTTATAGGTGTGAGCCACCGTGCTGGCAGTTGTTTTTGTTTGTTTATTTGTGATAAGGCCTGGCTGTCATCCATGCTGGAGTGCAGTGGCATGATCTTGGCTCACTGCAATCTCCGCCTCCCAGGCTCAAGCCAGCCTCCCACCTCAGCCTCCGAGCAGCTGGGACTACAGGCATGCACCACCATGCCCAGCTAATTTTTTTGTATTTTTTGTAAACACAGGGTTTTGCCACGTTGCCCAGGCTGGTCTTGAACTCCTGAGCTCAAGCAGTCCTCCCACCTTGGCCTCCCAAAGTGCTGGGATTACAGACGTGAGCCACTGGGCCTTGCTCTGTTTTATCTGCTTTCTGATTTAGTAGGTGAGGGACAGCACTCTGGACCTTAGCCATTTTACTTCCATCTTACTGCCGTGAGTTTAGTGAGAATGTCACTTTTAGACTCTAATTTTCCAAAACTTAGTTTTTTTCCCGTTCATTTGTGTTTTCCAAATTAATTTGTTTGTCTAGTATGGATGCAAAGGAATGCCAAAGACATTAAAGCTTTCTGAGTTGTGGCTTAAGGCCAGCTACTGCCCACTGAAAGGGTGATAAAAATAAAAAAGGAGGAAAGAGGACCCCAGCAGTTGTGCCACCCCCCAAGAATATAATGCTAATTATTGACCAACTGTCAAGATTCAGAGTGGTAACTGCATTCCAAGGAGCTGGCAGGAAGGATGAGCGTGTGTGTGCTGTCCATATCATAGCCATCTGGGTCAGAAGGAGCGAAAGGATGGTTAGGACAGGAGTGTAGTGGAGGGAAAGTTAAAACAACGGTAGATGGATCATCTTAGGGCTTGCTGGGGTGGGTAGGAACATACTTCAATTTGGTTTCTGATTGAGAAGAAGAAAGCTATGCTCCCTGTTGAAGGCACAGTTTGATCTACTAGGTGGGAAATACCCTCATTTTATAACTTCAGTAATTTAACATTTTCTGTATTGCAAAATGGAATTTAGTCCCAAAGTATTAAAGCTAACCATAGCTTAATCATGACATTCAACAATTTAGCATAAAATTATGTTGTGGATTTTTTTTCATTTAAGAATTATTGTTAGTATTATTGAACACCATACATGAAACAGAAGAAAGGGTGCTTTTATTTCATTATACTTATTTGGTTTTTTTAGCGGACATCCCTTGACATTAGAATAGCATTTGAGACATTTTCATGATTTCTAAAGATAACTTAAATGCTCTCCGTTAATCTGGAAAGCGAAATCCTAAGAGCGAGGTTGCAAATGGAGACTGAATCAGTGTTTCCAAGTCAGGAAGTTAATCAAGACCGAAAATAGATTTGCTTAGATTTTATCTGCAGAGTCGTTTATTTGGCTTTCGTAATTGAACAGCTCAGCAGAATAAGATGGCCCTAGTTGTATGGTTTCTGGGGAACACAGGAGAATTAAATTTATATATCTGATTTTTATGTGTAGTGCCCTTGGGCAGGTGATATCTTTCTATCTGACTTTTAAGATATTACAGCCTGAGGAGTGTGGATAGCCGCGTTGTGTGATTCAAACTGAATCAGCTATTATTGATGCAGGTAGGGAACCATCAGTCAACTTCTGGTTACTATCACCTTCACAAAAAAGAATGGATGATGTTCAAGAATTACCTTGGAAGGATTAACCAGGAATTAACACAGAATGGGATGTTCTTTTAGGACTCTAATGCTCTAAAAGATATGATTACAACCTATTTTTCTTTATATGATAGCATAAGTAAAATTTGGGGCTGTTAATATGTTGGAAAGTGCTTAAAATTACATGTTTTTATAATAGGGATGCAGGCATTCCAAAATAAATGAATAAAAATACATGCATCTCTCTCGCCTCTTACTGCAAGTATTAATCTAATTTTATAATAATGATTACTTTTTAATATTAAGGCTCTGTAAAAAAAATTATTTCTAAGATTTCAGTAGAACACAGGTGGTGTATTTTTTTAAGCTTTTAATTTCTCTTCACCAACCTCAGTCATTACGTTCACCACACAGTGTGTCACAGTTAATAGTGGTATTTCAGTTTTTGCATTGATTTAAGCTTCATATTTATTTAATGTGACTTTTAATGGAGAATAATAATGGGAGATGCTTGCTGTTAGCATTAAGGTTATACAGCTCTCACTTCACCTTATATGTAATTTTTTTTTCAAAGTAAATAATGCAGATTGTTGACATCCTAGAAATGGTTTCTGGGTGGTATTACATGGAGCCTAGGACTCTGAACTGGAACTAGTTGCTTATTTTCTGGGAAGTCTGTATTCTTATTCTCAACTGAACCCCTGACTCTTTTGTTGTATTTTTTATGATTCCGAAATGCTTTGAGGGAAAGATATTTTAATGTGTACAATTTGTTTTATTTTCATACTGATCTCTATTTTTGTTTAAAACCATGTTGCATCATGAAATCACTTAATCCAAAATAAATCTTCTTTAAAAAAATAGATTATGACTTTTCTGTAATACTTTTGGGGAGGGAAAACTCAGAAGGGAGGAGAATAGAAGCAGAGATAAAGATTTCATGGCATTAGTTTGTAGCTCTATAAATATTGGAGGTTCTGTTTTCATAGTATTTATAATATTTTGTGTATTTTTATTTATATTTTTATTATTTATTAATAAAATATTTATTTTGTTTGGAATCTACTTTGTTTATCCCTACAAGAATGTTTTACTGTTTGATGGGCTGTTAATGTTAAAGGAATGAATTATAACACAAATCATAACTTCTTAACTCACATGGGTTGAGACTATTTGTTAAGCCATCTTATTTGAGTGTTTACTTTATAAACACATAGGCACACCACTGCCTCCACCACCACTACCACGCACATCAGTTTAATCTAGGGGTCGCGTGTGCATATGCCTACAGGGACCATTTAGGTATTTAACCAGTGAAATTGGCTAGGTGGAAGCAACACAGAGTGGTAGGGCTTACCTAAAGGGACATTCTAATATTTTGCTCCAGCAGATCCTAGCCACATGAAATTCCAGTCTAGTGTTAAAAGATCTGATATATCAAGGGAAACCCAGAAACTCAAATTTTTATGTGATATTTCCAGATCTTTTTAGTACTGGGTGTATCAAACCAAATATATCTACAGATTGATTTGCCCTGCAGGTCACCAGTTTGAAACCCGTGTTTTAATGGATAACATTATCTTTTATATTTAGTTGTCTAATGATGTAAATTGACCAGATAAGTAAAATGTTACTAAAACACGGCAGTTAATAAAAAGAGATGGGGAATATATATATATAGCCATATATGTGTGTGTGTGTGTATATATATATGTCTACACACTATGAGGGCAGTCAATCACTAAGGGATGCCCTTAAAATGATCTGTATTTACCAACTCATGTTAATTTATATGAATTAACTCATGAAAACCAACTTGCGTTAATTCATATGAGTTAAGAGTAACCCTGTCAAGATTTCATGGAACACGTGTGTCATTAAGCTTCTTATTACATATTTTACACTAGAAATGAACATATATCACATGAGAGCATTTAAGCAGAAGATTCATCTGCTATCACCGACTGAAGTCTGACATTGTTACTGAAGGGGGAAGAGCAAGATACTGATTCACAGCACTGACTTCTGGTTTTTGTGCCATGACATCCCTCTATATCCTTTGACCTCAGTGTATTTTTAGAATGATAAATATATCTGCCTTCATAATTTCCTTTAATCCTGAACCCCATTTAATTAGTGAGAGTTTAGTAATAAATAATAATGAATAATTCCCACTATCCACCATCCCAGGAAGTCTTTCATACTGTTCTTTATTTCATACTTAAACCAATTAAAGACATTCTGGTTTAAGTATGAAGTTAAGTTTAAGTATGAAGTTGAAGTCTCTTCATACTTTTCTCCTCCTTTTCTTGCTCAAAAATGTTTACCCATTAATTACTTTTTTTTTCCCTTCTAAATAGATACCTCATTTGTCAGCCAAAGTAAACTTTGGAATCATAAGAATAAAGAAATGAGAGTATCTGATAAAGATATAATGTTTACCTTGATAGACATGGGTTTCACACACTTTATTTGTCCTATTATTTTCAAATCCTTTTATGGATAGATGCTTCCAAAAGATGTTTAATCACTGGTTTTTCACTTAGAAAGGAAAAGCTAGGGGCCAGGAGCAGTGGCTCAGGCCTGTAATCCCAGCACTTTGGGCGGCCGAGGCAGGTGGATCGCCTGAGGTCAGGAGTTCAAAACCAGTCTGGCCAACATAGTGAAACCCTATCTCTACTAAAAATACAAAAATTGACTGGGCGTGGTGGCCGGCGCCTGAAATCCCAGCTACTGGGGAGGCTGAGGCAGAAGAATCACTTGAACCAGGGAGGCGGAGGTTGCAGTGAGCCGAGATGGCACCATTGCACTCCAGCCTGGGCAACAAAGAGCAAAACTCCATCTCAAAAAAAAAAAAAAAAGAAAGAAAGAAAAAAGAAAAGCTAGAAAAGTGTAAATTATTGGAACAATATACATTTTCTGACAATTTATAATGTGACTAAATACCACCCTTGCTACACAGAATACCACCCATTGGCTAGTATAAGAATTCATATCTAGGTTGGTATTCATTTGGCATGAAAAATGGACCCCAAGTCCAAATTCTTGAACCTCATCAACACATCCCTCTCCCTGCTCCTGCCCCCAAATTAAATTCCTGATTTCATGGCCAAGTAAAGACCTACTTTTTACTACTATGAGGCTTTTGTCCCAGCATCCAAATTAATCTCTTTAGAATTGAATTAAACCATATGAAGGACATGTTTTGAGTATAAGTAGAGTCAGGTCTAAGAAGACTGAATGCTTTAGAATGAATGTTTGTGTCCTCTCAAAATCTATACGTTAAAACCTAATTTCCAATGTGATAGCGTTTAGAGATGGGGCCTTCGAGAGGTGACTAGGTCCTGAAGGTGGAACTCTCATGAATGGGATTAGTGCCCTTATAAAAGAAACCCCATAGATTCCTTCTGCCATGTGAAAACACAGTGAAAAGACAGCAATCTATGAACCAGGAAGCCAGCCCTTAACAGGCTCCAAATCTGCCAGAGCCTTGATCTTGAACTGCAGAACTGTAAGAGATAAATTTCTGTTGTTTATAAACTACTTAGTCTCTGGTATTCTGTTAAAGCGGTTCAATGGACCAAGGCCCAAAAGAGGCCAAGAGGTTGCTTGTTTTTTCCTAAACCCACATTCACAGCTTGACCTTCTACATCTTATTTCAAGGGCAGGGCAAATTCCAGAAAGAGAAAGCCAGCATATAAAGAGAAATAGGATAACATATTTTCTAATACTTAAAGCAGCGCTGGTCCAGATTGGGGTCTTCTTGGGGCAGAGGAACCCTGAATGAAAAGAGTCCAGGTCCTTCTGATGAGTCCAGAAAAATGGGAGGGCCCCCAGATGAGATGGTCAGACTTGCCTAAGGATGGGCAACTTCCCTACACTCCAGCCTCGTGGCCTGGAAATTCAAGAGAAATCTGAAGTTATCAAATCCCCAAGAAGAACACAACTCTGGATTCTTGAGCCTGTCCTAACTAGAACAGTGCTTCTCTGTGGAGGAAGGGAGGGAGAATGAAGAGGAGCCGTACATTTACCTTAGGGGCCAATTCTAGCCTTGAATGGTTGGCTTTCCAGAACAAAACAAGCCATTTTTAACTGTTAACTAAAGAGCTATTAACCAATTAGTGCTAATTTACTATTACTCCATATCAGCATTTCTTAAACTTTGTATCAAATCACCAATAATAATAAAGGACCCTTCAAATATGAACATGTAGCTAGCTCTACCAATACAAAATTATTCGTATTTCATTTATTTTTAAGTAAGTTTAAATTGTTCATATGTCAAACTGGGTTTCAATTTGAAAATATAATTTTTCCCCTTTAGCTTTAATAGCAACTTGTTATTATTAAGTAACCCTAAGTATTAAAGACATTGGATGATACACTAAGATACTACTTTGATTTTGCCTCTTCCTTGACTTGCTGCTTTGTACCCTGAGGTGTGTGTACCACTGGTTTGAAAAGCAATGTATATATCATCAGAGTCTCTTCTCACACCATAGTACTGATAATTTGGAGCAAAAATGTTTGGGTTTGTTTTTCTCTCATCTGCAATTAGCCTGTCTGTTATGTCACTCATAATAATGTTTAAGGAGGAATGAAGATAACAGGCTGCCTGAAACTTAGAACCAAGCAGGAATACCAATAATGTGGTGGCTAGAGTGTATGTACCTATCTTTTTCATCCTGCCACAGAGTTTAGGTGTGGTAATGGTTGTATGTGCACGTTGTGTAAATGTGTATTTGCACGTTAGCAAATGTTTTCTAACTGACTTTGAACCTGTCCTTAGCTAAGCCTTTTTTACTTAAGACATAAAATCATATTTCAAAATTAGCCCTACTCCTTGGAGAAATGACTGCTTCTAGAGAATATACAAGATAAGCCTAGAGCATCTTGTAGTGCTAGAAACTGAAGTGATTTTTTAAAATGAAACCAAAAAACACCATGAGCGTCTGTCAAAGGGATGCAGGAGCTAACTAAAAGAGCTCCAGTGGCCAAAGCTGGAACAGTTTGGACAACAAAATAAAGTAGTATCTGATTATAACACAAAGTATAAAATAACTATCTAAGTTCATACTGATAAGTAATTGATTGAATAATTAATAAATGAAGAGACAAATCTGAGCAGAAGAATTCCAAATAATTTATGTAGATACTCCACTCTTAAGTGGGGGCTACCCATACTGACTTATTTCCAAAGAGTACAGCAAAGGAAGGAGGAAAGGGGAGAAAAGTTACAGTGAAGAAGCCTGAGAAACACTACCTCAGCCAGATGCTCAAGTTCAACATCAACAGTTATAAATCACATGAATAGTGTGTGCCTTTGATATGATGTGATAAAAATGACACTTTATCTCTGTGGTCTTTCTTCCCAAAATACATAATCCCAATGTAACCATGAGAAAATCATCAGACAATCTCTAATAGAGGGACACTCTACAAAATATCTAACCAGTTCTCTTCAAAGCTGTCAAAGTCATCAAAACCTAGAAAAGTCTGAAAAATGATCACAACCAAGAGGAGCCTAATGAGATATGATGACTAAGTGGAATGTGGTGTCCTGGATAGGATCCTAGAACAGAAAGACAACATTGGGTAAATACAAAAGAAATTTGAATAATGTATGGAATTTAGTTAATAAAAATGTATTGATTTCTTAATTATAACTATTGTGCCATACTAACGTAAGACGTTGGCAAGGGAAACTGGTGTGAGGTATATGGAAACTCTACTATTTTCTCAATTTTTCTATAAATCTAAGACAATTTTTTAAAATAGTATTTAAAATTTAATAGCTAATTTTCAAATTAGCCCTAAAAGCAGAATATGTAACACAGCCCCCCAGATCAATTCATTAATGGTTCTTTACTCATAGGGTAACCAGAGGCCAATCTTTAACTGCAACCAAATAGCAACTATAACAATGAATACAGACAACTGCATAAACACCAATCAATGAGAAGAATATGAGGAAGCATTGCTGGTTCAGTGGCAGAATTCTCACCTCCCACGCAATGAGAAGAATATTTGCTTGATAGGTAAGCAATGTTTTCATCCTAAGCAATATAATTGTGTTATAGATAGTAAATCTGATATTTTGTATTAAAAGTAAATGGAGTTTTTTTTTTTAAGAAGAAGAAGAAAAGAAAAGAGAATGATTGGTTACAGAGAAATATTTCAGCGACAGAATCCACCTAATAAAGTGAATAAAGTGCCAGAGATTTGGAAACCAGTGACTATGGTGCCATGCCTAGAAAGGTTCTGGAGTAGCTAACTCATTACACAGATGGGTGTGCAGAAATCTAAAGAAGCAGTTTCACACTAAGTAGTCAACTAAATTAATCATTCAAGCCACACATGACACTGTTTGTCAAGTAATTGATAATACATCTATTTACCTTTTTACTTCTTAGAGTAATACCTTCACTTATCTTCTATTCCCAAGAACTAAATTATTCCACATGAAAGACTTTTACAGCTTATTATAACTCTCTAAGTGTGAAAAACGTAAACATTTTAACTCTTCTTATGGGAATCTTTTAAAAGATTTATAAATTTCTATGATCTTAAATAGGACACACTAGAGAAAATGTATTTGTTGGTAACTTAGGGTCACCCTTATAGACAACAAACAATATTATGCTGTAATTGTTGGGTAGATATTCAACTGTTTTATTCCTAAATTAAATGGTCCAAACTATGCTTTACTGTTAATACTGTTCTAATTCTCCTTTCTGGTTCATTAAAATTTCATTTTTGCTTCATTTTGACTAAAGTAGCCCCTCCTCATTCTCTGCTTTGCTGCCTTAAGTTAGTGATATGCTGAGAAATCAGATACACAAACTCACCTAACCTTTGGCTATATGAATAGAGAGGATGTTGTTGACAAGAACCTGAGGGCTATTCTTGGATACAGGATGAAAGTGCACATGTGTTAAAGAACAGTATGAAACAGTAACTTTCTCGCCTGGTTGTCACGTAGCAGTAAAATTCAGCCCCACGCTTCAAAAGAAAAATATTGATTGGTAGGAACAGGAGAATGGCCTAGTGTTACAAACTATACGTATAGTTAAAAGGAACATTTGCCAATAACAAGTAGCAATTATCATCCATTCATCATTATTGCATAACAAGGAATAAATTTTAACACATTTATATAAAGAGAAGGAGAATCTCAGAATAGCTGTCATTTAAGTAAATTAAATTTTATTAATAATCAGGTTGGTCCAGAGTTGGAGAAAATTTTTGCAATCTATCCATCTGACAAGGGTCTAATATCCAGAATCTACAAGGAACTTAAACACATTTACAAAAAAAAAAAAAAACCCATTAAAATGTAGTCAAAGGACATGAACAGACACTTCTCAAAAGAAGACATTCATGCAGCCAACGAACATAAGAAAAAAAGCTCAACATCACTGAATATTAGAGAAATGCAAATCAAAACTACAATGAGATACCATCTCATGCCAGTCAGAATGGCAATTATTAAAAAGTCAAGAAACAACAGAAGCTGGCAGAGTTATGGAGAAATGGTAACGCTTTTTTTTTTTTTTTTTGAGACGGATCTCGCTCTGTCACCCAGGCTGGAGTGCAGTGGTGCAATCTTGGCTCACTGCAAGCTCCGCCTCCCGGGTTCACGCCATTCTCCTGCCTCAGCCTCTCCGAGTAGCTGGGACTACAGGCACCCGCCACCACGCCCGGCTAATTTTTTGTATTTTTTTAGTAGAGACGGGGTTTCACCGTGGTCTCGATCTCCTGACCTCGTGATCCACCCGCCTCGGCCTCCCAAAGTGCTGGGATTACAAGCTTGAGCCACCGCGCCCGGCCGGTAACGCTTTTACACTGTTGGTGGGAGTGTAAATTAGTTCAACCATTGTGGGAGACAGTGTGGCAATTCCTCAAAGATCTAGAGCCAGAAATACCATTTGATCCAGCAATCCCATTACTGGGTAATATACCCAAAGGAATATAAATCATACTATTACAAAGATAAATGCATGCATATGTTCATTGCAGCACTGTTCACAATAGCAAAAAACATGGAATCAACCCAAATGCCCATCAATGATAGACTGGATAAGAAAAATGTGGTACATATACACCATGGAATACTATGCAACCATAAAAAGGAATGAGATTATGTCCTTTACAGGGACATGGATGGACCTGGAAGCCATTATCCTCAGCAAACTAATGCAGAGACAAAAAAACAAACACTACATGTTCTCACTTATAAGTGGGAGCTGAACAATGAGAACACATGGACACAGGGAGAGGCACAACACACATTGGGACCTGTCAGGAGGTAGGGTGGGGGAAGGGTGAGCATTAGGAAAAATAGCTAATGCATGTTGGGCTTAATACCTAGGTGATGGATTGACAGGTGTAGCAAACCACCATGCCACATGTCTACCTAAGTAACAAACCTACACATTGTGCACTTGTACCCTGGAATTTAAAATAAAAATAAATATTTAAAAAATTAGGTTGGATTCTGTTATTTACAACCCAACAGTCCTAACTATTACATTCTATAAAGCGTAAAGCCCTGGGTGTAGCACACACAAAGTGCTCAAAATACAATAACTGTAGTGACAGTTGTCTGACCCTCTACATGAGGCAGGCACTTCCTTACTAACTTCAAACTAGTTCTACTCTAATAGTCCAGTTCAAAAGGTGGACTGACTTTGACGAGGCTTTATTCACCCCTCTGTTGGAGGTCTCCGTGGTTCAGACCGAAGAGGTGAAAGTCTTGCCCTTGGCTCTGACCCATTTCTCTATTTGTGTTAATCGCATTTGTGAGCCAGTTGTTAGTCTATTTCTATTCTTTGGGGAGGCTCCACTTCACCTAGTAGGTGGCCAGAAATGTAAGCCTCATTTTCTTGAGACCAGAGAGTAGTATCAAGTCAGATTCATGTAAGAGCCAGAAGCAAACTCTTGATCTTTCCTTTTCTGAGGGCTTATAACCCATTCAGAGGTGCCATGCATAGTTTATAAAAGCATGGCTTGTCTTCACCAGAGTGACTCAAATGAAAAGAACTGATGATAGTAACACCTATGAAGGATATGGAGCAATGGGAATTCTCTGCATTACTGGTGGGAGTGTAAATTGATGTATCCACTTTGATAAACTGTTTAGCAGCATCAATTACAGCCAAATATATGCACACCATGACTAGCAATTCCAGTTTCCGAGTGTGTACCCAACAGAAATGAGTGCTTATGTCCACCAAAACAAATGTTCAAGAACTTTCATAGCACTTTATTAATAAAACTGAAGACAATGCAAATGTCTGTCAATAGTAGAATAGATTGTGATTATAGTAATTCATGATAATATAACTCGGCGATGAAAAAGATCAATTGCTGCTGCAAGCAACAACATCGATGAATCCACAGACAAAAGAGTTCTAACACAGCAGGGCACAGTGGCTCACGCCTGTAATCCCAGCACTTTGGGAGGCCAAGGCGGGTGGATCATGAGATTAGGAGTTCAAGACCAGCCTGGCCAACATAGTGAAACCCCATCTCTACTAAAACTATAAAAACATAAAAAATAAAAATAAAAAAGCTGGGCATGTTGGCGGGCTTCTATAGTCCCAGCTACTTGGGAGGCAGAGGTTGCAGTGAGCTGAGATATTGCCACTGCACTCCAGCCTGGGTGACACAGTGAGAATTTGACAAAAAAGAAAAAAAAAAAAAGAGTCCTAATACAAAGAGGGCACACCGTTAAGGTTCCATCATGTGAACCTTAAAAACAGGCAATAGGAGCCGGTGATGATAGAAGTCAAAACCGTGCTTACCATGGATATACTGGAATTGGGGAGGACTTCTCCATGGCTAGAAGTGTACTATTTCTTGATTTGGGTGGTGGTACAAGGGTGTATACCTATTTGTTATCAACTGCACACGTAAAATATAAGCACTTCTTGTATGTAAGTTATAGGTCAATAAAAAAAGACAAATATATTTTAAAGTAAATTTGCTTCTTTTTGAGACAGGGTCTCACTCTGTCACCCGTGTTGGAGTGCAGTGGTATGATCACGGCTTACTGTAGTCTTGACCTCCTGGGCTCAAGTGATCCTCTCAACTCTGCCTCCTGAGTAGCTGGGACCACAGGTGCACCTCCATGCCCAGTTAATTTTTGTAGTTTTTGTAGAGATGGGGTTTTGCCATTTTACCCAATCTGGTCTTGAACTCCTGAGCTCAAGTGATCCTCCCACCGTGGCCTCCCAAAGTTCTGGGATTACAGGCGTGAGTCACTGTGCCTGGCCAAATTTGCTTTATTTAAAAAAAAAAAAAAAAAAAAAAAAAGCGTAGTCTTCAAAGTGACAGATTAACTTCATATCCTGGTTCTACACTTCATATCCCAGTTCTGCCACTTTGTTGGGTGACCTTGGGCAACCTCACCAGTGTAAGTCTTACTGTTTTCATTTGTAAAATAGGGGTTTTTCTTTCTCCTGCAGTGCTTTTTATGTTAAATAAGTCCATGTATAGCTATTAGGTTGGTGCAAGAGTAATTGTGGGTTTTGCCATTACTTTTTTTTTGAGACGGAGTCTCACTCTATCACCCAGGCTGAAGTGCAGTGGCACAATCTCGGCTCACTGCAACCTCTGCCACTGGGGTTCGAGTGATTCTCCTGCCTCAGCCTCCCGAGTAACTGGGATTACAGGCACCTGGCAACGCACCTGGCTAATTTTTGTATTTTTAGTAAAGACGGGGTTTCACCATCTTGGCCAGGCAGGTCTTGAACTCCTGACCTCATGATCCACCTGCTTCGGCCTCCCAAAGTGCTGGGATTACAGGCGTGAGCCACCACTGAGCCACCATGCCCAGCCACCATTACTTCTAGTAGTTCATTGCTTTGTACTTGTTAAGGGCTCAGTAGATGTTACTTTCCTTCCTCCTCCTGTCCCAGTGGACTGGCTTCATAGTTCCTGTCTATTGTCTTTGGGAGGCCACCAAATCTCAAGGCTATTTATATGGAAAGGGTGATTGAGCTACCCTAGCTCAAAACGTTATCCAGTCTTCCCTGGGTCAGACGACAAAACCACATATTTCTGCAGGTCCATTTGTCCATCCTTTCATCCATCCCATGAACACTTACCATACTTTATGCCAGGTACCATAAGTGCTAGGAAACACTGCTGAATAGAGCAGCCATGTTTCCTGCCTTTGGGGAGTTTACAGTGACATGGGGAAGACGGGCAATAAACAAATAAGTCCATAATTACCAATGGTTATAAAAAGTGCTATAAAGAACAGGGAGCAGCAAGGGACGGAGAAAGCCTCTCAGAGGATGTAACATTTAAGATGAGAACTGAAGTTGGAAGAGCAGCCAGTCATTGGAAGATCAGAGGGAAAGCTCCTGCAGTATCCTATCATTGCAGTCCTATAAACATCCAAAATAATTACAGAGTATACTTGAAAGACAGAATGGCTGCCAAGGAGAATCTTCTCACATGTGAACGTTGTAACATCTATTATGTTTCTCAGAAGAGTTTTGGCCTACTTCCTGTTCCTTAGAAGTTAGATAACCAGATAAGTAGGTTCCCACTATAATAATATAAACTTACTTGAATAATGAGCTACAGAGATGGGAAATAAAATTGAGAACAGGTAAGCTGTACTTAGATTGTAGTGCAGTATCCTGAAAAGAAATGGGATTTGTAATCTGAGTTCAAATTTTGTCTTCACTCACTCCCTATAGGGCCTTAAGTAAGTCACTCAAACTCTGTAAGCCTGGGTTTCCTCATCTGAGAAGTGAGAATAACCATTCAAGGTTGTGTTCCAAGAATTAAATAAAATGACGAATACATGGCATCTTGCATATAAATGTATTGCCCCGCTTTACTTAGAACATTCCTGTGTGTCATTTCACTGTAAAAACAATTAATTATTTGTACTCTTAGTTCTTCATTCTTACTACAGAAATGTCAACTTTTAAAAACAGCAAGTACATTTCTTTCTCTTAAATATCTTCCTCTAACCTTAGCTCTTGGTTTGCAATTCTTAGTTCTGTGCTAAATCTTACTACTTTAGGTGGTAAATCATTCTTGATTTTCCTAAATCCCCACCTGAAACCTCCTCAGGCAATCTGGGCCGCAGCAGGGAGTGAGTGTGGCCCAGCCAGGTGGGGAGATGTGAACACTGTTTTGGGGCTTCTGGTGCTGCACACACCTGCAGGTAAGACAGCTGTGGGGCTCCGTCTGGCTTGCCATCTGGACTTTGGGTCCTCCAGAAAAATTACGTTTCCCTTTCTTCTGCATCGTTCGCAGCTGGTCTGTTGTAGGGCTCCTGTAATGCTTCAGGCAAGGGGTGGGGTGAGAGAAAAGAGAAAGCACGTCTCGGGTAAGTGCGCTCTCTGGAGAGTCTTCTCTGTCAGGGGTCACTCAAAAGGGCCCACAGTCTTCAGCCCTAGACTGAACCCTGACCTCTGATGGACAAGTCACTCTCACGACCTCTTTTCTCATCTGTAAAATGGGATAACACTAGCTTTGCTAACGGTAATCCCCAGATTGTTGAGGCCCAGATAAGTCATTGCATGTGAAAGCTCTATATTGACTAAAATGCTGTACAGACATCAAGTGTTATTAATATTAATATATCCTGTGCCACATTCAGCATGTGTGATTGACCCAGAAGCTTTCAGACCTAATCAGGACTGAGCTACTAGCAGGGGATTTTTCTAGGTTAATGAGTAACAGAAAGTGTCTCAAAGGTATTGCCTATTTTTACTGTGAAAGGACAACCTCCTCAGAGACAGGCTTAATGAGAAGAAGAACACAAGGACTGGTGATTAAGAGATAATTATATACGAAACTAGCCTATTCTGATAATTTGTGTGATTTATTTGGGAAAATTATAAATGTGCTGATAGCTTAGGTTAAACTAAACAAACCTTACTGAATTAATGGCGACTGATCAAATCTTTATTTCTGCAATTTCCTGTTCTTAGCAGGAAGAAAAAAAAAGGCCTGGGTGAGAGACAGGAAGAAATAAAGACAACTGATTTTATGCCTGTGGAACTTCTCTCAAGTAGACCAAGATAATCATCTGTCAAGTGCTCAAACATCTCATATTTTAAAAGGTGCGTCTGTAGTTTAGGCTTGCAAGAAATAGCTTAACATTGGTCATTCCATGTGCCGGTTTTTACATTTCTCAACCTGTTCTCAAGGTGGGGTGTACTAATTTATGCTTGTCTGTGGATTTCTACTATACACAAGCCTTTCTGCTAAGAAGTTAACTGTGGGAATTGAAGATGAGAGGAAATAGCAATGGGTTGCTCTCCCTGTACGTTTTCCCTAAATTATTTCAAGATGCTGCTTCAAAGAATCCTTCATCTGTGGTAGTATTTCAATTGTAGAAGAAGATGCTTTTTCTAGCAAAATTAATTTAAGTCCCTAATAATTCGAGTCAGCATGAAATGGAAAAATCTGAAGGGCCCAACTGACCTGCACACTTTTCACTTTTGATGTCTAACAATAAGGTAGTAACTAGACTAGAATAGAAATGCGTTAAAATTTGCTTGCGAAATTGTAGAAGGCAGAACCATTCCAGGCACTAGCAGCTCAAACAGAAAAGCGTTATATTTTATATGTCGTATTAAATAATAATGAAAAGTAACCTAATAGGAACCAGTTCCAAAATCCTTTCTGGATAATTTGGTACATTTGAAATCTAGTGTGTTTTTCATGCCTCTCTTAAGCACTCTGTAAAACAAGATTCTCTCAAATGCGTTAGAACATTTCTGTTTTGATTGGCTCAGAGAGGCTGGAGGTACTTGAAATGATTTATAATGAACTAAGCACATGGCATGGCGTCACCAGGCATTCTCTTCAGAGCCTCTTGACCATTTTATAGAAATTGCATAGCTGGGAAGTAATACAATGAAAATCTTACACTCTGCTTGTTGAAAGTTGGATCACAATTCCAAAGTCTAAGTAAAAGTTTATAGCCAGAGTAGAAGGCCAACATTTTTTTCATCTTTCAAAAAGCTAGATGTTTTCATTTATTTGTGTTGTTGTTTGTTTTCTTTTTTAAACACGGTTGCCCAGGCTGGAATGCAATGGCACAATTATAGCTCACTGCAACTTTGAACTCCAGAGCTCAAGCAGACCCCCTTCTTCAGCCTCCTGAGTAGCTAGGACTACAGGCACATGCCACCATGCCTGCCTTATTTATTTATTTATTTATTATTTATTTTTTTGTAGAGACAGAGTTTCGCCATGTTGCCCAGGCTGGTCTCAAACTCCTGGCCTCAAGTGATCCTCCTGCGTCAGCCTCCCAAAATGCTGGGATTACAGGCATGAGCCACCGTGCCTGGCTGTTGTTTGTTTTCTATGGCAGATAAAACAAAGGGTACATTTGTTTTGCTTTCTTTTTATTTTGGTTAACCATGGTTTATTTGTAGAATTTCAGACAGGCTGATTAATGTAAAAGTGGTCAAAATATGTAACCACAGAAGCTAACTAAGAAATCAGTTTTTCATAGGACCAGTCAGAGTTCTTAATTGCAAGCAACTAAACATCTCTGGATATCTGAAGCTGAAAAACAATGTATTTAAAGGATATTGAGTAGTTCATAGAAAGGAGATCCAGGCTGGAGAACCAAAGTGAGGACTAGATAACTAGGAAAAGCATCCAAAGTCATGTCTGTGGATTGTTCAGGGGAAGACGATGACACTATTGCCCAAACGCAGTATTCTACACTGCAGCTTGTGCCATGGACACTGGAGATGCCACTAGACCTGCTGCTTGCAAGGCCTGATTGCTCCTTCCGTCTCAGCGTTCTTCATGGCCCAGACTTACTAGCTCCAGATTCAAAGGTTCAAGTGCATATGTGTGATTGGTTGATAGAACCTAAGGTAATTGTTCCTCCCAAGCTGCAAGGAGTATATTTGTCACTTTCACTGTCATGGACTCAAATTCTCTAAACACTGATAGGATTAAGATACAGGGTGGCCATAGAGTAACAAATGTCCCAGTCTTGAAAGAGCAAACGGGTCACTATGATGAGAATAGTGGTTCTCAAGCTGTTTGGTTCTGAAACTTTCTACACTCAAATATTACTCAGGACCTCAAAGAGTTTTGGTTGATGCAGGTTATATCTATGTAGATAAGTAATGGTAAATATGGTAAATATGGTAATCTAGTAAGTATGGTCCATAGGACACGGTTAGTATGGTCAATACTTACCATATTAGAAATTAAAGGAGAGGCAGGCAACATGCTAGATGAAAGATTCACTTTGTGATTAAAATCAGATTATATACATGATATTGAAACAGAATTTTCTGGATCTCTTTCTGGATTCCTATTTCATATACTTTTATCTGACTTGGAAATTTTGATTGGAGGTTGATATTGGATTGAACCTGCATCAAATTACTAATACAATGGTGTTTTTAATAGACTGCAAAAATAATAGCAGGGCTATATTTTGATTATTTTATTAGTTCTACATTCTCTAAATTTGAATATTTAAAGCAATGGCAGACTCCTTCATTTTTCTAAACAAAGCCTTTTATTTTAGGACAGTTTTAGATTCATACCCAACCAATTTCCCTTTTTATTATAGGATCTTACATTAGCAAGGGTGCATTTGTCACAACTGATAAGCCAATATTAATACGTTATTATTAAATAAAGATTTCCTTAGTTTTTGCCTAACATCATTTTTCTATTCCAGGTTCCCACCCAGCATACCACACTATACTTAGTCATCACATGTCCTCAGGTCTCTCTTGGCTGTAATTATTTCTCAGACTTCCCTTGTTTTGGATGGCCCTGACAGTTTTGAGGAGTGTAGGTCAGGTATTTTATAGAATGTTCCTCAACTGGGATTTGCCTAATGATTTTCTGATGGTTGCACTGGGGTTGTGGGGTTTTAGGAGGCAGACTACACAGGCAAAGTGTCACACTTACCACGTTATATTAAGGGTACCTAACATCATGACTTATGACTTATGACTACTGACCTCATCCTTGATCATCTGGCTTGAGGTGGGTTTCGTCAGGTTTCTCCACCCTAAAGCTGCTTTCTCCCCATCTGTTACTATATTTCAGTCTTTGGAAGAAAGTCACTATGGGCAGCCCACACTTAAGGAGTGGGGAGTTATGCTCCACCAACTTGAAGGTGGAGTATCTGCATAAATTACTCATATTTCTTCTGTACGGAAGATTTGTCTATTCTTTCAACCATTTATTTATGTCAGTATGAATTCATAGATATTTATTTTATACTTTGGGTTATAGTCTACTACTGCTTTATTTCTTGTGTTGCTCAAATTGTCCTAGCTTTGGCCATTGTGAGCTCTTGTAGTTGGCTCTTGGTTCCTCTCTCTTTGAATGCCTCCATAATTGCATGGTGGTGTTTGCTTGCACTTCCTTCTTTCTGGACTACAAGATACTTCAAGCCCATCTGTATATTTCCATCCTCAGTCATAGAAGCAGCCATTTCTCCAAGGAGCTTTGATTCCTTTTCTTGGAGAATGATATTAGAGACTAAGACCTGAGTGCTAAGTATGCTGCTGTTTCTGAGGTGTCATTACTTTTTAGGCACCCTCAGCTGACAGAAGAAGGAGCTATACATGTGTATATAAACCCATGTATATATACATAACCTACAAATATTTCTATATGTAAACATCTGTATCTATATTAAGCTAAACAGGAGTTTCGACCAGATGTCTCTAACTCTGATCCATTGCCATAGGGATCATTTTAGCCCTCTCCCTTTGCATTTTTTATATACTTGAAAAGTTATTTTAACAATAAGGCAATTTTGGAATGGTAGATATGAGAAGAAACAAAAGGCTGAAAAGAACAAGGACTCCAGGAACTAGATGAATAAAACACCCAAGAAGGTGTGCTCTTTTGTTAGTAGCTAGTTATTAAATATCCACACAGTAAAAGTCTGTGTATGCTGAGTGTGGTGGCTCACGCCTGTAATCCTGACACTTCGGGAGGCTGGGGGAAGGTGAGTTGCCTGAGCTCAGGAGTTTGAGACCAGCCTGGGCAAATGGCGAAACCCTGTCTCTACTAAAAAAAAAAAAAAACAAACAAACAAAAAAACTGTTTGTGGAGCACTTGCCTGTAGTCCCAGCTACTCAGGAGGCTGAGGCACGAGATTCACTTGAGCCTGGGGGGCAGAGGTTGCAGTGAGCTGAGATCGCGCCACTGCACTCCAGCCTGGCTGACAGAGTGAGAACCTGTCTCAAAAAAAAAAAAAAAAAAAAAAAAAAGTCTGTGTAGTAGAGGATGGACTTGAATGACTTCGAGCAAGTATATAACTTCCATGTCCCTTAGTTTTCTGTTTTTTGTTTTTTGTTTTGTTTTGAGATGGAGTCTCACTCTGTTGCCCAGGCTGGAGTGCAGTGGTGTGATCTTGGCTCACTGCAACCTCTGCCCAGTTCCCACCATTCTCGTGGCTCAGCTTCCTGAGTAGCTGCGACTACAAGCGCCCGCCACCACATCCAGCTAATTTTTTTTTTTTTTTTGTATTTTTAGTAGAGACGGGGTTTCACCGTGTTAGCCAGAATGGTCTCAATCTCCTGACCTCGTGATCCACCTGCCTCGGCCTCCCAAAGTGCTGGGATTACAGGTGTGAGCCACAATGCCTGGCCAGTTTTCTCATCTTTAAAGGAGGAAAATATAGCACTGTAACTCACAAGAGGATGTGAGCATTAGATGAATTAACATAAGCAACACATTTAGAACAGTGCCAGGCTCATTATTTATAAACTGTTGTTGCCATGTACACTATGAGGCAAGTATATTATCTCCATTTTACAGATGAAAAATAGAGGCACGGAGATTTTCTAACCTGGTCAAGATCTCACAGCTGGTAAATTACAGAACCATTCTCTCATAATCTGTGACCTTTTAAAGGTTTCTGAACAGCTCTGAACTTACTGCTTCTTTGGTAAAAGTGAAGCCATGAAATGCTGCTCTATAAATCTAAAGGAAAGGCCAACTACTAAAAAGACTCAAGAATCTTTGAATATTCTCAATGTCAGGAATGCTGTGATAATCAGGAATAGTACCATTTCCCACATTACTAATGCTTTTATGCCACAAAATGGCTCAACTTTCAGAGTAGATTGGCCTTCTCAATGTTCATGCTATCACCTTACACCAGTTGACACAAAGATCACTCCTAACGAGGGAGTTGCTGGGGATTAAAAGTTGGCTCTGCCTTATCTGTATCTGCTACTGCCTGCTGTAAGAAGACTCACTCAGTGAAGGGTTTCTGGAAGGGTACCTGCCATGTACCCTGGAGAATGTGATAGCAGGTTGTCATTCATGGTATATGCAGTTGGCAGAGGAAGTTTCTTAGCAAAGTGAAAAAGGAAGAGATTTATCAGGGAGAGCTAGTAGGCGTTATCTACTCAAATCAAATAGATGGCACCCTATATTTATACCCTGTATTTATGTCTTTGTGCCACTTGATATCTACTTCCTTTAAACACTAGTGATTAATTTCTTTATCTCACATGGTCCCCTGGACTCCACCATTTGTTGACCTTAGAGCTTCATTCTGATCTTGGGTGTCTCCACCAGATAGATACTGAAAGGGAAAGCAGTCACCTCCCTCTCCCCTTTCCTTTCCAATGACATTTTCCCCCCAATGATCCCTACTAGCATCAACCATAAGATGTGAGGAAAATCAAAAGTATCTTATAAAGCCATTTGACAAGTTTTTACATAGAACCCACAATGTCTTGAGCATCTTGCTAGTCACAGGGCGCAGTAGTGCACATGGGGAGCTGGCAAAGCACTGGTAAATAATAATAGCTTGTAGGAACAGAATGAAGGGTTTACTCTTGGTAGGCACTGTTCTTGGTATGCATTATCCCATTTCAATCTCATGGAGGTAGCTATTATTACTATCCCCATTTTACAGAAGAGAAAACTGAGGATTGCCCAAAGTCACACAACAAAGAATGGGCAGAACTGGGACTTGAAGGCAGGGCTGCCTGATGTCAAACACTTAACCACACATATATCTTCTCTTTCTCTCTCACAGCTTCTTACGAGGTAGAACTTTAGAGCCTGGTGTGTTTGTGGCTGGAGCATAGCAGCTCTTCTACA
Organism: Nomascus leucogenys; assembly: GCF_006542625.1. NCBI lineage: Eukaryota > Metazoa > Chordata > Mammalia > Primates > Hylobatidae > Nomascus > Nomascus leucogenys. Next base: position 96,477,804 of record NC_044402.1, on the reverse strand, counting down.
ACTTTGCTGTAGTTTCTACTGAATATTTTGGTTTGCAAATATAAAGGATTCTCTGAAGCACAACCTTAAACAACGCGTGGTAGACACCTGGGAGAGGAAAACTGCAGACAGAAAAATGTGGCCGGATGCTCTGGGGGCAGGTGGCAGCGATGTTTGGCCAGGTGGCTCCAAGGAGAGGAAGCAGTGACGCATTGAGGTAAGAGAGCTGACAGATGAAACCACATGGACCCTAAGACACAGTGGAAGGAGGGTGCCTTAAATATTGTAGGGTGTGCTTTTATCAGGTTATGAGAATGCAGTTGGGATACAGGTTTGCTTTCTCTTGCCTGTATCATCAGAGTGATGATTCAGATAAATTTAAAAATTACTTTATCCTGAAGTATGTCTGATGCGAAGAGGCTTAAATAATATCTTAGGATTAAGAGTCAGGAGACCTAAATTATTGTTCAGATATGTACCACCTAATTTAGGTGTGCGATCTTTTGCAAGTCCCTCAACTTCTCTCATTGTAGGTTTCTTCCCTTCTAAAACAAGGGAGTTGGGTTACTGAACTGCAAGAATTTTTCTAGCTCCAGACTGCTCTGATTGTCTCTAGCACTGCAAATTTAGACGCAATTAGAAGGCACGTTTCTAGCCCTTTAGACCTACACTGCCTAACTTAGTAGCCACATGTGGCCATGAAGCACTTGAGATGTGGCTAACATGACAAAATTTTCTATTTTATTTAATTGTCATTAAATTTATATTAAGAAACTGATACTGTATTTAGTTATTGAAAAACTTTATTTGAGACAGAGTCTCGCTTTGTCGCCCAAGCTGGAGTGCAGTGGCGCGCGATCTCGGCTGACTGCAACCTCTGCCTCCTGGGTTCAAGTGATTCTCCTGCCTCAACCTACCAAGTTGCTGGGATCACAGGAACCTGCCATCATGCCTGGCTAATTTTTGTATTTTTAGTAGAGACGGGGTTTCACCATGTTGGCCAGGCTGGTCTTGAACTGCTGACCTCGAATCATCCGCCCGCCTGGGCCTCCCGAAGTGCTAGGATTACAGACATGAGCCACCACACCTGGCGTGAAAAACTTTAGTATGTTCAAAACAACTTAGGAATGTGAATCTGCTTTTTGCAACAGTAAATTTTGTGAAATCTAAATACAGATCAAGTGTTTCCGATGAAAATTTGGCATCTGAATTGGGACATGCTGTAAGTATAAAATACTAGATTTAAAACAATATTAAAAAAGGAAGTAAAATGTCTCAATGATTTTTATGTTGATTATATGTTGAAAGGACAATGTTTTAGAAACATTGGGTTAAATAAAATAAATTGTTAAAATTAATTTTATCTGTGTTTACTTTTTAAAATATGACTAGTAGAACATCCGCCAATGTGCGTGGCATTTCTTTTGGACAGCTTTTACAGGACAGGTTACACTCTATAAACTGCAGTGAGTGGTTGGATTGGCATATTGGCCCTAGTTGATCGTGGATGTTTTGGAGAGGAAAGCTGCGTCACCCTTTAAGGAAGACACTTGTACCAGTCTGAGTTATTACTCTCATCAGACAGAACTTGCCCCAATTACCTTTGCTAATAGTGTTTCAAGAGAGTCAGGGGATGTGAGGTCTCTTAGAGTGTCTCTGGTTCTCAGTGCTTTCAAAATTGCAATGTGCCATAGGCACCATGAGTAAATGCACTGCGACATCTCCATCTGAATACACTCACTATTCCTACCTCCAGAGAGGGGATCTGTTTGGAGGAGCCTGTCTCCATTCAGTGAGCACCCCTGTTGGGTGGGGGGTTGAGCCACGCCCCTTCAGAGGCTGTTGGCCTTGCCTGCGTCTGGCTACCTTTAGCCTAGCCACAGGTTTCTGGTGTATTCAGTTCTAGACAGGTAGTAGAGCTTGTTTTGCCTTTTCCACATGAATTCTTCAGAAGGAGGGTGTGTCAGTGGCAAGAGTTTTGAGTTTGAGGCCTTCTGCTCTGTGCAAAACCCTCCTTTTCTGCATCTATAGGGAGTAAACATGGAATTGGTGAGAATCACTTTCCTTGATCATTATGTGGTCAGTATGCAGTGACTGACTTGATGTGACTGGGGAAGGTCCCTTCCCTGGACAGAATATGGTGAGTGTCGTGCCATTACTAGAGAGGATCACCTTCCCTGGCCACATGTGGTAAGCAGTGACTGGGAAGGATCATCACTCCCAGTCAGTGTGTGATTACTAACCTGGAGTGATCCAGGAGGACCACTGTATTTGTTTGCTCAGGCTGCCATAACAAATACCACAGAGCGGACAGCTTAAACAACAGACAGTTCTGGAGGCTAGAGGCTGTTGATCAAGATATCAGCAAGTCTTGTTTCTTCTGAAACCTCTCTGCTTGCTTTGCAAATGGCCATCTTCTTGTTATGTCCTCATAGGGTTGTCCCTTAGTGTTGTATGTGTCCTAATTTCTTCTTATCAGGACACCGGTCATCTTGGATCAGGGGCCACTCATATCATCTCATTTTACCTTAATTACCTCTTTAAAGGCCCTATCTCCACATACGGTCATACTCTGAGTTCCCGAGGGTTAGAATTTCAATGTATGAACTGGAAAAGAACACAACTGAGCCCATACCAACCACCATCCCTGGTCGGAATGTGTCATTCAAGGATGGTCAACTTAATGAACTGTGTGGTCAGAAGCAATGACCACAGAATGACCATAAGGTCACCTGGAGATTTCCTGCTCAAGGGAATGAGAGCAAGAACATACATCTTTGACATGGTTATGAATGAGTTTAGGTAAATGAGGTGGACGGAGGAATGTGTTGACTTCTGAATTTTCCTGCAAGGCGACAGATGTACTGCCTCCTCCTCAGCACGAGGAATTCCTTGTTACTTGAACCACAGTGCCTGAGACCAAGTAAGTGCAGTTGAATATCCTTGGGATAGTGTGATAAGTCCTAGTTAACAAATCTGACATCAGGCACAAGGGTTAACAATCTATTTAGGGTCATAAAAGAAACACAAACTATCAGCCCTGCACCAAAGAACATAAGGCAGAGGTGATCAGGCTGGTAATAGAAAGTAGGAATCAGCAGAGTTCTGATTCCTGAAGAGGGTAACCTTCTTAAAGTCAGAAACTGATGAACAGGTATGGATGAGGAGGATGGTGATAAGCTGGAGCTAAGGCAGAAGCAGGAAAATGCAAGACATGACAATATCCCTAGGAGGCTGGCTGGTTACAGCAGAGGTATTGTGACCAAGAGGATTGGCTTACAGTAGTGCCAGAGAGAGAAAAGTCCGTGTCTAGGTGTGAAGTGATCTGGGACTCGATTAGTGATGGGGAGGAAGGGGTGAGTGTGAGAAGATTGCTAAAAGCTGGCAATTGATGAAATGTTGAAATTAAGGGGGTCCAAAGTTAAACACACAACCCCAAAACCCACCATAATGATGTAATCCTGTGAACCCCAAAAGATTACTAGTTTTGGTACTGGTGCTGAGACCTCGGGAATGTAACACCTATGTTCATCAAAGAAAAGATGGGAACAGTCTCAGTGCTTACAGATTCTTATACCCCAGAAAAGTTAATTCCAGTGTGTGGCATTTTGTTTATTTTCATCCTAACTTTAGGCTTCTCTAGTCAGCCCAATTGTTAGCAATAAGAAATTAGACAGATGGAAGCAATATTTTCCACTTGACAAGCTTTAGGGGCAAGACATTATTAAACTGGGAGAAGGAGTTAACGTAAGTAACAACAAACAGACTTCATAAAAGGGCTGTGATGCATTCTATACCTTTATCTTGGGGAAAATGCAGTGGGAAAGGGAAACGGCTAGCTTCATAGGAATTTGCTTGGCTTACTGAGATAGAACAAGAAAACCTGTCCTTTATATGTTAACTGAGCATTAAGTCTTTTGAAAGCAAGAGGACGACTCCACTCCAAGTGTCCTTTCCCAAGGAAGGGTTTTCTGCAATTATCGTAAATGTCCTCTGAAAGCAATCCTAGATTACATAAGTAATCCCATATATGTATGAGTATGTGTGTATCCTATACATATAAACTAGGATTATATATCTATGTAAAACATTTGTGTCTTGCACAGAACTTTGAAAATTTCCACTGTCTTCAAAGGATAACAGATCTTGAGTAGGTTGCTGAGGGCTTTCATCTTTTTCCTTAGCACCATAAATGCAAAATCTGCTATTCAGCCTATTAGGACCCTCCCTACATTGCCTTCAGTTAATGCCTCAGAAGGGACACCATTAGCGACAGCGGACTTTAGCAGTGGGGTCTAGGTTCCATAAATCCCCAACTGATGTTGACACTCCGAGGAACCTCTGCCAAGTTGTAGCAAACTGGGTTCTCCACTTAGAGGGTAGGTTCAGGTCCTAAGGAAGACTCCCAAGAAGAGTCAGAAAATAGGTCTTTGGTAGGCACTGAAGTTTGGTAACTAGTCGCAGGCAGCTGGGACGAATTTTGCGGCTTCCTTCTCCCTGGTCTCTCGATATTCACACGTCTCGAACTGACCTCTCTGAAGGTGGGAAGGAGTGCACAGAGCAGGAGTTCCAGCCCCGCGCGCCTCCTCTGCAGCGCCGCCCCCTCCGCCCCTCCCTCGCGGCAGCCTGGGTGCGCCCCACCTGCGCCGCCACGCCGCCGCGCCTCCCCGCCCCGCCTCGGGCCAGCCAGGCGCCGCACCCTCTGACCGCCGGGCCCCGCCCCGCACACGCGCCCCCGGCCGGTGCCCCGCCCCTCCCGTCACGTGACAGACCCACCCTCCACACGCGCTCCGATTGGCTCTCCCGACCTAGGGGGAGGGATCTGGCGAACGGCGATGTCCCAGACGCGGCTGCAGTTTTCAAACCGCAACTGCAAGCTACGGTAGTCCTCTCCGCTGCTGTCGCCGGGAGTCACTTCACGAGAAGCCAGGTCACAACCGTCGGCCCTTGTCTGGAAAAGTAAAAGTGGGTCCTGCCACGTTCGGCGCTCCCTGGCGCCTCGCCCGGCTGGAGCTAGAGAACTCGTCCTGTGGCGGCCCCCGGCGTGGGGCGGGACAGCGGCCCCCTGGAGGGGGCAGTCCTGGGAGAACCTGCGGCGGCCGGAGCGGTTAGTGTCCTGCGGGATTGGCGGGTTGGCTCAGGGCTGCGATGGAACCAGCCGCCTCGGTACAGAGACCTCATACGTGAGGAAGGAGGACCCGAGGAGAGTTTAGGCGGTACGGTCGGGCTGAGAGGGGCTCGGACTCCGCCGCCCCTCAGATGGCTGATTGCTGCTGGCGCCTCTCCGCTTTGCGGCTGGAGTCCAGGTTCCCTGGGGTTCCGCGCGGGGGGCGGCCGGCGGTCCTCCCACCACCCTTCTCAGTCCAGGGCGCGTGTCTGTGTCTGTGCGTGTCCGTGTGTCCCCGTGCGCCCTCCATCCGGCCGGCCCCGGCTCTCCCCAGGTCGCGCCAGTCAGGGCCCCTTTCGCGGCGGGTCCGCGCGGGTCCCTTCCACAGCAAGGCCACGCGGTCCCCCTAGTCTCTCCCGAGTCCCAGCTGCGGCGTGGGCGCGTTCCTATCGGGACTCGTGGACGCGTCCTGCTCCCAGCTGCCTTTCGTCTAGAGAAAGTTCATGTTCATTTTGTGGGACGTTTTCAGTTACTGCTTGGGAACAGTGTTTTAAAACCAGCGAGAGAGCAAGACGGGCTACAGCTGTTTCCGTGATTATCAGCGATCTGATTTTTACTTTGATGCCTTGTAACCCACTTAGTGTGCACGACTCATCCTCAAACTATACGACTACTGGATGCCAACGATTTTTGACATTTACCCAGGCTCTTTGTTTTATTGTAGGCAAAAGCGTTTCATTTGAATTTCCTCCGAGGGAGAAGTAGAGACAAAGTTGAAAGAGGCTTTATAGCAGCTGGTAGCTGGCATTAGTTTCTGTCTGGACTAGAGGCACTCTGACATCAGTTTGGAAATTGGAATTAAGAAACAAAATACGTTTTTAAAACCGTAATACTTAATCAGATTTCACTAATATTTAAACACATGAGGACTGTGTATCACATTCACCGATTGTTTTGTCGACGTAATGTTTACATCTGTGGTGCTAATGATAAGCAGAACCTTGCCAGGGACGTTTGACGTGGTGTGGCCACTTTACGTTTTCAAGTCTATGAGAATGCCTGCGCGGAGACAGCATAGCTCTGTAGAAATGAGTGGCAGCGTATGTAACCCGGCATTTTGAACCCAGGAGCACAATTTTATTAAAGGAAAATATAATAAACCTACTTTCTCATTGATAACACTGTTTTTTAGTTTTATGGTGAACTGTTCAGAAGTAATTTTCAACAAGTGCTTATTTTATAAATATTAGACCGTGTACCCGTAGGATTGTGTATTTTTTAAGAAAACTGGTCCATAGAAGCAGTGCAAAAGTTTTAAACTCATCTCCCTCGGATCCTCCTCCTCTGAGCAGATGCTCAATTAAACTTTTTCTAGTATCTTAATAATTGGAGATATTAATAGATGTTTTATTTTTGAGATACATATTGTACATTTTAGATCTTTTTTTCTAAAGTGGGGATCCAAAATCGAGGTGAAATATATTTGCTTACGTGGCAAGACTTTTTAAAAATAGAATTGCTGTAATTGAAGACCATCCTTTTTTGTATGTGGATAGAATGGTTGCAGTTTCTCTTGGGATCATTGATTAGTGAATTACAATTTGGTTAAGATAGAATCCGTTTTTAGGAAGTTGGAGGCTTGACTAATCGCTGTGTTAGCATGAGTAACAAATTTGAAGAAGATACAAGCATTTTTATGGCTGACGTTTCTAATCAGATAATTTTATTTTTAAGCTTGCACTGTTTTACTGCTGTTAAGTGAACGTTTTAACATGTTTTAAAGCTCTTTGATAGTTATAAGGGAGAATTTCCTTATCAAAATATTTTTGCTTTAATTTTGGAGACACAAGAAATCAAGGAATTCAGTTAATAACACTTTAACTTAATCCTTAAATTGCCTTAAAATTGCATGCATAGTATATTGTAATTCACATTTTCTGTATGTAAGATTGGCAGTGAAGAATAGTATTTTGGCCGGGCGCAGTGGCTCACACCTGTAATCCCAGCACTTTGGGAGGCCGAGGCGGGCAGATCATAAGGTCAGGAGTTCGAGACGAGCCTGGCCAATATGGTGAAACCCCGTGTCTACTAAAAATACAAAAATTAGCCGGGCATTGTGGCGCGCACCTGTAGTCCCAGCTACTCGGGAGGCTGAGGCAGAAGAGTTGCTTGACCCAGGAGGCGGAGGTTGCAGTGAGCCGAGATCGTGCCACTGCACTCCAGCCTGGGCGACAGAGCGAGACTCTGTCTCAAAGAAAAAAAAAAGAATAGTATTCCTAGGCTTACTACTTTTAAAGGATACTGATTGATTCTTCTTTTTATAAAGAAATCTTTTGCACTGTATGAATATTTGTTTTGTCAGAAACATTAGCAATCATTTATTTACTACCTTTCCACTTAGGCAAACTTCAAATGTCAGTTGCTTTAGTTTTTCCTAATATTGATGACAAAATTCAGTGATTTTATGTTTTAAGTACTGTAGTTTGTATTCTATGCTGGACTGTTATCAAAGGCTATTTCTTTGAATATTTCAATTAAGAAATGTTCTTATAAAGTTACAAGCACGTATTTTTATCTAGATATGTTGTAATGTTGCAATTTTCAAGGCATACTTTATTAAAAGTTTTTTATTATCCTTTTTCCAGAGCATTTAACCTCAAACTTCAGTGCCATTTAAAACATGTATATTAGTTTCTTTTAATATTTATATGTATTATATTTTGGTTCATCCCTGACCCTTTGCAGTTACTCCAAAAGAGGGTGTAGTGATACTGTAAGCATTGAAAAATTTTAACAGTGAGATGGTAATTTCCTCTTCAATCCTTAAAGGATCAGATTCCATTTTGCATTATAGTAGTTACTGAATAAATAGTACTTAAGTGGTGCTATTAAGTAAACAGTATTTTACAACAGAAACCCAATTTTCCATCTTGTGAGTGACAAGCACCATGCATTTGTTGCCCACCCTGGAATCCCCCACTCTACTTACGTTTTTCAACCTCTTATCCTGGTTCACAATTACAGGGTTTAATTCTTTTTCTGGAGGTGGGAAGACACAGCATTAGGCCTTAGGCTCTTGGCACAGAATCAGGCCTAGGAGTCATTGCCTGACACTTCAGCCCTTGGATAGTATATACTAGAATGGTTGGATTAGAGTTAGTTTAGCTGACTTCCTATTGTGATTTTTAGAGGATTAAATTTATGAATTATATTTTCTGTTCAAAATATTTTAAAAAACAAAACCTGTTAGCAGAATACATATGAGGAATATAATCTCTTCCTTGAAATTGATAATCATCATCATTTCCATCTTGATACCAATACTTCTAATCAGTGACTAATTAAAAATGAATACTTCTGCCACACCAGGAGAAAGTTCTTCCTTTACTTTTGATGGACGCTAAATCTCTTTTTCGGTTTCCTAGGGAAAGCTTGCTAGCAGCAAATGCCTTAAATACCTATGTAGAAAGGAGTTGCTTCCCATACAATCTTCAGGCTTACTTTGCTTCCTGTTGCCTTTCCAATTTACTTCATGAAGATCTAGACTTATCAGTGATAAATCTTGATCGGACACTTACCTGAATTTCCTGATTTTTGGAGGCTCTTAAAAGGGTGATGTTCTTAACTGCAGTAGGTATTTGTATTAGTAGCTTGTATTAAAAACAAGTAGCCACCTTGTCTGGAAACAGTGGTAAAAACAAAAGGTCTGTTGGCATTACATTATAGTATATGACAAAATAATTTTATCTGTGTTTCCAGACTTTGTGGCTACCTGTTTAGAACTGACATTTTGTAAGTGCAATTTAAAATAGTTACTTTATTTGTCCAAATACTGAATTAAGCAGAGACTAGCTGCATTCAGAGCTCCAGTACTGTGAATTCAAGATGGATCTCAAGTTCTCTTAACCCCTTGAAGACATGAGATGTACCTACAAATTCTTTTTGCTATATCTCATAATTCTTACAATTCAGTTCATCAAACATTTTTAAAATTCCTACCGGATGGCAGATACCATGCTGGTTGCTTAGGCACAAAAGTAAAAGGATGCTGCCCTTTAAACACTAAACAGAATTGCAGTGTAACATGTTACATTTTGAGGTAAAGAAGTATGCCAAGGGTCCTCTTATTTGAAGCATAAAGGAGAAGCCTTTAAATCAACCTGTGGTTTTTAGGCAAAGCTTCCTGGGGGAGAGGCCATTCTGTGTTGAGTATGAAGGATGTGTAAGAAAAGTTAGCCATTTAAGGAAAGTAGAAAGGCTTTTTCAGGCAAAGAAATATAATAAAGATGTGGTGGCAAAATATGAAATATGAGTGCGGCAGGAAATGTAGCTGGTGTATACTTGGCCTCAGAGGCCTTTATGTATCATGCTGTAAGTACTTGAAAGCTTGTAGATACTGGGGAGCTAATGAAGGAATCAAAACAGACAATTTGATTTTCTAAATGTCTTTATTATTGTATATTCTATTTTTTAAAAACTTTCTTATTTGATAATTTTGAAATAAATATCATGATAAATGCTTTTTAAAATAGAGCTAGAGGTTTATAGAGATAGTCTTGCTTTTGTTCACATCACACTTGCTTTCTGCATTCAAGTAAGTGAAGGCCCAGATCAAGCCTAACATTTCCTTCTTTTCCTTCCTTCACTGATCTACTTCCAAATTCTTTTGGTAATTATTATAATGAGAATTAATGAAAAAAATCTTTGAAAATAAGTGAGATACCATTATTTTTAGTAATACTGTGTGATTAAAAGCTTAATTGTGTCTTACCTCCTATTACACTTTTTATAGGATCTAATCGTGCCTATAATCGTGTATACACATGCATATAAATTTACTTACCAGGTCCCTTAAGATTTTTTTTAACTGGTGTAACCTGATAAAATGTTATGAAATGAATATCAAATGGAGTGAGACATATAGGTAATTTAGAATCGGTAATATGAAATGTGGTAGAAGACAAGAAAAGGCCTGGGAATTGTTGCAGTTAAAGAGAATTTGGTGGGAAATTTAGGAAGATACAAGAAGGAGCGACAGAGAGCTGACTGATAACCTACATGTACCTTATATGAAGGGCAACCAGATGTTTGTGGAGGGCTTGGTGGACAAAGATGACATTCATGCTCCACTATATGCAAAATTGGCCAAAGGAGAGGAAATGGAAAAATATCTTGGCTCTGACAATTGGTTCAGATGCAGTAAATAAAAGGAAAATGAACTTAAGAAATGCTTAATGGATGCCTAAAGCAGCTTGTGATGTAGGTATATTTCCAATAAATAGATGAACTTATGAGGAAATTGGTACCCGTATTGATCTTTCAGAACAATGGGAAAAAATCAGTGAAACTGAGCGCTATCAGAACTAAGAAGATACACCAATAGTTAAAACAGAAAACAAAAATACTTTTAAGAATTAAGTTTAGACTAATTTGGGATGAGAATTTTGTACATGGAAACAGTACAGCTATTCAACAATGGCAGGGAACTGCAGGGAGAGTATTTTTGGGTAGAATGTTAATTTTATTTTGTGGAACAGTAATGAGATGCCCTTGTGACTTGCACTGTACCTGTGTCAGTGGACATGAGTTCAGCATATTTTAATTTTTAATCCTTGCAGCACTGGAAGATCAATTCTTTTATCATCCGTACTTTAGAGGCAGCAAAATCGAAGCTTTCTTCACTAGTAAACGGGAATGCGAAGTAAATCGCAACAAAATTCCATTTCACCTTCATCACACTAGAATAGCCAAAATTAAAAGTCTGAATTGGGCAAGTATTGTCAAAGTAGTGATAAACCGTCCCATCCAGTGCTAGTGGGAGTGTAAACTGGGGGTGGAGAGAAGGGGCTGTGTCTAATATGTTTTATTTATTTTTAATTTAAATGAAATATGACCAAGTAATAAGATTGGAAAGTAAATGTTTGTATATGGTGTTCCTTGTCTTACATTTGAAATATTACATGTTTTGTTTTCCTTTTAAATAACTGTGTTGCCACAGATCAGGTGACTTAACAGAAGTATATTTTCTCAACAATTCTGGAGGCTAGAAATCTGGGGTCAGGGTGTCTGTGGGGTTGGTTTCTTCTGAGGCCTGCCCTCTTGGCTTGTAGATGGCTGCCTTCTCCTAGTGTGTTCACATAGTCTTTCCTCTGTGTGTGTCCTAATTGGCCCACTTTAATGACCTCATTTTAACTTAATCACCTTTTTAAAGGCCCTGTCTCCAAAGACAGTCACATTATGAGATACAAGGGTTAGGGTTTTTCAACTTACGAATTTGGGGGAGGACACAATTCAGCCCATAACAATAGCAAAGTTAAATAATTTAATTAAGCTCTCCTAGCTGGTATGATGGATGAATGGAATTCAGACCCAGGTGTCTTTCAGTCTAAAGGTTATTCTCAGAATGCTACAATAGGACCCTTTGACTCCTAGAGATGTACCCCAAAACTAGTTAGAGCTTTGTTTCCCCAAAGACTACGAGATGTAGAGAAAACAGTTTTACTATCTAGTTATGTGAAGGCTGTAATTTTAATTTAATTTAATTTTTTGAGACAAGGTCTCCATCTGTCGCCCAGGCTGAACTGCAGTGACGCATTCATAATTTGAGAATAACACCAAGAAGAGAAAATGCAGAAACTGAAAACACTGAACTCTAATGGCACTGCTTTTTGGCTAAGTAGACTATAGTTGGCATTTGAATTTAAGAAGATAAAGAACAGTACATATAAGCAGAAAATAGGAAAAAAAGGTGTCAGAGAAGGAACAAATGCTTTGCAGGTTACTACAGGAGGGTGCTAAAAGAATAATACTTGATATTAAGTAGGCATAGCAATAAGTCATAAGTGTCTTGAAATATAGTATCTGTTATTGTTTTATGAATGCAATTAACATAATAGTTTTGATAACACTGAATGCATATAAACATCACAAATTTCCAGATATATATATGAGCTTCAGATACAGAACTTCGGAATAAAGCTTTATGTATAGATTAGTCGCTCTTCCAACAAAATTATTGAGCACTTCATACGTAGCAGGCTCTGTGCTAGGTGCTGTCAAAGGAGGGACTCTTAAGACCTTTGAGAGTTTCTGAGTTTAGTACTGAAACATAGCCAATCCATGGAAAAAGTTCTATTTCTTGTAGTCCTTCACATCAGTAATATAACTCACAATATGTGCATTTACCACCAAATTTCTTTAGCCATGTGAAAATAAGTTTAAAATGAATAATTATTATCTTGTTGTATTAATTACCTATTAATGTGAAACCTATAACTTTATTTATTTATTGAGATAAGGTCTCGCTTTATTGCCCAAACTGAACTGCAGTAGCACATTCATAGCTCACTACAACTTCAAACTTCTGGGCTCAAGAGATGCTTCTGCCTCAGCCTCCCAAGCAGCTGGGACTACAGGTGCGAGCCACTACACCCAGTTAATTTTTAAATTTTTTCATAGAGATGGGATCTCGCTATGTTGCCAGGACTGATCTATGGCAGCACTGGCCTCAAGTGATCCTCCTGCCTCAGCCTCCCAAAGTGCTGGGATTACAGGCGTGTGCCACCATGTCCAGCTGAAACCTCTATAACTTTAAAGAATGGAGTTTTATGATGAAACTAAGTGATTGTTTGCATTATCATTTTATCATAACTATTTTTTTAAAAAAATTGAGAGGATTTTAACAGTAGTTTTATTCTGAAATGAAGTCAGTAACTTCGTTCAGGTGCCATATTGTTACTGGTTTATGTGTGTGCTTTTTGTTTTTTCCTCCTTGTGGGTAGAATGTGCTCTTTAAATCTTTTTTTTTTTTTTAGTTGTATTTTATAGCTATATTTGGAGCTGTGTAATGTAATGCACATCCTGCCCGAGATAATATCTTTTCTCTGTCTTCTCTTTTGCATAGGTAAAAATAAGTGACTAAAGAAGCAGACCTGGGAATCATCTAACATGTCGAGGAGGAGATTTGATTGCCGAAGTATTTCAGGCCTACTAACTACAACTCCTCAAATTCCAATGAAAATGGAAAACTTTAATAATTTCTATATACTTACATCTAAAGAGCTAGGGAGGTAAGAAAACCATATGATGTGTATGCCATCTAAATTCAAATTTTGGATTTGTGTTTTTATAATTCTATAAAACTCACTTGGGATCATTACTTAACAATGATTAGGAAGGAAAGTTGTCATCTCTGTTGCTATTACCTAGGGTCTAGTCTTAACTGACTTGAAAATCAAATCTGTGGAGGGTTTAGTGAACTTACAGCATACATCCTACCTAGCCTCAGAGCCTCTGATAGGAGGTCTCTGTCCTTATGTTAGGCTGTGCATGGGAAGAGGCAGCTCAGCATAGTGGACTGCCGAGTTCAAGTCTGGACTCCACCAGTTACTAGGTGTGTGACTTCAACTAAATAACTGTACCTCTTTTTTAAATTTTTATTTGTGGCGGGGTCTCACTCTGTTGCTCAAGCTGGAGTGCAGTGACATGAACTTGGCTCACTGCAACCTCCTGTCTCCTGGGCTCAAGGGATCTCCCACCTCAGCCTCCTAAGCAGCTGGGACTACAGGCACACACCACCACACTGGGCTGGTTTTGTATAGAGACAGGTTTTCGCCATGTTTCCCAGGCTGGTCTCCAACTCCTGGGTTCAAGCAGTCCTCTGGCCGTGGCCTCCCAAAGTGCTGAGATAACTGGTGTGAGCCCCGGCGCCCTGCCTACTGTACCTCTTAGTGCTGTCGTTTCCTCATCTGAAAAGTAGGGGTGAAGATAATTGTGTCTATCTTATGTGGTTGTTACGAGGATTAAGTTAGTTAATATTTGTAAAGTGCCTAGTACAGTGCTCTGTAAGTTTTTGTTAAATGAAATTTTTTTTAAATTCCTAGGGTATTGTGCTTGGCTTAAAAAAAAAAAAAAAAAAAAAAAAAGAAGAAGAAGAAAGAGGGAGATTCTCCCCCTCTCCTAAGTTGAACAAAAAGAATGAATTCATATTTCATAGTCTGATTCTATGTCACAACAAATGAGTGTTTTATAAGTAAAAGCCTTTACAAATTGTTTTCCCTTGACCAGTGTATAAACTCTGTACAGCCAAGGAGTGACATGATATTATGAAACTATTCTGTACTACCATTTTAATATATGAAAAGTTATAAAAGATATACCAAGTTATTTAAGTTATATATTCAGCATCTTTTGAGCTTTAAATTAAAGGTGCTTAATGAAGGGTTGGAAGATGGCAGTCATTATGTATTTTCAGTTTGATTTTAGTTCTGGAGGTAAATGTTTTGTCATATGTTAAATGGTTTACTAGGTCCATATTTGTGTTGATAAATGTGCAACAAAACAGCGTTATTGATTTTTATCTTTGAAAATCTCCATGTGAAAAGAAAAGTTGACTGAATCATGAAAAGTAATTTCGTTCTTGGTGGCCTTTTACCTTAAGGGCAGAGGCAAGCCCTGGCTTTTTCACGTTGCAGATGTTGGATTCAGCCTTTCTTTTGCAAAATAAGAATTATAATATCTGGCCAGGCGTGGTGACTCATGCCTGTAATCCCAGCACTTTGGGAGGCCGAGGCGGGTGGGTCATGAGGTCAGGAGTTCGAGACCAGCCTGGCCAACATAATGAAACCCTGTCTCTACTAAAAATACAGAATTAGCCAGGCATGGTGGCATGTGCCTGTAATCCCAGCTACTCAGGAGGCTGAGGCAGGAGAATCACTTGAACCTGGCAGGTGGAGGTTGCAGTGAGCCGGTATCACGCCACTGCACTCCAGCTTGGGCAACACGGTGAGACTTTGTCTCAAAAAAAAAAAAAGAATTATAATATTTACCTCATTGACCAAGAATTAAATATAAAAGCACATTTCATAATTCCTGGCATACTAATTTAATGTGCAAAATATTGAGGTGTTTTAATGGTGTATTAAAAGATACAGTTTTTAGAACCTTTTAAAATGCTTTTAAGAAATTGTTCTTAATTACTTCACTTTGCATTATAATAGGAAGAAGAAAGGTTTTTTTTTTTCTTTTTTTCTTTTTCTTTTTTTTAAGTTTCCTGTATCTCACATTGAACCATAGAATCTCTACATTGGAAAGACTTCAGTGGTCCGTGGTCTTACCAATACAATGTTTGTATGCAGTGCAGCAATCTTTCCTATAATTTCCCCAACAAACTGTTATCCAGCCTCAGTTTGAATGCTTCAGCGATGGGGAAATGAATATTATGCAAAGTCTTGAACAGTACACACAACAAAAGGCACTTTCTTTTCTATTTTTCTGAGTTACTATTTGATGAGTAAATTTACTTACATTTTTTAAATTAACTTTTCAAAATTGGGGACATTATAGGAGCTAAAAAATCTATAAAGTATTTTTGCTTTGAGGGCTTTGGATAATTTAAACTTTGAGGACAATATTAATGATTCTAAATTGCTTTATAAATGAGGTGCCATCATAAATAAAGTTGAATTAGGCATACTTCTTAGCATTTTAGATCAAAAACTCATAAAATTTGATTAAAACAAATTTAGATTGATTGCTAAATTCCCATTTTAAAATATCTTTATGAAAGAGACCAAGTAACATCTTTCTTTTTTTTTTTTTTTTTTTTTTTTTTTTTTTGAGACGGAGTCTTGCTCTGTCACCCAGGCTGGAGTGCAGTGGCGCAATCTCGGCTCACTGCAAGCTCCGCCTCCTGGGTTCACGCCATTCTCCTGCCTCAGCCTCTCCAAGTAGCTGGGACTACAGGCGCCCGCCACCACGCCCGGCTAATTTTTTTGTATTTTTAGTAGAGACGGGGTTTCACCGTGGTCTCGATTTCCTGACCTTGTGATCCGCCCGCCTCAGCCTCCCAAAGTGCTGGGATTACAAGCGTGAGCCACCGCGCCCGGCCCCAAGTAACATCTTTCTTTTGAATTGATATGGGCTAATGAGTCACATGGTAAATATTGATATGTTTAATTATTAGATCTTGATAAATTAGAAATCATGACTTTTCATCTGCCAAGAATGTACTGAAAGTTCTTTCAATATTGTTACCAATTTTAATATCCTATGCTTTTGTGAAATGGAAAAAAAAAAAAAAGGAAATTAGAATCATAATCATTTCTTCTGAGGTTTGCACCATTTTGAAAGTTATCTTTCTGAATCAGCTTTTTTATTTCAGAGTGTTAGTGTTTAATAATTCATTTTCCTTTAGCAAATTAAAGGAAATTATGTAAAAGTTAACAGTTCATTTTTCACTATTCTCAAAAAACTTGAGTTGTTCCTGTTTTTTAACATGTTGGGTAAATTTTTCTACCCCTCCCCCAACTGAGGCAAAGGTTTCATGGGACTTCTTGTGGTTAGAAGGGTGAGGCAGATTCAGAAATAAACGTCAGCTTCCTTTGTGGCTTACCCTCCCGCCTCCTTTCACATTTTATTGTGTATTCTAGAATGCAGAAGGGGAGTGCAGAAGGGTAACTACTAGACCTTTTCACTGCTGGGAAATCTAGTTAGCCTTGCCTTTTTAGGGTATGACTTAAGGATTATTTTTAAATGCTTTAACTTTTCTTAAATGTTTCAATTACATTTGGAATAGAAACATATTTTAAAGATCTTTTTTATACTTTTAAACTATAATTAGCATTTTAGAATGCAAAACAAATATTTGGTTTTTTTCCTAAGTCATCTGATAATTATGGTAAAAATGTTTACCTTCATAGTATATAAATGAATACACACACACACACACACACACACATAATTTTATTGGAATCTCAATCTTTTAAGAAATACAAACACTTTAAGTACAGGATACAGAATAGCACAGTATATGGTATTATAATGGGTACATATTTCTGGCATTCATTCAACAGATATTTCAGTTCCTATTATGTGTTAACGAACTGTAGATTTTATAATTACTATAATAATTAGGACAGACATGGTCCCTGCCCTCATGAAGCTTTTACTTAGTGGTGAACGTTGACAAATAAATAAATCATTATCCACATCATTTGGTCACTTTTGCCCTGGATTAATGAGTACTATACTTGTTTAAGAAAACCTCTTGGGCCGGGTGCAGTGGCTCATGCCTGTAAAATTTGAACACTTTGGGAGGCTGAGCAGGAGAATCGCTTGAGCCCAGGAGTTTGAAACCAGCCTGGGCAACATAGGGAGACACTGTCTGTACAAATTATGTAAAAAATTAGCCAGGAGTGGTGGCGCGTGCCTGTGGTCCCAGCTACACAGGAGGCTGAAGTAAGAGGATCTTCTGAGCCTGGGAGGTTGAGGCTGCGGTGAGCTGAGTTCCTGCCACTGCACTCCAGCCTGGGTGAGAGAGTCGAGACCGTCTCAAAAACTCTTGGTAATACCTGGAACAATTAGATAAGAAGTGTTATTTATAGATAAAATAAATAATAAAATTATTGCAGAACTGAATTGTCACAAGCACTACTATAAACTGTTTTTTCAGATGCACAGTTTTCTTGGCTAACTAGTTTCTGTTTCCTAAATTTTACAAGTGAATTTCTTTATAAAACCCAAAATTTCCTTCCTGTTTTAGTCAAGTGTTTGCTTCGAAATCTAAGTAAGAATTGATAGAAGCAAGTGAGTTACACTTCTTTAACAAAACTTTTTTTTTTTTTTTTTTTTTTTTTGAGACAGAATCTTGCTGTGTCCCCCAGGCTGGAGTGCAGTGACGTGATCTCGGCTCACTGCAACCTCCGTCTGCCGGATTCAAGTGATTCTCCCGCCTCAGCTTCCTGAGTAGCTGGGATTACAGGCATGTGCCACCAAGCCTGGCTAATTTTTTGTATTTTTAGTAGAGACGGGGTTTCACTGTGTTAGTCAGGATGGTCTTGATCGCCTGACCTCTGGATCTGCCCACCTCGGCCTCCCAAAGTGCTGGGATTACAGTCATGAGCCACTGCGCCCGGCCCAATAAAACTGTTTTAAAGGGAGGAATTGTTTTATAGTGATTAGAACAGAAAGTTAGGAATTCACATTTCGCAGTTTTATTCTTGGGGCTCCGATTCCATTTATGACCTTTCATGGGTGTTTAATCTTTTTTTTTTTTTTTTTTGAGATGGAGTCTCGCTCTGTCGCCCAGGCTGGAGTGCAGTGGCGCAATCTCGGCTCACTGCAAGCTCCGCCTCCCGGGTTCACGCCATTCTCCTGCCTCAGCCTCTCCTAGTAGCTGGGACTACAGGCGCCCGCCACCACGCCCGGCTAATTTTTTTGTATTTTTAGTAGAGACGGGGTTTCACCGTGGTCTCGATCTCCTGACCTCGTGATCCGCCCGCCTCGGCCTCCCAAAGTGCTGGGATTACAAGCGTGAGCCACCGCGCCCGGCCATGGGTGTTTAATCTTATTCTGACTCAGTTTATCCAGTATAAAATTATGAAACACCAATGGATTGAATAAAAAGTAAAGGGACTAATTTTTTTGTGTGTGTGCTCATCGAAACCCATCAATTTGCATTCCTTCTGCATACAATGAGAAAATATTTTATAGTTAAACATTCTCAAATCTTAAAACTGCTTTCAAAGAATCAGGTTTTTATATGCAAATTTATTTAGTTGATGTATTAATATATTTTGATAAATATAGAAGAGTCAAATTATAGTTTGATTTCTGGTACTTTTCATTGGCACCAATTTTGAGGAAATTTGGGTAATAAAAAGTAGGAATCTTTGTCATCTTGGCCTTTGCGAATAGCTAGTAAAATACAGTCAAGCAATTTAGTCCCCCAGTTTCCACCCCGTACCCCTAAACACTAAGTTTTGTTTTCCATGCTAAGAGTCTGATGGACTGTGTTAGAAATATTGAAGGGAATTGGGGGCAAGAGGAGTTATGGAACAAACATTGCTTCCTGAAGATCTCTTATTTATACCTGATTTGTTAGTATCAGAAACCAGAGAGTAATTCAAAAGTTAAGGTAGGGGTTCTTAATTTTGGATCCCCTATACCCAGCCTTACAAGGTTTATGGATGGGCTTTAAGATCTGAAAATCCTCTGGAATTACATGTAAAACTTCCTATTTAAGGGCTTGTATATATTTTTCTGGGTAGGCAGTCAGTAGAATAGCTTTTATTAATTTCCCAAAATAATCCTTGACTCAGAATAGCTTTAGGCCTTTGTGAAAATAAATTTTGGGCAGCTGTAGACTTACAGTACACACATATGCCAATAGAAATGAATTTTCGGTGTCTTTAAATTTTGGCAGAGGTACTAAGCACTGCCATTGGAGACAGCTAAAAGCATACTTATTTCTAAAATGATAAACATGACCTTAATGGATGTGTCTGTACATAGCTGTTGATAACCATTATTTTCTTAGTTTATCATGAAGTATCTTTGAATATTTTCTGTGGGACACATATACCTTAGTTATCTGTTACAGGCTTCGAAGACTACTGAGCATTACTAAGAGACATATTGCTAAAACAATTGACAATTGTGATAGAAAGTTTCAAAGGTGGTAAAAATTGATTGTGTTGAAAGGAAAAATTACTAATTAAATAAGTCAAATACCCATTTTTGCATTCACTTTAATATTTTATATTTGAAGGTAAGCTATTCTAATTAGAGAATTAACATGATACCCTATGAAGGGTACAGTTTTTGGGAATAGACCTGAGTTTAAATCTTTACCTTGACTAAATTACATATCTTCTCTGAGGTGTGAAGAACAGGAGAGCATTTATTATATAGGATTGTTGTGATACTTAAACACAATAATTTATATCAAGAGCATGGCATGGAGTTGGTATGCAAATGAGATTATTTCCCTGCAATGATAATGTATCTTTTTTTTTTTTTTTTTTGAGACAGTCTCACTCTGTCACCCAGGCTGGCGTACAGTGGCATGATCTTGGCTCACTGCAACTTCTGCCTCCCAGGTTCAATAGATTTTCCTGCCTCAACCTTCTGCGTAGCTGGGATTACAGGCATGTGCCACAACGCCTGGCTAATTTTTGTATTTTTAGTAGAGACAGGGTTTCGCCATGTTTGCCAGGCTGGTCTTGAACTCCTGACCTCAAGTGATCCGCCTGCCTCCGCCTCCCAAGATAATGTATCATTTTAATAGTGAAAAATAAATATAATTCTGTCTTATCCTGATGCTATAGTTTGCCATTTACATTTGTACGTGATAGCACTATAAATTTTATAAAAATACATATGATATTTGAATCAATTTAGAGAATAAAGATAAATTCTTCATGGCACAGATATTTCAAAGAATTGACTTTAAGTTGGAGGTATAACAGAATCTGTAATATACTAACGTTGTTCTCTGCAGAAAAATTAAAATTGATTGTTCTCATCTTCCCCCAGAGGAAAATTTGCTGTGGTTAGACAATGTATTTCAAAATCTACTGGCCAAGAATATGCTGCAAAATTTCTAAAAAAGAGAAGAAGAGGACAGGATTGTCGAGCAGAGATTTTACACGAGATTGCTGTGCTTGAATTGGCAAAGTCTTGTCCCCGTGTTATTAATCTTCATGAGGTCTATGAAAATACAAGTGAAATCATTTTGATATTGGAATAGTAAGTATATACTAAATGGCACCTATTTTAATTGGTATGGTGATTAAAATGTCAAGAACAAGAATGATAAAAGTGTGACAAGAACTTGTAAAGAGTCCTGTTAATAAAATGTAGAAGGGACCTAATTTATATTCAGATATTTTCATAAGACTAAATGTACTGCCTCAGGCACATACACAAAAACTAACAGCACAGAATAAACAAATGACAAACACAACATTTGAGGAATGTGGAGAAATGAATATACATTATTTTGTTAATGGCTAATTGATTGAATTTTTCTGGAACACAGTCTGATGGGCAGATAGAATTGGAGTAATTTGTATATTTTCTTCATCTATTTGAAAACTACCTTGAAGAAAACAAGGAGAATAGAAAGGGAAACTGCATAAAACTATGCTTAAAACATTGTTTGTTAAAGAAATACATTTAGAGGCCGGGCGCGGTGGCTCACGCTTGTAATCCCAGCACTTTGGGAGGCCGAGGCGGGCGGATCACGAGGTCAGGAGATCGAGACCACAGTGAAACCCCGTCTCTACTAAAAATACAAAAACAGCCGGGCGTGGTGGCGGGCGCCTGTAGTCCTAGCTACTCGGAGAGGCTGAGGCAGGAGAATGGCGTGAACCCGGGAGGCGGAGCTTGCAGTGAGCCGAGACTGCGCCACTGCACTCCAGCCTGGGCGACAGAGCGAGACTCCGTCTCAAAAAAAAAAAAAAAAAAAAAAAGAAATACATTTAGTATGTGTAATGCGTAAAGCACTATGTTAGTTGTAGCAATAAGAAATAAATATATCTCTTGCAACAAGTCTGTGAAAAAGTGAAAACACCCCCAGTATTCTACAGTTCACCAGGTGGTAGGGGTAGAGGATTGTTAAGGTAACGGTTTGTTACCTAGTATATTGACTTGTGACTCTTACAGAGTGCCTTTGTTGCATGATTGTCCACACGTTTATTCTAAGTATGTAAAATGTGTTTGAACATCTGTGACAATTGGAAGAGATCAGTTAGATTTATGTTCAGTATGCCTTAGGTGCCAATAGTTTTTAATGAAGTAAATACATTTTGTGATAAACTACGAAGAGATAAGTGTTTATTTTAGTAAAAAATGTATTGCTAACTATAGTAATTCTTTTTAGTAACTAACTTGCATCATTGCCTTTTTAAATTTAAAGGTATATTAACCTTATTTTTGTATTTAGTTATTTTTAAATTAATGTTTTTGTTCCACAAAATAGATTGGCTGGAATCAACTTGTGAATGAAAATGAAGATTTTGCAAAATGTTAAACTGACAAGTAGTTCATTTAAGAATGAATACTATGTACATTTCCCAGAACCATATTAAGGCATGTTATATAGCACTTTCAAAATAAATTAGAATTGCAGAAAAGGCCAAGATACTACCAATATGATTTCATTTTTTATATATTTTGTTACTATTTTTGTCAAAGATTCTTCAGCTGACCTTTAAAAAGTTACCTACTTGCATAACATCTGCATGTTTGAAGTGTGTAAAAAGTAGCTAACATTTGTCAAAACGTAGTGGAATATTAGGTTTGGAGGATGAATATACATAAGAACATTGACTATTTTCATAAAATCCTCTTTTGGGGGTTCATCCAAACAGCAACGACAAAATACATCGGAAAGATTTGAGACATTTTATGGATGGACCTTGTTCATACTCCGGAAAATTGACTCAGGTACCTTACCCAGTAAACTGGCAGAACTTACTGATCTCTATACCTCTGACTGAAATTTAGCAAGCACTCAGAAAATGTTTAAGTAGATTAATGTATTAAATTTCTTACCAGAGTGACTAAGACCCACTAAATTTATTGCTAGGACTTTGGCTTAATTACTATGCCTTCCGCTTTTGGGGTGGCATTGTCACATTTAGTAGTCTCAGTTGAAGGTAAAAATTTAATCAGGTTTAGTTGTTTTAGTAGCGTGGCATAATTTTAATATGGTAAAATTAAAATGGTGGAATCTTTAATAACTATCACCCAGTCAATTCTGTCCTCAAATCATCCTACACACTTTTTCTTCCCCAACTCTTATTTTACAAAATTTCAAGTCTATAGAAAAGTTGAAAAAATAGTACAATTAACATCTTTATACTCTTCACTTTTATTCACCAGTTGTTGGCATTTTGCCACATTTACTGAACCATTTGAAAGTTGTCGGTATTACAATATTCCTTTTTATGCTGAAGTGTTTGGTGTGGGTGATGATGTGTATTTATTGTATCACATCAGGTGGCAATAAAGTCAGGTTGTTTTATTACTGGTTTTGCTAAATTTGAACATGCTTAAGGTGTAGTCTTCTAGCTCTCCTCATTGTAAAGGAACATTTTCCCTTTTTAATTAATCTGTGTGGTGATATTTACAGACCATGTGAATATTATCTTTTTTTTTGTTTTTTTTGTTTGGTTGGAGTCTTGCTCTGTCACCAGGCTGGAGTGCAGTGGCGCAATCTCAGCTCACTGCAACCTCCACATCCCGGTTCAAGCGATTGCCCTGCCTCAGCCTCCCAAGTAGCTGGGATTACAGGCACGTGCCACCACACCCAGCTAATTTTTTGTATGTTACTAGAGACGGGGTTTCACCATGTTGGCCAATATGTCTCGATCTCCTGACCTCGTGATCCGCCCACCTCGGCCTCCCAAAGTGCTGGGATTACAGGCGTGAGCCACCGCTCCTGGCCAATATTATCTTCTTAACTTTTCATCTAGTGATTTCCCTGTCCCACTTTTTAATATTTCTATGGATTTCATGTTTTTTTAAATTAATCTAACACATGGCATTAACAGAAAATAACCCATTATGTTTTAATTAATGAGTTCTAATCAGTTTCTGCCACTGTCTTTTTTGCATGCTCAAATTGTCCAAAGCTGGTTCCCTTTCAAGCTACTTCTGTGTCCTTTTGATACAATCTCATTGGTGTTTGAGGACTCCCTTGCTTTATGCACACCAAGATTTCCAGGGTCATCTTGTTATCTTGCCTGCCCCAGACATGTAATCAGCCATCTCTCTGAGAAGTTCTGGTTTTTTTAAGTGGGGAATAGCATTTAGAAACCAAATATGGGTGTTGGACGTGCTCACTTTTAACGGAGTATCGTTATTTTTAGGCCTTTTCTAAGGATAGTGTTAGGAAATCATTTTTTCAAAATCATGAATTTAGTCTCATAGCTCCAATTCAAGTCCACCACTACAAGGTTCTTCATCGCTTCTCACATTCTATATATGCATCTCCCCTCTCTCACAGTGAAAACCCAGGTTCTCAGCAATACTTGCTCATTCACTTTATCCAACAATACGTACAAAATAGTTTCAGCATAACAATACTAATACTACTACCAACAGCAAACTACTTAGTACAATTTTTTTTTTTTTTTGGACTTTGTTTTTACAGTTAGACTATAGCCCATTAAGGGCATCTAGTTAGAGTTATATATATAGTTAGATACATTTGTTTCTGTTTATATTCAGTGTTAGGATGTGATTTTTTAAATTCTTATTCTGAAATTCTAAAAAAGGTTTGCATGATTCAAAACTTAAAAAAATGTGGCCAGCCATAGTAGCTTATGCCTGTAATCCTAGCAATTTGGGAGGCCAAGGCCGGAGGATCACTTGAATCCAGGAGTTCGAGACCAGCCTGGGCAACAAACTGAGACCCTCATCTCCATATATTAAAAAAATAAAAAATAAATAATTGTTTTTTTAAACCACCAAAAAAAGTATAAACATGTATCCCCTGTACTGCAAAATCTTGCTCTCATTCCTATTCTTTCTACTCTCTTCCAGCCGAACCTTTGTAGGTAACCACATTTATTCATTCTGGCTCATTCTTTATGTGTTTCTTCTTGCAAATATAAGCACACTTGTATATATTTACTATTCTTACTTACAGAAAAGGTAGTATAGTATATATACTCCTTTGCATCTTGTATTTTTGTTTGTTTCCTAAAGAATATATTCCAGAAATCATTCTACATTAGTTCATAGGCATCTTTTTGACTATTATTATGGCTGATTTCTTAAATGGCTGCATAGTACTCTGTTGTATGGTTGGATCTTGCTTTAGTTAGTCGACCTTCTGTGAATGGGAATTATTATGGAGATGTAGCTTTAGAGTAAATTCCTAGAAGAATGATTGTTGGTCAAAGAGTAAATGCATATGTAGTTGTATTAGATGTTGTCAAATTTCCTTCCATATGAGCAGCACACAGTCACTTTTAAAAGGCACTTTTTTGTCCGGGCGTGGTGGCTCACGCCTGTAATCCCAGCACTTTGGGAGGCCGAGGCAGGGGGATCACAAGGTCGGGAGATAGAGACCATTCTGGCTAACAGAGTGAAACCCCATCTCTACTAAAAAATACAAAAAATTAGCCGGGTATGTTGGTGCACGCCTCTAGTCCCAGCTACTCAGGAGGCTGAGGCAGGAGAATGCTTGAACCTGGGAGACAGAGGTTGCAGTGAGCTGAGATCGCACCACTGCACTCCAGCCTGGGCAACAGAGCGAGACTTCATCTCAAAAAAAAAGGCACTTTTTTGATTTGTTACATTTGCTAATTATATGAATCAATCTAGAACTTTCTTCTGGAAAAACTATAGGCTCTTTTTGCTTTTGTGTTTTGTTTTGCCTCTACCTAACCTATTTTTTGGATTAGTTTACTTGTGTGAATTAATCTCAAATTCTTGGAACCTGCTTGTCACTTTTAACAGTTATTAAAATCTTTCCTTTTTTATTTTAATACATAGTTCATGGGAAAATATTTCATTGCCAGTTATGAAGTCTACATGATTGTTTTAGCCTTTTATTTCTTCAGAAAGTAATATAAATCTTACTTTTCTGGAAGGTAGTAATAGATCTATTTATACATAGGGAGGAAAATTTGAGGATAATTGAGTCATTCCATCACCACTATCCATGAGACAAAGACTTTTCCATACCAAATGTCTTTAAAGCATATTTGTAGAATTAAATAAAATATAGCTATACATATTAAAAAGCTTTTTTAAAAACTTCTGGAAGGAAGGTATTATCTAATTGGACATATTAAGTTTTTAATGCTGCATTTTGAGCAAATTAAAGTTGGTCATAAAAAATACTTACCTTTGGTTGGGCACGGTGGCTCACACCTGTAATACCAGCACTTTGGGAGGCCAAGATGGGCGGATCTCAACGTCAGGAGATCAAGACCATCCTGGCTAACATGGTGAAACCTCATCTCTACTAAAAATACAAAAAATTAGCCAGGCGCCTGTAGTCCCAGCTACTTGGAAGGCTGAGGCAGAAGAGTGGTGTGAACCTGGGAGGCAGAGCTTGCAGTGAGCCGAGATCACACCACTGCACCCCAGTCTGGGCAACAGAGCAAGACTAAGTCTCAAAAAAAAAACAAAAACAAAAAACAAAACAAAAAAAAAACTTACCTTTTGGAGAACACAACAAAAACTTTGTCCTAGAAATAGTGAAGATCAAAAGGGGAACTTACATTCATCAGAGACAACTCTGAGATTATGTGAGAATGCTATTTTCTTTTTGTCAAGAAATTTTGTCTACTAAACATCTCTAAGTAAATGCTAAGTACCCAACAGAAAAGGATGGAGACTGTACCAAAACATGCAAAACAGAAAGCCTTACCTTCTGGAATGATCTCAGTCACCAGAGAAATAACATTTTAATATGATCTTAACAATTTCAGCCATAACGTATGTTGAACATTTACACTCTGGCAGGCAGTGTGATAGGCACATTATCTGTATTCTCATTTGATTTTTAAAACAATCCTGCAAAAAAGGAGATTGGTATTCACATCATATGTCTAGTTAATACTCCAATGTCTTTCCATTCTAAAATCCCATGGACTGTGTTTCTTCCATTAGCATAGGAATATAATTTTAAAGAGACTTAATATTCAAATTTTAAAACAAGTTCGTTTTGATCACCAGAAATAAATGCTTATTTTAAAAATCTTTACCATGGCTTTTCAAAGCTATACGACTAGATTTGCATTTTATGGATAATTGAGATATTACTTTGTTTTACTGAAAATCTTGGGTCTCTATAACTCACAGAAATCTATCATTTTTGATAGGAAAATATTCTGATTTTAATCTTTCACATATTAACTTTATAGGAATATTTCTAAAAGATCTTCTCTACTTGCTGTTCCTATAAAAGACAGATATAGATCTAGATAATATATAGCACATAGGTTTTCATGACTGTGTAACCTGTGCGAAAGTACTGTTATCACATATTGTCACACATAACACATGTATATATGCATTAGCAAGTGAACACAGTTGCTGAATTTCTAAATTTTTTTGTTGATATCCCTGCAAGGGGCAAACTCTTTTTAGAGAGAAAGAGTAGAAGTCACCTGATTGTAGCTCCCAGGTCAATGATAATGATATAGGCGGCTTTTCTCACTGTAGATATTTTTCTTTTTCTTTTTTTTCTTTTGTTTTTTTTTTTTAGTCACTGCTCTGGGTGACTGCTCAGAGTGGTTTCCTTAACAGAAGTCTTGTTTGCTACTCATTGCCTGTTTTTTTTTCCAATTTCTGCTAACTTCTGCAATTTGCTTCTTATGTTATCTGTTCTTTCCCTCCTCTTAACTCTTCCTAATTTTCGTATTTTCTGTAGCTCCACCTTTGTTCCTCTGTTGTGTGAGAAATGGCAGTCCTACGAAATGCACTGGTCAGCTTGTCAAACTAAAAGGAAGAGACAGTGTGACTGGCTGACAATCATAGTATTTTATTTGATCTTACTATTAAAACAAACAAGCAAAAAACTGAGGATATTTTCCCTGATTATAAAAGTAATACCTATTCATTGTGTTAAATTTAGGACATACAGAAAAGAGAAATCACATGTAAATGATGGTTACTTTATGGTATGTTCCTGTATTTAAAAATTACTCTTATTTTTTGGTCTGTGCATATGTAGTTTTAGAGATAAAATTTTGATCTACTGGGCATATTGTAACTCTCCTTTTTCACTTAAGAATATAGTATGTGCATCTTTATGTATACCATATAGTGTTTCTAAAAATAGATTTTAATTTAGCAAAGACTTTAAAAATTTCCTTCAAAATCAGAGTTCAACAAAAAGTCCCAAAATTTGGAAAGGCGAGATGTTGGCTAGATTTGCAATTAATGTTTGTTGGCTCATTATAATAGCTGATATTGGCTGGGCGCAGTGGCTCACGCCTGTAATCACAGCACTTTGGGAGGCCGAGGTGGGTGGATCACGAGGTCAGGAGATGGAGACCATCCTGGCTAACATGGTGAAACCCCGTCTCTACTGAAAAATACAAAAAATTAGCCGAGTGTGGTGCCACACGCCTGTAGTCCTAGCAACTCGGGAGGCTGAGGCAGGAGAATTGCTTGAACCCGGGAGCGGGAGGTTGTGGTGAGTCGAGATTGCGCTACTGCACTCCAGCCTGGGCGACAGAGCAAGACTCAGTCTCGGGAAAAAAGAAAAATAGCTGTTATCTATTGAATATTTACCATGTGTCAGACACTGTGATAAGTATTTATTGAAATGATCTGCTTTGATTCTTTTAGGATGTTTGTGCTCAATTCTTTATGTGGATTATCCAATTTAATTCTTAGACCATGAAGCAGGAGCTATTCTATTATTCACATTACAGTAGAAGAAACAGAGACACATTTTGTCCCAGTTCACCTAGCCTAGTTAGTGACAGAGCTAGAGTGAAACCCAGGCAGTCTTGATTTCAGTAGGTACTCCTATATGCACCATGCTATCCTGTCTCTTGCTAGGCCCTGGGAATTGCTTTCCATACTTTCACTTTACTTTCTTGTATTTTGTTTTTACTTTTAGAATTGGCGGAGTGTTCTGGTTATTGAAGTAACTTTAATGAATTTGTAATATAAAATGTTGGTAAATAATCATAAAGTATTCAAGAATAAATTTCTTACCTAAACAATTTATGTTGCTGTACGTATGAAGAATACACATCTATTTTTTATATATTTAGGGGGTGTAAATATATAAATTCATATTTTATACTGTTTTCTAATAATTTCAAGTTATTTGGTCTGATTTTTATAAGATAGGACTAGATTATTAGTATTTATATCCTGTAAAGTACCTAACAAAAAATAAATTCTAAGAGAATCTAAAGTGTTTCTTATTTGCTTATGATTGCATTAGTACTGTTACCTAATATAATACTATTTGTAATATTATTTTGACTGTCTTTGCAGGAATGTATTTAGACCACTTTCTATTTTGAGAGGATTTGTATCATTGAAACTAAACAGTGTAACCGGAAAGGGAAGGAGTGATGGTGTCACTGCCAGTCTGTGCCTGGATTCCCACTCTACCCTCAGGAGACCTTGAGAAGGGGTGTGAGAAATGAATACTGACATGCAGACCAAGGGCCGCTAGGCAGTCTGTATGTTAATTATTCTTGAAGATTAGTGTATTTCTTTTTTTAGATTAAAAAAATGTGAATTCCCAAAATTGTCTCTCTATACCTTATTTTGGAGTTCACTACTATAAATTTAATAGCAAACTACACTTTTCAATACTCAGATTATCTTTATCATGGTATGTTGAGGCAGATATTAAAATTAATGTCTCAGCCAGGCACGATGGCTCACACCTGTAATCCCAACACTTTGGGAGGCCAAGATGGGCAGATCACGAGGTCAAGAGATCGAGACCATCCTGGCCAACATGGTAAAACCTCGTCTATAATAAATACAAAAATTAGCTGGGCGTGGTGGCGTGCGCCTGTAGTCCTAGCTACTCGGGAGGCTGAGGCAGGAGAATCTCTTGAACCCAGGAGGCAGAGGTTGCAGTGAGCCAAGACGGCGCCACTGCACTCCAGCCTGGCAACAGAGTGAGACTCCGTCTCAAAAAAAAAAAAAAAAAAATTATGTCTCATGAATTTACAGCAAATTTTGGTGAGTGTAATGGGTTTAAAGTGACATATACGTGATTGGAGCTTTCACGTGTATTCCTTATAAGCTGTCCTACAGAGTTTTTTTCTGCAAAGTCAGAAAGTGTAAAGCAGCAAATGTTTGTGGCTTCTAACTGGCTTACTGTGTTTAGATTGCTCAATTGCAAATTATATCTGCAGTGTGAAGTGTCAGTCCCTGTGACTTTCAACTTGGGACTCAAATTTGAGCCCACCGTTATTTTTTCTTCTTATGGCTCCTAACACTTATGACATATTTCTTCCTCTTGGCAGTCACTGAGACTTCTGAATCCCCAGTTTCAACCCCTCTAAAGAATCACCGGCCATTCCATCATTCATTCATTCAATAAACATTACTGACCACCTACTGCAGTGCATGCTAGATACTGTTCTTGATGTGGTAGTAGCAGTGAGCCAAAGAAGTAAAAATACAGTAATAATATTTTCTAGAGTGAGTTACTATTTTATCAAATAGAATATACTTGTGTATTCCCAAATATACCTTACAAATTTGATGAATAACTGTATAAATGTTTTTGCATGATGTTCTGACTAATTTTATCTTATTTAGATTTAATCCCCCCCAAAAAAAATCTATTGATTTTATTGATATTTCTGCTTTATGGATGACTATAAGTAACTGACCCTAAGTTATATTGCAGGTAAATAGAAGAGTTAGGATTTATGTTTCAATAATTCATTCCAAACCTAGAAATTTTTCACTATGCCTTTTTCAGCATTCTTTAAATTTCAGTTCTTTAGAATTTATTTATTTATTTATTTGTGTTCTGGCCCCAAGTATTCTGCATGAAGCTACAATACAGGATGGTATTGGCTAAGAATGCAGATTCTTACTCATATTCAAGTTTCTTAACCTAATTGTACTTGTTTCTACTGTAAAATGGGTGTAATAACCATGTACCTCACATGTTTGTCATGAGGCTCAAAATACATATATAAGAATTCATATATATGAAAACATATGTATATATATGAATACATATAGATGTATACATATGAGGAGAGCACAAAGAGCTGTTTTTATTATCTTTATTGCGGTGAAGGCAGGCTGCAACATTTTTAGATCATAAAGCAATTCAGTTTTATTTATTAATATTCAAGTATTAGTACTCAGAATTTGAAATAGTCTCATCACTTATTTTCTTTTATTTTTTCTTTTTTCTTTTGGGATGGAGTCTTGCTCTGTAGCTCAGGCTGGAATGCAGTGGTGCCATCTCGGCTCACTGCAACCTTTGCCTCCCAGGTTCAAGTGATTCTCCTGCCTCAGCTTCCCAAGTAGCTGAGATTATAGGCACCTGCCACCATGCCCAGCGAATTTTTGTGTTTTTAGTAGAGATGTTTCACCATGTTGGCCAAGCTGGTCTTGAACTCCCAACCTTCAGTGATCCGCCTGTCTCAGCCTCCCAAAGTGCTGGGATTACAGGCATGAGCCACTGCGCCCAGCCATCATCACTTATTTTTTTCCTTAAAGATCTCTCACTTCCCTGCCCTGTCTTTAAGTGTAATGTATTAACATTTATATAGTTGTACGTCTTTTACTTAACAGGTACACAATATTTAAAAGTGTTTAGGTGAATGAATTTTCAAGTCTCTGTTCTTTGAATTTTATTTTAGTGCTGCAGGTGGAGAAATTTTCAACCTGTGTTTACCTGAGTTGGCTGAAATGGTTTCTGAAAATGATGTTATCAGACTCATTAAACAAATACTTGAAGGAGTTTATTATCTACATCAGAATAACATTGTACACCTTGATTTAAAGGTAACGTAAGATGTGATTTAAAGTAATGTAACATCTGTGTTCTTCTGCTGTTAGTATGCACAATTGCAAACTGGTATTAACAGGAAACAATGGTTGGTTCCTGGTCGTCTAGACTGCACTGGTATGCTCTTTGCTTACGTGTGCTACAGGGCCTTAATTTTATATTGGCAGAAAGGAGAAGACTGCATGTGTGAGCAGCTCAAATTACTGGGCTCTTAAAATGCATCATTCCTGTGTTCTAATCCTACATTAGATGGAATTATTCCATTCTATCCCACTCTTACAACCACATCCTGGACCTTCTTATTTTAAAATGCTGTCTATCTCTGAAATGCTCAATTGTGTAATCTCCATCTCTGAAAATAAATCCTGCTAATCCTCATTCATTTGCTCCTATTACCCTTCATTCATTTTTGTCTTGAGGTTTTCAGTCTTTTGGCTTCTTCCAGATCATTCAGGCTCTTTACCCAAGCCCCGAACCTCCAGTCTCTCATCTCCATCTCTCATGTTGTTATCCTTTCTCCTTATCCTTCCTTCATAACCACACAAGGACCTTAAGATCTGAATCAGTCTGTCTCTCATTTTTTGAGCATTAGATTCTTCTATTTTTATGTGGTCTCCTTGCATGAGCCTTTGGCTTCTATTACCACTTTAATAATAATAATAATTCAAAAATCTCCACCTACAGCCCAGGCCTCTCCCTTAATTTCCAAATCCTCTTACCACTTTTTCAAAAGAAAAAACCCTGTAGTTCTGTTTTGGGCCCCACTATGGAGCAGGGGGACAGTATTTGCCATCTAGTATCCGTGCTATTTCCCCAACTGATAAAATACTGGAAAAGAAGCAACATAGTAAATGCCAAGATAATCATGCTCCCACCAGCTTCCTGTTGGGTCATTTTCCTGCTAACATCAACGCAAGTACATTACATAGCATCACATAGCCCTTGAAGTCCGGGATGGCATATAAACCTGTGGTCGACAACAACAGAGCTAATTACCTTTACCTTTTCTCCTGTAATAGGCTCTGTGCTTTAACAAGCATGAGATTGCCCCAAAGTTAAGTGACTGTTAGAATTATTTGCACAGATTTTGGGAGCAGCACCTTGGCAGAGGTATGGGGACTTTGTAATAGGCTGTGGGCCTACAGTAGTAGTAAAGCAAAGTCATGTGGTTCTAGGAGGCAATGGATGAGGTGTACTATGCCCTCTTATTGTCTAAGCTAAAGCCAGGGAACAGTCAGACCTGGCTCATCCAGAATCATCCCATTGTACTGAACCATTTTTCATTTCTGGAAATGTTTACATGCTCATTCCTTCATGCCTTCTTTTGTGCTGTTCCCCAGAGCACCTTTCTGTTTTTCTTTCTCTTTTTTTTTTTTTTTTTTTTGAGGGAGAGTCTCGCTCTGTCGCCCAGGCTGAATTGCAGTGGTGCGATCTCAGCTTACTGCAAGCTCCGCCTCCTGGGTTCACGCCATTCTTCTGCCTCAGCCTCCCGAGTAACTGGGACTACAGGTGCCCACCACCACGCCTGGCTAATTTTTTTTTTTTTTTTGTATTTTTAATAGAGACAGGGTTTCACCATGTTAGCCATGATGGTCTTGATCTCCTGACCTTGTGGTCTGCCTACCTCAGCCTCCCAAAGTGCTGGGATTACAGGCGTGAGCCACCATGCCCAGCCTCTTTTTTTTTTTTTTTTTTTAATTTAAGAGAGGGTCTCACTATGTTGCACAGGCTGCTCTTGAACTCCTGAGCTCAAATGATCCTCCCACCCCTGCCTCCAGAGTAGCTGAGACTACAGATTCACAGCACTGTACCCAGCTACCCAGAGCACCTTTCTAACCAGCATACTCTTTAAGTCTCAGCTTAAGCATCATCTCTACTGCAAAGCCTTCTTGGAATTTCTTATTGACAGAATGAGGTAGTCTTTTTATTACTGAGTATTCTATATCTTAATCTTTCCATTTAACTTCTTTTCTCTTCAAACCTAGAATCCTTTTTGGATGTGTTTTTGGCTTTATGCATCATTGAATAATAGCTCCTCCTAAGTAGTAAGTCAGTAAATGTTTGATGCATGACTCAATGAAATGTATAATAGCTGAGCCGTATATTCCACTTAATATACCTTCCATTTGAGACTAGTATGCTTTTATTGTACATTACTTATCATGTTTTTGTTGTACTTTATTTAGCCACAGAATATATTACTGAGCAGCATATACCCTCTCGGGGACATTAAAATAGTAGATTTTGGAATGTCTCGAAAAATAGGGCATGCGTGTGAACTTCGGGAAATCATGGGAACACCAGAATATTTAGGTAAGAATTTCCTTTTATTTTCTATACCATTTTGAAATTTATTAAGTAAATGATACCGCTGTAGAATTATATTTTAGAGCATGTAATTCAATTCAGTTAAAAGGATTTGATTGGTTCAAGTATTTTGATACATTAAAAACTTGGTTAGGTTATGACACATTTAAATGAAATGTATTGAATAAAAGTATGAAACATTTACAGCAATTCAGGGGACACTGAATATGTAAATGTACAAGTTGAATGTTTGTGTATAAAGGATTTCTACATAAGGAAAAAAGAAATGGGTAAGAGGCAAGTTAGGGAAAAAGAGAAAAATGGAAAAAGAAAAACTGCTACAGTCAAGTGGCCCATGATTGTCTTTGAAGCCTGGCTGTTGGCTAGATCTCACTTCTATTTCTGTCTGGTCCCAATTCCAGAGCTGTTCACAATACAGATATCTTCAGTTTAAACTTACAGGAATTGTTAGTCGGCCACCTCATTTTTGTTTTATTGCTGCTGCTTTAGAATATGAGGTTTTGCATAGGGTTGTGAAAGTAGGGTTTTAAAGAAGAGTGCCAAAAAGAACCTTTGATTAGGTAATCTGGGCATATTGTATGAAATCAACAGATTAGATTATGCATATGAAAGGTTTTTAAGTTGTATGAAGCAGTATATAAATTTGAAGTATTTTAACTTTTAATCTTTTTACTTTTTTTTGTTTGTTGTTCATACTGATGTCCCCATGTGGACATTGAAAAGATACAGTTAAACAGACCAGTGCGACTCAGCTAGGCAGCTGTCTTTTCCAAAAATAAAAAACAGAGAAAATTACTAACTTTTGAATGCTAACTGGGGCTATAGTCCTAGAATAAATGAATGTAATTATTGGTAACACAGCTCACAGAAGTATGTGAAAATGTAGGTGGTTTAACAGAAGCTGACTGTATATGATTTACAGGCTTTATTAATAAAAATGTTAGGCTTTAGGAAACAGTTTCTCTTTGGAGAAATTATGAAACCATATTGTGAAACAAGAAAATTATTTTTCACTCATAAATCCTAGTTTGGACTCTACTAATTTGAAATAATATGGTAATGTTTAGAAAGCATAGAGAATTTATTTTGCACTTTTTTTTGGCAAGTGAAGACAGCAGAAAATTAATTGCTTTGGAAATTAGGTCCTTGATAATTTAAGAGGAATGTTTAATCCACTTGAAAATCTAGCATTTCTGGCTGGGTGTGGTGACTCACACCTGTAATCTCAGCACTTTGGGAGGCCAAGGCGAGTGGATCACTTGAAGTCAGCAGTTCCAGACTAGCCTGACCAACATGGTGAAACCCCATCTCTACTAAAAATACAAAATTAGCCAGGCATGGTGGCGCATGCCTGTAGTCCCACCTACTTGGGAGGCTGAGGCAGGAGAATTGCTTGAATCCAAGAGGCGGAGGTTGCAGTGAGCCAAGATCATGCCATTTGTACTCCAGCCTGGGCAACAAGAGCGAAACTCCCATCAGAAAAAAGAAAATCTAGCATTTCCGAGAAGCAAAATTTGCTCATAATGTCATTGCAGATGCACATAATCCTGTTTACCCCAAAAGAAAAACCTAAATTAGTCTAATAAAATAATGCAAATTAACTCTAAAGTAATAAAACTAAAATTTTTTTTAAAATTCTAGCTTCCAGCGTTTTACTTTTTTATAATTGTTTTTTCTGAGATTAACCTAAATGAGTTTAACTACCTAGCCACTAATTACTCTAAGAATATTATCCATGTTTTTGAACCATCTGATCATATAATTTACTCAATATTAGGGATGTTTAAATGTCCAATCATAGGATAATTAATACTGTGCTAAATTTCTAAATTTCTATCATCTTATATCACTAGGCTTTCCAAAATTAAATCCAGTTACAATTTTTTTTTTTTTCCGAGACAGAGTCTCACTCTGTCGCCCAGGCTAGAGTGCAGTGGTGGGATCTCAGCTCACTGCAACCTTTGCCTCCCAGGTTCAAGGGATTCTCCTGCCTCAGCCTCCTGAGTAGCTGGGATTACAGGCATGTGCCATCACACCTGGCTAATTTTTGTATTTTTAGTAGAGATAGGGTTTCACCATGTTAGCCAGGCTGGGCTCGAATTGTGACCTCAGGTGATCTGCCTGCCTCAGCCTCCCAAAGTGCTGAGATTACAGGCATGAGCCATCATGCCCGGTCCCAGTTATAACAGAATATAAAGTGATTTTCTTGTTTTAAAATTTGTCAATATTGAATTTAAGTTTTATCTTCTCTTTCAGCTCCAGAAATCCTGAACTATGATCCCATTACCACAGCAACAGATATGTGGTAAGATGTTGTTAGTTACCTAAACACCTTTATGGAAAGTTGGGAAATGTATATTCTGGGGTTCTTTGACTCCAAGAGTAAATAATAAGGCTTTCTTCAAAAGATTTTATTTGAATATCATTATTATGCTACAGGAAAATATTTACCTTTCCATTATTTTTAAGTAACACAAGTTCTGAGCCAAAAGTACAGAAATAAATAGGAAAATCTCTCTCTCTGATGAAAACTCAGTTGAGTAAAAGAACAAAATACCTGCAGTACAGTGCTACATATTTTATGATGAAGGCGAAATGCTTAATAAGCATAGAAGCAGCGGCAGACAGTCCATTGCTGGGCTCCACCTCACAATGGGAGACATCTGATCTAGGTCTAAAAGAGTTGGCCGGCCATGGTGGCTTACATCTGTAATCCCAGCACTTTGGGAGGCCAAGACAGGCGGATCATCAGGTCAGGAGTTAGAGACCAGCCTGGCCAACATAGCAAAACCCCATCTCTACTAAAAATGTGAAAATTAGCTGGACGTGGTGGCGCGTACCTGTAATCCCAGCTACTCAGGAGGCTGAAGCAGGAGAATCACTTGAACCGGGGAGGCAGAGGTTGCAGTGAGCCGAGATCATGCTATTGCACTCCAGCCTGGATGACAAAAAAAGCTAGAAGAAGGTGTTTGTTAAGCAGAATAATTAGGTCAGGCCCACCCAAAAATGTACTTTTATGAGAGTACATCTCTGGGAAATTGTGAGTTTTTGTAGCTAGCAAAGAGAGAATACAATAGGGAATAGAACCAGAACTGATACTGGAGCTTCAGTTGAGACCACAAAGGGGACTGACTCCTCAGACCAAGTGGAAGGTCTAGACCTGTTCCGTGTTCTGCGGAACTGCTCGTGGGTTTGCCCGGGAATAAAGATGGTATGGCTAAATAAGTTGGTGAAACATGTACTATATTGTCTTTTTCTGACTCCTGGGCACCAGACTTGCCATTAACACATTTACAGATTTTAAAAGGTTTGCAGTGAAAAAATTTGCCTGCCCAGCTTCGTGCTTCACCAAACTTGCAGCCTCTATTTGTGCAGAACCTCTCTTTATATCTCACAAGTCATCACTTTGCCATTGGAAACCACTTAGGAAATGCTGCAGCAGCTTTGTGTACTCCACAGCAGGTATCTGGGTGAAGGATAGGTGGTAGCAATAATAATATATATTGAATACATTGTATTTATATAACACGTGCATTCCCTTGTGTTCTCTTTCTGTGAGGCACACTTTGAGATCATTAGTTTTAATAATATAGGAACTTTGCAATGTAAATCTATAGTTTAACCATACCAGTTTTGAGGAGAGGAGTATGTTGAATGTCGATTGTACTTTATATAAATGTTTAAAAATTAACATACATTTTAAGTTCCCCTCCCTTGTTTTTCAGGAATATTGGTATAATAGCATATATGTTGTTAACTCACACATCACCATTTGTGGGAGAAGATAATCAAGAAACATACCTCAATATTTCTCAAGTTAATGTAGATTATTCAGAAGAAACTTTTTCATCAGTTTCACAGCTGGCCACAGACTTTATTCAGAGCCTTTTAGTAAAAAATCCAGAGTAAGTAATAATTTGTTTAAATACTATTGCAAATTTAGTTTGTTTAAATACTACTACAGAATAGCCGATTAAGAAAGTGTATTTTAAAATAGTATAAAATTGTTAGAAATATGCACAAGTTCTAGGTAAAATAGAGGGGTGGTATGAGCAATCATTAACAAATACATAACTTCAGATATAAAATATACAGCAGGGGATTTTGAAGTAAAGAAAAGATTTGAGTTACTTCTCTCACAAACCACTACTAATCCCTGAAATTACCTAAAATAATTAGTCATAGAAATTTACAATACGCATGGCTGGTTATGAGACTTTATTGTAAATGATTTATAGTTAAATACTTTTACGGCTGGGCACAGTGGCTCACGCCTGTAATCCCAGCACTTTGGGAGGCCGAGGCAGACGGATGATGAGGTCAGGAGATCAAGACCCTCCTGGCTAACACGGTGAAACCCCATCTCTACTAAAAATACAAAAAAATTAGCCGGGTGTAGTGGCGGGCGCCTATAGTGCCAGCTACTTGGGAGGCTGAGGCAGGAGAATGGCATGAACCCAGGAAGCAGAGCTTGCAGTGAGCAGAGATCGCACCACTGCACTCTAACCTGGGTGACAGAGCTAGACTCCGTCTCAAAAAAAAAAATAAAATAATTTTACATACATAACAAGTATCATTTACTGATTGTGAAATCTTGAAAGATTGGATGCCTTTTGACAGCCTTACAAAAGAAGCGAGTCAGCTGAGCGTGGTGGCTCACGCCTATATTCCCAGCACTTTGGGAGGCCAAGGCAGCCGGATCATGAGGTCAGGAGTTCGAGACCAACCTGGCCAATATAGTGAAACACCATCTCTACTAAAAACACAAAAGTTAGCTGGGCGTGGTGTCATGCACCTATAGTTCCAGCTACTCAGGAGGCTGAGGCAGGAGAATTGCTTGAACCCGGAAGGCAGAGGTTGCGGTGAGCTGAGATCGCACCACTGCACTCCAGCCTGGGCGACAGAGAGAGACTCCACTGCAAAAATAAAACAAAACAAAAGTGATTTGGAGGGCAGTTAGGCACCATCTTTCAAAATATAAAGACCCAGTAACTTTACTAGTAACTCATCGTATGAACATAAGTGTACCCTAAAACTTAAAGTATGATAGTAAAAAAAAAAAATTTCTCAGTATTCATTGAAGCATATTTATAATAGCAAAATGCTGGAAGCTTCCATTGGCATCTGGTTAAATAAATTATGGTGTATCCATATGGAAGAGTACTAAATAATATAGCTGTTAATAAATATGTTAACTCTGTACTGATGTGGAAAAATGCTTGAGATGCATTATTGAGGGAGTAAAGAAAGCAAATTGCAGAAACATGGAGTATGTGAAGCTGTGTGTGTGTGTATGTGTGTGTATATGTTTGTGTATGTATATGCACATATATGCACATATATGTAGAAAAAAAATCTGGAGGTGGGACTGGGGAATGAGAAAACAAAATAATTTTACTTTTTACCTTCATGAGAGATAATATGGTGTAATGCTTAAAAGCACAGACGATAGAGTCAGAGTTCCACTTAACTATACCATTTACAAGTTAGGAGATTTGAGGTAAATTTCAAGCCTCCTGGTACCCTACTTTGCATATCTGTTAAATGAGGGTAATAATAGTACCCATTTCATGAGTTTCTTGTGATTGTTAAATAATGTATTTGAAGCATATAGAATAGTCCCTGGCATATAACTAGGCATTCAGTAAATGTTAGCAGCTATTATCATCATTATTCTCTTCTGTACTGTTTGGATTTTATACTATGAGTATGTTTTATTTTCACAATAAGTAAAAAATATGTCTATAATCTATCAAACTGAAGGCATTTTCAACTTGATTTTTAGTTCTCAATTTTCCCTTGGTGCTTTCTTTCAAAGGAAAAGACCAACAGCAGAGATATGCCTTTCTCATTCTTGGCTACAGCAGTGGGACTTTGAAAACTTGTTTCACCCTGAAGAAACTTCCAGTTCCTCTCAAACTGAGGATCATTTTATAAGGTCCTCTGAAGACAAGACTTCTAAATCCTCCTGTAATGGAACCTGTGGTGATAGAGAAGACAAAGAGAATATCCCAGAGGATAGCAGCGTGGTTTCCAAAAGATTTCGTTTCGATGACTCATTACCCAATCCCCATGAACTTGTTTCAGATTTGCTCTGTTAGCACTTTTTTCTTTGACTCATTTGGACTGAATTTGAAATTTTATATCCACTCCAGTGAGATTATGGTTTGTAGCTTCATATATGACATGTTTATATTGTAAATGCACTTTTCCATGGAATAATTTAGGGAAGTGTTTTAATGTTAAATTACTAGTTGCTAGCATGTTATGATTTCATATCCTGAGATAGCTCTGCAGATAAGAAAATATTTAAATATATGACAAAAAGTAAAATTGTACATGTGAGTTTACATGTTAATGAAATAATTCAAGTTCAAATGAACTTACCAAAATGTTTTGTATATCAACAAAAAAAGTGGCTTGAGTTTTATTATAGTTGGTGTAAACTGAACACAATGAAGACATTGGAATTTAATAGGTTCTGTCTCTAAGGTGACTCTTATACCATGCCTCCATCAATATAATTTGTTTAGGAAAGCAGTATGAAGTTTAAGCCAAAATAATTTCTACTTTATAGATGCTCAAGAGACATTTTACAATTGAAAATGTCTTTCAATTACAAATATTTTGAAACTTCATAAGATTTTCATTCTCTATGGTCTGTTATATGAGAGAGATCCTTTAACCAGAGCAAAGAGGGAGTTAGAA
This sequence comes from Nomascus leucogenys, assembly GCF_006542625.1. Taxonomy (NCBI): domain Eukaryota; kingdom Metazoa; phylum Chordata; class Mammalia; order Primates; family Hylobatidae; genus Nomascus; species Nomascus leucogenys. The sequence goes on along the minus strand of NC_044402.1, from coordinate 96,437,416 downwards.
ACCTGATCAGGGATGTTCTTTACAAGTTGGAGCAGAGAAAAGAGTAGCATGGCTTCATATTTTAACGCAAATGTCTTTTTCCTCCTCCCAACCTACTTGAGATCTGATAAGGTCTGGAAGGTGGAGATATTTGGTATGCAAGTGTAGAGTTTTTTAATCCTCCAGAATTTCTAGAGTAGAAGATACTTAGGTAAAGTTAAATATTCTCTATTTTTAGTCAAACATATTTATTAATTGAATATAGAAGAAAATGTTGACACACTCAGACAGCTTACTGAATTTTAGATGTCTTCTGCATCTTAGAATACAAGCTAGTCATTCAGAGTTCTAAAAGTATGCATAAAAAATTACAGCACCGGCAGGTCTATTAACACAGTGCCCGAGTCAGCAGTAGCAAGACTGATGTGATCATAAAACATGACATCAGGCTCGTCTGAAGTTCTTGTGTGAAATCCCTAGTGAGTGAGGAGGCTCAGCTTAAAGCCATCTGCAGAGTGGCCCCTCATTGTGGTCTTTTGCTGGGACCAATGCAAGAAAGAGACTAGGGAGAGCAAAATATTTGCTTATGGCTAGAGACTATATCCAGCCCTAATGATGGGGACATTTAGTCCTTTCTGGGTAATCTTTTATGAATTTTCACCTGATGACCATTATATTGGTCTGTTATCATGTTAAGATAACTGTGATCTCATGACCATGTTGCTGTATCAAAAGAAATACTTTGACAAACAGTAACAACAACCTGGTGTTCCCCCTTTAGACCTTTAGCTTCTCAAAATTTTGGTAAGTTCCTAAATTCTTTAATAATAACTTAAAACTGTTTTGAATAACTATCAGGTCACTTTATTTGACCACATGGTGAATTCCTTTAACGTCTTCAGCATTTGTTAAGGAAAAGTTTTCTCTACTTGTGTGTGTATGTGTGCACATGTGTGTATGTACAGGTGTATGTATATATCTATAGATAGATACAATACATTCTTTAGACAGTTTTCAAGATTCTTTGCTGTGGTACATTATGCTCAACTCAGGTGCCAAAGGAGCTTTTTTTTTTTTTTTTTTTTTTGAGACGGAGTTTTGCTCTGTCTCTCAGGCTGGAGTGCAGTGGCATGATCTCAGCTCATGGCAACCTCCACCTCCCGGGTTCAAGCAATTCTCCTGTCTCAGCCTCCTGAGTAACTGGGATTACAGGCGCATGCCACTGTGCCCAGCTAATTTTTGTATTTTTAGTAGAGATGAGGTTTCACCATGTTGGCCAGGCTGGTCACAAACTCCTGACTTCAAGTGATCCACCTGCCTCGGCCTCCCAAAGTGCTGGGATTACAGGCGTGAGCCACCACGCCCCCTCCCAGGAGCTCTCTTCTTATGACATGTAAATTATGACATTTATATTCTTTATATGACTTTATGTTCTCTTCTTATGGCATTTAGATTCTTTAAGTAGTTTGTTGATCCAATAAACTAGACATTGTATAATCTAAATTGGGCCCTTGTATATCTAAAACTGATGAGTTGTTTCTAAATTGTTGATTGTCCATTTACTTGCCTTTGGTATTAAGATAATGCAAGTAAAGCTTAGTAAGTCATTGGATAGTGAGGAAATGATTATGTTTCTGAAGACCATATTATATTTTTAATTTTTAGAGGAATCATGCCATCCCCCAAAAAATCAGGAAATATTTGAATTTTAAATTATAAGCTCATTTGTAAAAAGACATTTTATACCAACTTTCTCTTTCTCTGAAAATCTTAAAATAGTTTACATCTACCTTTAGTTAGTAGAATACAGAGCTGTAAATTTCCATGCCTTTTTCCCTGATACTAAGTTTTATAGTAAAAAAGCAACTAGTGGTTGCACAAAGAATATAAAAATCCACTCTTTTTACAAAGGTGTAAATTTAAATAACATTATTGATTGGAATATGAAAGTCAATCATTTAAGAGCTTTTTAGCAAATGATTCAGTTGTTACTCTTTTTCTCCCAAGATTGAAAAGCATAATGTGTTTCTCTAAAGTAGGAATCTAGAGAGCCCCTATGAGTGGACAAATGTCAGTAACACTTGAACACATGAGAAGATAAGTGTTATATTGTGATATTTTAAAGTTTAATTTGCTTTTTGGGTAGGATCCCTAAATAGATGGGATTTTTAAATAGATGATATATAGATGACAATTACAATTGTCATTTTAATAATTTTCCCTACAGTAAAGAACCTAGCTCTGGGCAGTGAAATTGTAATGGCACTTTAAAGGAAGTAAACCGTTAACTGTTCTCTAGTCCAGCGATCTCCAACTGTTTTACACTAGGGACGGGTTTTGTGGAAGAAGATTTTTCCACAGGACTGGGGGGTTAGGGGGATGGTTTCAGGATGATTCAAGTACATTACATTTATCATTAGATTCTCGTAAGGAGCATGCAACCTAGATGTCTTGCATGTGCGGTTCACAACAGGATTTGAGCTCCTTTGAGAATCTAATGCCATGGCTGATCTAACAGGAAGCTGAGCTCAGGCAGTAATGCTTGGCACCGCCCCCCCCCCACCCCCCACCTTCTGTGCAGCCCGGTCGTGGCCTGGGGACTGGGGACCCCTGCTCTAGTCAGTAATGAGATAAGGTACTTGTGCCAGAATATAAATCAACACATTGCTTCCTTTATCAAAGAAGTCTTGTTATTTAAAAAAAGTCAACTGAGCCAGTATGATTAGTGATGTAATTGATTTTCATTCTAGCACAAGCCTCTTTCATTCTGGACAGCTCACAAATAGTTAATGGACCATGCTTTGAATAGCCTTCCTCTAAGCAACATTTATAAATATTGATATTTTAGAACTGTTTACATTTCTTCTGTTTATTTTTGAATTTTCAGTTTGATATCTTGTCCTTATTCATTGTATAAACAACTGTACTTTAATTTCAAGTAGTATTAAAATTATTTGACTTAAGTTTGGGGGGATTATTATCAATTTATAATTTTATAAAAGTATTTTAAAGAATAATTGTAAATTTTCCATAAATTACAACTTCCTGCCATCTTTTATTAAATAATAATATTGCCTAAGGCATACGGACAGACATTATTATGAGTACTCCAGTAAAAAATCTACATCAACTTGATCATTCTGGCTAAAAATTAAAAAGCACTTTTTTATATCTGTGGTTGTCATTTGTTTCAAAGCATTTCTAAATTTATTGTTCTTAAAAGTATGTCTGCATGTTCTAGCCTTTGACCTAGGTCATCTATGAACCCTCTTTGTGTCTAATAAACATATCTATAAAGGCATATAAATCTGAAAACAAGTAGGTCTATTCGCTGGTATCAAGGAATAATTTTTAGAAAATATCAATGAATGGATTTAACTGTACTACATGTTGCACTGTAGTGCACTACATGTTACACCAAAGATGAATGAGAGATTCTTCAGGATATTTATAATCTGACTGTAGACTAAGGTACAGTCAATTCTCATTCATGGTAGTTATGTTCTATGAAATTCCCACACTTTAGTTACTAATCATTGCTCCTAGGGGAAATACAGAGTTAGGTTCCTGCAAGGCTCGTTCATAGCATTTTAAACAATTCATCAATGCATAATTTTGTATATTTCTATTTAATCGTACTTCATTTAATATATATTGTTGGTTCATTAACATTGAACTAACAGGCAATAGCACTGTAATTCATGCCTGAATTAAGCTTACCTAACGTGTTTTTGAGGGAGAAGGAAAGGAAAAATGATTGGAAAAATTCAGACTGCAGAAGCAGCCTGCCTGAAAAGTCACACAGCAACAGGCAAAAAATAAAACAACCTTGGAAAAAACTCATGCTGCACATGGACACATAAGAAGATCAGGCTGTAAAACACAGACAAACAACTCGGGCACAGAAGGAGGGGGTGAGTCTCCTGGGTAATCACCAAACTTCACACTCATACAGTGGGCCCCAGTAAAAACAGCGGGCCTTAATAAGCACATTCCTTTAGGCACACTAAGATAGGGAAGCCAGAAGTGGATGTTGGAGGGGGATGCCTGCAGCTGGAAGAAAATGTCTAGGAACAGTCACAGAAAGTCTCCCTCCCAAATAGGTGACACAAAGCAGCACACAGGAACACAGACTAAGAGTCTGCCTACGTTATCAAGGAATCGGGTAAAGGCTGATAGAAACTCATGCTCTATGCAGATAGCACACCTGGTCCCAACTAAAGCTTCAGGCCCTAGGAAGATAAGATGCCACCTTCCTCACTAGCCCATGTATAAAAACCCTGACATTTTTACTGGAAACCCATTGGGGACCCCTCTCTGACAGCTGTTCTTTCCTTTTGCCTATTAAACTCCTGCTCCAGTTTCTGTATGGGTTTATCTGCAACCTCAATTTCCTTGGCCATGAGACCAAGAACTTTAGTATTTACCCCAGACAATGAGGCTGCTTCATTTTGGAGGCTCGTCTGGGATTTGAAGGTGAATTCATCAGAAGGGTAAGGGAGCAGACTCTATTTTCACTTCTGAGGCTTCTCATCCTCAGTTTTTATTCTCTCAAAGAACTATCAAAAAACAAGGCATCTGTCTGCTGATTAATGAGCCACAAGGGCTAGCTGCTGGTCTTAAAGACTCAAATGTGAGGCTTGCTGGGGAGGACTTAGTCCATCCCCAGTGCCCTCAGTGTGCTGGGAATGTTGGCTCTGTCCAAACCAGTTTTCTGTCACAGAGAACTTTGCTGTTGCACGGGGCTGGAAGAGGTCCTGGAGCAACTGAGGAGTTCTGGCCAGGGCTACTCCTGGACTGACCCCAGCCTCCAATTGCCCAACCAGGTGTCAGCCATAGGATCACCAAGCTTTCCTATGCAAACCTTAGTTTCCTCCTTTCCTTTCCACAGTCACCGTGTCTCTTGTGCCCTCTCTGTATGCACTGCTGCAGGAGTTTTTATATCCGGGGGAAATAATTCAATTAGGCAAGCTTAGCAACCACCTTAGCAACCAGGAATGCAGGTCAAAGGATTGCTGTTTTTGTGACTTTCTACAGACAGGGGGACTTCATGATCCAGATCTCAAAGACTCCTTAACTCCTAATGATAGCACTTCCTGGGGTTGGGTAGGAGGTCATGCCCCACCCAGTGAAAATCTCTCTTTCCACTTGGGCTGCTTCCTTTCCCATGTGAGGAGCCAATACTGCCCAGTCGGACTGGATAGCCCCTCTATGAGACAAATGAACTTTCTCCTGCTAGGAGTTACGCTGTGGGAACACCTTGCCACATGTCAGACTTCCCTCTCTGTCCTTTGTTTAGAGGGCATATGGAGACAAAGTTACTGCCTGGTATTTCAAGGCTTACAGCGCCACCTAGTGGAATGAGAATTCCCTTGTATGCCCTTTGCCAAAAGCCTCTAGTTTTCCAGTTCTCCTCTTTTTTACATCTGCTAGAGACCAACGCTATGCCCCCTCTGCAAGCAGGAGATCTCTGCTTTCAGCAGTGAGGAGAAATATGTCCTCCAAAACCAAATTTTAGTCTCAATACTCTCCATTAGCAGGAAGGCCACCCACCAATTGACCCTTATGTTCTCTTGAGACACCTATTCCGCCTACAACTAGAATGGCATCTAAATAGAAAGGGGATTTTATGTCTGGAAGTTAACTAGAACCACCACCTAAGAATACATTCTCTAGTCCGGTCCATAATAGTAGAGTATAAAGCTCAGTCCAGTATGCTCCCTCCATTAAAGGGCCTTGCTCAAATTCAACTGTTAAATAATCTCTCCCAGGACTCATACATCAAGGAGCCACACAGGTCACATAAGTGTGGGAGATCAAATGGCAATCACCAGGCAGGGGACAAAGGCTACATGGGTATGCATGACTATCCCCATTATTTAGCTTCTCTGGGACCATGGTTTGAGGGTCATGCCTGCAACCACTGGGTGGCACACACAGTGCTGAGACCCAGGGACCAAGGAGGGAGAACAGTCAGGGGGACGCTCCCATTGTCTTCCCCTCTACCTTGGGTCATACCAAAAAGAACAAGGAGACTGAGGAATGCCTCTTCTCTTGTCTCTTTTCTAGGATGGGTAGCAAGCCATCTTCAGCCTGCACTCCTCTGGAGTGCATTTTGAACTCCTTTGACCCCAAAACTAATTTTCTTTTGCCCAAGTGCATGGTCTTCTTACCATCTCAAGAATGAACAGACCTGGCCAGCTGAAGGAAGCCTTGACTTTAATCTTATCCAACAATTAGATCTTTTCTGTAGACAGAAGGGCAAATGGTCCAAGGTCCCCTATGTACAGGCTTTCTCTGCCCTGCAAGACAACCCAGACCTTTGCAAGCATTGCACAATTGCCTCAGCCCTCTTAGCAATCATATCAGGCAGGTCTGTGGAGCGTAGTTCCCCTAAGTCAGAAGAGCAGGTTTTAGAGGAGCCATTGTAGGTGGCTTCTAAGTACCCCAGTCCTTCCAGTTCCCCTTATCCAGGGACCCCTCCAATTGTGCCATCAGCTCCTCCAGCTCCACCATCTCTGAAACTCCCCATTGCCCAGTTTCACTCCTACCCCTACAAGAAATGCCAGATGGAAGGGGTACCACGAGGGTACATGTTCCCTTCTCATTATAGGACCTTAGGGAAATAAAGGGACACTTGGGCAGCTTGGGCAGATTTTCTGATGACCCTGATAGGTATACAGAGGCTTTCCAAAATTTAAGCCAAGTGTTTAATCTAACATAGAGAGAGATGCTATGTTACTTTTAAGCCAAACTCTGTCACAGAAAAGCCTTATAGGCAGCAGAAACATTCAGAGATAAACAGCATATCTCCTATAGCCAGTCTAAAAAAAATTTTTTTTTTTTTTTGACCAAGTCTCACTCTGTCACCCAGGCTGGAGTGCAGTGGTGTGATCTCGGCTCACTGCAACCTCCACCACCCAGGTTCAAGAAATTCTCCTGCCTCAGCCTCCGAGTAGCTGGGATTACAGGTGTGTGTCACCATACCCAGCTAATTTTTTGTATTTTTAGTAGAGACGAGGTTTCACCATGTTGGCCAGGCTGGCAATTCTTGAAAGGAAAAAGTCTAAAGGAAAAAAAAGAGTAAAAGAGAGACAGGATCCCCATTCTCAATAGAAAGAGTGCCCCTTTAAAAACTGTAATTGGAGCCCTCGTGATCCCACAAATGAATGGCAAAGAAAACACTTTCTAATGTGCATGGTAAAAGGCTTGCAAAGAACCAGAACAAAACCTCTTAATTACTCTAAACTGTCCTTGTTGAACCAGAAACCAGATGGAAACCCCTCTGCCTTTTTGGAAAGGCTGAGAGAAGCTTTAATAAAATATACCTCCCTGTCTCCCAATTCAATAAGAAACAGGTTCATTACTTAGGCAGCCCCTGATAACAAAATAAAGCTGCTGAAACAGGCTCTAAAGATCCTTCTAGTTTTTCTCACCTTCAAGTTACAACTTTGCAGTGTGTAAATGACATTCTCCTCCCCAATGAAAGAAGCCTCAGAAAGGCACTGAGGCTCTCCTTAATTTCTTAGCTGAAAGGGAGTATAGGGTCTCAAAATCTAAACCTCAGTTCTGCCAAACTTCAGTAAAGTACCTAGGTCTAATCTTATCAGAAGGAACCAGAGCACCAGGTGAAGGAAGGATTAAGCCCATTTCCTTTAGCAGTTAAGGGGATTCATTTGTCATTACTGAATTTTGCAGTCTGTGAGTACCTAGGTACAGGGAAATGGCTCACCCTTTATATCACCTCATAAGAGAAACTCAGTTAAAATTCGCCCCCACCTGCTTTGGGAAACTGAGGCTCAAAAAAGCCTTTAACCTTCTAAAGCAATCCTTACTTAAAACACTAGCCCTCAGTCTTCCCATAGGGAAAGCATTCAGGCTGTATGTATCAAAAATGAAGGAAACAACCCTGGAAGTTTTAACTAAGGCTTAAGATCCAGCTCCACAGCCAGGGGGTTACTTAAGCAAAGAACTTAACTTGGCAGCTAAAGGATGGTCAGCCTGCCTCCAAGCTGTCACAGTGGTGGCTTTGCTGATGCCAGAGGCCACTGGGTTAACTATAGAGAAAAACATAACTGTTTAACCCCCCACAATATAGCAGGACTGCTGTCCTCTAAGGAAGGGCTCTGGGTAACAGACAATCTCCCCCTTAAGTATCAAGCCTTGCTGCCAAAGGGATCTGTAGGCCAGTTGAAAACCTGCTCTTTCCTGAGCCCAGCCACTTTCTCCCAGAGAAAACTGGAGAACCTAAACATGATTGTAAACAGGTAGTGGTGCAAACTAGGGAAAAAATGGTAAGAATCACTGTTTACATTCTCTGTAAAGTTTTAATTAAGGAAAAAGGATTTTCTTAAAGAGTACTCAGCTTAATTGAAAGTGGATATCCAAGCTATGGATATATTTAAAAGGCTTTTATGTATTTGTCTTCATAAATCTGTTTTCCTGGAAAAGGTTTTTTTTCTCAGTCGACTGAATTACTTTTTTCACTATGTGTTGCCCCTCCTGGTGCATGCATGAAAGACCCTAGAATAACTTCTGGTAGCCTGGGACTCCTTGGGAAAACAGAAAAGGTACCACAAATCCCATTTCTGAAAAAATCTCTATTTTCCTCATGGAACTCCTGGAATTAGAGATGAATAAGTATCTCTCAAAATCTGTCTTTGTCTTCTGGCTATGCCTATTTATTAGGCCCTGGAAATTGTACTCCTAGTCCTGTTCTTAAAGGACCTCACCCGGAGGCCAATAATCCCACTAGGAAATTGGCAAATGTAAATGGTATAACTAGTGGATCTTCTTCTGTTTGTCTGTGTGGTTATATATGTGTTATGTGTGTAATGTCTTTTTAAAAAGAGCTCTGATTGGCCTAAGGAAAATAAGTGCTTAAATCAATTATTTTTAAGGAAAAAGTAAAAGCTGTGGTACCTTTCAGTTCACGTGATTTTAATCTTAAAAAAAAAGTCTTAGGAATTATTGGTAAAATATAAATGACTTCAAGGTGTAAAAATGTGGTTTAAATTACACAGGTCAGATACTAGGTTTGCTAGATGTTTTGATTGTAAACTGTTTCTTTAGCGTTTAAAAACTGTCAGCTTGCCTGCTTCACAATTGATAAGGCCTGGGAACATATGGAAGCAACCGTGCCCCTAACCGTGCTAAAAGGAATCAAACTTTATCTACATCTAGTACATAATTAAAACAACCTACCAGGTTTTACATTAAAGTTAAAAATTGCTAAGAGTTACCATTATGACATGTAATTGAAATTACTGAACATGGAATTGCATGCAAGATGTGTTAACAAAAAAAGCAGTAAAAGGTGTTTCTAGCTAAAGATTATAAGCCATGGAAATGTACATTTTGCCTAGAAACAAAGGATTGTCTTAAATTAAAATAAAGCAGAAGGTTTAAGCAAATTGTAAAAAGATTATAAAAATTAATCTTCCAAAGGAAACTGTGTGAACATATTAACTAAATTCAAAAGGGTATTATATGGTTTTTTCTGTAAATTAAATGCTGAAACAAAAGCACAACAAGGTTTTCTTAAGATGCCAATCCGCTCTTTAACAAAACTTGTCAAGTGTTATAACGTGTATGTACAAATCTTACCTCATGGTCAAACTGGTTAAGATTAAGTAGGATTGTCTATAAGTTTTCATTAAAAAATAGGGTTAACATTAATAGTAAACTCATGTAAGGGTGAAATTTAACTTTCTCTCTTGAACAGGATTTTCATGTAATAGAAAAAGCTGATGAATGTTTTTGCTTTTTCAAATTTTTGACTCACCATTTTGGCAAAACAAATAACTTATAGTAATCTAAAATTCTGTTTCATAATATCGAGTGTTTTAAATTTCAAACATATTTAACAGGCTTCCCTAAATCAAACTTTAGTCTCAAGGTTGTCTTTCCTGACCCCTGTCTTTTGGGTGCTGAAGAGAGCCCCTGGAGCTTCTGAAAGAGAGGTAAACAGAGTTGTTTAATATGTTTGGTACACAGAATTGCCAAAATGATGTTTAATACTCTTCAGGTTATATTTTAGGGAATAATATCAACATATGTTCCAAAACTGTATAAGATGTCCAAAGTTCTAATGTCTGAATATGTGCTATTAATCACAATTAAGGTTATGTTGGGTTATTGTAAGCCATGGAAATAACCAAATTTGTCAATCATGTTCTTGATTGTAACCACCCTGGACATTTTGTCATTTACAGGGAATTGTTGTCTTGTTTTAATTTTCTTCTTCTTAAAAAAAAAAAGTTTATAATCAGTTGTGGAACTTTAACAGGTGCTCTTAAATACAGGTTTCTGATAAAAAAAATGTACAGAACTCATAAAAAGCTGAAACGTTTACAAATATCAAGCAGAAAAAGAGTTAACTGAGCAGACTGAACTAATAGAAAACTAAAGCAGTATTCTTGATTTATTCTTGGAACATTGCTGATCTTATTTTATTTTTCAAAGTCAAGGAAACTTGTCTCGAGCTAGCTACAGCCTTTAACAACTAAGTAAAGTATACTCGTGTAAACAAAGATTCAATCATGTTTGTTTCTCTCTGCCTGGTTCCTCCGGAATTCAAAAACTGGTTGTAACAATATCGTTGTTTGCATCAGTGCAATAAGAATCCATTTTATTTTGCAACTGGACACACTTGGAAAAACGAGTTGTTTTAACAAGGCTTTGATGGGAAGGGTGTGTTTCCCTTTAAGAAGTCAGGCTTGACTTGCAGAGCCAATAAAAGCCCCTTGGGAAACTGGCCTCATTCCTTGGCTACATCATCTCCATACAGGATTCCTAACCTGTGGTGAGTAAAGAATGTCACTTTCTCGGCCGGGCGCGGTGGCTCACGCTTGTAATCCCAGCACTTTGGGAGGCCGAGGCGGGTGGATCACGAGGTCAGGAGATCGAGACCACGGTGAAACCCCGTCTCTACTAAAAACACACAAAAAAATTAGCCGGGCGTGGTGGCGGGCGCCTGTAGTCCCAGCTACTCGGAGAGGCTGAGGCCGGAGAATGGCGTGAACCCGGAAGGCGGAGCTTGCAGTGAGCCGAGATTGCGCCACTGCACTCCAGCCTGGGCGACAGAGCGAGACTCCGTCTCAAAAAAAAAAAAAGAATGTCACTTTCTGACAGGCCTAGGAACTCCATGCTCTTGGAACCTCAAGAAGAAAGAAGTTTACCCAACTCACAGGTATTTGAAGGTACAAACCCATGGGTAGGATGGGTTTTAGAAAGTCTTATCTAAGATTCCTTGTGGAATAAATTTCCATCAAAGCCAATCTAAAAGGCCTATGTGGCTGGGCGCAGTGGCTCACGCCTGTAATCCCAGCAGTTTGGGAGGCTGAGGTGAGTGGATCACCTGAGGTCGGGAGGTTGAGATCAGCCTGGCTAACATGGAGAAACCGTGTCTCTACTAAAAATACAAAATCAGCTGGGCATGATGGCAGGTGCCTGTAATCCCAGCTACTTGGGAGGCTGAGGCAGGAGAATTGTTTGAACCCGGGAGGCAGAGGTTTCAGTGAGCCAGGATTGCACCACTGCACTCCAGCCTAGGTGACAGAGTGAGACTGGTCCCCGGAGGAAAAAAAAAAAAAAAAAAAAAGCCTATGTAAAAATAGTTATTCTTGTTGCACTTTATGCAAATAATCAAACCAATTTTAAAACTAAAGTCTATTTTGCAAACAACTCGGTCCTATCATAATTTGTTTTTAACAGATATGAGGACTAGAAGAGGGAAAATATGTTCCAAACTTATCATGAATCTATTATTAACTTCTAGTCTCATTAGTTGTTTTTAAGTTTTTGCCTACATTTTAAACTAACCGTGCTTATTCCTGTGAGCCAACCACCAATCTCCAGCTGTGGCTCAACAGAGACAAAAAGGAATGGGTAATGTAAAAATCTGGACCAGTATTCTAGTTCTAAGCAATTATCCTGCAGATCCTGCTGGGTAATAGGAATAAATAGGGTGCCCATAACCCAAAAATCTCTTTGGAAGGATAAAATCAAGAAAGTTTAGCACAACCGAGCCCCAAACACTCAAATCTTTTGTTTGTTTGTTTGTTTGAGACAGAGTCTCGCTCTGTCACCAGGCTGGAGTGCAGTGGCTAGATCTTGGCTCACTGCAACCTCCGCCTCCCAGGTTCAAGGGATTCTCCTGACTCAGCCTCCAAGTAGATGGGACTATAGGCGTGTGCCACCACGCCCAGCTAATCTTTTTATTTTTTATTTTTATTTTAAATTTTTTTAGTAGAGACAGGGTTTCACCATGTTGGCCAGGATGGTCTCGATCTCTTGACCTCGTGATCCACGTGCCTCGGCCTCCCAAAGTGCTGGGATTACAGTCGTGAGCCACCATGCCCAGCCCATACACCCAAATCTTAACAGGCATAACTATAGCCACCAGTTATCAGGGAGTGTCAGCAGCCTCAAGATTTTAAGCTTACCCCCTCCTTGTCTCATTTTAATACATGTCCCCTAATAACCCAAATTACTTATTTTTGCCTAGAGGCTATCAAGCTCCAAGTGGTAATGCAAATGGAATCATGCATAAACATGCCTTTCATCTGAGGACCCTAAAACCAGCCCCTGGAGGAATCCTAGCTGCTGTTCCCCACACAATTCCCCTCTCCAGCAGGAAGTAGCCAGAAAGATCAACACCCAATCTGCCTAACAGCAGTTAGGGTTTCCTCCCCTGAAGAGAGGAATGAGAGAGAAGGAAAGGAAAAATCACTGGAAAAATTCAGACTGCAGAAGCAGCCCGCCTGAAAAGTCACATAGCAACAGGCAAAAAATAAAACAACCTTGGGAAAAACTTGCGGTGCACCTGGACAGATAAGAAGATCAGGCTGTAAAACACAGATAAACAACTCAGTCACAGAAGGAGGGGGCGAGTCTCCTGGGTAATCACTGAACTTCACACTCATACAGTGGGCCCCAGTAAAAACAGTGGGCCTTAATAAGCACGTTCCTTTCCCTTTAGGCACACTAAGATAGGGAAGCTAGAAGCGGACATTGTGGGGGAATGTCTGCAGCTGCAAGAAAATGTCTGGGAACAGACACAGAAACTTTCCCTCCCAAATAAGCGACACAAAGCAGCACACAGCAACACAGACTAAAAGTCTGCCTGTGTGATGAAGGAATCGGGTAAAGGCTGATAGAAACTCTGCTCTATGCAGATAGCACACCTGGTCCCAGCCAAAATTTTCGGGCCCTAGGAAGATAAGATACCCCCTTTCTCACTAGCCCATGTATAAAAACCCTGACATTTTTACCACAACCTGGCAACTGCAACCTCCGCTTCCCAGGTTCAAGCGATTCTTCTGCCTCAGCCTCCCGAGCAGCAACCCTTTTGGGACCCCTCTCTCTGTGACAGAGAGCTGTTCTTTCCTTTTGCCTATTAAACTCCTGCTCCAATCTCAATCTGTGTGTGTCCGCGACCTCAATTTCCTTGGCCATGAGACCAAGAACCTTGGTATTTACCCCAGAAAACGAGGCTGCTTCATTTTCTCTGTAAGTCACAGCACAGCCCTCTTGCACATAGGACTACTATGCAGAACTTCAGCACTATACTTTGGGGTCATTTTAAATAGTGAAATCACTAATTAAAAGCATCAAAATGTGAAAAAAAAAGGGGACACTAAATTGCCCACGAAAGGGCATTTGTTTTATAGTATGAGAGCTGAAACAAGAAGGCAGAATGTCATCTTGCTCAACCTCAGAATGAGTTGTGTCTGATGACTCGAATTTCTTTACCACTCTGAATATGTCGGCAAATGACCATAAAAGAACCATACAGGTTGATTTTGGAGCTCCAATAGATTTTGGCAAGTAGGTAAATTCACAGGCATGGAATAACAGTTGATTCATAGGAATAACAAGGGTCAATTGTACATGATAGAATTACCAGGTAAAGGATGTGAAGTGTGATGAGAGATAAATATGGTGTGCAGATCTTGACAATTAATTTAATCTGTAGGAAGGAGAAATTGGTATATGTTGGAACTTTTAAATTCTAAACACTTCCCTTTGAGGTTCCGAATTTTCTTATTCTGACACAAATGCATTCCCAAATTTTTCGCCTTAGCCAGATCTTATTCCTGGGTTCTGAGGTTTAGATACGATATAAGTAACTTCAGATATAAAATAGCTCTAAGTAAAATCATGACCATATTCTCCCTGTCGGTATCATCTCCTCACCCAAACTTCCTGCTCCATGTTACCTTCCTTAGTTAACATAATAGTATTCACCCACACATCAACTGGAAATCTCTACATGTCATTAAAAAGTTTGTGTTTTCTTAAGGCACTCTTTCCAATTAGTTGTTAACTTCTATCACTTATATTTCCTTAATATATTTTATAATAATCCCCTCTTGATTCCTGCTGGTAGACAGTCTTTCATCTAGATCTAGATTGTCTAGATCGTCTAGAAAGGGGTCAGCAGACTTTTTCTATAAAGAGCCAGTTATTAAATTTTATAGGCTTTCCAGGCTAGACCCTGTCACTACTCAACTCTGCGGCTGGAGCGCAAAAGCAACCATAGACGATATGCAAACAAAGGATGTTCCAATAAAACTTAATTTACAAAAGCAGACATAAGGACATTTAGTTTCTTAACCTCAATCTAGATTATTGCAATGATGGTTTAACTCGTTCTAGCATGAGCATAATTAAGATGGGAGGAGAGGCCAGAAGGAGACAAGGCAGTGCAATGTCATAAGCTAAGGGAGAAACAAGTCTCATCTGAATTAACTTTGTCAAACAGACTTCCAAGAGGAAGAGGACTGATAGATGATCGTTAGATATAATAATTTCACTCAAATGGTGAGTTTGCAAGGGGTTAAGAAAATGTGAAAGTAGGCCGGGCATGGTGGCTCATGCCTGTGATCCCAGCACTTTGGGAGGCCGAGGCAGGCAGATTATGAGGTCAGGAGATCAAGACCATCCTGGCTAACACGGTGAAACCCCGTCTCTACTAAAAATACAAAAAATTTCCCAGGTGTGGTGGCGGGCGCCTGTAGTCCCAGCTACTCAGGAGGCTAAGGCAGGAGAATGGCGTGAACCCGGGAGGTGGAGGATGCAGTGAGCCGAGATCACACCACTGCACTCCAGCCTGGGCGACAGAGCAAGACTCCGTCTCAAAAAAAAGAAAGAAAAAGAAAAAATAAAATGTGAAAATAGAGGCCATAAGTATAGATTATTCTTTCAAGAAATCTGGGAGAAGAGGAAGAGAAGCATAGTTTGAAGAGTGTTTTAAAAATGTTTTAGGATGGGGAAGACTAAAATCTTTGTGGACAAAGAGATGGAGTCCACATGGAAGCAGCAGTTGAAGTGCATGAGAGGGCAAGATGATTGATGATAGAAAATGCTGAATGGCCAGGTGTGGTGGCTCACACCTATAATCCTAGCACTTTAGGAGGCTGGGGTGGGAGGATCACTCGAGCCCAGAGTTTAGGAACAGCCTGGGCAACATAGCGAGATCCCATTTCTACAAAAACAAAACAATTAACTCTGCACGGTGGTACACACCTGTAGTCCCAGCTAATTGGGAGGCTTAGGTGGAAGGATTGCTTGAGCCCAGTAATTTGAGGGTTTAGTGAGCTGTAATTGCACCACTATACTCCACCCCAGTGACAGAGCAACACCCTGTCTCTAAAAAAGAAAAAGGGCCAGGTGCAGTGGCTCACACTTTGGGAGGTCAAGGCGGGTGGATCACCTGAGGCCAGGAGTTTGAGACCAGCCTGGCCAACATGATGAAACCCCGTCTCTACTAAAAGCACAAAAATTAGCCAGGCATGGTGGTGGGCACCTGTTATCCCAGCTACTCAGGAGGCTAAGGCTTGAACCCTGGGTGGTGGAGGTTGCAGTGGGCCAAGATCACGCCATTGCACTCCAGCCTCGGTGACGAGCAAAATTCTGTCTCAATAAAATAAAAAGAAATACATAAATAAATAAAAAAGAAAAAGAAAAAGCCAGAAAAAGTGATGAGACTGACCACAAGCAAAAAATGGAGGGGTCAGCCTTGGGTAGAGGAAGGAAGAATATTTTTCTTCTCATGGACAAAAATGAAGAAAAAGAAGGTGGATGATAATAGCGATGTGAAGTAGAGGGTTAATCAGTTTCTCCTTTACTAAGAAGATTGCAGCCAGTCTTCTGCTGAGAGTGAAGAAGATGAAAGTGGATGTGGCTTGAAACGAGAAAATTTGGCAAAAGGTGAGTGACAGAATAGTCCTTGAACAGTGTGTGTCAACACTATAGAGCTTATAATCTATCAGGAGAGACAGACATTAAATACCAAATATTTTCATTTACGATTAAAGAGTTTATTGAATAATCGTTGGAGCCAAGCAATCTTTGTGATACTAATTTATCATTTCTGCCTATATTTTTCCCTTTTCCATCAGAAGGCTGTGCTTCTTTGCCTCAAGGGAGATATATTATTTTACTCAAAATGGGGTGGGGGGATCTCGAAACTTTCCTCTGGGGTTTTATTTGCAAATACTTTAGTCTTTTGGGAAAAATACAGTTTAAAAAGAACAGAAAAATCTCAGAAGCAAATAAGGAGAGATCAATCTCTGGATTTTAGAGCAGTGACAAGAACCTTGCCCAGTTCCCTAGTGCATGTTGAGAATATTGCAGGACCTTGGAGAGAACTGTCCAACACCAAGAATGTGGCTTCTAGGGCTAAGATAAACCCAAAAGTTGTGTAGGGGTTAACATTGCCTCTGGAATGAGCATGGGAGGGGGAAGATAGCATTGTGCCTGAGAAGAGTTTCTCATGTGGATCTTATTACAGCTATTCTTTTATTTTGGACAACAACAACATGAACCGAATGTTCTTCACTATAAAAGCAGTAGATTTCATGTAACTACTTCTAACCGTGTCTCTTGGTGGAAGCTGGAAGTATAAAACCACAATACAAGTCCCTGAAGGTAATTCTACCATTGCTAAGGGCACTGTATGTTGGCCAACTCACCAGTCATAGCCAAGGTCTTTCTCCTTTGCCTGCCTCCACTATAGAGGCTATTCCAGCTCAGTTGGAGTTAGGGATGAACTGGAAGTCTGCTGGGTGGCTTCTGAAAGTCTTTTGATTCCCTGATGAAAAGCAGAAATGCTGCTGACAGCCTTATACCTCCTCACCTTGTCCTCAGGGATAAGGGAATGTTGGAGATGCTGGCCCTGACATTATTGACCCACAGAAGTCACTGGAGCAGTAACAGCAGTCATCTCCTTCTTGACTTCTCAGTATATGATTAAAATAAAGATCTGTTAGATTAAGCTATTTTCTTTTGGGTTTTCTATTATTAGCAGCTGAAAGCATCTTAATTGACATAATTATCCATGTTTCCCAAACTCACATTCCTCATAATGTGGCAAAGATACGTGGCACTAAGCATTCTGTGCCCAATTATGTTTTGGGAACACCATATTTAACAGTGTTAAACTTGCATTTTTACTGCAGGATTCTTTGGAGGCTTTAATTTACACAAGGAATCCTCAAATGAGGATTGCAATATGTAATGTATTTCATAATTACTTCAACCATACTAACATCTTTTTAAGTATTAATCAAGGACACTTATTTGGAAAACAAACTACTAGATGTCAAAGCAATGTGGTCCAATAATCTCCAAAGATCTGGCTTATCCCAGAATTGAATTCAAGTTGTTTTGTGGGAACACATCAGTTCTTGTACTGGAGAAGGGCCTGGGAAGGGCAGGCTCTTAGAAATTACTGATCCAAGTAAGACCATTTTAGTAATCCTCTTTGTAGCACTGTACGCTTCATACCTTTATTAGAAAGCAGCAGTAGGTTCCAATACAACATGCTCTGGTTCTCATGGGCCCTCAATATCTTGAAGCTTGAATTTCTTGATACAAAGTCATTGTCAAGGCCTTCTGCTGGGGACTCAGCTTGGCCATGCCTTGGCTTCCAGAACCAGGAGACTGCACTCTTATGCCTCCTTTAACTCTATCAATTTACCTCTTTTGCAATATTTTCCATACCTGAAAATACAGGTCTTTCCATATCTTCTGACTTATCTATCAAAGCTTTCTAGTGAGAATAGGGAAGTTCCAACATTTTCCCATATAATTTACACACAGACACACACACACACACACACACACTTTTCCATCTTTTTAGATGGGAATGTAAGTTTTTCTTGTAGGAATCAAGCCAATCATCCAGCTTGTTGAAAAGTCCTTCCCTGTACAACATGTTACTAAAGGCCAGGTGCAGTGGCTCACACCTGTAATCCCAGCACCTTGGGAGGCCAAGTCTGGTGGATCACTTGAGTCCAGGAGTTCAAGATCAGCTTGGGCAACATGGTGAAACCACATCTCTACAAAAAAAATACAAAATTAGCTGACTGTGGTGGCAGATGCCTGTAGTCCCAGTTACTTGTGGGACTTCGATGGAAGGATCGCTTGAGCCCAGGAGGTCAAGGCTGACATGAGCTGGGATCGTGCCACTGCTCTCCAGCCTGGGTGACAAAGTGAAACCCTGTCTCAAAAATAAAATAAAATAAAATAAAATATACTAAAGAAAATTTTCAAGAATGCCTCCAATGAACAGGGTGGGTGCAAGTGTGGTTGGGTCAGATGAATTATCTCTCATGTTTAGGTCCTGTGCCAACCCTATGCTGTGGTCAACTCCCAGAATAAGCAAAAAATGGATTATTTTATAATTAGTTGCTAGGATTCCACTCTCTGTGGTTTCACCACTGGAATTTAAATTTAGTGATGGCAATACCCCTTTGAAAGGCCAAAGGAAAGATATATGCTAATTATACTGATATTTCTAGCCAGATTGTAAAACGCAACTGGGTCACCAATTACAGACACAGTTGCAAGTGGACAATTGTTCCAGCTATATTGAATAACAAACAATGGCTGCAAAATATACGTGGGGAAAAGAATAAGAGGGAATTATTGAATTAACAAAACATAGATTCTCCGTGTTCTATAATGCATATCACAATCCTTCTTTACTAATATATACTATACTATATAGCATATATAGTATATATATATTATATAGCATATATATAGTATATATATATTATATAGCATATATAGTATATATATTATATAGCATATATATAGTATATATATTATATAGCATATATAGTATATATATATTATATAGCATATATATAGTATATATATTATATAGCATATATATAGTATATATATATTATATAGCATATATATATACTATATATATATATAATCATGAATAAATCTATGAGACTTCATGATCTTTCCTCATTTCAGCCTGGATCATTTTATGACTAAATTTTGTCATTTTTGTAATTGAATTAATTGCCTGTATAGTCATAGAAAGTCAAATTTTATAGATAAATTATTGTAGTTTGTTTCTTCTTTTGAAAGCAGTCGTTAGCCCAATTTAATAAGAACGTGATTGGGTTTTAAATTGGGATTTGCACAAAAAGGCCTCTGAAATAAGTGAATATCTAAGTAATCACAAACTAAAGACCATAGAAAACAAGTTTAAAAGGAGAAAAAGACTTGACCATTTATTTAGAGGCCTTTTTGGCTGCTTTAACCTGTGTGAACATCAACTACTTCTTTTACAAAGCAGCCGTCATCAGCTGTTTGCTTCTTTGATTCGTTCTGGTCCTAATTCATTTAATACTAATGATTAATCATGGGATACTACAAATAAACCTGTCCCCTTTCTTCCCAGAAATAGAATAATTACAATAGCCAATGGCTGGGGACTTTTTTTTATTACTAAATTTGCTAGAGATTTAATTACTTTGGCTAGGCTCCAATACCCTTGAACAACATTACAGATAATCCCACGATATTGCATCTAAGTAGTCAATTTAATTTCAGAAGTTGTTTACAATATACATTTTTATGAAATGGTGTGTGTGTGTGTCTATATAAAAATATTTCCTGTGGGTATGTTTCTATTCTGAGACATATGAGATATAAATTAAAAGAGAAAGAATAAAGTTTGCCAAGGGCGCATTATGAATCAGGAATTATATGTGGCTTTTTTATTCAAGATGTTTCATTTAATCTCAGCAACCCTGCAAATCAAATATTATCCTTATTTTGTAGGTCAGAAAACTGAGTCTCAGAGAGGTTCGACAACTTTTCAAAGTTACCTAATTAATTACCCTAAGCTGGGATTTGAGCTCAAATTTACCTGACTTCAAAAGGCTTTGCCTTTCCTATCACACCAAATATTAATTACATTTCCTAAGAATAAATTTTAAAACTTGGAGAAAATGAATGGAATATGCATAATCTGAATTGAAAAAAAATTGGATTAAAATTTTAAATTTTCATATGTTTGTTTAAAAAACCAAAAATGTAGTTGGATGTGGTGGCTCACGCCCCTCCCAGCACTTTGGGAAGCCAAGGCAGGAGGATCACTTGAGCTCAGGAGTTTGAGACCAGCCTGGGCAACATAGAAAGACTCCATCTCTACAAAAAATAAAAATAAATTAGCTGTAAATGGTGGTGCGTGCCTGTGGTCCTAGCTACCCAGGAGGCTGAGGCAGGAGGACGCTTGTGCCGAGGATGTCAAGGCAGCCATGATCTGTGATCACTCCACTGCACTCCAGCCTGGGCAAAAAGGTGAAACCCTGTCTCAAAAAAAAAAAAATTAAAATTAAAAATAAATATTAAATAATTAAAAATTCGTCATTCATGAAGTCAAAGTTAAAATAGAATACTCTAAATTACAGTATTTGTTGCATTTACAGAATGTAGTATTTGCTAAATAGAAGAGAGAAACGTGAACAATTCACTACAATGTTTCCTGGTGTGCCGTTTGTACCATACAAATAAGTATTATGCAGATTATCTATATTTACACACAATTTACTATATGTGGAGCAGAAATTGGTATAAAACGAGTCTTCTATAATTCTTTATTTGTAATGTCTGAAAACTGTCTTGTAAAGACAGCTTTTTTGTTTGTTTGTTTGAGACAGGGTCTTGCTCTGTTTCCCAGGCTGGAGTGCAGTGGCACAGTCATAGCTCACTGCAGCCCTGAACATCTGGGCTCAAACAATCTTCCCACCTCAGCCTCCCAAGTAGTTGGGACTACAGATGCATACCACCATGCCTGGCTAATTTTTTTTAATTTTAGTTTTTGTAGAGACAAGTTCTCACTATGTTGCCAAAGCTGGTCTCAAATCCCTGGGCTCAAGTTATCCCCCCACCTCAGCCTCCCAAAGTGCTGAGATTACACGCGTGAGCCATGGCACCTGGCCTAGTTTGCCTACTTTAAAATGGAGTGATTTGTCTTTTTTTTAGAAAAAATTTGTTCTTAATTATTTATTTATTTTGAGGCAGGGTCTCGCTCTGTCACCCAGGCTGTGGAGTACAGTGGCACAATCACAGATTACTGCAGCCTCAACCTCCTGGGCTCAAGCAGTCCTCCCACTTCAACCTCCCAAGTAGCTGGGACTACAGGTGTGTGCTACCATAGTCGGATACTTTTTTTTATTTTTTGTAGAGATAGGGTCTGACTATGTTTCGTAGGCCCATCTTGAACTCCTGGGCTCAAGTGATCCTCGTGCCTCAACCTCCCAAACAACTGAGATTATAGGTGTGAGCCACCGTACCTGGCCTGTATTTTTATGATTGAATTGTAGGAGTTCTTTGTATGCTCTAGATACATTAAAAGCATACTTTGCATACATTAAGAGCATACTTTGTATGCTCCCCTTAATTTTTGAGAAACTATATCAAAGAAAACAAATATTAGATAAATCAGAATGTCTGATGTCGGCACTCAAAATTGAGATGAACACACAGTCACACAAATAAATAAAGGTAAAATTCTTTCATATTTTAACAGGGATGGTTTCTCATTAATTGCAATAATAAAACATTCCAAGAGTGTACAGATATACAAAAGAGAGAAAACAGTTAAGCCCATTATGGCGTATTTGGGTAATGAAGCGTGATTATGCCTTCAAAATGGCAACTATGTACTTCATGACTTCTCAGAATTTCTATGATACATTAAGTGAAAAAACTTCACGCCGTACAATCTCAGCTAAGTTTTTAAAAGTATGTAGAAAAATATCAAGAACTAAAAACATGCCAGTATCCACAGCCATAAAAAAAGAATGAGTTTAGTCCTTTGCAGGGACATGGATGAAGCTGGAAACCATCATTCTCAGCAAACTAACACAGGAACAGAAAATCAAACACCGCATGTTCTCACTCATAAGTGGGAGTTGAAAAATGGGAACACATGGACACAGGGAGGGGAACATCACACACTGGGGCCTGTTGGGGGGTGGGGAGCAAGGGGAGGGAGAGCATTAGGACAAATACCTAATGCATGTGGGGCTTAAAACCTAGATGATAGGTTGGTAGGTGCAGCAAACCACCATGGCACATGTATACCTGTGAAACCTGCACGTTCTGCATGTGTATCCCAGAACTTAAAGTAAAATAAAAATAAAAAATAAGAAAATATGCCAGTATGTTAATCATGTCAGCACCTGGGCAGTGGAATGATAGGTGACTTTTTTTTTATTCTTTCCAGTTGTCTCTGATGAACATGCATTTCTTTTATAATCAGGCATTTGATGGGAGAGGGTGACAAATCTGTCTTAGGAATAGCAAAAAAATTGCAAAATGAAAATAATAGATTGTCTTTAAGGAAATACGATGATTTTAGAAGTACGTAGTATTTCAGGGCTTTCTGTTATATCTTTTTTGAGTAATCCCCCAAAATTAGAGTGATTTTTACTTGCAACATCCCATGACCATTTATCTTGGATTTTATTTGTCCAGATGTTTAAGTGACTTCTTGGAGGGTAGTTGGGCACACTGAGACACATTTCCTTGCTTGGAAACAATACCTTGTATTATGAATGCACCTATCGACTTTGCAATATCTATGAAATCCTAATTAAGGACAAATTTTCTTTGTTTACTTTGATTATTTGCCTGCTTGCTTCATATATTATTAAAAAGAGGCCCATACAGCTTTGAAAAACATATTTCATGCCACAATAACTCTATGCAGCTTGTTTTGCTCAGAGGCCAAGGATATTCCCATGACGTAGGCAAGCAATGGCTCTCTGGCCTCAGTTGTTGCAACTGCTATCATTTCAAGAGAAACCACTAATTGCTGAGGAATTCACCGGGAGCTAAAAAAGAACTTTTCTTCATAACATACTTGTTGAGACCTCTTGCAGATTTCTCTTGTTCTCAGACCCCGAGTTCTCATTATTCACTACAGCTCTCATTCCTTACTCTCCACGTGAATGTATTTTCAGGCAAAACTGCTTTTGAAAAACAAAATGTTCTGGTGGATTTGGAGCCACAGTGACACAGTGATACTGGCACAGAGCTAAGGACATGCGTCCAGAACTGCTGCTTGTAAATGTGATAGTAATTTTACTAAAAATAAGGATGTTCTTTGCCATTTCTAGAGGTATGGATAGAGGGAAAACTGCAGTTGTCCTTTGCTTCTCAAGTGCCCTTTCATTTCCTGCTGTGTGCTGATGTTTCAAAGCCTCCACATGAATTAAAGTTCCAAGGAGATTTGCCATAGTGGTTTCTTGGGAATGTCCATAAATATTTTTTTTTTTGCTTTGGTTTTTGTTCTCAGCAGAAAGTGTTGTTTGTGGTTATCCCTTTTCTAAATTATCTCTTTTTAAGATCTGAAAAATGAGCTTTTGTGTGTTTCAGGAAGTAAACAACTTTTTTTCCCCTGCCTTGTACAGGGCTGAGAGGTTTTACTTTTGGACATGGAGCTAGAGTTTTCAATTACTGATTCTACTGGAAGGTGACAGAGAACTCACTAATGTTTTCCTCTTTTAAGTAAACTTTGTCTGCATTTTTCCTGTGAGCGCTCATTGTTTTAGCAGGTTAATTATTTCACCACATTAAATGGTCATTGTTCCCTATCCCCAGTGCACTGAATAATTTAGGACATTTCCTTGTATTGAGACGACTCTTTGCTGGACTTCAAGAATGTTTACCGATTTGTTCAGATTTTCACCCATCCAGGGACTTAAAAGATTTTACAATAATAAATAAATAAATAAATAAATAAATAACTTTAAAGGAGGAAAAAGAATTATGCAAATCAAAGTGAATACCCTGAAGCGTAACCCCTGCTGGCCTCTGGGTCACAAAGCAGTGAATATATTACTCTCCAAGGTTTTGCAATATTAACTATGATGTACAGCTCCTGTTTTCTTGTACTCCACTTTTTTTAAAAAAAATTCCTTAAGGCAAACACACACACACACACACACACACACACACACACACACACAGAGAGAGAGAGGAAAATAAAGTAGGAATGCAAGGGCATTTGCAAATTCAATTTCTTGCACTTTTTATTCCCTGGGGAACATTGAGGAATGTGGGAGGTTGTTGACTAATCTTGCTATTTGACATCAGCCACATAGGACTGAGCAGGTTTCAGATGCACCAGTCAGGTGACGAACTTATTGATGCTAATAATAGCTAAAGCTTATTGAGTACTTATTTGC
The DNA here is from genome assembly GCF_006542625.1 of Nomascus leucogenys. Classification (NCBI taxonomy): domain Eukaryota; kingdom Metazoa; phylum Chordata; class Mammalia; order Primates; family Hylobatidae; genus Nomascus; species Nomascus leucogenys. The sequence continues at coordinate 96,412,922 of NC_044402.1, read as the reverse complement.
CAGGTACAAGGTAAATTCTACCCTTGTTACTACAGTTCTCATTTAAATCTGAAACAACGGGCAGAGGTAAATATCATTATCTCTGTTTTACTGGAGTTAAATGAGTCAGCCAAGGTAACATAGCTTGTCTTAGTTCAGATTGCTGTAACAAAATACCGTAAACTGAGTGGCTTAAACAATATAAATTTATTTCTCACAGTTCTGTAGGCTGAATCTTCAAGATTCAAGTGCTGGCCGATTCAGTTCCTGACTGGCAAACACACACCTCCTTGTATCCTCATATGGTGAAGAGAGAGCTCATCTCTTTCCTATCTCTTCTTACAAGGGCACTGATCCCATTCATGAGGGTTCTACCTGCATGATCTAATTACCAAGACCCCACCTCCAAATATCATCACCCTGGGGGCTTCAACACATGAATATTTGGGAAGAGACAAAATTCAGTCTATACAACAGTCAGTGAAGGACAGAGGCAGGAATTTAATGCAGGCCACCCTGGATAGCAAAGAGGGTTTGCTTTCTACCTCTGTTATTTTGAATTCAACTACAAAAGTACCTACATCTGTCAATAGTTCATATTATTTCCTTATGCTTCCCATGGACAGCAGTGCAAGTTTGCAAATCTCAGCTGTCCATTAAAACAGTGCATAACTACTTCATGTATTATACAGAATGTTTAACAAGGGGCACTAGAATCCTATGTGTTTACAGTGTTTTCAACAAATATTACATTCTATATTATTTGGAGTTCTATTGACAAAACTAGCAGAATATATATTTTAACAAAGTTATTCTAACAGGGATTACAAGATGAATGCCAGCATCTGTTTGCTTTAATAGCATTTAGAAGTTTATAGGAGTTTAAAAAGCATTCATAAATGTTTTTCTTAAAAGTATTACATTATATTTTACAAGTATTTTTATTAAAGTGGTAAATGCATTTACCACATAAAATACAGAAAAACAAAAAATGAAAAAAAATTTAAAAAATCAACTTAGAGCCAGGCGCGGTGGCTCACGCCTGTAATCCCAGCACTTTGGGAGGCCGAGGCAGGCGGATCACGAGGTCAGGAGATCGAGGCCATCCTGGCTAACACGGTGAACCCTGTCTGTACTAAAAATACAAAAAATTAGCCAGGCGTGATGGTGGGCACCTGTTGTCCCAGCTACTTGGGAAGCTGAGGCAGGAGAATGGCGTGAACCTGGGAGGCAGAGCTTGCAGTGAGCCGATATTGCACCACCACACTGCAGCCTGGGCAACACAGCAAGACTCTCTCAAAAAAAAAAAACAACTTATATTCATATATTTAGTGATAATCACTGCTAACATGTTGGTTCGTCTCTTTCTTTTACTTAATATATCATAAATATGGCCAGGCGCAGTGGCTCACGACTATAATCCCAGCACTTTGGGAGGCCAAGGCAGGTGGATCACTGGAGGTCAAGAATTCGAGAACAGCCTGGCCAACATGGTGAAACCCTGTCTCTACTAAAAATACAAAAATTAGCTCGGTGTGGTGGCACGGGCCCGTAGTCCCAGTTACTCAGGAGGCTGAGGCAGGTGAATGGCTTGAACCCTGGGAGCGGAGGTTGCAGTTTGCCGAGTTTGTGCCACTGCTCTCCAGCCTGGGTGACAGAGTGAAACTCTGTCTCAAAACTAAATAAATAAATAAATAAAAGAGAAAAAAAAAACAAATATATTCTTGTCACAGAATATTCTAACATAACATTATTTTTAATGATTATATACATTACATTCTATGGGTATAGTATCCTTTATTTAACCAATTCCCTATGTTGGATGTTTCATTTTTTAAACTAATTGTTGAAAACAGTGCAGCAATTATCCTTGAAGGCAAACATTCGTGTACATTTATGATTATTTTCTTAAGATAATTCCTTAGAAGTAGAATTTCAAGGTCAAAGGATACATATTAGGATTTTTTCCTTCTGGAAAAAAAATACTATTTTTTTTTCAGCTTTCTGATCTATCTATAGTGGAAAAATCATGCCATACTAAGGCCCATTAGCTAAGTAAGAGTGCCTGTTTCTCCACCCTTGTTAACATTGGATATTATCAATTTTCAAGTCATTACCAATTTAATAGGATAAAATAGTATTTTGTCTTGTTTTATTTTTCATTTCTTTTATCACTGTGGGACCAGGCATCTTTTTGTGGTTTATTAGTCATTCGTATTTCTTCTTGAATTACATTTTGAGAAGCAAGATTTTAAAATATTTTTGGCTCAGTTTAAGCAATACCAAATATCCTGATGATAGATCAAAAAAAAAAAAGTTTAGACTTTTTTCTGGAGTCTTTTTCCTTTATTTAGATGCCAAAACCATAGCCTTTGGGGTTTGTAGGATAGCTTAATGTTGACACCATCTAGGTATGGCCTTGGTTAGCTTGGTGGCTTTTCTGCTGAATGGATATGCACATGGTGGGTACTAAATGAACATTTGAAGAAATGTGCAAACTAATGACTAACATGACCCAAAGTAGAACTTTTTCTGACCTGACCAAAAACTAAAATGCTGAGATGAGAGGTTATTTGTGGCTACAGAAATATTATTGGCAGGTAGTCTGGGGCTATCAAATTCAGTTTCATTTGTAATTGAATTAGAGACCTACATTCTTTTCTCCAAGAAGACTAGTGTACTAAATCCTGCCTTTGACATTTGATAGTATTAAACAGGATTTTAGCCAATGAACAAAGTTTCTATTTATGGAAAATGTCAAGGGATAAGCATGAAAGGGTAGTAATATCATTATTTTCTATCTAACTAACTGAATAATTGAACATGAACAGTGAGAAAATTTCTGCCAAACAATAACAAATGTTCTGTCCTGAGAAGCTGGGTTAAAGATTTGTTGAATCGTAAAAGATCCAACACAAATGCAAAACAAGTATTTCATATGTGGGCAATTATAGGTGAAAAGAAAACCCCATGGAAACATGCATATGTTTCATTCAAAATGAAAGGAGCCTGTTCCTGAATGGCCAAGGTAAATCCAGCTATTAGTCCCCTCTTTGTGGTTCATGTATTTTCCAGAATTTGAAAATTGTTATTTGCAACTGGAATATCTGTATCCCATACCCTGCCTCATCATCCCTGCACATGCATTCATGTGTGCGGCAACACACACACACACACACACACACACACACACACACACACACACACCAGTCTAGGATTGCATGTTCCTCCAGCATGAATTACTCAAAGTAACACAGACTTTGCATGTCAGGCCTCCAGCACGAGTCTGGCACAAAGCAAGTACTCACTAAACGTAAATGTGGATCATGGAATGAAAGAAGAAACTTGCCGAAGCACTCCAGAATAAAGCATTCAGGAGGCAATCCTGGCAATGTCACCTCTATCCGTCAAGTGAGAAGACTGAGGCTGAGTGGAAACTTTCTCAAGATTATATAGTTAATGATAGAGCTAAGACTTTAATGCAAATATGCTATTCATAGAAAGAAAATTATGGTGTATTAAATAAAAAAATACCTGTTTCTGCATTTTTGAGTCTACTCCATATCATGAAAGTGAATTTATAATATTATAAAGGTTATCTTCCATTCTATATTTATACCTTGTTTCATTTCCCAAATAATTCAGAGCAAACTATGACTGTACAATGAATGAGGTGGGGAACTGAGGTGGGGATGGTGAGAGAGGTGGTGAGAGAGAAAGAGAGTAAAAATTAAGAACTGTGAAAATGTACGCTAAAATTATAACAGTTAACATTTAGTAAGTGCTGTCTGCCAAGCATTGTTCTAAGTGCTTGCCATAGATTAACTCATTGAATACACACAATGACTCTGTGAGGTAGGTACTACTGTTATCCCAACTTCACAGTTACAGAAACTGAAACATGGAGAACTCCAGTATCTTTCCTAGGTCACAGAGCTAAAAGATGGTGAAGGCAGTATATAAACCTAAGCAGTTATAGCCCTTGATCCCATGCTCAAAGCACTATATTATTCTGCCAATATATCCTTGAGATACATTATATCCCAGTGATATGGTTCAGCTGTGTCCCCAGCCAAATCTCATCTTAAGTTCCCGTAATCCCCACCTGTCACGGGAGGGACCCAGTGGGAAGTAATTGAATCATGGGGCTGGTTTCCCCCATGCTGTTCTCGTGACAGTGACTGAGTTCTCACGAGATCTGATGGTTTTATAAGCATCTGGCATTTCCACTGCTAGCACTCATTCTCTCTCCTGCAACCCTGTGAAGAGGTAACTTCTGCCGTGATTGTACGTTTCCTGAGGCCTCCCAAGCCATGTGGAACTGTGAGTCAGTTAAACCTTTTTTCCTTATAAATTACCCAGTTTTGGGCAGTTCTTTATAGCAGCATGAGAACGGACTAATAGCAACTGTACTTCTCCAATTTTTGTCTCCTGACCCATACCCTGAAAGCCTATGCCCTAAATCTACTCTCACACAGGGTTCCGAGAGCTGAATCCTAGGATCCTCTCTTAGGCTTATTACACTTCCACTTTGGTAAATGAGTATTTATTGAGATGAATATTGGACAAAGTTTTTTTTATTTCCTCAGCAGGCGGGTTGATCCATTTTAAGCTCCGATATTGAGCTCCCTTATTTACTGGTGGTGTAATCTTTGGGCAAGGCCCATATCTTTGTGCCTCAGTTTTCTCATCTGTCAAATATGGATAATATTAATAACTATCATATGTTTACTGTGAGCATTAAATCTGACCATGGATGAAAAGTATTAGCACAGTACCTGTCACATAGTAAAATTAATGAATTATTAAAGTAATGTTAGCTGTTATGATTATTATAAGAAAATATAATACTTTGAGTTTGTTACCTTAAGGCCCAGTTTGGTCAGATACTCAGAGAAGACTAAATTATCAGGGCTAAGAAAATAAAATCAGGCCTAGATAATATAACCACTGTTTGCAGTTTAGTTTTAATTAACCTCTAGCTTTCCGTTCAATTGCCTCACCTTAATTGGGTAAGTTTAGCTCATTCAGACGCAGGTGTAACATATCTATTGAATTTATTTTTAATCTGCAAGCTTTTTAGACCAGTTTACTGTTTTTACATTTTAAAAGTATAATGCTAGCTATAGAAATTTAGAAATTGGCCGGGCCCGGTGGCTCACGCCTGGTAATCCCAGTATTTTGGAAGGCCGAAGCAGGCGGATTGCCTGAGCTCAGGAGTTCGCGACCAGCCTGGTCAACACTGTGAAACCCCGTCTCTACTAAAAATACAAAAAATTAGCCGGGGGTGGCAGCGTGCACCTGTAGTCCCAGCTACTCGGGAGGCTGAGGCAAGAGAATTGCCTGAACCTGGGAGGCGGAGGTTGCAGTGAGCCGAGGTGGCGCCACTGCACTCCAGCCTGGGGGAAAGAGCGAGACCCTGTCTCAAAAAAAAAAAAAAAAAAAGAAAAAGAAAACTTGATATTGCAGAAATTTATGTATAAAGCGAAAAAAGTCACTCATAATCTCCTGTTTTAATAATGGTGAAAATGGAATAAATCAGAATTCTTGTTTTATGGTACATAATAATCACTGGTCCATGTATGGCCACTCTTCATTCTGTTTATTCATCATGAAATGACATAATGATTAATAAAGACCCTCTGCCCTGCCCAAAAGTAAAATGTTTATGTCTCCTGTACTTGTTTTCCCTGGTGCCTCCTGACCCTGTGCCTTCCTGCCAGAGGTGACTGTTATCCCAAATTTTGTGTTTCTCATTCCTTGTTTTTTAGTTTCATCATGCACACATATACACCTGCAAACACATATGTACGTGTATATGTGCCTAAATAATATATTTAGCTTAGCTTTTTTCCAAGCTATCAATAGGCTGTTTTGATATGTTACTGAGATACTGAAGTTCAACCACATTGTTTTATATGGCTGAAGATCAAATGCCAAATGCAATTTTGCATTCTGCCATCTACATGTCCCTGCACTTGTCATATTTAAGAATTTTCTCATTTTATTGTAACTGTTGCAGATAGTAACATCTCATTCAGTGGTTATATCATAATTTGCTTAACCATCTTGCCATTACTGGCCGTTTAGATTATTTCTTATCTTGTCTAGTATAATTACCATATGGACAAACATTATTTAACATAAATATATTTTCTGAATTTTGTCTTATTTCCTGAAAGTGACTTCCATAATCAGAACCATTGGGTCAGATACCCAAACATTGTAGGACTCTTGTGTATTCTGCCAAATTGGTTTCCAAAGGCCTGAGACTAATTAAAACTCTACCTGCAATGATTCAGCATGCCATAGAAATGTCAATTTAAAATCTAGAGATTCAGAGGAAATCATGTGTTCAGAACTTGGCAAGAATAAATCAGCCTGGGGAAACTAAATGCAAAGAGGAAGTACATTTGTAATTATCAGTGAACTATTTTAACCAACTCCTTTTGGAAATAGTTATAACAAGAACAGTTTTAGAGTCCAGTTCTGAAAAGAAGAAAATCTGGATCATTGCTCTTTTTCTGATACCGTATCAAATATTTATTTGGAGTCATCCAGATAAATTACCAATATTTTCTTTCTAGACATTTCATCTGTTTAAATGTAGCTGTAATTGAAACAATGTACTGCTATGATGAAAATTGTTTTGCTTTAGGAACTTTTGTGTTTTATGCTTTGTATTTTACCATAAATTAGCCTTTTATTTCCCTTTATGTGTTTCAGGATTTTGTGTTCCTGAAGGCATTCCTTGGTTTACTTTGTACCACATAGTCTAGTTCTAATAGGACTCAGATGAGGGGAATTTTTTTAAAGCAAATCTTTATTTACTCAGTATAGAAATTCCTGCTGTTCAGTAGATTATTTAAAACCATCTCAATTTCCCTTACAGTGCCAACCAGAATAATGATACCAGCATTTTCAGGCATAATTATCTCTCCTAGAGGGAATCAGTAAATTTAACATGAAGTTTATTACTATCCCTATCTTCATGAAATGATTGATGAAAACATTTGGCTCTATTATACCTAAAACCAATAGCAGTAAAATGGGTGAATAGTGATTGGGAAAGCCCACTAGCCAAAACAGAGTCTAGGCTTCTAAGTCTGGAATGATTATAGCACAATATTCCATACATACTTTTGAAAGAAGAGGTTAGTGTAGAGAATAGTCAACGTAGTTATACAAACATATAAAAACCATTAAAAATGTTAGTCTCCAACTAGGGAAAGCCACAGGATTTTGATTCTAAATCAACTACTTGAAATCTCACATTTTCCCTCTAGTTGATGAGTTTTATGCCACAATTTATAAAGTTTATATTTTTCTGTTGGTTTCTTTTCCACATACACATTACTTTTCATTTTGTTTTTGTAGGCCCTTCATTTAGGTTTGAATGCTGCTTATGTTGTTTAATTTTACACCTAAAAGAATTTTTTGGATAAAATCCCCCTGCAGTTTATATCATGTATCAGACATGTATTTCCTAAATTGTTATTACTTTCTTAAAAATATAATTAGAGAGCCACCCCTTTGGGAAAGGTTAAGCAATGGCAAGGGGTGGCTCTCTAATTGCTCTTTTCCTGGTACCATATCAAATATGTATTTGGAGTCGTCCAGATAAATTACCAATATTTTCTTTCTAGACATTTCATCCATTTAAATATAGCCATAAATAAAACAACATACTGCTATGATGAAAATTGTTTTGCTTTAGGAATTTGTGGATTAGCAATGGTTTTCCTCTCTGTGCCTAAATTTCTTTACCTATAAAATGGGAATTAAAAACAGTACCACTTCCTATAGCTAAGGTTAAATGAATTATGTAAAGTATAAAAGGCACAAAGAAAATGTTATGTGAAAGTTAGTACTTTTATTTTTATATATCTATGCCTCATGAAATCTCCAATAGATTGTAAATATCAGCCCACATGGTTGAGAATCAAACAATAATACAATAATATCACTGGAGGCACAAATACTGACCCTGAATTCGGTAAACATTTATTTAGGGCTTACCCTGTGCAATTAAAAATATAAACTAAATGAATGTGTTTCATTAGTCAGAAGATCCTGAGCAAAAAGAGTGAGAATTATAGACAGCTGCACGCCTTGCCTAAAAGACAGCCCTCATCTACCTTGGAAGATTGTTCTGTCTGGTAAGGGTGACTGCTCACAAGGAACTTTGAGGAGGATGTATAACAGACATTGCTATTCGCTAACTGCCTTCCTTCTCCCCTCTTCTTACTCACTAACACAACCCAGGAACTAGGCCACCACATCCTTAAAAAGAGGCCAGCCCTTCAGTTGTCCCAGGAGGTGGATCTTGATTCTATGCCTCTCTCAGTGACTGGTTTAGAAATGGTTGAATGACTCCATTCTTGCTAATGCTATGAGAAGCAAAGCCTACTGGGAGACTTCTGGTACTTTAAAAATGACACATGAAAGAGGAGGTTTTCTCTTCCAACTTTTAGACATTAATGCGTAAAGATACAGTGCTCAGAACTGCAGTAACCACTTTTGACCATGAGTGTAACTGCAGAAACGACATTTGACCATGAGTGGGCCAACCCAAAAAGTTAAATCTTTGTGCTGAAAAAAACAGAGCAAGGATTTGGGAGAAAAAAACCCTGGATCTTTGATGATGTTATTGAGCTGCTGAATGAACCAACTTGTAACATCCTGACTCTGTTACTCTGTTTTTAATATGTGAGACAATAGATCCCTTAACTGTAGAAACTATTTTGAGTTCCGGCTTCTGTTACTTGCAGCAGAAACATACAAACTAACAAACAGAATTAGGGAGCATGTCTTAGCTGATTAGTCAGGTATATTAATTTCCTGTTGCAGGTGTAACAAATTACCACAAACTTAGTGGCCTAAAACAATGCAGATGTATTCTTTGACAGTTCAGGGGTGAGAAGTTTATAGTCGATCTGTAGGCAGGGCTGTGTTCCTTCTAGATGCTTAGGGTGGAATCTGTTTCCTTGCCTTTTTCAGATTCTAGAGACTGCCTATATTCCTTAGCTTGTGGCCCCTTCCTCACATCACTCCAGTCTGTGGCTTCCATCATCACATTTCCTAGTATTGACTTTCCTGCTTTTTATAAGGATCTTTGGCTCTCGTGGATAATTCAGGATAATCTCTCGATGCCTAATGTAATAACATCTGCCAAGTCCCTTTTATCATTGAACTAAATTAACATTTTCATAGGTTCCAAGGATTAGGACATTGACATCTTTGGGGAGAGTGGTCATTCATTATTCAGGCTATCACACCAGGTAAACTAAACCAACCCTAGAGACAAACTCTGGATGAGAGCTGCAGTCACAGCCAGCTCACCCGTGTAGTTAGCAGGAGTCCATGGGGCTTCGGAAAAAGGCTTTTCTTCCTAATAAAAGAAATCTTGATATGACTGAGCTGCTAAATCAATCCACCCTGCAACCCTAATTTTGGACTTCTTGTATAGAGAGATGATAAATTCCTTATTGTTTAAATTCCGTTGGATATGGTGAAAATTGCACCAAAAATCATGCTAACTGGTCCTCAGAGGTAGGAATCTGAATTTACTTTCAATTTCTTGAAGAGTATTATGAGCCACAAACTATCAACTATATAAGTTGAAAAAATAAGCATTAATGGTAAACTATAGGTATTGAGGAAATTGTGTTCATGCAAAGGGAATGAACGTGATGAAGAAGCCTTGGTAAACTGTAATTATGATCTTCTCTATATTACTTTACCACTAGCCGGCCATGCCAGAGTGTCTGCCATCATCTTTCTCTTTGCAAGTGAGTGTCTTTGTTCCTAGTTGGTATCCCTAATTTAGCCCCAGGCGATCAATCCTTCTTGCCTTCTCATCTCTATAACAACACTTGACAATTAAATTGTGTCTTTACTATATGCCAGGCACTGCTTTAAGAGCTTTGCCTGGGTTAAATTAATCATCAGGATGAGACTTTGAAATTGTTCCTACTGATATTCCCATTTTACAGGTGAGCAAATTCAACTGCAATTGCCTCAATACCCCCAGTTTACCATGAATGCTTATTTTCTCAGCTCGTGTAGGAGTTGACAGTCTGTAGTTCCTAACGGTCTTCCAGAAGTTGAAATAAATTCAGGTTCCTACTCCTGAGGACCAGTTAGGATGCTTTTTGGTACAATTTTCACTATATCCAATGGGGTTTAAACAATAAAGAATTTATTATCTCTCCAAACAAGAAGTCCAAAATTAGGGTTGCAGGGTAGATTGTTTTAGCAGCTCAGTCATACCAAGATTTCTTTTACTAGGAAGTAAATACTTTTTCCAAAGCCCCTAAGCAGTGTTTCTTTTTTTGGCATGATCCCTATACCATTCACAAGCAAGGGGAATGGATGATCCATGACCCCTCTCTGAGCCTGAGCCTAACTACCATGAGCATATTGTTGCCTGATCCTTGAACAAAGCCTGGGGTCTATTAGCAAAAGGAAAAGTGAGGGAACCAAAGGAGCCTTACTCTCCAGGACATCTGCACGCCACCGGAGTGCAGAATGTAAGCTGTCTAGCATGCATATGAAAAACATAACTCTAACACTGACCCCAAGGTCTCTCCTGCTGTGTGTAACTAATAGGCCCTGTGACTGCTTACTGCTGTGATGCAGAACGGACTTCACAGGTGCTCCTCCGCAGGGACTGGTGTGGCAGTGTGGGAGGCAGGGGCATACTGTCACTATGACTGAGCAGAGTATTATTGGAAACGGTGTTTGACTCCCTTCTTATTGGTGCAACTCAAAAGGGTGATGTAGTAAACAGTTCCAGACAAATTTGAAGACAAGATTTTTTTCATAAGGAAGGAAAAAATTCCCACAACAAGCCAAATGTGCATCTTTTCAGATAGGAGCCTTTCATATTCACTGGAATTTCTTAAAAAGTAACTTTCCACATATTTCCCCCAAAATAACCTATTTCACTAAGAGTAAAGCACGTGGCACCTCATTTATCTTCCCTGAACAGAGTAGAGCTGAGTCATTGACACAGAACTGAAACCTTCGCACCCAAGCAGGCTTAAGGGACTGAGCCAGAACTGATTCTCAGCTCAATCCTCCCTCCCTCTCCCACAATAAAGGTTCTTATCAAAATCACACTCTGAACATCTGACTCATATCTCATGATTACTGAACATACTCTTCCTGTACCAGTGTTTCTGTGGACATTTGACCATTTCCATGTTCATTTCTTAGGATAAACAGGATTGTTTAGCCTGGAGGTTTAATCAAATAGATATACATATTGAAACCAAGTGTCCTCTCTTGCCATCTGAACATACAAACAAAGCTAGGAGCAGCCTCCTTACCATTAATCAATGACCAGATAAACAGCTGTCTGCTGAAGAGGACTTCTGCAGCAATGGCTTAGCCCACACCTCTGGCACAAGGAAGGATGGATGGGTGGGCTGCAATTAGTTGGCATGTTCAAAATAATAAGAGACAAGTGGCAGGGAACACCTCTTGGTTTGACTTCAGCTTGCATCACTGTGACTCTTGACTGCCATTTCTACTTTTCCTGTGTAGATCAAAAGCTCTAGTCCTTACCCCTAGAAGTGCAATAGTGCCCTTTGTACAGGTGGAGACCTCCACCTTCTAGTTTGAGCCAGAATGTGTTCTGTGCGTAAATACAACATTACATGAAGTCCAAGAGATTTCTTTCTTTCTTAATTTACACATAATAATTGTACATATTCATGGGGTATGTAATGATGTTTTGATACATATAATGTATGATGATTAGATCAGGGTAATTAGCATATCCATCATCTCAAACATTTTCATTTCTTTATGTTGGGAACATTCAATATCCTTCCTTCTAGCTATTTGAAACTACATATTGTTGTTAACTGTAGTAGTCCTACAGTGGTATAGAACACTAGAAACGTATTCCTCCTCCCTTGCTCTAATTCTGTAACCCTTAACAAATCTCTCCCTAAAGGTTTCTGTTAACTCCTAATAAATGATCGCGTGGATTGGCAGAGTCTAGAATGAGATTAAATGGAGAATTCTTGGCTTGAGGACTATGAATTCCTTTTTTTTTTTTTTTTTTTTTTGGCCCATTTTGTTCCACGTGTGCCTCCAGATCTCTGGTGCTGTGGAGCAGTGACTTTGCTGTGTGCTGCACACCTCACTCTTGCGGCTTTCCCTGGTCTCCATCAGGACTTTACCAAAACACTCAGGTGCTGTGGCATCTGAGAATGTCCCTCTATGCACTATCCATCCATATAGTGAGATAAGGGAGGTGCTGGAAACAATTGTTTTCTCCCTCTATGATTCCTGCAAGTATTGTTTGGCAATTGTGCTCCCCGCCTTGAAAATCACATGGTGCCCCACTGGCAGCTGTATGAACATTTCTTTAAATGAAAGTGAGAGGTTATCGGATTTGCCTAGTTTAGTGTGAGTCACTTATATGCCTGGGAAATGAAGTCCTATCCTGTGTTACTGATACTGGAAGCTGCACAAAAGCAATGAGTCTCTGGAGTTTAGAACTCACCTCATGAATCTCACACCAACCAGTGCTCTCCCGGCTTTTCACTGGGATGGAATGAGAATCAAATCCCCAAGGTGGAGGTTATCGTGAAAACCCCAGATTTTAATAGAGAGGTAATTTGAGTACATAACATATTGAACTTTAATATTATGCACTTGAAGGAAAAATATTTCCTTTGTAGTGGGCAGCCTCTATTATGTTTTGGAGGAATTTTCCAGTAAATCATCTTAACAGCTGCTTTACTGTACAGGCCTTGAAATTTTATCTGTTCATTGGTTACAGACGGTTTTGCTTTTGGAAACTTCACATGCTTCTCTTTACCAGTAATATTTTGTTCCCAAAATATCGGCTCCTGGGGAGGATTTAATAAAGGCTGACCCAACAAGACATGTTTTTGAGCAAACCTTTTGGATGTCTTTGGCTAGGAACCATGTCCTGTGTAAGTATATTCTATGTAAGATTATTACTAAAAATCCAAAAAGGCAACCTACAGAGATTTTGTTACAAAAAGAAAATGTTAACCATCTCTGAACATAAAGCCATTTTGCATCTGTGAATGTAGAAACAGTGATTATAGTGGGTGCTAGTAGAGGTACAGAATGTATGTGTGTGTTTTGGAGGAGTGGCAAGGAAGAAAGAATGGGACAAGCATTGGCAAAAATATGGCTGGTGGAGATTCTTTCCTTCAGATTGCGGATTGAAGACACCCTTCACAGACAGGAGCCACTGTATAAACACCTCTGAAGAAGATAGAAAGCGAATAGCTTGCTCAATGTCATGCTAACTGTAATGAGCCTGCAATTCTCAAAATATGTTCCATTTGAGGGTTACCTGGAAGAACAGAGGCATGATGTGTTGATTTCTGGAAGGGGCTCTTGGCCAACAGGAATTGAAAAACTGAAAAAAATGGAGGCTGAAAACTCACCAACCATGACCTCTGTTCATGAGGCACAGTCATTATTTAAGTCCTTTAAGAAAGAAAGATTCCACATGGACAGTGCATGAAGACAGTGGAGAGGGTGAAGGAAGAGCAGAAAGCTTTGCTCTAAGAGGCCCATCTGACACTGGCCATAGGTCAGTATAAGGCAGAAGAGAGGAGGGCAGGAGGCTTAGCTTGGAGTTGGTAAATGAAAGAGTTTTCAAGGAGATTTTCCAGTCATAATTTAGAGAGAATAAGAGCAAAAGAGGGGGCTATTTATGGAAACATTTGCAATAGGCGAATAGTTTGCAAATTATTGGGGAACTTGCATTTCTTTTTGTGTCATCTATTTGTCAGAATAATCCCTTATTAAAAAATTATATGTATTGGCATATTAAAAGATCAATAAGTAAAATAGTTATTTCCCTCTTAGGTTCTGTAGCACTCAAACCAATGGAGATAAAAATATCAGTTTGATTACTGAAAACAATTATATTGCAGGGTATGACTATAAAAGTGGTCAAATAGACATGCTAATACTCCACTTCCTCAATCTTTGCCTTGATTCAGCCCAATCAAGGGAAGTTTGGGGTACTTTTACCCATGATTCTTGTGTCACATTAATTTGGGACATGGAGAGAAGAAAAGAGAAATTCCTAGTAATTACAGGTTTAAAAAGTCTTAAATAAGCTCTAGACAAATGAAACCAATAGATTTTACACAGCAATTATTAGAGGGTAGAACAACAGGACAAAAGAGTTACCTCTTTGAGTGAAGCTCATCTACTTTTAAAAAACCTGTAACTTTCACGTGACAGCACATGTAGAAAATTATAATAATCATACACGATAGTAGAAAAAAATGGATGAGTCGGCTTGAAGTTAGAGAAGTTAGCTTAGGGGCTCTGGCTTTCAGAAGCCCTTCACGGACTTGGTTCGCTTGTAACCAAAGGTTGTGGTCCACCATGTACATAGATATGTGATATGGGCAAGCTGATTGGCAAGGTCAGCCCTAAAGGATCTGCCACCTATTTTCTTACTGTACTTTTCGTGATGATCACGTAATTTTTCTTTTTTAATTTGTTAACCAGTGAAGTGTCTTTCCAATAATTCCCTGATTTTCTGATAGCAACTGGGTGTCCTACAATGTAGTTCAGTTCTGACACAACCCAGAATGAGCGCAGATTGCACAGGTTAAGGGCTCAGTCCCACAAGACCACCCTCATTTCAGACCCCAGTGGTAAGACCTGGAGGCTATGCATACTTCTGACTGACCATCTGGGGCTCCCTATGACCTCCACTCAGGTTTAATAATTCACTAGAATGACTCACAGAACTTAGGAAAGCTTTGTAATTATGATTATGGTTTTATTATAAAGAATACAATTCAGAAACAGCCAAATGGAAGACAGGAGTAGGGCCAGGTATTGAGTGTGTGTAGGTGGGGGCGGGGAAGACACAGAGCTTCCATGTGCTCTGTGTGCACCACCATCCCAGCACATGGATGTGTCCCCCCACCTGGAGGCTTCCAGAGCCTCTTGTTAAGTGTTTAATCAAGGTTTCATTACATACACATGATTGACTACATCATTGGCCAGTGGCGATTCAACAATCTCTAGCCTCCCTCTCCTCCCCAAAAGTGGGGCGGCTGAGTGGATGAGTGTATAAGGCTGAAAGTTCTAACGCTCTGATCCCAAGCTTTGTCTTTCTGATGATAAGCTCCCATCCTGAAGCTATCTAGGGGCCCTGCCTTGAGTCACCTCAGCATGAACTCAGGTATGATGGAAACAAGCTCGTTATGAATAACAAAAGGTACTCTGTGTCTCAGGAAAATCCAAGGGTTTTAGGAGCTCTGTGCTAGTAATCTGGGACAAAGGCAAATAGGTTTTTTATTATGCAGTAATAAAAAGGTAAATTATATTCATATATTTTTAAAAATCTTAAACTGTTCTTTCATTCTCTAAATGCTTATATTTTTTGTACTATTTGATTTGGTAAACTAATACCTTGTTTTGGGTTTTCACATAGTACAAATGGCCTATAGTTTTCCTTGTTGATACTGTCATTGTCTAATTTTGTTAGCAAGGTTCAACTGGGCTTATTAAATTAGTTTGCGGTATTTTCTCTTTTTCTAGTCTTAAAAAGAGTTTGTTTAAGAATAGAACTGTATGTTCCTTGAATGTTTCATTGAAGTCACATATACAATTTTCTAAGCTGGAGTTTACTTTTGAGAAGTCTCTTAATTACCATGTTAAAAGAAAAACTTTAAACAAATTTAATGGGATTTAATGCAGCAAAGAATAATTCACAAATCAGGCAGCCCGGAACCAGAATAGGTTCAGAGAGACTCCAGTGCTGCTGTTTGGTTGAAAAATATTTATGGACAGTAAAAGGAAAGTTATATACAGAAAATGGAAGAGAGGTACAGAAAATGGAAGAGAGGTACAGAAACACCCAGATTGATTACAGCTTGGCAGTTGAACACAAGAGTAGGTTACAATTTGTTTGCACATCCAGTTAGGTTACAGTTTACTATGTACAGAGAAATCTTTAGGCTGAACTTAAAATACATATGGAGGCAGTTTCAGTTAAACTTTTAACAACCGATTCAATAGCAAAAATGATTATAAGAGCATTCAGATGTTCTATTTATTCTTGAGTCTGTTTTGGTAAGTTATGTTTTCTAAGAATTTGTTCATATTATAAGGTTTTTAAACGTGGACACAAATTTATATTTTCTTATGTCTCAATACTAACTGCAATTATATTTATGCCCCTCTTTTGAATCTTCACACATTTCATTTTTACCCAAGTACCAAGGCAGAAGCCATAGCTTATAATTCAATGGAATTCTTAATGCGAGCCCTGACAAAAGTATTTTCCCTTTAGATACTTGTGTGTGTGTGTGTGTGTGTGTGTGTGTGTGAGAGAGAGAGAGAGAGAGAGAGAGAGACAGAGTCAGGCTGGAGTGCAGTAGTGCGATCCTGGCTCCCTGTCGCCTCCTGGGTTCAAGCGATTCTTGTGCCTCAGCCTCCCGAGTAGCTGGGACTAAAGGCACGCACCATATGCCCAGCTAACTTTTGTATTTTTTAGTAGAGACAGGTTTTCACATGTTGGTGAGGTTGGTCTCGAACACCTAACCTCAAGTGATTTGCCCACTTCAACCTTCCAAAGTGCTAGGATTACAGGCATGAGCCACCGCACCCGGCCTCCCCTTAAATACTTAAGAATGACACTAATTTCTGCCATCTGCCCCCATACTGTCTCCCTAACCCAGGACGTAATACTGGTTTTGATAATCCTTCTTGGCTGGGGGTGGGGAAAGTTCTAGACGCTTCCACCTGGCCTTCTCCACTATGATAGCCCAATGTGAGGTTATGCTGACTGCCAAGTATGCCAATCCCAAATATTCAGTAGGAGAAAATAAATCTGCCTATAGAAATAGAACAAGAAATAACTGTGATGGTGAAATTAGTAGATAGGATTTTAGAACCACTGTGATAAAGATATTCAAATATTTATTGATTTATTTGCATGCTATTAATTTTTAATCGGATGCCAGAATTTGTGGATTGTACCTTTGGGGTGCTGAATATTCTTTTTCTTATATATTATACTTTAAGTTCTAGGGTACATGTGCACAATGTGCAGGTTTGTTACATATGTATACATGTGCCATGTTGGTGTGCTGCACTCATTAACTCGTTATTTACATTAGGTATATCTCCTAATGCTATCCCTCCTCCCTTCCCCCACCCCACGACAGGCCCCAGTGTGTAATGTTCCCTTTCCTGTGTCCACGTGTTCTCATTGTTCAATCCCTACCTATGAGTGAGAACATGCAGTGTTTGGTTTTCTGTCCTTGTGATAGTTTGCTCAGAATGATGATTTCCAGCTTCATCCATGTCCCTACAAAGGACACGAACTCATCCTTTTTTATGGCTGCATAGTATTCCATGGTGTACATGTGCCACATTTTCTTAATCCAGTCTATCTTTGACGGACATTTGGGTTGGCTCCAAGCCTTTGCTATTCTGAATAGTGCCGCAATAAACATACGTGTGCATGTGTCTTTACGGTAGCATGATTTATAATCCTTTGGGTATATGCCCAGTAATGGGATGGCTGGGTCAAATGGTATTTCTAGTTCTAGATCCTGGAGGAATCACCACACTGTCTTCCACGATGGTTGAACTAGTTTACAGTCTCACCAACAGTTAAAAGCGTTCCTATTTCTCCACATCCTCTCCAGCACCTGTTGCTTCCTGACTTTTTAATGACTGCCATTCTAACTGGTGTGAGATGGTATCTCATTGTGGTTTTGATTTGCATTTCTCTGATGGCCAGTGATGATTAGCATTTTTTCATGTGTCTTTTGGCTGCATAAATGTCTTCTTTTGAGAAGTGTCTGTTCCTATCCTTTGCCCGCTTTTTGATGGGGTTGATTTTTTCTTGTAAATTTGTTTAAGTTCTTTGTAGATTCTGGATATTAGCCCTTTGTTGGATAGGTAGATTGTAAAAATTTTCTCCCATTCTGTAGGTTGCCTGTTCACTCTGATGGTAGTTTCTTTTGCTGTGCAGAAGCTCTTTAGTTTAATTAGATCCCATTTCTTTGGCTTTTGCTGCCATTGCTTTTGGTGTTTTAGACATGAAGTCCTTGCCCATGCCTATGGCCTGAATGGTATTGCCTAGGTTTTCTTCTAGGGTTTTTATGGTTTCATGTCTAACATTTAAGTCTTTAATCCATCTTGAATTCATTTTTGTATAAGGTGTAAGGAAGGGATCCAGTTTCAGCTTTCTACATATGGCTAGCCAGTTTTCCCAGCACCATTTATTAAATAGGGAATCCTTTCCCTATTTCTTGTTTTTTGTCAGGTTTGTCAAATATCAGATGGTTGTAGAGATGTGGTATTATTTCCAGGGCCTCTATTCTGTTCCATTGGTCTATATCTCTGTTTTGGTACCAGTACCATGCTATTTTGGTTCCTGTAGCCTTGTAGTATAGTTTGAAGTCAGGTAGCTTGATGCCTCCAGCTTTGTTCTTTTGGCTTAGGATTGTATTGGCAATGTGAGCTCCTTTTTGGTTCCATATGAACTTTAATAGTTTTTTCCAATTCTGTGAAGAAAGTCATTAGTAGCTTGATGGGGATGGCATTGAATCTATAAATTACCTTGGACAGTATGGCCATTTTTACAATATTGTTTCTTCCTATCCATGAGCATGGAATGTTTTTCCATTTGTGTCCTCTTTTATTTTGTTGAGCAGTGATTTGTAGTTCTTCTTGAAGATGTCCTTCACATCCCTTATAAGTTGGATTCCTAGGTATTTTATTCTCTTTGAAGCAATTATGAATGGGAGTTCACTTATGATTTGGCTCTCTGTTTGTCTGTTATTGGTGTAGAGGAATGCTTGTGATTTTTGCACATTGATTTTGTATCCTGAGATTTAGCTGAAGTTGCTTATCAGCTTAAGGAGTTTTTGGGCTGAGACCCTGGGGTTTTCTAAATACACAATCATGTCATCTGCAAACAAGGACAATTTGACTTCCTCTTTTCCTAATTGAATACCCTTTATTTCTTTCTCTTGCCTGATTGCCCTGGCCAGAACTTCCAACACTATGTTGAATAGGAGTGGTGAGAGAGGGCATCCCTGTCTTGTGCCAGTTTTCAAAGGGAATGCTTCCAGTTTTTGCCCATTCAGTATGATATTGGCTGTGGTTTGTCATAAATAGCTCTTATTATTTTGAGATACATCCCATCAATACCCAGTTTATTGAGACTTTTTAGCATGAAGAGTTGTTGAATTTTGTTGTAGGCCTTTTCTGCATCTATTGAGATAATCATGTGGTTTTCGTCTTTGGTTCTGTTTATATGATGGATTACATTTATTGATTTGCATATGTTAAACCAGACTTGCATCCCAGGGATGAAGCCAACTTGATCATGGTGGATAGGCTTTTTGATGTGCTGCTGGATTCGGTTTGCGAGTATTTTATTGAGGATTTTTGCATCAATGTTCATCAGGGATATTGGTCTAAAATTCTCTTTTTTTGTTGTGTCTCTGCCAGGCTTTGGTATCAGGATGATGTTGGCCTCATAAAATGAAGTAGGGAGGATTCCCTCTTTTTCTATTGATTGGAATAGTTTCAGAAGGAATGGTACCAGCTACTCTTTTTACCTCTGGTAGAATTCGGCTGTGAATCCGTCTGGTCCTGGACTTTTTTTGGTTGGTAGGCTATTAATTATTGCCTCAATTTCAGAGCCTGGTATTGGTCTATTCAGGGATTCAACTTCTTCCTGGCTTAGTCTTGGGAGACTGTATGTGTCCAGGAATTTATCCATTTCTTCTAGATTTTCTAGTTTATTTGTGTAGAGGTGTTTATAGTATTCTCTGATGGTAGTTTGTATTTCTGTGGGATCGTGGTGATATCCCCTTTATCATTTTTTATTGCATCTATTTGATTCTTCTCTCTTTTCTTCTTTATTAGTCTTGCTAGTGATGTATCAATTTTGTTGATCTTTTCAAAAAACCAGCTCCTGGATTCATTGATTTTTTGGAAGGGTTTTTTGTGTCTCTATCTCCTTCAGTTCTGTTCTGATCTTAGTTATTTCTTGCCTTCTGCTAGCTTTTGAATGTATTTGCTCTTGCTTCTCTAGTTCTTTTAATTGTGATGTTAGGGTGTCAGTTTTAGATCTTTTTCTGCTTTCTCTTGTGGGCATTTAGTGCTATAAATTTCCTTCCACTCACTGCTTTAAATGTGTCCCAGAGATTCTGGTATGTTGTGTCTTTGTTCTCATTGGTTTCAAAGAATATCTTTATTTCTGCCTTCATTTCGTTATGTACCCAGTAGTGATTCAGGAGCAGGTTGTTCAGTTTCCATGTAGTTGAGCAGTTTTGAGTGAGTTTCTTAATCCTGAGTTCTAGTTTGATTGCACTGTGGTCTGAGACAGTTTGGTATAATTTCTGTTCTTTTACATTTGCTGAGGAGTGCTTTACTTCCAATTATGTGGTCAGTTTTGGAATAAGTGTGATGTGGTGCTGAGAAGAATGTATATTCTGTTGATTTGGGGTGGAGAGTTCTGTAGATGTCTATTAGGTCTGCTTGGTGCAGAGCTGAGTTCAATTCCTGGATATCCTTGTTAACTTTCTGTTTTGTTGATCTGTCTAATGTTGACAGTGGGATGTTAAATTCTCCCATTATTATTGTGTGGGAGTCTAAGTCTCTTTGTAGGTCTCTAAGGACTTGCTTTATGAATCTGGGTGCTCCTGTATTGGGTGCATATATATTTAGGATAGTTAGCTCTTCTTGTTGAATTGATCCCTTTACCATTATGTAATGGCCTTCTTTATCTCTTTTGATCTTTGCTGGTTTCAAGTCTGTTTTATTAGAGACTAGGATTGCAACCCCTGCTTTTTTGTTTTGTTTTGTTTTCCATTTGCTTGGTAGATCTTCCTCCATCCCTTTATTTTGAGCCTGTGTGTGTCTCTGCACATGAGATAGGTTTCCTGAATACAGCACACTGATGGGTCTTGACTCTTTATCCAATTTGCCAGTCTGTGTCTTTTAATTGCAGCATTTAGCCCATTTATATTAAGGTTATATTTATATCAAATTGTTTTGTGTGAATTTGATCCTGTCATCATGATGTTAGCTGGTTATTTTGCTCGTTAGTTGATGCAGTTTCTTCCTAGCATCAATGGTCTTTACAATTTGGCATGTTTTTGCAGTGGCTTGTACCAGTTGTTCCTTTCCATGTTTAGTGCTTCCTTCAGGAGCTCTTATAAGGCAGGCCTGGTGGTGACAAAATCTCTCAGCATTTGTTTTTCTGTAAAGGATTTTATTTCTCCTTCACTTACGGAGCTTAGTTTGGCTGGATATGAAATTCTGGGTTTCAAATTCTTTTTTTTTTTTTTTTTTTGAGACAGTCTCATTGTCTCCCAGGCTGGAGTGCAGTGGCATGATATTGGCTCACTGCAGGCTCCACCCCCTGGGGTTCACACCATTCTCCTGCCCCAGCCTCCCGAGTAGCTGGGACTACAGGCACCCGCCACCACGCCCGGCTAATTTTCTGTATTTTTAGTAGAGACGGGGTTTCACTATGTTAGCCAGGATGGTGTCTATCTCCTGACCTCCTGATCCACCTGCCTTGGCCTCCCAAAGTGCTGGCATTACAGGCATGAGCCACTGCACCCGGCCTAAAATTCTTTAAGAATGTTGAATATTGACCCCCACTCTTTTCTGGCTTGTAGAGTTTCTGCCGAGAGATCTGCTGTTAGTCTGATGGGCTTCCCTTTGTGGGTAACCCGACCTTTCTCTCCGGCTGCGCTTAACATTGTTTCCTTCATTTCAACTTTGGTGAATCTGACAATTATGTGTCTTGGAGTTGCTCTTTTTGAGGAGTATCTTTGTGGTGGTCTCTGTATTTCCTGAATTTGAATGTTGGCCTGCCTCACTAGGTTGGGGAAGTTCTCCTGGATAATATCCTGCAGAGTGTTTTCCAACTTGGTTCCATTCTCCCTGTCACTTTCAGGTACACCAATCAGACGTAGATTTGGTCTTTTCACATAGTCCCGTAATTCTTGGAGGCTTTATTCATTTCTTTTTACTCTTTTTTCTCTAAACTTCTCTTCTTGCTTCATTTCATTCATTTGATCTTCAATCACTGATACCCTTTCTTCCACTTGATCAAATCGGCTACTGAGGCTTGTGCATGCATCACGTAGTTCTCATGCCATGGTTTTCCACTCCATCCGGTCATTTAAGGACTTCTCTACACTGTTTATTCTAGTTAGCCATTCATCTAATCTTTTTTTCAAGGTTTTTAGCTTCTTTGCGATGGGTTCAAACATCCTCCTTTAGCTCAGAGAAGTTTGTTATTATCGATTGTCTGAAGCCTTCTTCTCTCAACTCGTCAAAGTCATTCTCCATCCAGCTTTGTTCCGTTGCTGGCGAGGAGCTGTGTTCCTTTGGAGGAGAAGAGGTGCTCTGATTTTTAGAATGTTTGGCTTTTCTGCTCTAGTTTCTCCCCATCTTTGTGGTTTTATCTACCTTTGGTCTTTGATGTTGGTGATGTACAGATGAGGTTTTGGTGTAGATGTCCTTTCTGTTTGTTAGTTTTCCTTCTAACAGCCAGGACCCTCAGCTGCAGGTCTGTTGGAGTTTGCTGGAGGTCCACTCCAGACCCTGTTTGCCTGGGTATCACCAGCGGAGGCTGCGGAACAGCAAATACTGCAGAATGGCAGATGTTGCTGCCTGATCCTTCCTCTGGAAGCTTCATGTCAGAGGGGCACCTGGCTGTATGAGGTGTCAGTTGGCCCCTACTGGGAGGTGTCTCCCAGTTAGGCTACTCGGGGGTCAGGGA
The DNA here is from genome assembly GCF_006542625.1 of Nomascus leucogenys. Lineage (NCBI taxonomy): Eukaryota > Metazoa > Chordata > Mammalia > Primates > Hylobatidae > Nomascus > Nomascus leucogenys. The sequence continues at coordinate 96,390,145 of NC_044402.1, read as the reverse complement.
CCCACTTGAGGAGGCAGTCTGTTCGTTCTCAGATCTCAAACTCCATGCTGGGAGAACCACTACTGTCTTCAGAGGTATCAGACAGGGACATTTAAGTCTGCAGAAGTTTCTGCTGCCTTTTGTTCAGGTATGCCCTGCCCCCAGAGGTGGAGTCTATAGAGGCAGGCAGCCCTCCTTGAGCTGTGGTGGGCTCCACCCAGTTCGAGCTTCCTGGCAGCTTTTGTTTACCTACTCAAGCCTCAGCAATGGTGGACACCCCTCCCCCAGCCTTGCTTCTGCCTTGTAGTTTGATCTCAGACTGCTGTGCTAGCAGTGAGCGAGGCTCCGTGGGCGTGGGACCCTCCAAGCCAGGCGTGGGATATAATCTCCTGGTGTGCTAAGGCCGTTGGAAAAGTGCAGTATTAGGGTGAGAGTGTCCCAGTTTTCCAGGTACTGTCTGTCACGGCTTCCTTTTGCTAGGAAAGGGAATTCCCCGACCCCTTGTGCTTCTCAGGTAAGGCAATGCCCTGCCCTGCTGCATGGGCTGCACCCACTGTCTGACAAGCCCCGGTGAGATGAACCCAGTACCTCAGTTGGAAATGCAGAAATCACCTGTCTTCTGCGTCGCTCATGCTGGGAGCTGCAGACTGGAGCTGTTCCTATTCGGCCATCTTGGAACCTCAAGATTTTCAAATATTTAAAGAAAAACATGAACATATTGAGAAAACAGAGTATTTCAACAGAGAAATGAAATCTTTAAAAAAACAAATAGAAATTATAATACTGAAAAATATGGCATATAAAATGAAAATATCACAAGATAGGTTTACCATTACTGAAGCAAAAACTTGAAGACAGGCCACAAGAACTATGGAAAACTGAAGCAGAGAAGGGAAAGATTGAAAAAAAAAGTCAATGAAGCCTCAGCGACCCGTGAAACATATGTAGTCTCTCTCTCTCTCTCTCTCTGTGTATATATATATATGATAGATATATATATGATAGATAGCTATCTATCATATATATGATAGATATATATATAGATATGATATCTATCATATATATGATATATATATAGATATGATATCTATCTTATATATGATATATATATATATATATGATAGATAATCAGGAGGAAGGATAAGGAACAGATTGGAGCAGAGATACATTTAAAGAAATATTGGTCCAATATTTTCCAAATTGAATGAAAAATATAACCCAATAAAATTGATGAATATGAAGCAAGATGAACACAAAAATGCATCATCTCAATCAAACTGCTAAAAGTCAATGATAAAGAGAAAATATTAAAAGCAATCCGAAAAAAGGCACATTACATATAGGTAAACAATATCAAGAATAATTGCTGACTTCTGAGAAAAATACAGCTAAGAGCAGTCTGGGCTCTGTGAGGTGTGCACAATTCGTCAGGCCCAGAGAGACAGGAGTATGGGACTTCAGCCACACACACCAATCCCTTCCTGCACCCGTGTGCAGGCATGACTGTTTAAAGGTATTTTTTTCCTGACTGGGCATGGTGGCACGTTTGTGCCTGTTGTCCTAGCTACTCAGGAGGCTGAGGCACAGGGATCACTTGAGCCCATGAGGTTAAGGCTGCAGTGAGCTGTGATTGCGCCACTGTACTTCAGTCTGGGCAACAGAGCCAGACCCTGTCTCTAAAAAAAAAAAAAATACATATCTATATCTATATCTATATATAGATCTATATCTATATCTATATCTATATATATATCTAGATATAGATATCTAGATATAGATCTATATCTAGATATAGATATATCTAGATATAGATCTATATCTAGATATCTATATCTAGATATATATATAGATATCTCCACTTGTAATTGCTGTAACTGCTGCTAACCAGAGCATATATTTGAGCAGCTTGAATCCCTATGCTCCTGGTTTGCAGTGCTCAAACTTGGCTTAAATAAACTCTTTATTAATTTGTCCTCAGTTTTTTCCTTTTAGGTTGACACTTCTCAGTAACAATACAAGCCAGAACTAATGGACACTTTTGGCCCATCACTTGGACCACTTCAATCCATGTGTATCACCTCAGATATGCTGTATGATGTTCTTACAATCTGTATAGTGCTATTTCTAGCCAGCCTCCAACCCCAGGAATCTGGCTTAAATAAATCCAAGTAGTAAAGCCAGGAACATATCATATGTTATGGAAATTATGCATCAGGTAGAAAAATATCTTAGAGTTGTAGGAATACTTTGATATATGTTCTTATTAATCATCAATATGCTGTATAACAGAATGCATGCTGCTTTAAATTTTAAAACTGGAAAAAAAAAAAAAAAGAACTTACCACCTGGCTGGGTGCAGTGGCTCATGCCTGCAATCCCAACACTTTGGGAGGCTGCGGCAGGGGGATCATCTGAGGTCAGGAGTTCGAGACCACCTGACCAATATGGTGAAACCTTGTCTCTACTAAAAATATGAAAATTAGCCAGGTGTGGTGGCATGCGACTGTAGTCCCAGCTACTTGGGAGGCTGAGGCAGGAGAATTGCTTGAACCCAGGAGGTGGAGGTTGCAGTGAGCTGAGATCGTGCCATTGCACTCCAGCCTGGGCAACAAAGTGAGACTCTGTCTCAAAAACAAACAAACAAACAACAACAACAAAAAACTATTCGTGGCTAATAATCTAATGTGTTCAGAAGAGAAACCCTAGTACAAGAAAAAGAACTCTGTGTGAAGAACTATGTAAAGAACTGTGTGAAGAAACTATGATATAGAAAGTCAGAAGATATTGTACATTACTTGTTCTAAAGCATCCTGAGAAAGTGATATTAAGATCTCAGAGGTAAATACCAAGAAAAAAATAATGATGTAGGTTTCAAAAGTAGTAAAAGAAATGAGTTTAGGCCTGCCATGGTGGCTCACACCTGTAATCTCAGCATTTTGGGAGACCAAGGCAGGAGAATTGCTTAAGGCCAGGAGTTAGAGACCAGCCTGGGCAATACAGGGAGACCTCATCTCTACAAAAAATAAAAATATTAGCTGGGCATGGTGGCACACGCCTGTGATCCCAGCTACTCAGGAGGTGGAGGCCGGAGAATCACTTGGGCCCAGGAAGTCGAGGTTGCAGTGAGCTGTGATCACACCACTGCACTGCAGCCTGAGTGGCAGAGTGAGAGCCTGTCTTGGGGGAGAAAGAAAACCAAAACAAAATGAGTTTATTTAGGCTGCAGAAGTTCAAGTCAAAGGAAAGCTTAGAAATTTTATTTACATCAAGATAAAGAAGTTTAAAGCATATGATTATTAAATATTTCATTGGAGGACAGCATTTAATGACAGAGAAAATAGTTACGATATTATTATATAGAAATAACAAGTCACACATTAGTAATGGATGTGGTATCATCCAGTAATAGAGCAAGTAGGCTTAAAGATAATTTTTACTTTCTTCTTTTTGCTTTTTTGTATACCATTATGCATTTTCTACAACAAACATTTTTTTAGGTTTGTACATTGCTTAAAAATGTTTATTAGACTTTATTATTTTTAGAGCAGTGTTAGCTTTACAGCAAAATTGAGCAGGCGGGTACACAGATTTCCATATGCACCACCACCTCCTCCCACCCACAGGCATAGCTCCCAATTATCAACACTGCCCACAGAGTTGCATGTTTGTTACAACTGATCAACCTATACTGGCACATCATTATCACCCAAATTTTATAAACATGTTACTATTTTTAATTAATGTATTTTATCTTTTGAACAGTTTTAGGTTTACAGAAAAATTAAGTGGAAAGTACAGAGAGTTCCCATATTCCCCTTCACTTCCCCCACCCCAGATTCCATTATCAATAATACTAGTATTAGTGTCATATAGTTGTTACACTAATGAGCAAATATTGATACATTATTAACTAAAGTCTGTAGTTTACATTAAGGTTTACACTTTGTGTTGTACATTCTATGGTTTTGACAAATGTATATTGATCTATATCCATTGTTACAGTATCAATTCATTATTTTTATAATTAGAAAAATGGTTATAAACACAAAAGTAATGATTATTACATAGATGATAGTGATAGTATCTCAGGCTATAGAGATAAGCTATTGCTTAATTCCACTGAAAACAGAATAGCTCTGGGAGTTCATTTCTATTTATTGCTTCTACTAATAATACCAATGGCTTAACCTAGAAAAATATCATCTTTCCCTGTTAATTTATGTATGTACCCTTTGGGTCTGAGAAGGCAATTAGTTTCATTGAGGTCATTCTTTAAAAAAAAAAAAATAGAACAATGGGAAGATTTTTACATCTTCTCAATTATATGTCTAAAACTATGCCAGGCACATATGGGGGACTCTAGTGCCTGGGATAATGAGAGAAGACCTTGTACAAAAGATGATCTTTGAACTAGAGCTTAAAGAATGAGTAAAAATGGAAAAAGAAAACAATAAAAGGAAAAGGAGAGTAGCATCCATGCAAACTGTAATGGTTAATACATTACATTGGAGGGTTATACTATGTGAATTCTTGTTAAAATAGATCTTTGTTGGATGTTTGAGTAAAAGCTTAATAGATGGAGTGCCTTTAAGGTGGGTTGTAATAAAATTAGACAAAGAAAAATACAGAGGAAAAGTAAAAGTAAACTCAGTCGCCTGGGTGTGGTGGTTCATGCCTATGATCCCAGCACTTTGGGAGGCCGAGGTGGGCAGATAACTGAGGTGGGAAGATCCCTTAAGGTCAGGAGTTCAAGACCAGCCTGGCCAATACGGTGAAACCCATCTCTACTAAAAATACAAAAATTAGCTTGGTGTGGTGGCAGGTGCCTCTAGTCCCAGCTACTAGGGATGCTGAGGCAGGAGAATCACTTGAACCTGGGAAGTGGAGGTCGCAGTGAGCCAAGATCATGCCACTGCACCTCCAGCCTGTGTAACAGAACGAGACTCTGTCTCAAAAAAAAAAAAATTCAGTCAAAATGTGGAGGATCAAAATCTGAGGAGTGATTCTATGATAAGTAATACAGAGAGTGTATATAGAAGAGGTCTGTGGGAGATTAAGCTTGGTTGGTGACAAGGAAGGACTTGATGGATAGTCTTCCAAGACAGGGTTTGATCACACCAAACCTGAGATGGAGTCATTCTGTATTATATTAACGTTTTCTGCATTTAAATCTGTATATTGGATAGACTGGGGACAAAAAAAAAAGAGACAAAGGCCCTTACAATTATCTAGGAGTCCAGAGCCTATATTTAACAAGTGGCATAGGACTAGAAAGAAAGGATTATCTGTAAGACATTTCTATGAAAAAGTAGTATCAGGAACTAATGACTTGTATTAGTCTGTTTTTTAATGTTGCTGATAAAGACATACTCAGGACTGTGAAGAAAAAGAGACTAATAGGACTTGCAGTTCCACATGGTTAGGGATGCTTCAGAATCACAGCAGGAAGTGAAAGGGACTTCTTAAATGGCAGCAGCGGAAAGAGAAAAATGAGGAAGATGCAAAAGCAGAAACCCCTGATAAAACCATCAGATCTTGTGAGACTTATTTGCTACCACAAGAACAGTATGGGAGAAACCACCGCCATGATTCAAATTATCTCCCACCAGGTCCCTCCCACAATATATGGGAATTACGGGAGTGCAATTCAAGATGAGATTTGGGTGGGGACACAGAGCCAAACCATATCATTCTGTCACTGCCCCCCCAAATCTCATGTTCTCACATTTCAGAACCAGTCATGCCTTCCCAACAGTCCCCCAAAGTCTTAACTCATTTTGGCATTAACCCAAAAGTTCACAGTCCAAAGTCTCATCTGAGACAAGGCACGTCCCTTCTGCCTATGAGCCTGTAAAATCAAAAGCAAGATACTTACTTCCTAAATACAATGGGAGTACAGGTATTGGGTAAATACAGCCATTCTAAATGGGAGAAATTGAACAAAACAAGGGGGTTACAGGGCCCATGCAAGTCCAAAATCCAACAGGGCAGCAAAATTTTAAAACTCCAAAATGATCTCCTTTGACTCCAGGTCTCACATCCAGGTCACACTGATGTAAGAGGTGGGTTCTCATAGTCATGAGCAGTCCACTCCTGTGGCTTTGCAGGGTAAAGCCCCACTCCTGGCTGCTTTCACAGCCTGGTGTTGAGTGTCTGCAACTTTTCCAGGCATACAGTGCACGTTGTTGGTGGACCTACCATTCTGGGGTCTGGAGGATGGTGGCCCTCTTCTCATAGCTCCACTACGTGGTGCCCCAGTAGGAACTCTGTGTGGGGGGGCTCTGACCTCACATTTCCCTTCCACACTGCCCTGGCAGAGGTTCCCCTGAGGGCTTCACCCCTGCAGCAAACTTCTATATGGACATCCAGACATTTCCAGTCACCCGAAATCTGGGTGGAGCTTCCCAAGCCTCAATTTTTGACGTACACCCACAGGTTCAACACCATATGGAAGCTGCCAAGGTTTGGGGCTTGCACTCTCTGAAACCATAGGCCAAGCTGTAACTTGGCCCCTTTTAGCAACAGCTGGAGCAGCTGGAACACTGGGCACCAAGTTTCTAGGCTGCACACCGCATGGGGACCCTGGGCCCAGCCCATGAAACCATTTTTTCCTCTTAGACTTCTGGGTCTGTGATGGGAGGGGCTGCCATGGAGACTTATGACATGTCCTGGAGACAATTTCTCCATTGTCTTGGGGATTAACATTTGATTCCTTGTTACTTACACAAATTTCTGCAGTCTGCTTGAATTTCTTTTAAAAAAATGGATTTTTCTTTTCTACTGTATCATCAGGCTGCAAATTTTCTGAACTCTTATGCTCTGTTTCCTTTTTAAAATGGAATGTTTTTAACAGCACCCAAGTCACCTTTTGAATGCTTTGCTGTTTAGCAATTTCTTTGTCAAATACCCTAAATCATCTCTCTCAAGTTCAAAATTCCACAAATCTGTAGGGCAGGGCAAAATGCCACCAGTCTCTTTGCTAAAACATAACAAGGATCACCTTTGCTCCAGTTCCCAAAACTTCATCTCCATCTGAGACCAACTCAGCCTGGACCTTATTGTTCATATCACTGTCAGCGTTTTTGTAATAGTCATTCAACAAATCTCTAGGAGGTTCAAAAGTTTCCCAATTTTCCTGTCTTTTTCTGAGCCCTCCAAACTGTTCCAGCCTCTGCCTGTTACCCAGTTCCAAAGTCGCTTCCACATTTTGGGTATCTTTTTGGCAACACCCCACTCTAGGTACCAATTTACTGTATTAGTCTGTTTTCACACTGTTGATTAAAAACATACCTGGGACTGGGAAGAAAAAGGGGTTTAATTGGACTTACTGTTCCACATGGCTGGGGAGGCCTCAGAATCACGGTGGGAGGCTAAAGGCACTTCTTACATGGTGGCAGCAAGAGGAAAATGAGGAAGATGCAAAAGTAGAAATCCCTGATAAACCCATCAGATCTTGTGAGACTTATTCACTACCATGATAACAGTATGGGGAAACTGCTCCCATGACTCAAATCATCTCCCACCAGCTCCCTCCCAGAATACGTGAAAATTATGGGAGTGCAATTCAAGATGAGATTTGGGTGGGGACACAGAGCCAAACCATATCATGACTGGAGTTGAATTTGAAGAACAGAGAGAAAAACCAAGATGAACCCAAGATACTGAACTTAGAATACTGGTGAGGCTGATGGTGAAATTAAAAAAGTGGGGAGGAAAGAGCAGTCTTGGACCTGTAGTTTTGGACAGTAAGGTAATTAGAGGGAAAAGTCATGGAGGTAATTGGACACAAGAGAAAGGCATCCAAGTGAGAGAGAACACAGCAGGGAACACAAACTCAGGAGCCATAAGCATCAAGGTGAGAAATGAAACTTTGAGAGTAGATGAGCACTTGGCTGAGAACTGAAGGGAGAGAGTTCCCCCAGGCCTTTAAGGGATATCTGGAAAAGGAGGAACAGTGATGGAAGATGAGCCAGAAAAGGAAGTGTGAGAGAACTAGGGGAATGAGGCTAGACAGTCATGACCAGAAAGGAGTAATTTTAAGAAGGAGGTGACAACATCAGCTTCTGAATAGTAGTTAAGAAAAATTAGAAGGGGGTCAAGGACATTAATAATATTAAGTGTATTTCAACAGACTGTGGAAATAGAAGCTGGATTATAGAGGGTTTCCAAAGAGATCAAATGGTGGGGAAATAGATTCTAAGTGGGTAATGACCACTCATTTGAGGATCTGGGATTTGAAAGGAAGGAGAAAATGATGTAGACTTAGAAAAAAAATGTCGATTCAACATATATTTTAGCAGCTAAGAAACTCGTGAGTGATTCAAAGCAGAAGGGAAGGAGTCTATTTCCATTATTCTTTTCTGCATATATTTTTTATTTTAAACTTGTAGCCACAGCCTGGTGTGGTTGGAATTACACCTGTAATTCCAGCTACTCAGGAGGCTGATGTGGGAGGATGGCTTGAACTTAGGAGTTTGAGATGACAGTGATCTAAGATCCCATTACCTGAGTGTTCTTTTGAAAATATATTACCAGGCAATTATTTTGAAAAGAATGTTGTTTCATTATAATTTTTACTATTTGAAAGTATAGTCCTGTATTGTCTTCTTGAAGAACATGCAACCTTGCCTAGGTGCTCCTTAGGGAAAAACTGGGCCCACTGTAAAGTGGAGTCACACGGCAAGTGGGTCACAGAGCTGCTAGTGAGCAGTAAGAATTTAGGATTATTACTTTTCTTTTTTTTCTGGAGACAGTCTCATTCAGTTGCTCAGTCTGGAGTGCAGTGGCGTGATCTTGGCTCACTGAAAACTCCACCTCCTGGGTTCAAGCCATTCTCCTGCTTCAGCCTCCCGAGTAGCTGGGACTACAGACACACACTACCACACCTGGCTAATTGTTGTATTTTTAGTAGAGACGGAGTTTTACCATGTTGGCCAGGCTGGTCTTGAACTCCTGACCTCAAGTGACCCACCAGCCTTGGCCTCCCAAAGTGCTGGGATTACAGGCATGGGCTACCATGGCCGGCCAGGGTTATTACTTTTCTGTGTTATAGTTTGACACTCAGAAAACAGGTCATCCATTTCATGTTTGATTTTTTATCCTTCATGACATTGAGGAACATTCAAATTCCAGCTTCAGCACCCTTTTATTCTGCAGTTTGAATGATAAAAAAACTTCAATTTCTGCTTCAGTTCTTTGTATCATAAAAATGGAGTTATATTTACAGATGTCAAATTATCATGCATACATTTCATGACCAATAATAAGATTTGACTAAGGGATTTTCAAAGAAAAATGATCTACTGGTGATGAATATTTATCATATACTCTTTGCTACATTATATCGTAGGTGATGGCCATTACTTCATGGCAACTGTAATCTGTTCCAATTGAAAGTGAAACTCAGCAAAAACCATGGCCTTGATCTGGATGGTGAAACAAAACTACGGCATGAGTACCAGAGTAAACCACACAAATAGATGCCTAATATGTTATATATTTTAGTTCTTTCTTTTTAATAATCTACAATTTTAAGGAAAAAGGTAATTTTCAGATGCTATCAGCAAAATGATTCCATCTGTATCTATACACTTATACCCTTGATGAGTTCTGTTTTCAAACTGCACGCAACAAAATAAATTGAAGTAAAACTGACCCGGAGATACATTCAAGTATGTGTTGAATGTCTACTTCAAGTGGAGCATTGTGAAATGTGCTAAAATGAAAAACTATGAAATAAGGCATGACTTCTGCTTTAAAAACCTACCTAGTTGGAGAGATACAGGTAAATGAAATGATTAAGTAGAAATGAAAAGAATGTGTTGTCAGATGATTGAATTGGATAAATGTTATAGGTGTTTGTAAAGGTGATTTCAGTTAGGCTGAGAATGTCTTTTGGGGAAAGGAGGATTTGAACTGCACCTTTATGGGGGTGGGGAGGTAGAATTTACATTTATGGAGGGAAAAGGGATGTTATTCTCTTCTGGGACAACAGCCGTTGCCTGACTTGCAGTGGCCTCCCTCCCCTCTCCCTTCTTCCAAGCCCATATTCAGGAGTAGCTGATGATGGACCATGTAGGACCTTGGTGAGATTCTATACCTGGCCTAGTGGTGTAGAGTTGTGTAGAGCACAGGCAATACAGCTCTGACCACATGTACTCTTGCAAGTCTGCTTTACAAATGTGACCCAGGTCACATTCTGCACTTATCTTATCACCAGCACTTGACAAATACTTCAGAACACATAATCTATGAACATATGATTTATAAAACCATTTTAAAATATAAAGCATTTCAGATAGAAGGAAAGAGGAAGGCACAGGGAAGTTGGAATATCTGCTTTGTGCTAGGAACTAAGCTAGATGCTTTTCATAATTATCTGAATTAATGCTCACGACAATTCTAAAAGGTTGCAATTCCAATTTAGAGAAAAGAAAATGGTCGTTTACAGATGCAAAGTAGCTTCTTCACTTTCACCAACCAGTAGAGACAAAGTGAGGATTTATACCAACTCTGATTCCAGAAAACAGTCTCTTTTCCTACACCATAATCCTCCCCTAGAGATAGAAAATATATTTTTTTCTCTTTATCAGAAGCACTTTAGTGTTGAGGTTATGGAAAAGAAAACTTATTAAGCTAGTTACAAGATCAAATAAAGTATTTGGTAGGCTAGAAACAGTTGGATAGGGCTCACACTCAATCTTTGATTGGAAAAAAGGACTTTTTTTTTTTTTTAGCATGTTTTAAGAAAGATTACCAAAGTAAATAAAGAGAAAGTTTTCTAGTTGCCCCAAGCAATCATGAAAACACTACATATCTATGTGATTACTTAGCAAAGTCGAAAAGCATTTTATTGGGCAAATAAAAAGTCCAGAATGAACTCTGTGCCCATGACCTTTAAGCCACCAGAAAAACATGGAACGTGATGGAGTACAGCACATTCTCAAAGTCCACAGACATAAGGTTGAGAGGCAATTCTTTTGACACTTGGCTTACAGTAAGCCTATTACCGGAATTCCAAGGGAGGAAGAGTTGTTTCTTGAAATAAAAATTAGCTGGTTTATATGTTGTTGCTTTGCATTGCCCTAGAGGAAAATGACTGAGGTATCACCTGAAAATATAGCACATTATTAGCATATATAAAAGCCTTTTAGCAAAACCTGGTTTAAAAAATAAGTCAGACTGCTTTCTAAATATATGTAATTTGTTCTGGTGTTTTTTGTTTTGGAGACAGGGTCTCCTTCGGTTGCCCAGGCTGGAGTGCAGTGGCATGATCACAGCTCACTGCAGCCTCAACCTCCTGAGCCTAAGCAATCTTCCCACCCCAGCCTCCCAGTAGCTGAGACTACAGGTGCTTGCCACCATGGCTGGCTAAGTTTTGTATTTTTTGTAGAGACAGGCTCTCACCATGTTGCCCAGGCTGGTCTCCAACTCCTGAGCTCAGGTGATCTGCCCGCCTCGGCCTCCCAAAGTGCTGGGATTACAGGAGTGACCCACCATGCCCGGCTTGTTCCAGTTTTATAATACATGACTATATTTCTTGATGATTGTAAAAATAAACTTTAAAATATTCTATGATTCTGTGGTAAGAGTAGTTCTATAGGAAAAAAGCAAGGATTTTTCTCTTTTCCTGATTTACAGGTGACTATCTCCCTCTAGTGTTCAAAGAAACTAATGCAATCATTTGTGTTTTTTCAGGTCTGGTTGTGATTAGCTGAAGGTCAATGTGTGGTAATAAAACATCATTATTTGTTTTCATGGGAATTGGTCCATACATAGCTCTGGGTTTTCACAAACAAATACCACATGCATGAACTGTCAACCACGTTTTGTAGGGTTCTTTTATATCTCAGTTATCTATTATAACTCTAACTTTGTACTAGCATAACTCTTTGATAAAGGGTTGACAAAATATGTGATTTTTAAATTTCAAGTTTCCAGAAAGAGAAAACAAGAGCCCCCAGGGCTTGGTCCTTAAACCATCTTTCTTTCTTTTTTTATTTATTCTATCTCATTTGATGATCTCATCTAATCTCATGACTTCAATGACCATCTATATTTAGATGAACTTCGAATCTATACCCTGACAGGAGCCACACCCAGACCAGGATGGTTTCCTGCCTCCTCAGCATCTCAACTGGATGCCTACTAGGCAACTGAAACTTAACATGCTTAAAACTGAGTTTTTAAGAAATAATCCCACCAAAAAGTGGGCAAAGAATATGAATAGACAGTTCTCCAAAGAAGAGATAGTCAATAAACATATGAAAAAATGCTCCACATCCCTAACCAACAGGGAAATGCAAATTAAAACCACAATGAGATACCACCTTACTCCTACAAGAATGGCCATAATTAAAAAGTCAGAAAACAATAGATGTTGGTGTGGATGTGGTGAAAAGGGAACAGTTTTACACTGCTTATGGGAATGTAAATTAGTACAACCACTATGGAAAATAGTACGGAGATTCCTTAAAGGGCTAAAAGTAGAGCTGTTAGGTAGTTAAGTAGACATTAGCAGCTGGGAGAGGGTGAGAGAAGAAAGCAGAAGGGCTGTCATTAAGACAGGCCCTGGCCCACCTAAATTCAGCCCCCAAATCACCATAACTCCACCCTAATGGACAGAATTTGTGGTAAAGTCTGTGGCCAGCATATCCTGGGGAAAGAAAAACTGGGGCACAGATAAAAATTTCCTAACATGGCACATGTCCAGTCCATCTAGGCTAGGGGTTTTCCAAGCTTTTGGCTTCCCTGGGCGACATTGGAAGAATCATCTTGGGCCATGCATAAAATACACTAACAATAGCTGATGAGCAAACAAAACAAAAAAAAACAAAAAATTGCAAAAAATCTCATAATGTTTTAAGAAAGCTTACGAATTTGTGTTGGGCCACATCCAAAGCTGTCCTGGGCTGCATTTGGACAAGCTTGATCTAGGCCATAACCCTGGGGAACCCCATCCTTATTATACCGTCATTACAGTAAAATTTACTTGTGGTTTTGCCCCCCTGAGTGGGCTTTTCTTAAAGATCGGTAAAAACATGCTCAGTTTAACTTCAGCTATGTAACCATAAACTGCCAAATGACATCACCCTGTCACTCAAACACAGCCCAAGCCTCAACTCCTCCCGTAAAAGCATCCTGAGCTCTGCAAAGAGCGGCTGATTTCACTTTGCAGAAGTTGGCCCACTCTCCCTTTGAGAGTGTATTACTGTGCTTTAGTAAACTTTGCTTTGAGCTTGCGCTTTGGTGTTAGTTTGCATTTCTTTGCTCACTATCACAAGAACTGAGATTGCTGGTCCAGAGTTCCAGCTCTATTGATCTCGGTTAAAGGATCCATCCCAAGGCAGCATCCCCGGTAACAGAACTACCATTCCATCTAGCAATCCCACTACTGGGTATCTACCCAAAGGAAAAAAAGTCATTATATAAAAAAGACACATGCACACCCATGTTTATAGCAGTACAATTCACAATTGCAATAATATGGAACCAACATAAGTGCCCATCAACTAATGAGTGGATAAAGAAGATGTGGTATATATACACCATGAATGCTACTCAGCCATAAAAAAGGAACAAAATGTCTTTTGCAGCAACTTGGATGGATCTGGAGGCCATTATTCTAAGTGAAGTAACTCAGGAATGGAAAATCAAATACCGTATGTTCTCACTTATAAGTGGGAGCTAAGCTATGAGGACACAAAGGCATAAGAATGATATAATGGACTTTGGGGACTCAAGGTGGAAGGTGGGAGGGGGTGAAGGATAAAAGACTACCTATTGGGTATAGTGTGTACTTCCTAGGTGACAGGTGTACTAAAATCTCAGAAATCACCACTAAAAAACAACTGAATTTTAAATTTAATTTCCTTCCTTCCTTCCTTCCCTTCTTTCTTCTTCCTTTTCCCCTCCCCCTCCCCCTTTCTCTCCCTTCTCCCTTCCCCTCCCCTCCCCTCTCCTTTCCTTTCCTTTTTTTTGACAGTCTTGCTCTGTTGCATAGGCTGGAGTACAGTGAGGCGACCTCGGCTCACTGCAACCTCTGCCTCCTGGATTCAAGCGATTCTCATGCCTCAGCCTCCCCAGTAGCTGGGATTTACAGGCTTACACCACGACACCCAGCTAATTTTTGTAGCATATTGGCCAGGCTTGTCTGGAACTCCTGACCTCAGGTGATCCACCGGTCAAGGCCTCCCAAAGTGCTGGGATTACAGGCATGAGCCAACGCACCTAGATGAGTTTTAAATTTTCTTTTACCTACCAACGTGTCTTCCTGCTTCCTGGCATTCCTCATTTTAAGGCACAACCATCCACCAAGAGGTTCAGGCAAAAAAACCCTAGGAGTAATTTTACCTTATTCTCATCCCTTACATGTATTCTAGCAAGACATAGCAGATTTTCCTCCAAAATATACCCCTGATTTGTCCTCTTCTCTCCATCCTTCCAATTTTGCCTCCTTCTAGTTTAAGCCACCATTGCTATTTCCCGGGCCTATTGCAGTAGGCTCCTAATTGGCTTTCCTGCTACCCCTCTTGCCGTTTCAGTCTATGATTTCTCCATGTAATTAAAATAACATCCTTCCTCACTATGCTCCTGGTCTTCTTCAGGCCTTTGGACATTTCAAGCTCATTCCCCTACTTGGACCTGTGATCTAGCTGCTCCTTACTTCCTGGGAAACTCATTTCCAAAGTATTTGAATGGCTGGCTCATTTTGGTCATTCAGATCCCAGCTCAAATGTCTCCTGGAAGATGTGTTCATTGATGACAGTCTCTCCCATTACCTTGTTTCATTTTCTTTTTGGACTTTGTACCAACTCAAATTATTAATTTATTTTTTTCTCACTAATTTTCCATTTCTCTTTCCTAGAACGGAAACTGGGATCTTGGCTGCTCTCTGTATCTCTCACGCCTAGAAGGGTGTCTGGCCTACTGCAGGTAGGAAATATTTGTTGACCGAGCAAGATGAGGATAATGAGGACAAGTATCAGTTCACAAAGAGAGAAGCATGGCAAAACAACAACAACAACAAATCAACCAGATTCTGGACTCTGTTTTAAGTTGTACATTTGATTTTCCCAATCTTATACTCCATCCTAAGGTAACAAAAAAGCTGCCACACTGCCTCAAAGGAGGATGTAAAATAAGCTCTAGCACTCCTTGCTTCCTTCCACACATGCTACAGTTTCAAAAGCAGGAGGTAAAAAAAAATAAGTAGTAACAAATAACAACATAAAAAGTCAGAGCTCAGCAGCTGCATAAGCTTACACAATGTATTTTAAAGGAAAATAAAACATAGTCTTGTAAAAAATTCCCTTAGAATCAGCACAAGTTTGGGCATAAAATTCCTAAGCAAACATTTGGTTCATGTCTAATAAAATCATTTTAGCAAAAAACATCCAAACCATGAGAGAAAACACAAGATCATAAATGTAACTGAAGTTCAGGCTCAGGGAACCAAAATATCAGCAATTCAATTTCTTTTATTTGGTCTTTCATATTTGGTTAAATGGAGGAACCAGTTTTAGTCCCCAGATACCTTCTTTTAAAATGGACTTCCATATTTATAGATTAGTAAACCAAAAGCATACAGACAGCTTTACCCAAATCAAGCACTAAGTGCAAAAGAGGATCTTTCAAGAGACAAATAACAAGATTGATAAAGTTCCTTTTTATAATTTGTGAGATACAGTGGTCCAACATGTCTAAACAAAAACTTCATTCAGAATATTTTGAGAACTATATGGATTCTTGTCAAGATTTTGAGCTGGTCTTAACCTGAACAGTGGGGACAGAGATTAGTTTGCTTATTTCTCCCATCTCAGCATTCAGTATAATTGGTGACATTACTGATTATTGTGAGAATTACTCTAAGAAGTGAGTCCTGAAAGCCACATTCCTCTTGCTTGACAGGGATCACGATAACTGACAAATACAAAGGAATTGTCCTTGCCAATTTAAAAAAAATTACTTTCCTTCCATAATTCTGGCAAGATACTCACCCAAAGACAAATTTAGAAACAGGATTCTGCAAATCAGATGTTGACTCCAGGGGAGCTATGTATGGCGGCCTAGTGGAGGCAATGTAGCAAGTTAGAATAGCCTGATGTTTGTAGATTTCAACGATGGCTTTTGAGATTGAAGGTGAATGGACAGTGAGATAGCAGAGGATTGAAGAAGGAAAGTTGGCAGATGGTAAAGAGTGGAAGGTAGATGGCTACTGTTTTTAGGCTCATCTGTGTCTCGTGCTGTTGCTGTGAATCCCTCAGTGTCTCCTGGCCTGCTCATGTGGACTATGACCCTCCATGAAGCAATCCAGTTAACCTTGAACTTTTGCCAAGAATCTGAAACTCCTTCTAAACACCTCGGAACTGCTGGGACTAGTTCTTTCGGCATCAGATTGGCAGCCGCTAAACCTAGTACACCTTTATATCTGTTGGTTATTGCCTGTGGAGTAAATCCTTGAGGAAATCTTTTTTTCTTAAGTGCTTTTTGCTTCTAATTGGCTGACTGAACCCCCTAGTACTTTACTGACTTTCAACACTTATCACTGTACCCTTAGGCTATGAAACAAAACTACATCTTCAACCCATTCTCAGAACTCTATTCTTATCTCCAGGTCTTTAATGAAATTTGTCTCTCCCTCAAGCCTATTTCCGTTTAGGCTTTTCCATTCTTCCAAGTTTGGGATATGGGGTCTGCAACATTTATCTTCTGTTTTCCACTATGAATTCTTACTAATCTTAGGCTCATAGCATCTCCTCTCCTTGACTCAGCTTCATTCGTTGAAGACATTGGCTCACAGTTCTCCCCTACACTATGCTACTTTAGCATCCATGGGAACAGCCATAGCTTGAGGAACTTAGTTCCTTGACCTTCCATGGCAAAGTCCTTTACTTCAGTCCCCACTTCTGTGGCCACACTGGGGACAATCTCAACACCTGGAATTGCTCCACTTCTGAAATCACAGAGACAATACCCTCACTCCTTCACTTTGTGTTTTGAGAGTTAGTTTCTCCCACTATATCACCCTCTCTGAGACCCTTTCCATCCCATTCCCTTTCTCCACAGTTAACAGTCCTTTCTTCTTCTTCTCATTATTTTAGTTTCTGTGATTTTTTATTTCAAATTTACTCTTATCAGATTCTCCATTCTCTTGCTCTGTTCTCCTGTTACACCAGCCTGGGAAAGACATTGTGTGTTTGTCTTCTCTGAACCTAAGTCTGGTCTGTTGAAGACCTTTGGAGAGTGGTGCAGAGCCAAGTGGATAGTGGCTGGCGCTGATTCAGAGGCTTCAACTTCAGCTGAGCTTTTCCTCTATTTCTTTAATCACTTTTGTTCTCTCTCCATTTCTGCCACGTAGTTATTGAAACTACTTCCTCCTGAAATTTTTGACCATCCCCCGCCTCTTACCTTTCTTCTTGTTATTGAAAGGTGATTTTGCTTTCTATACCACAGAGAAAATAAAATTCACTTTTTTGGGGGGAGGGGGGGATGTCCCCAACTACACACAAGCAAGCTTTAAACACCCACATTTCCACTCATCCTTCCTTCCTTCTTCCTTTTATAAGGCATGCTTAGAAGATCTCTCCATCTGAAATTAATCCTGTCTCCTTTTACTTTTTCTTCTGTCTTCATCTTCTCCTTTCCTGTTTGCATTTAAACACAACCAAACCTTTCCTATTTGAAAAAATATAGTGCCTCTCTCCCTGAGTCCTTTCAGTCCCCAGTCTATCTCTCTTATTCATAACCTAAACTTTCTGAAGATTGTCTATTCTGGCAGTCTCCCTCCTTCCACTCTTCAGCCTCTGGAATCTGGCCCCAAATCCTCCCACTGCATTGTACTGAAACTCCTTTGCCATGTTCACCAATGACTTCCTTGGCACTCTATCCAATGGATACTTTTAAATCCTTAGATTACATATTGTCAGAACTTTTTGATACTGTTCTCTATATTGTTTTTCCTGAAATAGTTTTTCTTGGTTTCTATGATTCTGTATTCTGAGTTTGAGTTCCCTGTTACATCTAGCTACTTTTTCTCAGTTTTCTTTGCAGGATCCCCCTCTATCCAATTCATAAAGATTGGTAGTGTTTAGGTTTTAGTTTTTTCTTTACTAGGTTCTTTTCTGTTCTGTCCCTACATACTCCTTGAACCATTTCATGTATGCTCATGGATTCAGATGTCATTTATATGTTAGCCTCAGATCCATGTCCTTAGCCCAGGAAATATCTTCTGAGCTCTGACCAATATGTGCAATGTTTACCCGCCACATACACACTTCCATGTCCTATAGATACCTCACACTCAATCTGCCCGATGCTGGACTCATCACTTTCTCTGTAAAGCCTGTATATTCTCCTCCTTTTTCTTACTCAATGAATGATACCACCATCCATTCAGGTAACCAAAGCAGTAAAATGATCCTCAACCTTCTTTTACCTTTAAACATCCACATTTTAATGAAGTCATCTCGCACATATCCCTTGAATGTGTCCACTCCATTCCTACTGTCATTGGCTCAGTTCCAGCCATCCTCATCCCTCACTGTACTCTTGTAATAGTCTTCTAACAGGTCTGTCTGTTACCGCCAGTCCCACCTACTTCCCATCCCTCTACCATGCTGAAATTAGGGTGATTTCTGTAAAATGGGAATATGATCTTGTCATTTTTCCTTTATTTTTTGGCTTCAGTTTCCCTCCTCTTATTTTAAGGATATTTAAAACAAATTTCTAAAATTATGGTAAAACATATATAACATAAAATTTACCATTCTAACTATTGTCAAGTGTACGACACAGTGGCATGAAGTCCATTCACATTGTGGTGCAACCATCACCATCATTCATCTTCAAATTGTTTTTCATCTTGCATAATTGAAACTCTGTACCCATTAAACACTAATTCCTCATTCCCTTTCGTGGCCCTCCCTCTCCCAGTCCCTGGCAACCACCATTCTAATTTCTTTCTATATACATTTGGTTACTCTCTGTATTTCAGATGAGTGGAATCATACAGTATTTTTTCTTTTGTGACTGGCCAATTTCAGTTATCACAATGTCTTCAGGGTTTATCCGTGTTGCAGCAGATGTAGCAATGTATCAGAATTTCCTTTCTTTTTAAAAGGCTGTATATGCTACATTTTGTTTATGCATTTGTCTATCAAGGGACATTTGGGTTGCTTCACCTTTTGACTATTGTTGAATAATGCCGCTACAAATATGAGCATATATATGTGTATATATATGTATATACGTGTATATATATATAATATATATATATATATATATATATATGTATGTTTGTGTCCCAGCTTTCACTTCTTTAGGTTTGTACCAGAAGTGGAATTGTTGGATCATAACGTATTTCTATTTTAATTTTTGGAGGAACTGCCATACTGTTTTCCATACCAGCTGCACCATTTTACATTCCCACCAGTGGTGCACAAGAGTTCCAATTTCTCTACATCCTCATTAACACTTGTTAATATTCTGTACATTAATCCCTCATCAGATTTGCAAATATCTGCTTCCATTCTGTGGACTTTTTTTTTTTGAGACGGAGTATCACCATGTCGCCCAGGCTGGAGTGCAGTGGCGCTATCTCGGCTCACTGCAACCTCCGCCTCCTGGGTTCACGCCATTCTCCTGCCTCAGCCTCCCAAGTAGTTGGGACTACAGGCGCCTGCCACCACGCCCGGCTAATTTTTTGTGTGTGTTTTTAGTAGAGACGGGGTTTCACCGTGTTAGGCAGGATGGTCTCGATCTCCTGACCTCGTGATCTGCCTGCTTCGGCCTCCCAAAGTGCTGGGATTACAAGCGTGAGCCACCGCGCCCGGCCTATGTGGACTGTCTTTTTACTGATGAGAGTATTCTTTGATGCACAAAGGTTTTATATTCTGATGCAGCCAAATTGTCTATTTTTTCCTTGTCGTTTTGGTGTCATGTCCAAGAAATCACTGCCAAATCCAAAGTCGTGA
Organism: Nomascus leucogenys; assembly: GCF_006542625.1. Taxonomy (NCBI): domain Eukaryota; kingdom Metazoa; phylum Chordata; class Mammalia; order Primates; family Hylobatidae; genus Nomascus; species Nomascus leucogenys. The sequence continues at coordinate 96,370,193 of NC_044402.1, read as the reverse complement.
AGCGATTCTTCTAAGTTTTCTTTTAAGATTGTATAGTTTAAGACCTTACAGTTACATCTTTGATCAATTTTGAGATAATTTTGTATATGATGTTTTTAGGTAAAGGTCCAACTGCATTTTTTCCACATATGGACATTTAGTTTCCCCAGCATCATTTGTTGAAAATAAATTAAGGTCACTATAGTTTTGTAGTAAGTTCTGAAATCAAGAAGTGTGAGTACTCCAACTTTGTTCTTTAATTTCAAGATTGTTTTGGCTATTTATGACCCCTTGGGGTTCCTTGTTAATTTCAGGATGGAATTCTGCCATTTCTTAGCATAAAACTTTTCAGTGGAGGTCAGTTGCTTTTGACATCCAAACTCCTGCCCTTTTATAGGGTCCTTTAAGATATACCACCTGCTTATCACCTCAGCTTCATCTCTAGACTGGCTCCAATCCCCTTTATCCAAACCTACTCGTCAACCTCTCAGAACCATTTTCACTACTTCCAATAGCTATGCTCTCGTCTCAGGCCTTTGTATGTGACCTGCTTTTTGCCTGGCATTCTTTGCCTGGCATTTCTTCTTCCTTCACATTTCAGCTTCCACATCCCTTCCATACCCTCCGTGAGAAAATTAGTTGGTGCTTTATGTTCTCGCTGAGGACTGCCATTCTTAGCACCGTCTCCACTACATGGTAAGTGCTTGGCTTGGACACCCCCCTAGCCTGTGGCGAATAGGTGTCTTGGTCACATTTGTGCTTAGCACACCACTTTTCATGTAGTAAACCATCTGTGAAGGTTGTTTTCAAGAATTGTTGGAAGGTTCCTTTACTGGTATTCTCCCAAAGGATAGTTTTCTAGAGTGCGGTTAGAGTCAACAGCACAGGGGTTGGAAGCACATGAATAATGAAAGGTGTTTACTGGATCTTGCCTCGCGTTACTCCACTCGCCCACATTAGCAACGAAATTTGTAATCATTTCGTTCCAGTGTTTCTCCGAGACCTCTGAGGGGTTAAGGCAGCAGTCCCGGGCACCCAGCTCATTTAGAAGGAGGGTGCGGAAATGTGAGGATCTACTTCAGTAATCAGAGGATTTTGGAGGAGACCCACCCAGTGTCTTTGGTTATTCAACGCACACCTTAGACCTCACAACACTAGCAGAAGCGCCCCAGAAAGCTCCTCTTGCGGTAGCCCGCGCCAGCTTCCGGGTCCAGCCCCAGAAGGAACAGATGACCGGAAATGGAACCTGCGCTTGCCCGTTGCTTAGCAACAAACGCTGCCGGGACGCTAGACGGCTCTGGCGCGGAGGGAGCTGAGACCGCCGCAAGTCCTGGGGCGCTGCATCTATCGGCCTAGGGGTTCCGCAGGCAGGAGCGAGCCAGAAGCGCCGGTGAGGCCAGCGGGTCTTCGCAGCCATGAGCAGTGAGCAGGTGAGAGGGCTGCTCTTTGCCAGGCTTGCCGCCGCCACGACGCTTCCCAGGCGTTTCAGAAGTGGTGAAAGCCCCTCCTGCCCACCGAACTCCCCAGCTGTGACTCCGCGGTGTACAGCTTCCTTCACCCCACTTGGCCTGGGTTACTGAGCGCTTTCCGCGAATGCCCTTATACGTTCCCTTCCCAGCTGTTCACCCTTGGTCGTCATAACAACCAAACCTAGCAGCCTAGCGGCGCGCCAGCAGGGGGAGCCCCAGCCCACAGCACCCCCAGAGTGCTAATGGAGATGTGCTTGGGTGAGAGGCGGCTCTGCGAGGAGTTGCAGCGGGTTTGGGTTCTAGGGTGGGAATCGAAGCCAACTCCTAGCCGTGTGACTTTGGACAAATCTCTTAGTCTTTGTAAGCCTTAGTTCTCCCACCTCTTATGCAGAGCGGGGGAAACATCGAAACAACTTTTCTTCTTTCTGAGGTTGTTGTCAATTTCAAATAAGATACCATCCCATACCATAACTATACAATATTATACTATACATGAAAGGCCTTGGTAAGTGACAGATGGCACTTCTTAAGATGATATTCCATGGTATGTGATAAAAGATGCACTTTGCAATAGCTGCTTTTCTCTTTTTTCTTTCTTTTTTCTTCCTTTCTTTCTCTCCTTTTTTTTCTAAGAATTCTTTCTTTATTGAACTTAAGAGCAACTAACAGAAAGAAAGGCAGAACAATGGTCAGTCGTCTTAATATCAGCACAGAATGGGAAGATATTAAACGTGGGCATTATTCTGCCTAGCTGGAAAATAACTCTAGCTTTCTACGTAGTGATGAGTAAGGAAAAGGACCCTATAAACCTCTTGGAAGAAAAACAGTTGTTTTTAAGCGTGCAAATTTCATTTAGCTTTTACACAATATTAAACGGTAATTATTTCTTTTTTATTGCTTTATAATGCTTTTTTCGGTAGTGTTAGAATTTATTGTGGAAACAATATTAAAACGGATTTAGTCTCCTATCCCTTGAGTTGTACATTACTAACAACTTTGTGAAGATCCTGATTGGTTAATTCATCAAATAAGTAATTAATACCTGAAATGCTCAAGAAAATTTGGTTTGAACCTTTTTAAAAAAATAAGTATAATTTAAGAACTAAGAAATGGACACTGATTCATATGCTAAAGTATAATTAGTATTGGTATTAATAATAAAAGAGTAAATGAGCAAGCAAAAAACAAAAAGAATTCAGATACAAGTAACAAAAAACACTGAGCAATTATTTAATAGATCCTACTAGTTTTTTCTACATGATATTAATGTAATCAGATTTAAAAAAATAACATTTGTTATCGTCACCATTATTATATATTGAGCAGGTTCTTTGCTTGTTGCCCAAATTAGTCTTCGGCCAGATCTTGAACCATATCCTATGTTGTTAGAGTTTAAAATACACTTTTATCACATTTCCAATGGTATTTCTCAATAGCTGTTTTTCACAATTCCCCTAACTTACCCATCTACAACTAAAAAGTATCCACTAAAAACCCACCAGCCATTAAGTTCTAAATTTTACTTTATCTTTATAAAAGTGATGTTGGGAAATGACCCCCTAGTCTCTCACTCCCCCTCCCAGAAAGGTTGTGATTTATTGAAGAGGCAGTGGGATCTTAAAAGAATGGACATGATTTCCATTTTCCACTTACTATATTTGAACAGCAGAGGGCCCTCTATCACTGTTTTGGTTGATTTGTAATTTAAAAACTAATCTTGAGAATTTCATTTATGCTAATTTAGAGTGTAGCTTTCCTTTGGAAGGATGAAAGTTTTTATATTTTAACCTAAAACAAACAGAATGGATTAAACTTTTGGAAATGCCATTTTTTATGTGACATTTACTTGTATATTCATTCAGTTTGAGAAAGTGAGCAGGTGGTAAAATCGTATTTGCTGAAGGAGATTTTAACATATTCATCTCATTAGTGGAAGATTGAGAGTGACATGGAATTTTTCAGGAATAGCAGTCTGGGCTTTTCTGTTAAATTAGGCATTTAGAAGAAATATAAATCTTTTGCAATTGCTCATTTCATTTTTAAAATTAGTTAAAACTTTAAAAGGCATTTTTAGTATCAGTTGAAAAACTTTCAGAGGTTTAAAGGCACAAATATCTAAAGACCAGAGAGCTCCCCACAGATATACTACAGATTGTGGGCAGAGAAGAGGAAAAAGCTGTCAGTCTTTTTCTACCCCAGCACTTTTTCTAGTTATGGAATCAAGTAATTTGTGTTTATATGATGTGATGCTCATTCCATTTTCCTTCATTATGTTTTTAAAATGTCATTGCTTAAAAAGGGGAAAGAATGAAAAAAGTTGGATATGAGACCAACAGCATGATGATAACTTTAACAAACAGAACTCAAACATGTGACAACTGACAACTATATTTAAATCAGTACTACTAAATTTTGAGAGGTTATTGTTGATTTAACCAGACACATTTATAGATTCTAGTCATTTGATCAGGAGGGTTAATACTTGGGCTATACCAGGTTTATGACATCTCTTCCAGCAGTCAAGTAGGTGGAAATCAGCGAAGTAAAAACAAAATGCAAAGCCAGACTATTTAAGGAAGACCCAGACTCCTTAGCAATTTTAATTTTAGAATGTAAAATTATATTAGGATCCCAACAGAAAACAGATGGCATACTCAAAAGGACTTAACTGAAGAACATTTATAAAAACCATTTGTAGAGGTGTTGGTAAGGTTAAAAACTAATCTTGAGAATTTCATTTATGCTAATTTAGAGTGTGGTTTTCCTTTGGAAGGATGAAAGGTGTAAGGTTAAGGGAACCACGAGGGATGAAGAGACACTCAAGGATTAACAGCAATAGGACAGTAGGATGCCATTACCATGGCTAGGACTGATGGGTCATTGAAACTGAACATTATTCTCAGACCCTGATGAGTGCTAGACACTTGGAATGGTAGCTTCCTGACAGGAGCTGAGGTCTGGAAGAATTCAGCCACTATCAGAACAACAGGGAACAGGGAAGACTAGGAAACAAATATTCTAAACTTTCTGCCCTCCTGCTCTTCAGTCTCCTCCTGGTGCCTTTTTAGGTTGATTCCTATCAGAAGTCAGAGAACTGAAGGCACAGATGATGTCCATCTGTCGAATTCAGCCTCCTAGGCACAGAGCAGGAAGAAGAGGGTAAAGACTTGATCTGAGGCAGAGCACAACCATCACAGACATTATTGTAAATGGATGCAATCTTCATAGACAGTTCCCTGTCCATAAATCATTTAGATTAACAGTTGTTGAGGTCCTATGATGAATTTTTCTTTTAAAATATTTATACCTAAGAATAAGTCTAAAAAAGACATATGACACCCTATGAAGACTACTACAAAATGTTTCTGAAGGATATGCTCCCAGAATCTGAATAAGTAAAGAAATATATTACGTTCAAAAGAGAGAAGAGTCAGTATTCAATGTGTTTCTATCATTGTCCTAAAAAATTTCATGCAATGTAGATCCTAAATTTCACATGGCAGAAAAAAGGTCAAGATTGTTTATGATAATTTTTAGGAATGGTAAAGTGGAGGGAATTGCCCTACAGATATCAAGACCTATCAGGAATCATAGTAAATTAGGCAATATAATAAAAATTTTTTTACAGATAATAAATCAATGGAATTAAAGGGACAAAACAGAGATGCACATATATATTTATGTTACATATACACACACATATGTGTGTATATATGAGATACATGCCTAAGAACTGTGTGTTTTTATACTAAAATACATGCCCAAGGAGTTCGCTGAGACATCTTTTGTAATAGAGAAACATTGGAAATAAGTTAAATGTTCATTCACTAGAGAATGGAATGGATACATTGTACTATGCTCACAGAGTACTATACAGCTGTGAAAATCATTGAGAAACGTATTAATGGGGATAAATTTCAAAAATGTAATATTAAAAAATAGCACGTTGCAGAAGGATACAAATTGTGTGATGGCATTTATATAAAATTTAAAATCATGTAGTAACAATATCTTAGGTTGTTTGACAATCATATGTAGTAATAAGTGTAGTAAAAATTTGCGTAGGAATGATAAACACAAAATTCCAGGATGGCAAAGAGTTGGGTTGAAGATACACAAGTGTTCATGATATTATTTTCTGTATGTTTGAAATATTTCCTAATTTTAAAAAGACATGAGTAAATATAGTCTGCACAGACAGTCTTGGTACAGGAAACAGATAAATTAATTGGGTGATAATTGGAGCGGAAAGCACAATTAAAGAAGGTTTTTCTTTTCTTTTTATTTTTTATTATTTATGTATTTATTTTGAGACGGAGTCTTGCTCTGTCACCTAGGCTGGAGTGCAGTGGCACGATCTTGGCTCACTGCATCCTCCACCTCCCGGGTTCACGCCATTCTCCTGCCTCAGCCTCCTGAGTAGCTGGGATTACAGGCACCCGCCACTACGCCCAGCTAATTTTTGTATTTTTAGTAGAAGTTTCACCATATTGGCCAGGCTGGTCTCAAACTCCTGATGTTATGATCCGCCTGCCTCAGCCTCCCAAAGTGCTGCGATTACAGGCATGAGCCACCGCTCCTGGCCTCTTTTCTTTTTAAAAATAAACATTCTTGGAGCTTCCAGATAGCTGAAGAGAAAACCCTGAGCCAGGAGGCATGGCAGCCAAACCCAAGCTCTACTACTTTCGTGTCAGGGGCAGGATGGAGTCAGTCCTTTGGCTGCTGGCTGCAGCTGGAATAGAGTTTGAAGAATAATTTATTGAAACAAGGTAATATGAAAAGAAGGATAGACGCCTGCATTTTGGCCAAGTGCCTTTGGTTGAAATTGATGGAATGATGCTGACACTGACTACAGTCATCCTCAGCTACCTTGCTGTTAAGTACAATGTCTGTGGGAAGGACCTGAAGGAGAGAGTCAGGATCAACACGTGTGCTGAGGGCACCCTGGACCTGATGATGATGGCGCTGGCCCACTGAGGAAAAAGTGGAGAACCTTGCTGAGTCGTGAAGAAAGCTAAAACCCAGTACTTGGCCATCTTTGCAAAGATTTTGAAAGACCATGGAGAAGATCTTCTTGTTGGCAACAAATTCAGGGGGGCAGCATACAACTGTTAGAAGCTGTTCTAATGGTAGAAGAACTCAGTGCTTCTGTTCTTTCTGACTTCCCTCTGTTGAAGGCATTTTAAACAGGAATCAGCAACATCCCCAGAATTAAGAAATTCCTGCAACCTGGGAGTCAGAGGAAGCCACTCCCTGATACCCAATATGTTGAACTAGTTAGAAACATTCTGCAGTTCTAGTGGCAGCAGGTCACATGATGGCAAGAATTAACGATCCAACCACAGTATCAGCACATGCCTTCTGTAGTGGATAATAGAAGCAAACTGTAGATCCTAGGGGAAAGTGTCTGAAAAGAACCAAACTGGCCAGGGGTGGTGGCTTATGCCTGTAATCCCAGCACTTTGGGAGGCCAAGGCGGGCGGATCACCTGAGGTCGGGAATTCGAGACCAGCCTGGCTAACATAGCAAAACCGCATCTCTACTCAAAATAAAAAAATTAGCCAGTGTGGTGGCACACGCCTGTAATCCTAGCTACTCAGGAGGCTTAGGCAGGAGAATGGCTTGAACCCAGGAGGTGGAGGTTGCAGTGATCCAAGATTGCGCCACTGCACTCCAGCCTGGGCGATGGAATGAGACTCTGTGTCAAACAAACAAACAAAAAACAAAAACCAAACCATGCTGCCATTAACAGCAAATGCTGATTAAATGTAACATTAAAATAAAAATAAACATTCTTTGTATATTTTTGTACAAAGTTCTGTAGTATAAAGGGAGTTCTGTAGTATAAAGGGAGGCATTGCTAATTCAAGGAAGAAGAGGGATTATCAGAAAAGCACTGTCTTCAATAAAGTGAAAGGAGATGGAGGGATTGGCCTGTGGTCGTACGTGCGAGTGTCCCCAACTGCTTGTAGATGAAGGATAGAAGAACAATGAAGGTGTGATCGTAAGTAGGTCTGTAGACTTAGTTACAGGAAGATGGAGGCATTCTCAAGTACTAAAATGATGATGTGTGAGAAACTCTGGAGATAGGTCACTACAAACTTAGGACACCAAATTTATTAGAAAATTTCAAAAGTTTTGAATGTCTGAGATTACTAATCGTGCACTTAATGTGAATCCAGTAGGACTGGAGATGTGATTTTTCTTGAGCAATATATACCTACTTGGGTACAATCATAGAGAAGGTAAGTAGTTGAATTCCAACGGGATTATGGTTTAGTTAAGTATGTGCCAGAGGGAGTTGAGGGTATTTGATAGGGTGTAGTTGTGACTATGGACTGTAGAATCTAAATTGGGCAAGGAGGAAGAGAAGATATGAGGGAGCAGATGGATACTGAGAAGGAGCTTAGATATTAGAAGTCTCAATCGAAACAAAGAAATATAGGAGGGCATCAGATCGTACTTGCTGGGAGCAAAGGATGTGGTGATCAGAGAAAAGAATGTTTTAAAATCAAGATTTCACAAGAGCTGCCATATTTAGTGATAAGATCCTAGAGGGGTTGCCATGAAAGTGATTGGCAGAGATGAAGCAGAAGACAAGGTTACAGATGAGGTTAAGCAACTAAGAGACTAGGCTGTTAGGTAGATTTAGTCACATGTACATTTTTAAGTCACTGAGACTGATGACCAAGAGTAGAAGCTCTTTTTATTGTAAGTAAGTACAATGGAACTCAAACTTCAAAAAATAAAACAGATTTTTTTATGGTTTACTGAACTGGGAAATCCAAGAGAATGGACATCAGAATAGATTCAGGTACATAATGGACACATGATATAATAAAGATTCTTTCTCCTTTCCTCTTTCTTTCTTGATCCCCCATTCTTTCTTTTTCTCTACCCCGATCTCTCTTTCCACTCTCCCCTTTCTTTCCAGTTCCTTAGACCATGGTTATAGTAATAATGGATATTGTGAGATGTTGGATCCAGGATATATGTTCTAGGTAAAGCTCAAAGGGTTTGCTACTGAACTAAATGTGTGATATGAGAAAAAGGGAGGAATCAAGGATGGTACCAGGGATTTTAGCTTAAATAGTGGTGTTAATGGTGATGCCATTTACTGAGTTTAAGAAAATATGGGGAAGTTCTGGTAGGGTTTGTGGAAGTTTATTGATCAAACAATATTTTGGACACATTAAGTTAGAGATGTCTATTTGACCTCTGAGTGGAGAGAGCAAAAATCAAATATAGGAGTGGGGAACTTAGGATAAAGGTTAATACTGGGGAGATAAATTTGGGAGATTCCAGTATATGAGTAATATTTAAAATATTTGGGCTGGATGGGGTCAATTAGAAAGGAAACATACCTGAGGATTGAGGGATGTCTGTCACACGAAGATCAGAAAATGAAAAGGAACAGGAGAAATAAGATCAAGAGATCGGCCGGGCGCGGTGGCTCACGCTTGTAATCCCAGCACTTTGGGAGGCCGAGGTGGGTGGATCACGAGGTCAGCAGATCGAGACCACGGTGAAACCCCGTCTCTACTAAAAATACAAAAAAAATTAGCCGGGCGTGGTGGCGGGCGCCTGTAGTCCCAGCTACTTGGAGAGGCTGAGGCAGGAGAATGGCGTGAACCCGGGAGGCGGAGCTTGCAGTGAGCCAAGATTGCGCCACTGCACTCCAGCCTGGGCGACAGAGCGAGACACTGTCTCAAAAAAAAAAAAAGATCAAGAGATCTATTATACATCATGATGACTAGACTTCATAAAAATGTATCCTTGAAAGTTGCTATTAGAGTAGATTTTAAGTGCTCATACCATAAAAAATAAGTATGTGGGGTAATGCATATGTTAATTAGCTTGATTTAGCCATTCTACGATTTATGCATATATCAAAACACCACATTGTATACCATAAATGTATACAATTTTTATTTGTAAATTTAAAAATGAATTTAAAAACATGAGAATGAATTGGCAATGAAAAGTTTAAGTGTTCACAGTTAGGAAGAGCATAAAATATATAATCATTGTGGGAATAGAGTGAAGACAGTTTTCAAGAAGGAGACAGTGATCAACTGTGTCAAAATACTGTTAAAAGATTGAGTAAAATGAGGCCTGAGAATTTACCACAGGACTTGGCATTGTGGAGGTAATCAGAGCTCTTGATGAGAGTGGTATGCAAGGAATAAATACCTCACTGGAGAAGATTCTGGAGAAATTGGGAGCAGAAAAATCGGGCAATTGCTAGAGGGAATATAGGATTAAGGCTGATACTTTTCCTGATGGGATTTTAACATGTTTGCATACTAGTGAAAATAATAGGGAGAGAAGAAAAGGCACATTAGAGAGAGTTTCAAATTGCTGCAGCAAAAACAATGTCCTTTAGTAGTTGACAGAAAAATGTATTAAAGGCCAAGTGATAGAAATAAAAGTAAATACCACCTTGGCCTCTATAAGGGAAACAACACCAGAGATAAGCAGAAAATCTTTAGACTGAGAGAGAAAAGAGAGATTATCTATGAATGGTAGACATATACATTGAAAATAAACCTCATTATTTTGGAAAAGAGAGTTTGGGGGATAATAGGCAGACTGCAAGTGGATTTTTTGAATACTCTGCTCCAAGCCATCTCTCTTTATTGAATGGAAACATAGTTTTTTTGTTTGTTTTTCTTTTTTTTTTTGAGACAGTGTCTCTGTCGCCCAGGCTGGAGTGCAGTGGCACAATCTCAGCTCACTGCAAGCTCTGCCTCCTGGGTTCACGCCATTCTCTTGCCTCAGCCTCCTGAGTAGCTGGGACTACAGGTGCCCACCACCACACCTGGCTAATTGTTTTTTGTATTTTTAGTACAGACGTGGTTTCACCGTGTTAGCCAGGATGGTCGATCTCCTGACCTCGTGATCCACCCACCTCGGCCTCCCAAAGTGCTGGGATTACAGGCATGAGCCACTGCGCCCAGCCGGAAACATAGTTTTAATATTAACCAGAATGTTAAGAGAGCAGAGACTCTCTGCTCAAACAGAAGAGCCATCCCTTCCCCAAAGCCTTTAGATTTAAGACCTCATGGGAGAAGGTGTGGCAGTGGCCCAGTTGGTGGAAAAACATTTGCTGAGGAGATGCAGGTCTGGGCTAGGAAGAGAAAACCACTTGCTGGGATCCTGAAAGTTTGAAAGGAAGTCTCCCTCTGTGATGTAAGTGAAACTTGTGGAAAGCTGCCCACAGGGATGCTGGTGAAACTTGCTGGAGGGTGTCTGCCTGTGAGTTAGCCTCACACCATGGATTGACAAGGTTGCTGACTGCTGGCAGCCACACCATGGGAGCTATGAGAAGCACTGGAATCAGGAAGAAAGCCTCTTCCTCTTACAGTGCTTCTTGGCACCCATGATAATATGCTGGTTGTCGAAGGAGAAATGTTATAATGTCCTGTAACATATCCCAAAGGAGGGCAAAAAAGGCAAATTGGGAGCTGAGGCGATAAATTGACAACTGGCCAGAAGCACAACTCATCTGCTTTATAGATCAAATTGTCATTTTCAGCAAATGCTTCCTCTCACCTAGATGAAACTTCTACCATGGAATTATTCTCTACTGCAAAGGAGATTAGCCCCTTTCTCTTAAGGTTACTGCTAAGAGGTTCAAATGTTACTTATGGTAGCTTGCGGGGGGGAAAAACCAGAATACATATTCACCTTAGGAAGTAGACCATGCTAGGAAAAAAAAATGAAGTTTTAGTTATAGAGAAGGGAGGTGGGGCCAAGTAAGTTTTGAATAAATTAGATTCAGTCAGGTTTCCAGAAGATATGCCCAATTCCCCCATTAAATTGTCTTGGAACCCTCATGAAAAATCAATTGCCTATAAATGTCTGGGTTTATTTCTGAACTCGTAATTCTATTCCCTTGATCTCTGTTTATCTTTATGCTAGAACAATGCAGTCTTTATTACTGTGGTTTTGTAGTAAGTTGTAAAATCTCAAAGTGTTGAGTCTGCCAAATTTGTTCTTTTTCAAGATTGTTTGATTCTTCTTGATACATTTCCATGTTAATTTTATGATCAATTTGTTAATTTCTACAAAAAAGGAAGCTGGGATTTTGATAGGGATTATGTTCCATCTGTAGAATATTTTCAGGGTGTATTGCATCTTAACAATATTAGTCTCCCAATCCATGAACATGGGTTGTCCTTTTATTTATTAAGAACTTTAATTTTTTTCAATAATGTTTTATGGTTTCATTGTATAGGTCTTACACTTCTTTTGTTAAATTTATTCTTAAGTCTTTTATTCCATTTCATGCAATTGTAAATGGAATTGTCTCTTAATTTCAATTTTGCATTAAATACAATTATATTAAATACAATTGATTTTTAAAATACGTATGGTTACTATTTTATTATAAGGGATACAAATCAGGAAAAAACACATGGAGAGACACATGGGGAGAGGCATGGGAGGGTCCTGGGTGCGGAGCTTCCATGCCCTCTCCCTGTGGAATTGGGATGCATCACCCTCCTGGCGTATCCTGTATACATTTGACTTTTGTGTATTGATCTTGTATCCTGCAACCTAGCTGGTTACAAGAACTCATTGACTAGCTTTAATATTTTTTGATGAATTAAGATTTTCTGTATACAAGGTCATGCCATTTGTACAGTATGTTTTAGAATATTTTGGATGATGTGTGCTTACAATAAAAACTGTAAAATTTGGTTGAGTGAATCAATTTTAGCATTAACGGAGTAAACAGTTTTGTTTTTTCATGTTTTTCATACAGGATAAATCAGCCAGCAAAGAAAAATCCAAGACAACAGTAAGATTTCTACCACAGCTGTCTATGGTAATTTACCAATATACCATCATACTTTATTCCTTTATAATAATGTTTGTTTACTACTTTTCAAGCTTGAAAGTAAGTTACTGAATTTCTGATTTTAAATTTTATACAATTTTAAATTTCATTTGATTCTTTTCTGATGGAGGAATTCTATGAGGTACATAGCTTAGGAAGAATAATATCAATAAAATAACTATAGGCTGTAATTTTCAGGTATGTACAGAGGATGGTTGGGTACAGGTTAGATTTTACAGAATAAAATTTGCTGTCTAGGTATGTTGAGTTTAATGCTGTTGAGTTAAACTATTATAACTTCTACAGAAGTTGAGTTTAAGTGGAGTTTCAATTCAAATATTATTTGTTTTGAAACATTTAAGAGCTCAGCATGAACTATGTAATGGAATTTGGACTGCTTTATGCAGAGATTATTCCTAATGTTTTGAAATAAAAAAACTTGGATGAAAATTTTAAGTGTATGATCTTGGACATTTCAGAGTACATGTTTTAATTGTGTACCTATTCGTATTAATAATACCAAGATTACCAAAAGTTCTACAAAATAGAATCAAAGCATTTTTTTTTAGTTCTGCAAATATTTATCTTGTTTCTAGTTTATAAGTAAACCTGAAATGAAATAGACATTTTCTCTTAAAAAATTTGACAAATTCTAAAATTGAAAAAAGGTATTAGCTTTTTTGGCATGTTAAATTTAAATTTACTTGCTGAATAAATATTCAGTGGCTGAGCTGAATAATCTCTTCTAGTCAGCAAGGCATGTAATTGTCTAAAATGCTTTTGTTGGCTGATTTAAAACCTTATATTGTGCTCATATTGACTGGCTCTTGTAATTTTCTTTCCATATCCTTTGAGTTTTATGTCTTTTAAAAGAAATTAGATTTTTAAGAGATATTTAAAAACATTCATTTATTTAAAAATTTTTATTTGAATATTAAAGTTTGTTCCTGGCTATAAGTTCTCCAGCAGTAATTAAGACGTAGGGTGATTTTCATTACGGACCTTCAGGCTTCTAGAGGTGAACCCTGTAGTTGAAATCGGCACTGGTGGCTCTCAGCTGGTGACCTGATTCTCACCCTTTCTGCACATCTCGTTCATATCCCTCCCACGAGTCTTAAATCTTTTATGGAACAAGATAAGAGTTGAACAATGAAAGGGCAGATGGAAAGATGAAAGAGCACTGACTTACGTGTTTTCCTAGCCTATTTTCCTGTGCACAAGGTATCTGAAACAAGGACTTGTGTGCAGGTAGTATATTTGAGAAGCAATAATAAGACATTGAGGAGAGTAAAAGTAGGAAGAAGAAAAGGCCATACAACCATGGGCCATCAAGTTGATTAGCGCAGTAGGCAACTGGTGTGTCCTGCCATGACCTTTGAGCTTATAGAATGCTTCCTGGAATTGATCACCTGAGGAGGGTCAAGGAATAGCATTTATCTGTCATCTTTCATCCTGTATTGGTGAAAGATTGTTGCTGGGGATGTTGACTCCCATCCTCTTCTGGCTGCTCATGTGTGTGAGCAGAGTGGGCTCTTCCTAGAGTCCCATACTATAGCATTAGAGGATTCCCACTGCAGAAAGGAAAAGACATTTCTTTTTTCTTTTTTTCTTTTTTTTTTTTCAGAGTGCAGTGGCATGATCTCGGCTCACTGCAACCTCCGCTTCCCGGGCTCGAGCAATTCTGTCTCAGCCTCCTGAGTAGCTGGGATTACAGGCGTATGCCACCACGCCCGCCTAATTTTTGTATTTTTAGTAGAGATGTGGTTTCACCATGTTGGCCAGGCTGGTCTCGAACCCCTGACCTCAGGTAATCCACCCACCTTGGCCTCTCAAAGTGCTGGGATTACAGGTGTGAACCACTGCACCCGGCCACAAAAGATATTTTCTTTTTTTTTTTTTTTTTTTTTGAGACGGAGTCTCGCTCTCGCCCAGGCTGGAGTGCAGTGGCACGATCTCGGCTCACTGCAAGCTCTGCCTCCTGGGTTCATGCCATTCTCCTGCCTCAGCCTCCTGAGTAGCTGGGACTACAGGCACCCGCTACCATGCCCAGCTAATTTTTTTGTATGTTTAGTACAGACGGGGTTTCATCTTGTTAGCCAGGATGGTCTCGATCTCCTGACCTCGTGATCCGCCCGCCTCGGCCTCCCAAAGTGCTAGGATTACAGGCGTGAGCCACCACGCCTGGCCAAAAGATATTTTCTTGATGTAAGAAGCTAGCATGGAACTGTTTACTGCAGCCATGTCTGGAATCCAAGGTGAGGCCAGCAGGATGTGAGACATCATTTGCCAGATGATTTTTCTGACATATGTGTGGCTGCTTGTCTTGGTTAGCTGGAGAAGCACTATTTGTAAAATATTCTATGAGATACATATTCTGCACTGCAATGTAAGAAGGAAACATTAAGGTCCTTACCACCCTTCTTCACCTAGAGTGATGGTGAGACTTGGAGAAATAGCTCAGCAACAGAATGGACGATGCAGAGATCTTAAAAAGTCAGGGTGGTGGCAGTGATGGAGTTGTTGTATAGGATGCTTGGGTTACATGGGGTGTTTTGGATATTTGTAGTGACTCCAGGACAATAGATGTCATTCGAATTACCTCTATCCCTGATGTGAAAATTCCAGGGCACTTGGACTAGACATCCCAGAGCCTTTCCTCTTTGTCATCTATAACTGCGTTCTTCTCAGGCCTTTGCCACACCCTTTCTCCCCAAAAGGAAGGCTTCAACTCTGAGAACACCTGTTGCACCTGTTAGCTTGAAAATGTTGTGCTCATATTTCCCTTCCCATTGTGTAGCCTAATGGGAATTCTAGAAACCAGAACCATTTGGGTTACAACATTGTATATGTGTGAAACATTCCCCTAATCTGGTGCTTGTATTTCAGAAAGTACTGTCTGAAGCTCATTGCACTCTTACCTTTTCCTTTCCTTTCTTTTTTTTTTTTTTTTTTTTTTTTGAGACGGAGTCTTGCTCTTTCACCCAGGCTGGAGTGCAGTGGCGCGATCTCGGCTCACTGCAAGCTCCACCTCCCGGGTTCACGCCATTCTCCTGCCTCAGCCCCTCCGATTAGCTGGGACTACAGGCGCCCGCCACCACGCCCGGCCAATTTTTTTGTATTTTTAGTAGAGACGGGGTTTCACCGTGGTCTCGATCTCCTGACCTCGTGATCCGCCCGCCTCGGCCTCCCAAAGTGCTGGGATTACAAGCGTGAGCCACCGCGCCCGGCCTTCCTTTCCTTTCTTTTCTTATCTTTAGTTATCCATTTTTTAGGGCATGGTCAACCATTTTGTAATTTTTTTGAGACAGGGTCTTGCTGTGTTGTCCAGGCTGGAGTGCAGTGGTGTGATCATGGCTCACTACAGCCTCTACCTCATGGGCTTATGTGAGCCTCACCAGTAGCTAGGACCACAGGCATGGGTCACCACGCCCAGCTAATTTTTGTATTTTTGGTAGAGACAGGGTTTCACCATGTTGCCCAGGCTGGTCTTGAACTCCTGGGCTCAAGTGATCCTCCTGCCTTGGCTTTCCGAAAGTGCTGGGATTATAGCTGTGAGCCATTATGCCCAGCCTCACCATTTTATAATTTTCTAAGATAAAGCTAAAATCACTTTAAAGTCAGTTTTCCCATTGTATTAGTTCCTTCTCATGCTGCTATGAAGAAATACCCAAAACTGGGTAAGTTATGAAGAGAAGAGCTTTAGTTGATTCACAGTTCCACATGGCTGGGGAGGCCTCAGGAAACTTACAAACATGGTGGAAAGGGAAGCAACTTTCTTCTTCACATGGTGGCAGGAGACAAGAGGGAGAAGAATGAGAGCCAAGTGAAGGGGAAGCCCCTTATAAAATCATCAGAGCTTGTGGGAACTCACTGTCACAAGACTAGCATCGGGGAGACTGCCCCCATGATTCAATTACCTCCCACCAGGTCCCTCCCATGACACATGGGGATTATGGGAACTATAATTCAAGATGAGATTTGGGTTGGGACACAGCCAAACCATGTCACTCATCTCTATAAGACTGATTTAGTAGGTGGAGGTGGGGTGGGGTGAGGGGTTAGGAGAACAGTATAGGTAGGTGTACACATAATTCATATATCAGAATATATTTTATTTATTTAAAGACAGGGTGTCTCTCTGTTGCCCAGGCTGGAGTGCAGTAGTGCAGTCTTGGCTCACTGCAACCTCCACCTCCTGTGCTCAAGCAATCCTCCCTCCTCAGCCTCCTGAGTAACCGGGACCACAGGCATGCACCACCATACCCAGGTTATTTTTGTGTATCTGTTTTGGTAGAGATGGGGTTTCACCATGTTGCCCAGGCTGGTCTTGAACTCCTGAACTCAAGCACTCCACTCCCCTCTGCCTCTCAAAGTGCTAGGATTACAGGCATGAGCCATCACACCTAGCCAAAAATAATTTAAACAATAAAGAATGCTGTGCATCTTCAAAGGAGATTACTTACAGTTGGAGTTAAGAAATGAAATGTAAACTTTTTCGATTTTGGTCTTAAAGAAAGGGCTAGATTTTTACAGGGAGATATTTTGGAACCTATTGGTGGCTCTGATAGGGTAATTAATACTATCTGACAAAACAAACGGAAGTCGAATCTCAGAGACTTAACCCAACAAAGAGCCTTGCTCATATGAAGTCTGACGGGGGTCAGGTAGTGCACCATCTTACAGCTATGCCAGTGGGAACACGTGGGCTCCATGGGTGTGAGATAGTGATGGAGGAGGCACACCAGCTCTTAACTGCCTGTCCCTCTACCTCTTAACTGCCTGTCCCTCTAGCTCTTAACTGTGTTTCCTGTTGTGCTCACATTTCACTGGCCACACAGATCATATGGCTACAAAGTAACTAAGAGAGGCTGGAAAATAATTTGGAGTATGTTGAGGAAGGCTTTGGAAACCAAGAAGAGTTGTGCCTACTTCAATAGGGGGCTTTAAAATGTTTCTGAACAGGGGAGCAGTATGATCAGAGCAGTGCCTTAGAGAGGTAGAGGTGACCTTTTGTTACCAGCATTTTCTGTAAATCCAGGCCCATGTCCCCTGTTGCCTGTATTATTCTTAAAAAGCTGCTAAACTAGCCTCATTGCTGACTCTAGTCCCCTGCTTCTCATGTATCCTGTTCCTATCATCAGAATCATTTATGAAATAGCTTTTTGTATGTCTCTATATCATAAACAGGATAGCAATATAATTTATCATCTAAACTAAGATGCCATTGAGAGTGAAAGTTCTACTAGTTATGCTTGGGCAAACTGAGACCAAAGGTGTAAACTGGGACTGTCTTCAGCAAACTGAGACTAAAGGTCACCCTAAAAGGAGACTGCAATGGCTATTGCCAGCCTGGCCAGTCAAGCGCTGAAACCCATGTCCTCCATAATATAACAGCACCCACTTGTCTAGCTCTAGTTTGTTCTTCCCTTACCTTTTATTCAGGTTCCTCTTAAACATAACCTCTGCAGAGAGGCTCTTAGTACTCCATCTAACCTAGCACTTTTCCACTCCTTCCCTCTCTGTCCCTTCACACTGTTCTGTTATTCTTCATTGTACATACTAGTTTCTGAGATTATGTTATAGATCTGTTCTGAAATAACTGTCTGTACCTTCTCTAGAATGTGTACTCCATAAGCGGTGGGACTTAGTCCTTTCCATGACTATAGACTGGGTGTCTTAGTCTATAGTCCTATGACTTAGTCTTAGTCTGTGAGCCCAGCACATGGTAGGAGCAGGTAAACCATTGTTGAATTAGGGAATGGATTACCTTCCCCATCCACTCCAATATAGCCTCAAAGCCTGCCAGTGACATTTAGACTCCAGTTCTTGATGCGCCCTCTGACTTCAGTAAGCTCTTTGCTGTCCTTCTCTGTGGAGATCCAGGTATGCTTTAAGGCTTAGCTTCCATGCTTTTTCTTTTTGAAACATTCTTAGAATACTCTGCTCCACATCCTGTCCTAGATGGAAGCACACGGTGTTTAATATTAACTGGACTGTGTGCTTTGTGAAGGCAGAGACTACATATTTCTTATCTACGTAATAGACACAAAAGTGGTACAACAGTATTTACTCCACAGAGTATAGAATATTAAAGGAGTTAATTCATGTAAGCCTCTTAGAACAATGTGGAACGCATATGGTAATCAACATAAAATATGCTCTAATCAATATATAAACATTGATAATTTACATTCTTTGTGTTTTGTACTAAGTCTTCAACATCTAGTACATATTTTATACTTAAACACATCTCCCTTCAGAGGAGCCGCATTTCAAGTGTTTGGTAGCTACAGGGGCCTAGTCCGTACTGTTTAGGCAGCACAGCCCTGAAGAATAGAAGAATAGCAGATATAAGGAGCAGCCACTCCCTCTAGGTCTGAGAGAGAGTGCTCAAGGAACAAACTTGGAAGAGCCATCCCTTCCCCAAAGCCTTAGATTCAGACCTCATGGGAGATGTGGCTGTGGCCCACTGGATGACAAAGACAGTTGCTGAAGAGCTGCAGGTCTGGGCTGGGAGGTAAAAACCACCTACTGGGATCCCGAAAGTTTGAAAGGAAGTCTGTGTCTGTGGTATAAGTGAGACTTGTGGAAAGTTGCTGTCAACTTGCAATATAAGCATACAGAGACAGCTCTCCAAGTAAAAAGGTTTTATTTGAGAATGATATACAAGAAGTGAGATTGCAATCCAGGACTTACGTACAGACTAGGGTGGCCTCCAGTATGTCTGGAGAACAAGTTAAATGATTAGGGTTTAATTGGGGAAAGAGGAGGTTATACAAGTTGTTCTGAAAGAAAGTTTATTGGCACTGGCAGTGTCTTACAAGAGCTGGCGATTGGTGAGTGTCAGTAGTTCCTAGGTAGAACTTGTGATCTTTTTTGAGACAGAGTGTTGCTCTGTCACCCAGGCTGGAGTGCAGTGGTGCGATCTCGACTCACTGCAGCCTCCGCCTCCTGGATTCACGCCATTCTCCTGCCTCAGTCTCCCTAGTAGCCGGGACTACAGGCACCCACCACCATGCCCGGCTAATTTTTTGTATTTTTAGTAGAGACGGGGTTTCACCATGTTAGCCAGTATGGTCTTGATCTCCTGACCTTGTGATCTGCCGGCCTCAGCGTCCCAGAGTGCCGGGATTACAGGCGTGAGCCACCGTGCCCGGCCGGTTTTGCATACTTTTTAAAGCGTTCTGATAAGTATTGCTGGATATAATTTTCCTTTATTTTCTTGCTCTAAAGAAAACAATTCTGAGACAAACCTGAGAATTTAAAAAGCAGTAAAGTATATCTTTGAATATGTTGGATAATATGCACTTTGTAAATAGTCTTTCTGTAAAATTTGGTTCAGTGAACCAATTTTAGCACTAACAGAGTAAACACTTTTTTCCCCTCATATTTTTCACAGGGGAAATCAGCCAGCAAAGAAAAGTTCAAGGCACCAGCAAGAGCTTTACCACAGCTGTCTATGGTAACTTATGCAAATATATTCTCATTGAATTTTTGTGCTTCAAAAAATGTTTATTAGTTTTCTAACTTGAAAATAAGTAAGCGAATTCCTGCTCCATTTGATTATTTTCTGATGGAGAAATTCTATGAGGTGTGCATATTAGGACAAATAACTATCTTAGTAAAGTAACCATAAGCTATAATTACCTGTGTATGTAGAATATTTCAGTATTCTGAATGAACGACTTGCCAAGATTGGTTAGCAAAAAGGAGTATCAGCGTTGAAGTAAATAGAAAAGGGCTTGGGGTAAAGCTTTGCCTCTACTGGCCCTGTGCCCTCTGGGGAGTCACTTACCTCTTGAGCCTCAGTTTCTGAGTTTGAAAATGAGCTGAGTTGATTTGATGATCTTCAAGGAGATGGCTCTTCCAGCAGAAAAATGCCATGCTACAAAATATTTCTTAGATCTTGGGATCTTTTTTCATTATTTTGAGTATAAAGTGTCATTGTCTTGTGGAAGAGGCAGTTAATAGACATTTTCAGTTGATAAAGCCCTGTGCAAGTTGGATTTTAATGTAATAAAATTTATTATCTAGTAATTATGTGGAGTTTAATGCCACCAAGTTACACTCTTGTGACTCCTGAAAGTTAAATTTAAAGGGAGGGTCAATGCAAATATTGTTTTTAAAAAAATTGATAAAATATACATAACATAAAATTTACCATTTTAACCATTTTTAAGTATTCAGTGGCATTTAGTACATTCACATTGTTGTATAATTATTACTACCACTCATCTCCAGAACTCTTTTCATCTAACTAAACAGCAACCCTGTCCGTTAAACAAAAACTCCCCATTTTACCCTCCCCCCGCTCCTGGCAAACCACCATTCTACTTCTTGTCTCTATGTATTTGACTACTCTAGGTATTTCATACTGGTGGAATCATACAATATTTGTCCATTTATGGCTGGCTTATTTCACTTAACATAAGGTCTTCAAGGTTCATCCAAAGCATTATTTGCTTTGAAAGATATTTCAAAAGCTGAGAACAAACTATAGAATTGAATTTGTGTTGCTCTGTACAGAGAAGATTCCTGATAATTTGAAATGAAGGACAGTTTCACTTAGGAAACTTGAACTAACATTGTTAGATTAATTATATTGAACATTTAAAAATACAAATTTTAATTGAAAATATACTTTTATTGATAATGACAAATTATTGTAAAATGCCTGCAGAATCAAGCCATACCATGTTTTCTCTAGTTCTGCAAAATCCCTCTTAATTTTCTAGTGTAAAAGATAAAAAACTGAAATGGAATAGACATTTTTTAGTTTGTTGTGGATTGTTAGTTTACAGATGTAGAAATATAAACTTAATTTAAATTTTCTTATTGAATATCTATGGCTGAGATGCATAATAATTCTTGCTTGTGGGTGAAGCATATAATCATCTAAAATGCTTTTATTGACTGATGTAAACCTGGTTTTGTATTCATATTTGGCTGTGTCTTGCAAGTTTTCCTCAGCATTCTTTGAGTCTTATGTGTTTTAAGGGAAATCATATTTTCAACAGATATTTAGAAAATGAGCTATGGATTTTTTTAAAAAACTACTTTTATTTGAATACAGTATTAAGGTTTGCACCTGGATAGAAGTTCTCCAGCAGTAATTACGACCTGGAGTGATTTTCATTACAGACTTCAGGCTTCTGGAGGTGACCCCTGTAGTTGAAATCAAGGATGACCTAGCACTGGTGGCTCCCAGCCGCTGTGAGCTAGTGACCTGATTCTCACCCTTTCTGTACAACTCCTCGTAGCAATTCTATGAGTTTTAAAACTTTTATGGAGCAAGACGAGAGTTGAGAAATGGGAAGGGTGGGTGGAAAATGGAAGAGCACTGTCTTACATGTTTTCTTATCCTATTTTCCTGTGTAAGAGGTACCTAAAATAAGGACTTGTGTACAGGTAGTTTATTTGGGAAGTGGAAGTAAGAGATTAGGGAGAGTAAAACTAGGCAGAAGGAGAAGCCAGTACAGACACGGACTTTCAAGTTGGTTTGGATTTGAAAGGGAGAGACAGACTAAATTGTGCTAAAAATATATAGATTTTACTTTAAAATCCGACTGTCTGGGTTTATTGAAGAACCATAGGCTTTAGCAACGGTAGGTTTGTGTTCTGGTATTGCAATAATTGGCTTGAGCTAATTAGTCATTGCGTTTTTAGAAGATGAAGGTGCTCTCTCCTCTGCCACAGTCCCCACCACACACTGTCGTTTCCCAACATGGAGCCTGAGTGCCAGGAACCTATCATCATTAGCCTTCTCCCTTTTTATGACGCCTGCCAAAATTGTGTATGTATAATAATTTGTCACCCCTGCCTTAAACAGTGGAATACATTTGTGAGTTGTCAGAGCAATCTAGGGTGGTTTACAGCCATGAGAACAGGAAGACCTTTTGGAGCTGGAATGCAGAGGAGACCAGCAGAGAGCACCTCATTAAAATAGAAGGTTTAAAGACACTTGACAATATCTGGGGATGAGCAGTAGACTCTCTAGAATGAAGACCCTGGTTTTAGGTAACAGGCATTCACATCCAACCAGCAGCAGGACTTTTGTTAATGTCCCCCATATGGTGCACACCATGACCATTCACAGGCTTGAATAAGATCTGCTGTTGAGTATTTTCTATCCAGATGTTCTGATCTGTTTGAGAAAATGTCTGTGTTTATAAACACTCATGCATTTCATGGAAAAATGTTTTTTCTGTTATTGTTTGTTAATGCTATTTAAATTTTATATTTTAGGTGAGTACAAAGCCCCACTGGCAGCAGGCAGCTCCATCATTCCATTTGAGTGTAAAGCAGGATGATGAGAGTCCAGAACCATTTAGTGTTAAAAATGAACAGTCCTATGGTAAGAACTTCAATATTCTAAATTAGATTTAAGGATAATTTCTAGAGAGAGACCAGACAATATTTAGTTAATAGTGTAATAGAAGTATAAAACCTGAATGACATTAATGTCAAGTAGAAAAAATTTTCCCAAACATCTTCCCTCAGAAAATAATTGATTCTAGTTCTTAGTTTAGGCTGTTGTAAATGCTATAAGAGCTGATATTTTAGGAATTGGGATGTTGATACTAAAACTTTTTATTGTGGTCAGAATGTGCCTCTACATCAAAGACTGAGATTTTTCTAAGAGGGACTTTAATAAATTATATTTCTTTTTTAAATTTTTTGTGGATTTTAATAAATTGTGAACATTACTTCCAAATTAGTTATTTTAATGTTTTTATTATTTTGACTCATTAAATGTAGTGCTTATCAGATTGATTACAGTTAATATTAACTTTTTCTCATGGTTCTTTAAAATTTCTCAAATAGTTTTGTATCCTGTTTTTACCATAATTTTGATCTTCACTTCTAGAGAACTATATGTAAATGTAATAGAAAATTTTATTAGTATATTAATCAAGATATAAAGCAGTGGAATATTCTTGAAATAGATGTTTCTAGTTATGATGATACAAAAGAGGAGTAGTTTAACCTCCTGATAGTAAAAAAAAAAATTATCCTTACGATTACTTGATAATGTAATTTTTTCTTAAAAGGTGATTTAGCATCTTATTTTAAGCATGTGAAATGCTTTAGCTTACCTTTTAGATGAATAATTGTGCTCTTTTTTTTTTTAAATTTAAGCTGAATACATGGAACGTTTTGGAAAAAAGGGCAAATTACCCCACCAAGTTGATGATAGTTATGCTGGACCATCTACTTCCAAATCAAAGGGCAAATCTCCACATAAAGAACGAGAAAACTTTAGAAGTACTCTTGTTAATGTCATTATGTAAGTTGCATAGGCTAACCATTATGTGTTACCCACATTAGAGCCCCTGGCAACGTTTAACCTAAGAATATTAGAATTCTGTGCGTCTCTAAGGGTGCCTCAAAAGCTTGTTGGAATGAGGTCAGAGTATAAATAAAGAATGAAAGAGATTGAGTTTAACCCTGTTAAGTGTGTTCCACTTTTAAATATCATGAGTTGTAAAGGTAGCAATGTTAATACTTAATTTTGGCTGAATTTCTGAGAGTTCTTATTATAGCCATGGTAGCCAGTGGAGGATTCTAGCAGGTTTTTTTTTCCCCGATCTCATCTGCTTAGATGATGGGGGTGACTTTTCTGGCATTGTGATTCTCCTTGTATAGAAAAGGAATTGGGGTGAAATGGTCAGCAGTGTGTGCAGGGCCTGGTCTTACCTGGGTCTCACGGTTTCAGGACAGTTCATAAAGAGCAAGGCAGATGCAAGTCACCAGCTCCTCTTTGCCTTGTTTCCACACCACTTTGTGCTAGTTGATTAGTATTGTGTTTAGTTTCGTTATGATTCTCAGGGTGTACACCATTTGTGGGACAAATGGGGTTTCATGACCCATTGTGGTAACTCACCCACAGGACCCTGTTCTACTGTCCCATGTGGGACTTTACTGGCTAGATGGTCATCTTGAAGGGATGACAGTGGGTACTGAGTGCTTACAAGGCTAAAGAGGAGTGTATCGGAGTCCCATGCAGCTGGGTTGAGCGTATGTGCTTCTTCTAGAGTGGTTTTGAGTTTGCTTTTGCCAGGTGCCACTAGGATGCTACCAGCTTTCCCCACTTACCTTGTTTTCTTGACTTAAGCACTCTCAGATCAAACAAGCAGTATGATCAACACCCAAATCAATGGAGGGTAGACCTCTGGTTACTAATTTTTAGAAGAATTTTTTTTTTCTACCTAAAGCCCTGGCCAAGAAAGACAAGCTTTCTTGACACAACTTCCTGTGCCTGTTATTTTTAGTCTTCCCTTATTTGAGGATAGGACAGATCTTGTTTCAGCTTTATACAGGATTTCAGTTGGAATTCCCCATTTCATTCAGGCCTATGGCATCATCTTCTTCCCCATATGGGCATGAAAATCCAAGGCCCTGCCCCCATAAGGGCAGCCATAGCCTTAGGATGGCCATGCCTGGCTACTTAATTTATTTTCCTCCTGATTTTTCTGTTTTTTTTTTCTTGTAAGCTCAGCTATACATTTAAAAGGAGCTTTGTGATATACTATCCAGTATTTATACAATTGTACTGGGAGGTTTTCTTTTGTTTCTGTGTTGTAAGAAACAAGTCTATTTTAACCATCTTTTGTCATTTTTCAGTTGTGCCTTTTATAAACAGGATATAGATGGACTTACTGAAATTCAATCTTAGAGTTCTATGCTTTAATAGCTTGTTTAATCCCATTTGTATTTATTGGTATTTCTCACATATGTGGACTTCTACCAATATATTTTATGTTTTCTATTTATCATACGTTGCTTCTGCTTATTTTTTTCTCTTTTTCTGCTTTCTATTGAATTTTCTCTATTCTTCCTTTATTTTTATTGGTTTAAAAGCTATGAAATATATTTCTCTTCTTTTAATGGTTACCCTAATGTTTAAAACTACATATTTAATTTATATTTCTTAAGGTTGAAAATTCATTTTTTTCTATCTTCCTTCTGAATAACACACAAAGACCTTAACATGATTTAATTTAGCTCTGAGCTTTCCTTTATGTTTTCTATGTGATTATTGTTTAATATTTCAGTTCCACCAAGTCCTTGAGTACCCATATTTTCCCCTCTCTTTTTTTAACACTTGGATTTACTAACATGTTTTTTTATTATTATTATTATTATTATTATTATTATTATTATACTTTAAGTTTTAGGGTACATGTGCACAATGTGCAGGTTTGTTACATATGTATACATGTGCCATGTTGGTGTGCTGCACCCAGTAACTCATCATTTGGCGTTGGGTATATCTCCTAATGCTATCCCTTCCCCCTCCCCCCATCCCACAACAGTCCCCGGTGTGTGATGTTCCCCTTCATGTGTCCATGTGTTCTCATTGTTCAATTCCCACCTATGAGTGAGAACATGCGGTGTTTGGTTTTTTGTCCTTGTGATAGTTTGCTGAAAATGATGGTTTCCAGCTTCATCCATGTCCCTACAAAGGACATGAATTCATCATTTTTTATGGCTGCATAGTATTCCATTGGTGTATATGTGCCACATTTTCTTTTTTCTTTTTTATTTTTATTTATTTTTTTTGTTCTTTATTTTATTATTCTGCTATTGTTTTTTAATCATTTGGTAGAATTCCCATGTGAACCCTCTGATCCTGAACTTTTCTTTCTAGGAAGTTTTTTTTTTTTTTTATTACTAATTCAATCTCTTTAATTGTTATAGGTCTATTCTTGTTGAGCCAATTTTGATAGTTTTTATCTTTCTAGAAATTGGTCCATTTGATTTAGGCCACATTTTCTTAATCCAGTCTATCGTTGTTGGACATTTGGGTTGGTTCCAACTCTTTGCTATTGTGAATAGTGCTGCAATAAACATATGTGTGCATGTGTCTTTATAGCAGCATGATTTATAATCCTTTGGGTATATACCCAGTAATGGGATGGCTGGGTCAAATGGTATTTCTAGTTCTAGATCCCTGAGGAATTGCCACACTGTCTTCCACAATGGTTGAACTAGTTTACAGTCCCACCAACAGTGTAAAAGTGTTCCTATTTCTCCACATCCTCTCCAGCACCTGTTGTTTCCTGACTTTTTCATGTTTTCTTTTTTCTTTTTTTTTTTTTTTCAAAATTTTTAGAAAGTTGCTTTTGCATTCCACTCCTCATTTCTGGGTTCATTTTCTTTTTTGCTGAAGTTTGTCTCTTAGAAATTTGCTCCTTCTTTCTGCCTTTCTCTCTCTCTCTCTCTCCCCTTCCTTCCTTCCCTCCCTCCCTCCCTTCCTCCCTCTTTTCTTCTTTTCTTTTTCTTTTCTTTCTCCTCCCTCCTTCCCTTTCCTTCCCTTCCCTTCTTCTTTTTCTTCCCTCCCTCTCTCTCTTCTTCTTCTCCTTCTCCTTCTCTTTCTTTTCTTCTCTCCCTCTCTTTTTTGAGACAGAATCTCACCCTCTTGCCCAGGCTGGAGTGCAGTGGCATGATCATGGCTCACTCCAGGCTTAGACACCCTGGGATCAGATGTTTCTCCCACCTCAGCCTCCTGACTAAGGTGCGTGCCACCACGCCTGACTAATTTTTTGTATTATTACTATTTTTTGTAGAGATGGGGTTGCACCATGTTTCCCAGGCTGGTCTCAAACTCCTGGGCTCAAGTGATTCCCTACCTCAACCTCTCAGAGTGCTGGGATTATAGGTGTGAGCCGTTGTGTCTGGCCGGTAGTTCTTTCAATGAGAATAATGAATAGTAAACTCTAGATATTCATGTCTATAAAGGTCTCAATTTCATCCTTTTTCTTGAATTAATGGTTAAGTTAGGTGTGAGCCATTGTGTCTGGCCAGTAGTTCTTTCAATGAGAATAATGAGTAGTGAACTCTAGATATTCATGTCTATAAAGGTCTCAATTTCATCCTTTTTCTTGAATTAATGGTTAAGTTGGCTGTAGTATTAAAGAATAATAGCAGGTTTCCCCTGTACATCTGGGAAATTATAGATTGAAAAATATTAATGATTACCTTTTTAAAAATTATTATTTCAACAGTTTTTGAGGAAACAGGTGGTGTTTGGTTACATGGATAAATTCGTTAGTGGTGATTTCTGAGATTTGGGTGCACCCATCATCTAAACAGTGTACACTGTACCCAATGTGTAGTCTTTTATCCCTCACCCCCCTGCACCCCTTCCCCATTGAGTCTCCAGAGTCCATTATATCGTTCTTATGCCTTTGCGTCCTCATAGTTTAGCTCCCACATATGAGTGGGAACATTCGATGTTTGGATTTCCATTCCTGAGTTACTTCACTTAGAATAATGGTCACCAACTCCATCCACGTTGCTGCGAATGCTGTTATTTTATTCCTTTTTAGTAGTATTCCATGATGTGTGTGTGTGTGTGTGGTGTGTGTGTATACACACACACACACACATATAAAACATTTTTTATCCACTTATTGATTGATGAGCATTTAGGCTGGTTCCGTATTTTTACAATTGTGAATTTTGCTGCTATAAACGTGTGTGCAAGTGTCTTTTTTATATATAATGACTTCCTCTGGGTAGATACCGGGTAATGGGATTGCTTCATCGAATGATAGTTCTATCTTTAGTTCTTTAAGGAATCTCCAGACTGTTTTCTATAGTAGTTGTAGTAGTTTACATTCCCACTAGCAGTGTAAAAGTGTTCCCTTTTCAACACATCCATGCCAGCATCTATTATTTTTTGATTTTTAAGTTATGGCCATTCTTGCAGGAGTAAAGTGGTATTGCATTGTGGTTTTGATTTGCATTTCCCCGGTAGTTAGGGATGTTGAGTATTTTTTCATATGCTTGTTGGCCATTTGCATTTCTTCTTTTGAAAATTGTCTATTCATGTCCTTAGCCCACTTTTGATGGGATTTTTTTCTTCCTGATTTTTTGAGTTCCGTATAGATTCTGGATATTAGTCCTCTGTCAGATGCATAGTTTGTGAATTTATTCTCCCCCTCTGTGGGTTGTCTGTTTTCTCTGCTGATTACTTCTTTTGCTATGCAGGAGCTTTTTAGTTTAATTAGGTCCCATCTATTTATCTTTGTTTCTGTTGCATGTACTTTTGGATTCTTGGTCATGAACTCTTTGCCTAAGCTAATATCCAGAAGTTTTTCTGGTGTAATCTTCTAGAATTTTTGTGGTTTCAGATCTTAGATTTAAGTCTTTGATCCATCTTGAGTTGATTTTTGTATAAAGTGAGAGATAACCATTATGTTTTGGCATGCATTGTTGACGAGAACCCTATGTGACTTTATTTGTCATTATTTTGTTGGTAATCTGTCTTGGTTCTCTCTAACCTTTTTTGGGGGGAACATTTTATTTTCAAAGCCTCACAGATAGGCTTTTTTTTCCTTTTTTTAAAAAAAGCTTTATTGAGAGATAATTCACATGCCACTAAATTCATCTATGTTAAATGTAAATGTATGTTAAATGTAAAATTTGTAAATTTAGTGAATTTTTGTAGTTGCACAACCTTCACCAAAATCCAGTTTTAGAATACTTGTGTCATTCACAAAAGTTTCCACTTGCCCATTTCAATTAATCCTCTTGCCCACTGGTTGCCCCAGGCAATCGCTAGTCTTCTATCTCTATACCTTTACCTTTTCTAAAATTTCATATAACTGCAATCATATATTTATTTCTGAGGTTTATTCATGGCGTTTATTGTGTTTGGGTTTTGACTATCATGAATGATGCTGCTGTGAACATTTGCATGCATGTCTTCTTGTGAACATACATTTTCATTTCTCCTGGGCAGATAGCTGGGTATAGAATGGGGAGTTGTATAGTAGGTGTATGTTCAACTTTTTAAGACATGCTAAATTGTTTTCCAAGCTGCTGTACATTTTCTATTCCTACAAACAATAAATGAAGAAGTTTCTAGTTTCTCCATCTTGCCCACATTTTGTTTTTATTTTATTTTGTTTTGACACTGTAGCCATTCTAGTAGATGTGTTTTATCTTATTATGGCTTTAAGTTGATTTCCCTAATGACTAACATTGGGTATCATTTTTTGTGCTTGTTTGGCAATCATGTATCTTCTTTGATGAGGTGCCTATTTAAATATTTGGCCCATTTTTTTATTGGGTAGTTTGCTGCTGCTCTATGCATTGGAAGAGTTCTTTATATATTTCCTTTACAAGTCCGTTTCAGATATCTTTTGCAAATATTATCTCCTAGTTTGTGCCTTATCTTTTCACACTATTGGTACAAAATAATTTTATATATTTATGGGATACATGTAATATTTCAATATATGTATACAATCAAGTCAGGGTAATTGGGATATCTGTCCCCTCAAATATTTATTATTTCTTTGTGCAGATAACTCTTTGATATACTTATTTTATTTTGAATATATACCCAGCAATAGGATTTCTGGATCATATAGTATTCTGTAGTTACTTTTGCAACAACCTAATAATTCTATGTTTAGTTTTTAAAGGAACTTCCATACTGTTTTCTATATTGGCTGTACTAATTTACATTCCCACCAACAATGTGTGTGAATTCTCTTTCTCTACATCCTTGCCCACATCTGTTATTTTTTGTCTTTTTGATAATAGCCATTTTAACCGGGGTAAGATAATATCTCATTGTGGTTTTGCTTTGCATTTCCCTGATGATTAGAGATGTTGAGCAAGTTTTCACACATCTGTTGGCCATACGTACGTCTTCTTTGGAGAAATATCTATTCAGATCATTTGTCCATTTTTAATCAAATTATTATTATTATTATTTGTTGTTGTTGTAGAGTTGAGTTCCTTATATATTCTGGTTATTAATCCCTTATCCCTTGTGTATGGATAGTTTGCAAATATTTTCTCCCATTCTGTGGGTTGTCTCTTCATTCTGTTGATTGTTTCTTTTGCTGTGCAAATATTTTTAGCTTGATATAATCTTGTTTTTTCTTTTGTTGCTTATGCTTTTGAGGTCTTACCCTAAAAACTCTTTGCCCAGACCAATCTCCTGAAGCATGTTTCCAGTGTTTTCTTCTAGTACTTTCATAGTTTCAGGTCTTAGATTTAAGTCGTTAATCCATTTTCATTTTATTTTTGTAGATGGTGAGAGATAGAGGTCTAGTTTTATTCTTCTGCATATGGATACCCAGTTTCCCCAGCACCATTTATTGAAGAGGCTGTCCCTTCCCCAATGTATGTTCTTGGCACCTTTGTCAAAAATGAGTTAAATATAAATGCATGGATTTATTTATGCTTTCTCTAATCTTTTCCATAGGTCTAAGTGTCTGTTTTTATGTCAGCATTATGCTGTTTTGGTTACTAAAGCTTTGTACTGTATTTTGAAGTCTGGTAGTGTGATTCCTCCATTTTTGGTCATTTTGTTGTTGTTGTTGTTAAGGATTAGGGCTATTTGGGGTCTTTTGTGATTCCATATAAATTTTAGGATTGTTTTTTCTATGTCTGTGAATAGTGTCATTTGTATTTTGATATGGAGTGTATTGAACATATAGATTGCTTTGGGCAGTATGGACATTTTAACAATAATAATTTTTCCAATCCATGATTGCTTTGTGTTTTTTAAGGGATTTTCTTCAATTTGTTTTTTTCAGGTTTTATATTTTTCATTGTAGAGATCTTTCATTTTTTGATTAAATTTCTTCCTAGGTAATTAGTTTCTTAGCTGTTATAAATTGGATTGCTTTCTTTTTCTGAATGTTTGCTATTGGTATATTGAAATGCTACTGAGTTTTGTATGTTGATTTTGTATCTTGCAACTTTGCTGAATTCATTTATCAGTTCTAACAATTTTTGTGTAGAGTCCTTTTTTTTCTTTCTAAATATAAGATCATGTCATTTGCAAACAAGAACAATTTGACTTCTACCTTTCCAATTAGGATGCCTTTCTTTATCTTGCATAATTGCTCTGGCTAAGACTTCTGGTACAATGTTGAATAAAAGTGGTGAAAGTGGCAACCTTCTCTTGTTCCAGATCTTAGAGAAAACTATTTTAATTTATCCCCATTTAGTATGATGAAAGCTGCGGATTTGTCATATATGGCCTTTATTGTTTTGTGGTATATTACTTCTGTACCAAGGTTGTGGAGAGTTTTTTCACAAGGGCATGTTGAATTTTATCAAATGCTTCTTCCACATCTATGAAGATGATTGTGTGGTTTCTCTTTCTTTGGTTGATGTGGTGTATCACATATATTGATTTATGAATGTTGAACCATCCTTGCATTCCTAGAATAAATCCCCCTTGATTGTGGTATATTATCTTTTTGATGTATTATTGGATTTGGTTTTAGTATTTTGGTGAGGATTTTTGTGTCAGGTCATCAGGAATATTGACCTGTAGTTTTCTCCTTTTGTTGTATCCTTATCTGATTTTGGTATCAAGGTAATGCTTACCTTGTAGAATGAGTTAGGAAAAATTCCTTTCTCTTTAAGTTTTTGGAATAGTTTGAGAAGAATTGGTGTTAATACTTTAAAATTTTCATAGATTTCAGCAGTAAAGTTATCCAGTGTTGGGCTTTTCTTTTTGGGGAGACTTTTTATTACTGATTCAATCTCATTACTTATTATTTGTGCAAATAATTTTATTACTGATTCAATCTCATTACTCATTATTTGTCTATTTCTTCCCTGGTTCAATATTGGTAGGTTATATGGGTCTAGGGATGTGTCTATTTTTTCTAGGTTTTTGAATTTATTGTTTTGTAGTTGTTGATCATAATAGTCTCTAATGATTTTTTCTTAGTCTAGTTAGTGGTTTGTCAATTTTATTTATCTTTTTAAAAAACTAAATTTTAAAAACTTTTTTTTGTCCCTTTTTTTTTTTGAGGCAGAAACTCATTCTGTTGAGTACAGTGATGTAACTTAGGCTCACTCCAACCTCCACCTCCTGGGTTCAAGTGCTTCTCATGCCTCAACCTCCTAAGTAGCTGAGATAACAGGCACACACCACCACCCCCAGCTAATTTTTTCTATTTTCAGCAGAGACAGGGTTTTGCCACATTGGCCAGGCTAGTCTCTAACTCCTGGCCTCAAGTGATCCAGCTGCCTTGGCTTCTCAAAGTGCTGGGATTGTGGGCGTGAACCACTGCACTTGGATTTTGGTCTCTTTTATTTAGTTCTGGTCTTTATTATTTCTTCTACTAATTTTGGATTTGATTTGTTCTTGCTTTTCTATTTCCTTAAGGTATATTTTTATGTTGTTTATTTGAAATCTATTTTTTACAGGTTTCTTACTATAAACTTCCTTTTTAGCACTGCTTTTACTGTATTCCATAGGTTTTAGTATACTATGTTTTCATTTTTGTTTCAAGAAATTTTTTATTTCCATCTTAATTTTTTCATTGATCCAGTGGTTCTTCATGAGCTTGGTATTTAATGTCCCTGTATTTGTACTGTTTTCAAAGTTCCTCTTGCTATTGGTTTCTAGTTTTACTTCATTGTGTCTGATTTGATTTTTTTACATTTGCTGAGACTTGTTTTGTGGCCTAACATATGGTCTAACCTGGAGTATGTTCCATGCACTGATGAGAAGAATGCATATTTTGTAGCTCTTGAAAGGAACATTTTGTAAATGTCTATTAGGTCCATTTGGTCTACAGTGTGGTTTAGGTTCAGTGTTTCTTTGTTGATTTACTGTCTAGATGATCTGTCCAATGCTGAAAGTGGGGAATTAAATTCCCTTTCTATTATTGTATTGGTCTATGTCTCTCCTTAACTTTAATAATATTTTCTTTATATATCTGAATGCTCCAGTATTGAGTGGGTATATATTTATAATTAGATCTACTTGGTGAATTGATCCCTTTTCATTATATAATGATCTCCTTTATCTCTTTGTGTATTTTTTTACTTAAAGTCTATTTTGTCTGATAGAAGTATAGTTACTACTTCATCTGTAAAGACACACATAGACTAAAAGTGAAGATATACCATGCAAATTCTAAACCTGTTTTTGGTTCCCATTTGCATGGAATATCTTCATTTTTAGTCTATATGTGTACCTTAACAGGTGAAGTGAGTTTCTTGTCAGCAGCATATAGTTGGGTTTTGTTTTTTTAATCAACTCAACTAGTCTGTATCTTTTAATTAGGGGAATTTAAACTGTTTATATATATATTAAAGGTTGTTATTAATAGGTGAGGGCTTACTCCTGTCATTTTAATGATTGTTTTCTGGTGGTTTTATATGGCCTTTGTTCTCCTCTTACTGCTTACCTTTGTGATTTGGTGTTCTTCTGTAATAGTATTGCTTGATTCCTTTTTCTCATTTGTGTATCTGCTCTTCTAGTGAATTTTATACTTTAGTGTGTTTTCATGATGGTAGATATCATCCTTCTGCTTCCAGATGTAGATCTCTCTTAACAATTTCCTGTAGGACCTGTTTAGTGGTGGTGAATTTGCTCAGTTTTTATTTGTTAGGGAGTCTTTATTTCCCTTCACTTCTGAAGGATAGCTTTGCTAAGTATGGTATTCTTGGTTGACAGTTTTTTTTGTTTTAGCACTTTGAATATATAGTCTTATTCTGTCTTGGCCTTTACGGTTTCTGCTGATAAATATGCTGTTTTTTGGTTGACAATTCCCTTATATGTCACTTGACAAGAAAATTTTACAGCAAGTTTTCTTGTGCTGTGTTCAGAATTCTTTGTCTTTGACTTTTGACAGATTAACTATATATGTTGTGCCACAGAGAGGAACTTTTTGGATTGAATCTATTTGGGGATCTTTCTGAGTTTTGTATTTCTAGATGTTTATATCGCTTCTAAGTCTTGGGAAGTTTTCAGTTATTATCTCATTAAATTAATTTTCTATGCTTTTTCCCATCTTTTCTCCTTCTGGAACTCGCCAAATTTCAGTATTTGTTTGCTTGATGGTATCCCATATGCCCCTCAGGCTTTCTTCATTGTTTTTGATTCATTTTTGTTGTCTCCCTGGGTTATTTCAAAATACCTGTCTTCAAGTTAAAAAATTCTTTCTTCTACTTGATCTAGTCCATTGCAGAAACTCATGATTTTATTTTTTATTTTGTCCATTGAATTCTTCAGTTTCAAGATTTCTGTTTGGTTCTTTTTTGTGACATCTATCTTTTCATTAAATTTCTAATTCAGATTATGAGTTTTTCTGATTTGTTTGTATTGTTTATATGTGTTCTCTTGTATCTTGCTGAGTTTTCTTGAGATCATTATTTTTAATTCCTTTTCAGGTGCTTTTTAAATTTCCTTTTCTTTGGGGCTTGTTGGTAGAGAATTATTGTGTTCCTTTGCAGGTGTTGTGTTTCCTTGATTTTTTTCATGTTTCTGTGGTCCTTATGTTGATATCTGTGCATCTCTTATAACTGTCACTTCTTCCAATTTTATGAAGTAGCTTCCATAGGAAAATACTTTTTCTTGTGAATGTATCAATATGTTAACTGGGTTGGGGTGCTTTGGCTTTGGTTCTGGGTGGACACCATAGTGTAATGTTCATATGATTACTTTGATTGTATTTAATATCAGTAGTGTCTGCAAATTACTTAGTGGTTAGGCTGTGGGTGTTTGTGGAAGCTGTGATGAGGCTTTGCTAAGGACAGGGATACCAGGTAGGCTAGTCCTTAGGTCCCTAGTTGGTGCATGGGGGCATTGGCAGGGGATTTGGTGTGACTCATGGAGGGCAGTATCTGGGTCCCAGGAGGAGTGTGTCGGTGCTGGCAATGGTGGCAGTGGGCTAGGTAGACTGGTCCTTGGTTTCCTGGGTGGCATGCATGGGCACCGGCAGTGTTGAGCCCTGGGAATGCCAGTCCTTAGGTCTCTAGGCAGAGCATGTGGGCACTAGTAGGCAAGGAGATCTGCTCTTTGGGGCCCAGATGGGTTGCGTAGATGCCAGCAATAGTGAAGGCAGGTTGGTCCTTGAGTGCTAGAATGGATCACACCCAGAGTATTGGTGTCGGCCACAGGCCAGCTGGAAAGGTCCAGGGTGGGGCAGGTGAGCACTGGCAGCGTCTGCAGTGGGGTGGGCAGGCTGGTCCCTGGACCCCCAGGTGGGACACACAGTGGCCCTGCTGATGAGGGGACACGGTCATTGTTGGTGGCAGTGGCCCCAGGTAGACTGCTCTTAGGCTCTGGGGAGTACACACTTTGGTTCCCAATACCTTGGGGGAAGACTCCTTGATGTGCTGGACTGCCTATTCCTTGGGTAGTAGGACCCTGCATGAACTTGGGTGCTGGTGATGTGGCTGCCCACTGGGTTCAGCCAATGCCATGCTGTTGTAGCCCTCTGGGTGGATGTAGGGGGATGTCAGTGGGGCCTTAAGAATGTGGAGGCCAGGCACGGTGGCTCATGCCTGTAATCCCAGAACTTTGAGAGGCTGAGGTGGGCAGATCACCTGAGGTCAGGAATTCGAGACTAGCCTGGCCCACATGGTGAAACCCTGTCCCTACTAAAAATACAAAAAAATTAGCTGGGCATGGTGGCGGGCACCTGTAATTCCAGCTACTTGGGAGGCTGAGGCAGGAGAATTGCTTGAACTCAGGAGGCAGAGGTTTCAGTGAGCTGAGATCACACCATTGCACTCCAGCCTGGGCAACAAGAGTGAAACTCTGTCTGAAAAAACAAACAAACAAAAAGAATGTGGAGATGCAGGTACTATTGTACCAAGGGCAGGGTATAATCCTGTGGTGTTGGCTCTGCTCTCAAAATGGTGCAGTGCTATAGCAGCTTGGGTTCCAGAAGTGGGATTTAGCCCAAGTTCCCTTTCTGGATCAATGCAGTTGTGGGTGCTCCATGCAGCACCCTATGCTAGGCTCAGTGATTCTGAGAGCCAACAGGCTTTTTTGTATCTAGGACTGCAGGTTTCTTTGGTGGAAATGTGAGCAGCTGGGAAATATCTCACTTACAATGCTCCTGCAATGGAGCATTCCTCCTGGCTCTGGGCTGAACTGGCCTACTGCCCTACTTTCCTCTCTACATTGCCATCTTGAGCTTTCCATGCCTCAGAGCGTCCCTGTTTTTTCTCCGCTGGATTCCAGTGTTCTCCCCTAGATGCTCTACTTGATGTGTGTTTATGTACTTGCTGTTTTGGTCCTTCTTTATAGAGAAGACAGGCACTGGGTGCCTCTCTTCAACTACTTCATAAAATCATTCTTGAGAGCAGTTTGGCAGTAAACATGACAGTCTTCTGTTATCTTCTCTTCTCCTTTGTTTATTTAGTTTTCTTCCTCCAACAAATCCAAAGTGCCTTAGAGGTGGTGCAAAGACCCATCAGACTTCATACACTAGAAGGTGATGCAACAATGGTTGCAGGTTATATCAATATTTTTTGAAAATAAAAAGTTTTACATTTTGTTAAAATATAGTTTATCAATTTTCCTTTTGTTGTTCATACTTTTGGAGTCATATACATCTTTTCCTAATACAAATTCTCAAAGATTTCCTCCTATATTTTCTTCTGGAAGTCTTATAGGTTTTTTTTTTTTTTTTTTTTGGAGATGGAGTCTTTGTCACCCAGGCTGGAGTGCAGTGGTATGATCTTGGCTCACTGCAACCTCCACCTCCCAGGTTCAAGCGATTTTCCTACCTCAGCCTCTCAAGTACTTGGGATTACAGGTGTGCACCACCACAACCAGCTAATTTTTGTATTTTTAGTATAGATGAGGTTTCACCATGTTGGTCAGGCTGGTCTCAAACTCCTGACCACGGGTGATCCGCTTGCCTCGGCCTCCCAAAGTGCTGGGATTACAGGCATGAACCACTGTGCCTGGCCTAGGTTTTTAAAAATAATTTTAACTCTTACATTTATATGCGTGATACATTTCAACTTCATTTTTGTCTATGGTGTAAGGTACGGTTTGAGGTTCGATTTTTTGGCATATAAATGTTCAAAGGTTTCAACCCCTAATCCCTTGAATTACCTTGGCATACTTGTGGAAAATAATTTGATCATATACAAGGGGCTATTTCTGTTCCATTGATCTATATGTTTATTTTTACACCAGTACCATACTTACCTTGATTACTTTAGCTTCATAGTAAGTTTTGAAATTAGATAGTTTAAGCCCTCAAAATTTATTCTTCTTTTTCAAAATTATTTTGGGTGTTTTAGGTCTTTTGCATTTCCACATACATTTAGAGATCAGCTTGTCAGATTTTGCAAAGGAAAAATGCCTACTGGGACTTAGAAACCATTGTATTGAGACCATGAATCAATTTTTGGAGAATTGTCATTTCAGTTATACTGAGTTGCCTAGTCCATGAACATGTTATTTCTCTCCACTTATTTAGATCTTTGGTTGCTCTCAGCACTTTATATACATTTTTGTGTTGAAATCTTGCCCTTCTTTTTAAAAATGTAATCCCATTAAAAATTGTATTGTGAATGAAATTATTGAATTTTATTTTCTGGTTGTTCTTTGCCAGTATATAGAAAAATCAATTGATTTTTGCTTGTTGACCTTACATTTTTGAGACCTTACTAAACTTACTTACTTATTTTAGAGCTTTTAAAAGTTCCTTAGAATTTCCTATACATACGATCATGCTGTATGCACGTAAAAACAATTTTATTTCTTCATTTCCAACTTGGATGCTCTTCTTTTTATATCCTTTTTGCACTTATTAGGTCCTTTGGTATATTATTGAAAAGAATTGGTGAGAGTGGAATTCTTAGTCTAAGGGAGAAAGCATTCAGATTTTCACATTAATGTGAAATGTTGTAGGTTTTTAAGACACTTTGTGGAGAAAGGGAACCCTCGTACAGTGTTGATGAGAATGTAAATTAGTGCAGCCATTATGGAAAACTGTATGAATATTTGTCAAAAAAACTAATAGAATTACCATATGATCTAGCAATCTCATTTTTGGGTATTCACCCAAAAGATTTGAAATTAGTATATTCAAAAGACATCTGCATGCCCATGTTCATTTCAGCACTGTTTATAATAGCTGAGTTATGTAATCAACCTGACTGTCCATCAGCAGATGAATGGAGAAAAAAAAATGTGGTATATATACACAATGGAATACACTGCAGCCTTAAAAAAGGGAAATTTTGTCATTTAACTTGGATGGAATTGAAGAACATTATGCTAAGTGAAATAAGATAGGTACAGAGAGACAAATATGCATGTTCTCATATGTTTAATTTAAAATACTCGAACTAAAAGAAGCAGAGAGTAGAATGGTTGTTACCAGAGGCTGGAGGGAGGCAGGGGGAATGGGGAGATGATGGTTAAAGGCTACAAAGACTTAATTAGACAGGGGTAAGTTTTGTTTTTTTCTTTAAAACGTATTGTACAGCATGGGAAATATAGTAAATGTATTGTACATTTCAAAATCTTTGAGAGTAAATTTCATAAGTTCTCCACACAAAGTGTTAAGTGTTTGAGGTGATGGATATGTTAATTAGCTTTAATTATTCCACATTGTAGTCATAAATCATAACACTACTTTTTACCTTATAATCGTATACAACTATAAATCATCAATTTACAGTTAAATTACATATTAAAAAATTAGATGAAGAAAAATAATACAACGTGGGCTCAAAAAATATGTAAAGGAAATAGATGTCTTTTATCACTTCCTTTCCAAATTTGCTGAGAGATTTTATCATGAATGAATCCTGGATTTTTGTTAAATGCTTTTTCTGTGTCTATTGAGGTGATCATTTGGTTTTTGTCCTTTATTCTATTAATGTGCTATATTACATTAGTTGCTTTTTATATATTAGTGCAACTTTGCATTCCTCTCACTTAGTCATTGTGTGTAATCCTTTTAATATGTTGCTGGATTTGATTTGCTAGTATTTTGTTAGAGATTTTTTAGTTTATATTCATGAATGATATGACCCTGTAGTTTTCTTGTGATATTGTTGTCTGACTTTGATATCAGGCCACTAATGGCCTCATAGAAAGAGTTGGGAAGTGTTTTTACCTCTTCTATTTTCTGAAAGAATCTGTGTAGAATTGGTATTATTTCCTCCTTGTTTGATCAAATTCATTAGTGAAGCCATCTGGACTTGAACTTTTCTTGGTTGGAAAGTTAATTACTAATTCAATTAATGTACTTGATAGAGATCTAATCAGATTTTCTGTTGTTTATTGGGTCATATTTGATCCTTTTTTGCCTTTTGGGAATGTATTCTTTTTATGTAATTTGTTGGCAGAAAGCTGTTCAGACAACCTCCTTGTTTTCAGCCTTCCTACTCATTCTCTCCTTTGGTATCTGCCAACCATGATACCAGAGCCTTTTCTAGGGGTCTCCCAGGCAGATTGTTTTCCTTCCTGTATGAGTTTTGGGCTGTGGTGTTTTAAACTCTGTTTCATCTGTCCTCTCTTTTATGGTTTGGCTCTGTGTCCCCACCCAAATCTCATCTTGAATTGCACTCCCATAATTCCCATATGTTGTGGGAGGGACCTGGTGGGACATAATTGAATCATGGGGGTGGTTTCTCCCATACTTTTCTTGTGGTAATGAATAAGTCTCACAAGATCTGATGGTTTGATAAGGGGAAACCCATTTCACTTGGTTCTCATTTCTCTCTCTTGCCACCACACGTAAGAAGTACCTTTTGCCTTCTGCCATGATTGTGAGACTTCCCTGACCACATGGAACTGTAAGTTCTATTAAACCTATTTCTTTTGTAAATTGCCCAGTCTCGGGTATGTCTCTATCAGCAGCATGAAAATGGACTAATACAGTAAATTGGTACCAGTATAGTGGGGTGTTGCTGAAAAGATACACAAAAATGTGGAAGCAACTTTGGAACTGGGTAAAAGGCAGAGATTGGAACAGTTTGGAAGGCTCAGAAAAAGATAGGAAAATGTGGGAAAGTTGGGAACTTCCTAGAGACTTGTTGAATGGCTTTGACCAAAAGCCTGATAGTGATATGGACAATAAGATCCAGGCTGAGGTGGTCTCAGATGGAGATGAGGAACTTGTTGGGAACTGGAGCAAAAGTGACTCTTGTTATGTTTTAGCAAAGAGACTGGTGGCATTTTGCCCCTGCCCTAGGGATTTGTGGAACTTTGAACTTGAGAGAGATGATTTAAGGTATCTGGTGGAAGAAGTTTCTAGGCAGCAAAGCATTCAAGCGGTGACTTAGGTGATGTTAAAGGCATTCAGTTTCATAAGAGATGCAGTGCATAAAAATTTGCAACCTGACAATACGATAGGAAAAAAAAATCTTATTTTCAGAGGAGAAATTAAAGCCAGCTGCAGAAATTTGCGTAAGTAACGAGGAGCCAAATGTTAATCCCCAAGACAATGGGAAAAATGTCTCCAGGGCATGTCAGAGGTCTTCACGGCAGCCCCTCCCATCACAGGCCCAGAAGCCCAGGAGAAAATGGTTCTGTGGGCCAGACCCAGGGTCCCTGTGCTGTATGCAAGCTAGGGACTTGGTACCCTGTGTCCCAGCCGTTCCAGCTGTGGTTGAAAGGGGCCAACGTGGAGCTTGGGCCGTGGCTTAAGAGGGTGCAAGCCTCAATCCTTGGCAGCTTCCATGTGGTGTTGAGCTTGCAGGTGCACAGAAGTCAAGAATTGGGCTTTGGGAACCTTCACCTAGATTTCAGAGGATGTATAGAAATGCCTGGATGCCCAGGCAAAAGTTTCCTGCAAGGGCAGGTCCCTCATGGAGAACCTCTGGTATAGCAGGGCAGAAGGGAAATGTGGGGTCAGAGCCCCCACACAGAGTTCCTACTGGGGCACCGCCTAGTGGAGCTGTGAGAAAAGAGCCACTGTCCTTCAGACCCCAGAATGGTAGATCCACTGACAGCTTGCACCATTTGTCTGGAAAAGCTGCAGACACTCAACACCAGTCTGTGAAAGCAGCTAAGAGTGAGGCTGTACCCTGTAAAGCCACAGGGCAGAGATGCCCAAGACCATGGGAACCCACCTCTTGCATCAGCATGACCTGGATGAGAGACCTGGAGTCAAAGGAGATCATTTTGGAGCTTGAAAATTTTACTGCCCTGCTGGATTTTGGACTTGCATGGGCTCTGTAACCACTTTGTCTTGGCCAGTTTCTCCCATCTGGAATGGCTGTATTTACCCAATACCTGTACCCCCATTATATCTAGGAAGTAACTAGCTTGTTTTGACTTTATATGCTCATAGGCGGAAGGGACTTGCCTTGTCTCAGATGAGACTCTGGACTGTGGACTTTTGGGTTAATGCTGAAATGAGTTAAGACTTTGGGAGACTGTTGGGAAGGTATGATTGGTTTTGAAATGTGAAGACATGAGATTTGGAGGGGCCAGGGGTAGAATGACATGGTTTGGCTCCATGCCCCCACCCAAATTGCATCTTGAATTGTACTCCCATAATTACAACATGTTGTGGGAGGGACCCAGTGGGAGATAATTGAATCATGGGGGCGGTTTCTCCCATAATATTCCCATGGTAGTGAGTAAGTCTCATGGGATCTGATGGTTTGATAAGGGGAAACCCCTTTCCCATGGCTCTCATTTCTCTGTCTTTCTGCTATCATGTAAGAAGTGGCTTTCGCCTTCTGCCATGATTGTGAGGCCTCCCTAACCACATGGAACCGTAAGTCCGTTAAACCTCTTTGTTTTTTAAATTGCCCAGTCTCAGGTATGTCTTTATCAACAGTGTGAAAATGGACTAATATACTCTCCTTTTCAGCCTCCAGAAATTTGTGAAATATCTCCTTAGCTGATGACTTTTCTTCTAGTTTCTTCACAATTAATGGGTTAAAATTATTTCACTACCATTTTTTTTCAGGGCAATTTTAAAAAGGGATGCTCATGCCA
Source organism: Nomascus leucogenys (assembly GCF_006542625.1). NCBI lineage: Eukaryota > Metazoa > Chordata > Mammalia > Primates > Hylobatidae > Nomascus > Nomascus leucogenys. The sequence continues at coordinate 96,328,189 of NC_044402.1, read as the reverse complement.
CCATCTTGAACCAAAAGCTTCTGCTGATTTTGTAAAGAGAAAAAAAATCAATATAGTTCTTTTCATTTTTGAGAAATAAAGTACATATTTTCTCTGTACCCAGGCCACTTGTCTCCTCTATTGATTGTTTTATTTCTGAATGGAATAAGCCTGGCTGTTTGGAAGCACATATTGATGGGCAAATTCTTCCTTTCATAGTTAATTAGCTGTATGACCAAGGGGAGGTTATTTAAACCTCTCTGACATTCAATTTCTTCATCTGTGAAATGGGAATAATTATGTCATTGTCTTCTTTAACAATAGGTGTGAGGATTATAAATAATATATGTGAAACTATTGAGAGCCTGAGTAGGTAATCAATAAAAAGCTGCCATTATTATTGCTCTCGGTGAGGAGCAATAATAATTGCTGGCCCTAGAATGATAGAATCATGGAGTTTTAGAGCTGAAAGGATCTTCACTCTCACTAGAAGAACTTCTACAGCCATTCCTACAACCCCCAGCCTTCTACCTCCTCACCCACCCTTGCCCTGCTGCATCTTTCTAGGCAGGCATTATTCACACGGAGAATGAGGTTTGTTTGATTCTTAGAATTCAGTAAGGTAGGTAGGATGAGCATTTCTGCCATAAAAGAAACAAACAAAAAAAACAGTTACTGAGGTCATATGCTTTATAGTGGCAGAATCTGAACCCAGATTTCCTGATTCATGAAATACGTTACTCCTGAGTTCTCTTCTGTATAGTCAACAATGTAATGAGAAGATTATATTTGTAGTTAGAATAATCAACCCTTTTCTCTTCATGTACTAAATACTTTGAGGATTTCTACTACTTTCATACTTGCATTCCCTCACTTAACAAACATTTATTGATCACTAGCTATGTATTGAATTAAACTGAGACATTACCCAAAGCCTTGACTCTTTTATCTTGTCCATATAATTGAAAAGAATATGTAAAATTCACAAAACGCTGGATTCCTGGATTTGCAAAAGATAAATAAGTTAGAAGATCTATTCTGGGTACCCACTTTGGTATGGTATCTCAGATATACTCAATGAACCTCGAGTCTCCCCTCACTGGGCAGTTAGTGGGAAGATGTATTTAATTATACAGCATCACTGACCTGTATCCATTTTAGATGAAGTTGAGATCCAGAGAATGATACAGTCAATTATAAAGAGGTAAAGCTATCCCAGAACAACTTATTTTTCGAGAATGTGAACTATGCCTTTCTGCCCAGTGCATCCTCAGAACATGTCACAAAATGTGGCTCATATTTGGCATATATTTTGAATTGAATTATAGTTACAAACATTATTGTATTATATGAACACATACCCAATAATAAATACATAGGCACGTAAGAGCTTCCATGTCACTGATTGCTAACTTGTATGTCTATAGAAATCTGAGAAATGGCCTTTTGAAGAATGTGTCTGTGCCTTCTGCAAAATGTGTTTAAAGTACTTTCCATCAGTGTTCTTTTTAAAACTCATATTTATGAATAACCATACATATTTTAGGAATAATGCAATAGTGTTCCTTTATAATTTCAAAGAAGAGAGAGCTAGATTCTTGAGTAATGAGGAAGAATAAGTAAAGGCCATCAAGAAGCGTGTGATTTCTGAATAGGTCTTGCAAGTAACTTCCAATATAATTGTCTCTCTATGAATAAAGTATTTGGAGAGGAATATAGCACCAAACAAATGTGTATACTGTTTGTAAAATGTTCAACAATTCATTTTTCCTTATGATTTAATAGAAAATAGTCCTGGTGTTCTTATATCCATTGTTTTATGTTCTAACTGCCCCTTATCTACTTTTGAATAGTATGTTTATCGTTTTCTTAGGCAACAAGATGCTGACTTAGACTCAGCTGTCCCTGATGGAAGCACAATTCCAAAACCGACCGCTTCTGCTATAGAGAAAGACATCTTGGTAACTGGCCATTTTTTTGTCAGTATAATTGAAAATGAAAGAAACACTTGAAGATAATTTTATACTTTTGAGATCATTCTGTGCTCCTCCTTTGTGAAACTCTGTGGACATAGGAATAAATACAGAGTTCTATAAAAAGGCTCTATGGGATTTATAGAAGAAATCATTCTCTCCCTTGCCACCTAAGACCACAATTTAAAAAAATTTCAAATCTACCTGCTCTCCATATTAAAGCCAGCTTCAGTCATATATAGCTTTACATGCCTTAATTTTTTATGAGAAATTATCCTATAATAATTATGTAATGTATATTTTACAAGGCATATTAATGTACTTTAGAAATAGTAATTCTTCAAGTATTTAAATACGTAATAATTTTTAAAAATGTAAATATCAAAGACAACACTGCTAATTCAAAAGTATTTTGACATTTAAATTTTTTCTAATAAGTGACTTGTAAAAATTTGTGAACATATATTGAAGTTAAATGTTCATTATTATAGAAATAATAAGTTGTTTTAAAATGAATATTTTATGAACACACACAATAGCAGCTATAAAATTATAGTATGGAATATTAATAGGCTAGTTGGAAATGTCCTAAATCCTATTGTATAATATTTCTGGAATTAATATATAGAGATACTGATTTGCTTACAGCTTTTAAGATCTACTTCTGATAATAATAAAAAGACAAAAACTAACAAATCATTTTTAAAAATTTACAAAACACTAATGCAGCATGGACTCTGTTAAGTACATCATATATTTGGTAATATAACTTGATGTTTTACAGTATAGTTATTAACTGAGATAAGAGTTTTAGTTTTCATGAAAATACACATTTGTAACATTTAGGAGATCTCAAATAATGCCTATGGGAGTTGTACCAAATACTTTTTTATGCTTTATAAATACTTTGTTCTCCTAAAACTTGAATTTTGCTCAGTAGTTTTATTTTGATAAACATACTTCTTTTGTTAAACATCCACATTTTTTCTATCTTCTTTTTATAGAGATATTACTATTATATTCACCATGGAATTGATACAGACCATGTAGCCCCAATGGAAGATTCTTGGCTCGAACATGTACTGGATTTAGTTCCACAACATCTGAAAGTCTTCACTGACAGCATAGTTACGTTATCTGATGAAATGAGAGAGGATTATCTTCTTAGTGTAAAGAAATCCATAGGTAAATTGGTATTATGCTTTGATTTTTAATTTGAATATGTGTCTCATTAAAGATAATTTTTGTATTAATAATTAATACCTATACTTGAAACTAGTCACAATATTATAATTATGCCATTTCTTACATTGCTGTTATATTACTTAAGATCTGAGGCAAATTCCATTAATGTAGTATTACAAAAAATAATTCTATTTCTATTTGTAGGGATATATCCCCACCACAAAGGATAGCACTGAAGAAAATTATAAAACATTAATTTCAATCCCTCAAGATATTTATTGAATGTCTAACTTATGCAAGGCATTAGGTATTTAGGAGATAGTCTCTCCCTTTAAGATGGTCTCTTCATTTCAGGATCTTTTGGTGTAGACATGAGACAAGACATACATATTTAAATAATTACCTAAAAGTGTAAGCATTAACAATGAACATTAATATTACTTATGTCATAAATTAGAATGTGATTAATACAGAATTGTTGCAGTAGACCAAAGGTTGACAAACTATAGCTCACAGGCAAATCTGGCCACTGCCTGTTTTCATAAAGTTTTATTGGAACATAGCCACACTAATTCATTTGCATGTTATCTACAAATCTGGCTGCTTTTGAGCTACAAGAACAAAATTGAGCAGTTGTGACAGAGTCCTTGTGGCCCACAAAGTCGAAAATAGTTAACAGTCTAACCCTTTACATAAATAATTTGTTGACCCATGGTACAGACAAATAGATCCTAAGGCTGACTGATTACCAGAACCGTTTTAAAAATACTGACTTCTGGCCCCACCTGAATTAAAATCCCTGGAGTCAGGGCCTTGGAATCTGTACTTTAAAAAAAGCGTCTCCAGTTGGTTGTGATAGTAAACCTAGTATGACGAATGCTGTGTTCAAAGTTGAAGAAATAATAATGCTTTGGAGTAATGTGGGGACCCTTATTGGTGGAGGACATTCATTGTATTTATGTCTTCTATGGAGTATACTGGTGATATAAAAATAAAAAGCCTAATCCCTGCCCTCAGAGATCATAGTGTAATGTGGGAGATAGACAAATAACTAAATATAAAGCAAAGTAATAAGTCCAAAGAGGAAAGAAACAGAAGATACACTGCAAGGGAGAAGAGGTTATCTCTGACTTGTTAGGAAGGACTCTGGAGGAGCCTAAACTAAGTCTTGAAGGATGAGCAACAGTCTAGTTGGGAACATGCTTGGCCTAGGAAATGGTGTGAATCACAGCAGACGCCCATGAGAGGCTCTTCTGGGCTTGTTAAGCAATTCTGAAGCCAAAGCATAGGGTGCATCTGGGGAAGAGGACAGAATCTGAAGGGCCTTATATGCCTTTTTAGAGCACTTAAAGGTAAAGGAGAGTCTCTGAATGATTGTAGGGAAGGGGGTAATACGTACGATTTGCATATTAGAGCTTCTTGAAAGACGGGCAGAAGAATTAGAATTAAATGTGAATTAAAGACCATGGAAGACAGAAGCGAGGTAGCTGACTTTACTGATTTTATAACAAGACTGTTTTATGCTCTTATGCAATTTAAAAGAGAACAAGGCAATACTGTTGTTCCTTGGTATCCACAGGAGATTGGTTCCAGGACACTCCCCTCCCTGACAGATGCCAAAATCTGCAGATGCTCAAGTCTCTGATATAAAATGGCATAGTATTTGCATATAAGCTATGTACATCCTCCTATATACTTTAAATCATCTCCAGATTTCTTATACTACCTCATACAATGTACATGCTATGTAAATCGTTGTTACACTGTGTATTTTTATTTGTATCATTTTTATTGTTGTCTGTTATTTTTATTGTTATTTTTTTCTGAATATAAACCTGCAGATACAGAGGGCCAACTGTATGTACCTTTTCTCAGTGAAATAGAACTACTACTATCCTGTATTGTTGACCTTGAATTCAACAAGAATATTTTTGATGGAATAGCTATAAAGGAAAATGTAATATTAAGAGCAATTATTCCTTTCAAATGAAAGAGGAGGGACACATTGTTTTAAGAAAGGGAACATATATCCTCAAAGACACAGACATGATACATTTTCTTGTAAGATTTTAAAAGTTTTCTTCTGTTCACAAATGCACAAATTGCTGATTATTAAATAACTTTAATATAATTTAAACAGTTAATAGAACTAGCTTTGCAATTGCTTGGAAATGTACTACGGTTAATATAAGGTTATTTATCAGAATTTTAAAATTTTCTTTTAGTTGATTTTGTTTTAAAAGATCCTCGAGAGAAAGATGGTAAGAAGACAGATGAACTTCCAGCCCATCGTGCTGAGTAAGTGATCAGATTTCTCTAAGAATGTTGATTATGTGACCATTTCTGTATATGTTTATATATTTATACACCAATTATATTTTCTCAAATGTATGTTTATAATTTACATATAAATAAATGTATATGTGTGTATGTATATATTTCATATACAGGCTTGCCTCATCTTATTGCCCTTTATTGTGCTTCACAGATACTGTGTTTTTTGCAAATAGGAGGTTTGTGAGGGTTTTTTGCAACTGAAGGTCTTTGTCAAGCAGGTCTATTGGCATCATTTTTCTAACAGCATATGCTCACTTTGTGTCTGGTCTGTGTGTCAGTTGTGGTAATTCTCACAATATTTTAAGCTTTTTATGTTATTATTATATCTGTTATGGTGATCTGTGATCAGTAATCTTTGATGTTACTATTATAATTATCTTGGAAAGCCACAAACTGCACCCATGTAAGATGGCAAACGATGTCAATAAATGTTGTGTGTGTTCTGACTCCTCCACCAACCAGTCACTCCCCCATTTCTCTTCCTTTCCTAAGGCCTCCCTAATTCCCTGAGAGAGAACAGTATTGAAAATAGGCCAAGTAACCCACGATGGCCTCTGAGTTGCACATTTCTCACTTTAAATCAAAAGCTAGAAATGATTAAGCTTAGTGAGGAAGACATGTTGAAAGCCAAGATAGGCCAAAGCTAGGCCTCTATAGTACCAGTTAGCCAGGTTGTGAATGCAAAGGAAATTAAAAGTGCTATTCCAGGGAACAAATGACTGACAAGAAAGTGAAACAGCCTTATTGCTGATATGGAGGAAGTGGTCTGGAAGAAGATCAAACCAGCCATGACATTTCCTTAAGCCAGAGCCTAATCCAGAGCAAAGCCCTAACTCTCTTCAGTTCCGTGAAGGCCGAGAGAGGTAAGGAAGCTGCAGAAGAAATGTTTGAAGGTAGCAGAGGTTGCTTCATGAGGTTTAAGAAAAGAAGCAATCTCCATAACGGAGCAAGGGTTGAAAAATTAACTATTGGGTTCCGTGTTAGGCAGTTCTTGTGTTGCTATAAAGAAATACCGGAGACTGGGTGATTTATAAAGAAAAGAGGTTTAATTGGCTCACAGTTGTTCAGGTTTTATAGGAAGTATGGTGCTGGCACCTGCTTGACATCTGGGGAGGCCTTGGGAAGCTTACAATCATGGCAGAAGGCAAAGTGGGAGCAGGCATCTCACATGGAGAGAGCAGGATGAAGAGTGAGAGGGAAGATGCCACACACTTTTAAACATCCAGATCTCATGAGAACTATTGCGAGGATAGTGCCAAGAGGATGATGCTAAACCATTTTTGTGAAACCTGTCCCCATGATCCAGTCACCTCCCAACAGGCCCCACCTCCAGCACTGGGGATTACATTTCAACCTGAGATTTGGAGGGGATATACAAACTATATCAGGGACTGTGCTGGTACCTGGGTGTTGGGATCAACTGTTCCCCAAACCTCAGCATCACACAGTATACCCATGTAACAAATATACCTGCACCTATACCCCCTGAATCTAAAATAAAAGTTGAAATTATAGAAAAAAATTTTGAAAGGCTATATCTACTATAGTGATTTCTGTGAGGGATCTTGGCAAAGTGAATTGAAAACTTTCTGGAAGAGATTCACTGTTGTAGATGCTGTTAAGAACATTTGTGATTCATACAAGGTAGTAAAAATATCAACATGAGCAGAAGTTTGGAAGAAATTCAACCCTTATGGATGACTTTGAGTGGCTCAAGACTTCAGTGGAGGAAGTCACTGCAGATGTGTTGGAAAGATGTGTTGGAAGCCAGAGAACAAGAATTAGAAGTGGAGCCTGAAGATGTGACTGAATTTCTGCCATCACATGATGAAACTTGAACAGATGAGGAGTTGCTTCTTATGGATGAGCAAAAAAAGTGGTTTCTTAAAATGGATTCTACTCCTGGTGAAGATGCTGTGAACACCGAAATGACAACAAAGGATTTAGAATATTACATAAGCTTAGTTGATAAGGCAGCATCAGAGTTCGAGAAGATTGATTCCAATTTTGAAAAGTTCTAGTTGGGTACAATGCTATCGAATAGCATTGAATGCTGCAGAGAAATCTTTCATGAAAAGAAGAGTCAATTGATGATGTGGCAGATGTCATTGCTGTCTTATTTTTAAAAATTGCCACAGCTTGGTTAGTTAGAAGTCATTAACTTTCCACCAGCAAAAAGATTATGACTTGCAAAATGCTCAGGTGATTGTTAGTATTTTGTGGTAATAAAGTATTTTAAAATTAAGGTGTATACATTTTTTTTTCGAGACAGAGTCTCACTCTCTTGCCCAGGCTGGAGTGCAGTGGTGTGATCTTGGCTCACTGCAACCTCTGCCTCTGGGATTCAAGTGATTCTCCTGGCTCAGCCTTCTGAGTAGCTGGGATTATAGGTGTGCACCACCACGCCCGGCTAATTTTTGTATTTTTAGTAGAGACGGGGTTTAACCATGTTGGCCAGGCTTGTCTCAAACTCCTGACCTCAAGTGATCCGCCTGCCTCAGCCTCCCACAGTGCTCGGATTACAGGTGTGAGCCACCGCACCTGGCTTCCTTTTTTCATTTGTAATTTTCTTTAGATAGGGTTTCTTTGTTTCCCAGGTTGGAGTGCAGTGCCATGATCACAGTTCAGTGCAGCCTTAACCTCCCAGACCTAAGTGATCTTCCCACATCAGTTTCTCAAGTAGTTGGGACCACAGGTGCATATCACTATGCCCAGCTAATTAAAAAAAAATTTTTTTTTTAGAGACGCAATCTCCCTATGTTGCCTAGGCTGGTCTCGAACTCCTGGGCTCAAGAAATCCTCCCACCTTGGCCTCCCAAAGTGCTGAGATTACAGGTGTGAGCCACTGTGCCTGGCCCTACATTTTATTTTAAAGATATAATGCCATTGCCTGATTAGTAGACTACAGTATAGCATAAACATAAGTTTTGTATGCACTGGGAAACCAAAAATTTGTGTGATGTGCTTAATTGCAATATTTGCCTTATGGGGGTGGTCTTGAACCAAACCTGCAATATCTCCATTGTAAGCCTCTATACAACTAATTGTTCTTATGTGCTTTATTTATGTATTTAAGCCTAACGTTACATTTATCAGTTGATGGATCGATAGGTAGATGACTAGACACAGATGGACACTAAGATGGTTAAAACATAAGTACTTGGTGGAAAGAATATGATATAGGTTTTTTAATCCCCATAGCAACTAGCACAGACTTCAGATATGGTAGTGGCATAAAAGCTTGATTTTTGGGAACATTGGGAACATTGCAGAATATATATATTTATAGGATGTATTTCAATTTATTACGTGGATGGAAATATAGAACACATAATGGGAAAATCTCCTTGCTGTATATTTTCTCTAATAATAACATTTAGGAATAAATCTCTTAAATAGTTTGAAGGATGGAACTTATATGATTAAATAGCCACTTCAGTTTTATTTTCTTTTATATCATTTTAAAATGCCCCAACGGCCAAGTGCGGTGGCTCACGCCTGTAATAACAGCACTTTGGGAGGCTGAGAAGAGCAGATCACTTGAGGTCAGGAGTTTGAGACCAGTTCTGGCCAATGTGGTGAAACCCCGTCTCTACTGAAAATATGAAAGTTAGCTGGGCATGTTGGTGTGTGCTTGTAATCCCAGCTACTCAGGAGGCTGAGGCAAAAGAATTGCTTGAACCCAGGAGGTGGAGGTTGCAGTGAGCTGAGATCATGCCACTGCACTCCAGCCTGGGCAACAGAGTGAGACTCCATCTCAAAAAAAAAAAAAAAAAAAAGCCCCAAATTATTCCGCATTCCACACATACACAGAAAAAAAGTTATGTACTCATTTTCCGTATCCTCTATGGAGAACAACTTTTCTCCTGGGAAAGACAAAAATCATCCTTCATAATTGCAAAGGTGATACAGCCACACATGAGAAATTGAATTAAACTTACTATATACACATAAAATGTAAATGTTTAAATATATTCTGAAAGATGAAGATGGCACATTTCAATACATAAAAGATGATTATTATATTAAAGTCATAAGAGTTACAGAATACAGTTGATCTCTAACACGGGGATAAGGGCCACTGAGCCCCTATACCACATATAATTTTTGACTTCCCCAAAGCTTAACTATTAATACCCTACTGTTCACTGAAAGCCTTACTGATAACATAAACAGCCAATTAACCCATATTTTATGTGTTATATGTATTATATACTGAATTCTTACAATAAAGTAAGCTAGAGAAAAAAATTTACTAACGAAATCATAAGAAAGAGAAAATATATTTACTATGCATAAAGTAGAAGTGGATCATCATAAAGGTCTTCATCCTTGTAATCTTTACATGGTGGTAGTGATAGAGGAGGAGGAGGAGGTGAAGAAGGAGCGAAAGAAGGAGCGGGAGGAGGAGGAGGAGGGGGAGGGAGAGGGAGATTGGTCTTGCTGTGCGGGGAGTGGGTGGTAGAAGTGGAAGAAAATCCACATGTAAGTTGATGTGCACAGTTCAAACCTGTGTTATTCAAGGGTTAACTGTAAATGTGTCTTCAGATAAGAACATTAGTGTTTGTGATTTATAAGTGATGTTTACATATTAACGGGGGTAAAGTTTAAGAGGATTTCTATAGGAAGGTTGGACTATATCCTTAAAATGTTTTAAAAAAATAAAGGAGGAATTTTAAAAATAAATAGAAAATTTAAATGTATGTACTGAAATTAGTAGAGAATCTTTGAAGATGTTTATGAGAGACAGCTGGCTGTTGTTTTCATTTGTTCATTGTAAATTATTTGTGGATTCAATAAGATCAAGTATTTGGAGATTAAAAATTAGTTAACTTTAGTATTAAAGATTTAAATCTAATTTCACAATCATTAATTTTTATAATGAAATTGTACTAAACCATAAAACATATGAACTTTATATATTTTAAAACATAATTTCTTGTTTTGTTATTATGAGGGATACAGCACATATTTTATTAAAATTAAATCATTATTACCCAAAATTTACAGTTACTATAAAAATACTTTCTTTTGACTTTGAAAGACTGTAACTAAATATTTTCTTCGTTTTCAGAATGGAAATTCTGCCAAAACCTTGGAGGAAATCTTTTTTAGCTGCAAGCAGTTATATTAGGGATCACTTGAATGCAATGAACCCCACAATGCTGGCTGTACTAGATTTGTGGCACACTAATTTTAAGTGAGTATATGTGGCCTTATAGAGGTTTTTAAAATATAGAGGGAAGTTGTTTTACTATATCTTAATTATTTCTTTTACTATTTTAACTGCAAAGTAAAACATTACCATTTTAATGTCAATATTCAAGCATGGTTTTAAATAAACAACGTAGAAGTATATAGAGCAAAAAGTGAACATTGCTTTTCTAAAATTTTAAGTTTTTTAATTTTTTGAGTACATGGTAGATGTATATATTTATGCAGTACATGAGATATTTTGGTAGAGGCATGCAATGATTAATAATCACACCATGGAAAGTTTGGTGTCCATCCCATCAAGCATTTTTCCTTTGTGTTACAAACAATCCAGTTATACTCTTTTAGTTATTTTAAAATATACAATTAAAGTATTATTGACTGTAGTCCTCCTGTTGTGCTATCAAATACTAGGTCTCATTTGTTCTAACTATATATTTTCTTGTACCGATTAACCCAATTCTGCTATTAATGGACTCTGATGCATTCTTCAGCATGTCAATTGTGTTTTTCAACTCTAGAATTTCTGCTTTATTTGTTTTAATTATTTCGATCTCTTTGTTAAATTTATCTTATAGAATTCTGAATTCCTTCTCTATGTTATCTTGAATTACTTTGATTCCAAGGACATTCATTTTATTTCAGTTTCTGATACTATGAATAATGCATCAGGAAATGACCTTGTAAATACGTTATTATTCACTGGTCCTTTTGTTTACGTGGGATAGAGTCACAGAAGTGGGATAACTAGATCATAGCATATTTATGTTTTTATTTTAGTATATTTTGCTGGATTTTTTTCCCAGAAATGTTGATACTTTACGTTTTTACCAACAGTAAATGAGAACTTCTTTCCCTAAAATTCTAACTATGTGTATTATAATATTTGTCAATCAATATAAAATGCTATATCATCATTACTTCCATTTGCCTTTGCTAGACTACTAGGGAATTTGAACATCTTTTTATGTATTTGTTATTTGAATTTGATTATGAATTCTCTACTTATATCTTTGTCAGTGTTTTGTTGGTTCTTCATCTTATCAATTTGATAACCTCTTAGAATAACAGAGGTTTTAGTTCTGTGTCTAGTACCTGAAACAAATCAAACAACTGCTAAAACTTAGGTTTATAATTTGTCCATTGACTGAGTTTATAGTTTCCTTTGATATTCTGAAATTAAAAATTTTTATACTGCTAAATATGTGTCTGTTTTCTTCTGAATTCTCCTGGTCTTGGTTAAGAAGGTCTCCTTATTTAGTAAATTGTGTGTGAGATCTTCCTGGCTAACTAGTAAATTTTTTTTATTTTTTTAACATTTTAGTTTTTTGACCACCTGAAGGTTAGTTTTACCAATAATGTAGAATGAAATTCATTTTTATTTTCTTCCAGGTAGCCAATTGTGCCAACATCATTTCTTAAACAATCTATCTTTTCCCCCTTAATGGAACTATCACCTTTCTCATGGATTAACTCTTCAATCTATAGAAATCTACAGAATTTATAGTAATCGGAATGTCTTTCTGGATTCTCTATTTTTTTCCTGTAATATTTGAATCTCTTTCTGTACAAGTACAGATTAATTTGATTAGGGTAACTCTATGGTATGTGCTTATATTTGGTGAGAGGAATCCCAACTCTATTTTTTGTGCTCTTCTTGGCTATTTTTTAAACATTCACTTTTCCTTATTAAGTTTAAGCCTATTTTATTTAATTTAAAAGAAAGATGGAAAGAGAAAAATTGTCGGTGTTCTGATTGGAATTTATTAAGTTTTTATATTAATTTTAGAAAATAGACATGTGTAATTAAGAAGCACTTTGGGGCCAAGTGTTGTGGCTCACGCCTGTACTTCCAGCACTTTGGGAAGCCAAGGTGGGTGGATCACAAGGTCAGGAGTTCAAGACCAGCCTGCCCAAGATGGTGAAACCTCATCTTTACTAAAAATACAAAAATTAGCTAGGCGTGGTGGTGGGCACCTGTAATCCCAGCTACTTGGGAGGCTGAGGCAGGAGAATCACTTGAACCAAAAGGCAGAGGTTGCAGCGAGCTGAGATCATTGAGATCATGCCACTGCACGCCAACTTGGGTGACAGAGCAAGACTCCATCCAGCTCAAAGTAAAATAAAAATAAAATAAAATAAAATAAAAAATAAATAAAATATAAAATAAATAAAATAAAATAAAAATGATAATAAACACTTTCGCTCATATCCTACATATATTTCAATATTCAATCTTGTGTATATATTTCAGTAAGAGTTTATAATTTTTATATAGATTTTCGGTTTACAGAATTCCCTCTCATTTCTTCTTTCTAGCAGAATTTCTTTATAAATTTTGAGTGATTCCCTTTTGGGAGGGATACTTGGGCATGAAGTTTCACTCCAGTGCCTTTCTAGGAAGCTCTGCCTTCTCCATGTGGGTAAATTATTCAAGTTTATTTTTTTCTCCCCTCTTTTCAGTCGCACACTGTGGAACTCTCTGAACTTACAGACTCGGCTTACTTTGCTGAATGAACCCAGGTCTGCAGAATGTAATGAGATTATACAGGGTTTCTAACACATATTCTGACCTTCTACATACTTCAAGGGCCTCTGCTGACTTCAGAGAATGGGCTAGGATCCTTAAAACTGGCTTTAGCTTTCAGAATACATACTTCTAGGAAATGCATTCTTCCACCTTTCCATTGTACAGTATGGATTTCTTTGTCTGCATAATTTGACTTTTACTAAGTAGGAAGAGGCTACTTCATTGCCCCATGTTTTTTTTCATTTCCTTTCTTTTGAATATTGGAGTTCAAATACCTCTTCTCAGCTGACAAGGCCCATGATCTAATTTTGCATGCAGTCATGAGGTCATACAATATAGTATATCACTTTCACAAATTATGTTTGTGTACATTAGTACATTTCATTTTCAAAACAACACCACAAGTTATTGTTTTATATCCGTTTTCAGAATACACTGAGCTGGACACTGAAGGATGGGACTCCATGACCTACTATTGTCCATAAAATGCTAGACTTGGTCTGTTAGATGATTTCAGGAGGCAAGAGATAAGAAAATGAAAGGAAAGGGGGGAAGAAAAAGTAACAAAGCTGAAATTTAAAAAACAGTAGAAAATGTATGTGTCCAAAATTAGGCTCCATAGTTGTGGTGACAGAGATGTTAGCAGCAACTGAAGCAAACTTCAAGGCATCCATGATAAAGACACATGGGAAAGAAGCCTTGCAGTCTGTGGGTGAGAAGAGAGCTCCACAAGCCCCTGTGTTGCCTTTGAAAGCCTAGGTTGTTTTTATTCTCTATGTGAGTATTAAGAGTGGGGGGACAGTCAACAAGGGATGCCCCTCTGAGTAGTAGCCAGCATTGAATACAAAGGGCATGCTTCTGGGGGCAGTCATTTACCCTGAATCTCAGACCTTGAAAATATATGACATCTCTATGTGTGGCAGTGGGTTGGGGAATGTTAATACAAAAACGTGTCTGAGTGACTCTAAAATGCATGAGTTTGGAAACCTGATAAGATGCTCTCTAGAAAAGATGTTGAAATTCATGTTATTGGTATTTACACTTACAGAACCCACTTAATGTCATAGATAGCCTTTGTGATGCAGTCATACCCTACACAACACATATTTTTGCTTGTAAAATAATGCATATATGAAGATCACAAGAGAATGTAGAAATACAGTGTAATATAAATCATCATAATTGAATGTAAAAGCAGATGTCTAAGAAAGCTAAGCTCACTTTAAAGATGAAATGGCTTTTAAAAATTTATTATTTGATGAAGATGGATCTAGGAAAAAAATTACTAGATCAGAACACTGTAATTGATTTACCATACAGCACACAGGATACAAATGAAATCATTTTTAAACATGTTAAAAAGATGCTTAACCTAACTCATAATACAAGAAATGTAAAGAGATTGAAATTAAAACTATACTGAGAAACCGTTTTCCCCACAAATTACAAAATTTGATATCCCATTTTGTTAGTAAGGCTTGAAGAAATGGGCTGCTGTTTGAGGGAATCCCAGCCATACCTATCGAAATTACAAATTACAGATAACACTTGAATCCAGCAATTTCACTTTTGGATAAGTAGTGTACAGATGCACCCGAGAATATAGGAAGTGATATAGTTATAATGCTATTTATGGTGACATTTGTTTATAAGAGACTGGAAACAAGCCAGCATCCATTGATAGACTAGTTAAATAAGTTATACACAGTGGAATATTATGTAGTTATAAAACATGAGTGAGAAAAATCTCGATGTGTTAATATGAAAAGGTCTCCAGGAGAAGATATTCAGTGAAAAAAGCAAGTGCAGGACACTGCCTATAGTGTGCTACTTTGAAAGTTACAAAAAAGGAGGACTGGCAAAAGCAAAACATGTTCCTAAGAAAGGGAAAATTTCATGGGACAACCAAGAAATGTAGATACTTCAAGTGGAATTTCTGTGGGAAACTTGGTCTTGGTAAGAAGAGAGAAGATTAGTTTTGAGAACCAGAGAACAAAGGTAGATACTGACTTGATGCTGAGTCCAGAGTACTGGACCAGGACTGTTGAAATTCCTCCTGACTGAAAATCAGTGACAGAGCCAGGGATCAGGGTGGGTTTCAGCTTGGGGTGAGCATTAAGTGACAGTTGTGAGAGCAGGAGGGATATGTGACCGATAGATGGGTCTACAGAAATTCACTTCTGATTGGATGTGGGAAGATAAAGGATAGGAAGAGTTCAGAGACAGTCCTGAGTTTCATGGTCTGGGTGATTTGGAGCTGTTTGGTTCTACTAATAGAAAATTGAAATCAAGAAGTTATTTTTGGTGATTAGAAGACTCATCATCATAAAACTTTTAAAGAGACTTACATTCCCTTCTGCTAACCAAATTGAAGCTAATGCATAGTGAGTAATATCTTTTTTCCTGATCCTTTCTGTTGTCTTAAACCAATGATTTAAACTATTGTTCCACTGCTGGGTTATTGTAGGGTCTATCCTGAGAAAGCAAGAACAGTGTCTGGTAGTATTTTTCCTGTTTTCTTAACAATTCATCCTATTGACCAAATGGGCAATGTTATCTGCAGAGATTTCATGGGAAAGTTATTGTACTGAATAAAACCTTTCAATCTCAAAACATCAAAGATGGTATTCTGTGCCTCGAATTCTGTTTCAAATCGAATACGAAGAAACTAAGGAAAATTGGTCTGGTGGCTCAATGGCAAGGTGAATTCCAGAGCTTGTGCCCTTGCAACTACTACTTATTCAGTGCTATCTCACACCACATGCATCTGCATCCTGATTACAGCTGCAATTTTAAAATGTAAAATAATGTTGAAAGCGCTGACTAGGAAGCTAAAGAGATCAGATCATGTTTACTATGTGCTATTATGCTATATTTTAGACATATTTTATTTGAAACATTAATTACATTGCTCAATTACACAGAATAACACATTGGTTCTCTAGCAATGGTTATACCTACTTTGTGCCTAATTATTATCAATGTCATGTACGGAGTACATTATAACTCAGATGAATTTTAGCTTGTGGAAGAAATATAAGGAAATAGATTTGAAATGTGTTTTGTTTACTAACCAGTATTTTACGTTGGTCTTTAAGGAAACATTAAATGTGATTTTTTTAAGAACACGGTGACACTAATGCTAATATTATTCTTTCATTTTTGTTAACCTGACAGAGAAAATACTTAGATGAGTAAACCATGTGTATAACAAAGATCTATAACATTGTAGTCAAAAGAAGGATTGTATTGAAAGTTGTTGACGCCAGTAATCCCTGTGTTCTTTAAAAAACCAGACAGGCTCAAAAGAGTTTGATATACTGGTTCTTGATTAGATGTGAGACTCCTTCAACCCATGGCTGCCTGAAATGAGGGCCACTTTCTTTTCAGAGAGGCTGCAATTTTTTCTTTTCAGAGCAGTGGATCCTAGAAGCATTGAGCCCTCCCTCTTTTCCTGTTTAAATTATTACAGTTTAAAAGCAAAAACCAGTTTAAACTACCCGTCATATCCCAGTTATTGCAACTTTCTTCTACTTCACAGTGAAGTTATGTATTTTGTTGTGTTCTTATTGAATTTAATTATATGAATTATTTTTAAAATTAGAATATCTCGTGTTCTTTAACATTTAATTATATAGAACACAATTTCTAATGATTAAACCTAGGAATATGATATTTTTAAGAAGGGACCAATTAATAAAATATTAAATACCAAAAAAGTCATTGTTAAATTACTGTTTATTTTTATCTTTTGCAGAAAATTACGTTTAGTTGATATCAAAGAATTTCATGATCGCCAGGATGCATTAGAGCTGTCAAGTTTTCAGAACATTATCATGAGACACATGGAATCTGCCAAAGAGACTCTACTTAAAATGTAAAGGTTTGAAATTTCATGTAGGAAAGCATAAGTTTAAAAATATGATGGTGGACTACTGCATTTTAGCTGCTTTTAGAAGATCCAATTTTAATGTTTTAAATCATTTCTACATGATTTAAATATAATGTCTTTAATTATCTTAGTCTGTAATATTTGTCCAGATGTTCTGCACAGCATAGATTGTGCAGAAACTAAAATGCTCATGACAAATGGTTACTTTTTTCTAAATGTCTGGTTTGTACCTGTCCTTTGAGAGGGGTGCTGAATACCATGAGAGAATGGTTACCTACTCATTATTCACCAGGTATTTGTCATCTACTGTTAATACATGCTAGGCTCTGTACCTCCTTTCATTTTGTTTTTGGATGGGGAAAGCAGAAGAGTTTAAAGAATGATTAAGTGGAGAAAGTATATCGTTTAAATGAATTTAAAAAATCTCACTGGAAGGCAGACCTATCAAATGATAATTGAATATCTCCTTGGATTGGCTTTTCGGAATGGAATAGCCACATATGATAATTCATAATCTGGGAACCAGACAGTATGCTTTGAAACAACTTAGGAAAATTGTTTCTCTTATGGGTCAGTGAGTTATTATAAACAGGACATTAAAATTAGGTCAAATTTAAGATAGCAGAGGATATAAAACTGCTAGCATAGCTTCATGATTTCTAAAAGTTACTTAGAAAGATATCTTCATAATTTGAGATTAAATATTTCCTTTATCTTGCTTTCTTCTACAATGTGTTAGAATAAAATTCTTTGTCTGATATTACTTGAAAAAACTTTAGCCTTTTATATTAGTATTTAGTTAATGTAAAAATAGAGTTAAGGGGTGGTAAGATGAAAACCCATAATTAATTACAGAGAAGAAAGTGACCTCTTAAGGACAGGATACAAATAAATTATCTTGATCTATAACTTCTGGGTTCTACCCTAGGAATACATTACCACTGTAAATTTTAGTTAAATGGGTGTCAAATTACAGAGTAGAGTGCAAACCTTTATTGAATTTTTTTTTTGCTGAGAAATGCAGATTGGTTAGCTGTATCTCTTGATGCTTCCTGATAGATTCTCAGAGAACTCTCTGACCATATTTTAAGTAGTGAGCCAAAAAGTGTTTATGAGCATCAGGTTTATGAGCAGAAAGGCAGAGCACCAACTCACAGAGGAGAAACAATTAGCAAATGATTAATTATGACTTCCACCCCAAACCCAAATGCCTTTTTGTCATCCTCATCTTCCATTTTTACTCACAGTTTGTGGTTTCCAGACTTCTGGAAAGCCGCTTTTCTGTGCTGCCGTGTTTCTGTAGTTCTTCTTCCATTTATCTTTTTCTGGCTTTACTTATTTACTTACTATTATTTCCTACAAGTAGGGTTCCCCAGGTCTTTGTTGTTATCTCTCTTCTTTATATTTTCTTGAGAATTTCATGATTTCATCTGCCTCAAGATTTTGTATTCTGAGCTTTAGGCCTGTCTTACCAATTTTGAAAATTGATACATAATAATTGTACATATATATAGGGTACATATATTAATGGAATATTTTGATGTATTCATACAATGCATAATGATTCAATTAGGGTAATTAGCATATCCATCACCTCAAACATTTATCATTTCTTTGTGTTGGGAGCATTCCAAATCTTCTAGCTATTTTGGAATATACTATAAATTCTTGTTACCTATAGTTACATTACACTGCTATCAAACACCAGAACTTATTCCTTCTATCAGCTGTATTTTTGTGCCTATTAACCAACCTCTCTTCATCCTCCATCCCATCCCTGCCCTTCCTAGCTTCTCTTAACCACCATTCTACTTAAAACCTCCATGACATCAATGTTTTTTTTAGCTTCCACATATGAATAAGAGCATGTGATATTTATCTTTATGTGCCTGGCTTATTTCAGTTAAAACGATGTCCTCCAGGCTCATCCATATTGCTGCAAATGACAGGATTATATTCATTTTTATGACTGAATAATATTCCATTGTGTATATAAACTACATTTTATATACTATATTTTATATACATTTTATATTTTATTTACATTTTATATACTATACACACACACACATACACACACTATATTTTCTTTATCTATTCACCCACTGATGGGCCCAGGTTGATTCTGTATTTTGGCTGTTGTGAATAGTGCTGCAATAAACATGGGAGTACAGCTATCTCTTTGATATATTGATTTCCTTTATTAGGGGTATATACCCAGCAGTGGAATTGCTGAATTATATGGTAGTTGTAATTTTAGTTTTTTGGGGAACCTCCATAGTGTTCTCTATAGTGGTTATACAAATTTGTGTTCCCAACAGTGTATGAAAGTTCCCCTTTTTGTCAGGGATGGTGGCTCACACCTACAGTCCCAGCACTTTGGGACGCTGAGGTGGATGGATCACTTGAGGTCAGGAGTTTGAAACCACAATCAACATGGTGAAACCCTATCTCTACTAAAAATACAAAAATTAGCAGGGTGTGGTGGCACACACCCGTAATCCCAGCTACTCGGGAGGCTGAGGTGGAAGAATTGCTTGAACCAGGGAGGTGGAGGTTGCAGTGAGCCAAGATCACACCACTGTGCTCCAGCCTGGGTGGCTGAGCGAGACTCTGGCTCAAGAAAAAAAAAAGAGAGAGAGAAAGAAAAAGAAGAAGAAGAAAGAAGAAAAAGAGCAGGGAAGGAGAGATGGACGGAGGGAGGATGGAAGGGAAGAGTTCTTTCTTTGCATCCTTGCCAACATCTGTTATTTTTTGTACTTTTGACAGTAGCCATTTTAACTGGAGTGGGATGATATCTCAGTGTGCTTTTGATTTGCATTTCCCTGATGAATAGGAATATTGGGCATTCTTCATATACCTGTTGGCTATTTGTATGTTTTATTTTGGGAAATGTTTATTTAGATCATTTGCCCATTTTTAGTGAGATTATTTGGATTTTTGCTGTTTTGTACAATGAATAGTTTGCAAACGTTTTTTCCCATTCTGTAGGTTGTCTCTTTACTTTGTCTAGATAGTTTCCTTTGCTATGCAAAGCTTTTTAGCTTGATGTTATCCTGTTAGTTAATTTTTGCCTTTCTTGCCTGTGCTTTTAGGTATTCCTCAACACGTCTTTGCCCAGACCAATGTAATACTGAATATCTTTAGTTGAATGTCATGTCAGCACCTGAATCTCAGCATGTCCCTAGCAATGCTTACTCTCTTTCTTCCAAACCTGCTACTCTTCCTGTTGTGAACCATTACTAGGCCAAGTTGAAAACCTTGGGACTTTTTTTGTTCTCTTTTGAAATTTCATGTAGGAAAGCATGAAATTTTAGCTCTGCTTCTAGCGATACCCAATGTATTGCTATTCTTTTTTTATTGAGAAATAATTCATTTACCATAAAATTCACTTCTTTAATGTGTACAATTCAGTAGTTGATAATATACTCGCAAGGTTGTGCAACCATTACCACTAATTCCAGAACATTTTCATTTTCACCATGCAGTATAGTTTGGATGCTTGTCCCCTCCATATCTCATATTGAAACGTAATCCCCAGTGTTGGAGGTGTGGCCTGGTGGGAGGTGTTTTGGTCATGGGGGCAGATCACTCATGAATAGCTTGGTTCTGTCCTCATGATAATAAGTGAGTTCTTGCTCTGAGTTCACGCAAGATCTGGTTGTTTAAAAGTGTATGGCACTTTCCTCCTTGCTCTCTTGCACTCGCTCTGGCCATATGACATGGCTGCTCCCCCTTCACCTTCTGCTGTAATTATAATGTTCCTGAGGCCTTCACTGGAATCAGATGCTAGAACCATGCTGGTACAGCCTATAGAATCATGAGCCAGTTAAACCTCTTTTCTTTATAAATTACCCAGTCTCAGATATTTCTTTATAGCAACGCAAGAATGGCTTAATACGCCCTAGAAAGAAACTCTGTACCTGTTAACAGCCATTTCCCATTCTTCCACCCAAAGGTGCCTGGTAACTATACTAATATATTTTTTGTCCCTGTGAATTTCCCTACTCTGGACATTTCATCTCAGTGAAATGATACAATATATGGTCATTTATGCCTGGCTTCTTACAGGAAGCATAATGTTTTCAAAGTTCATTCATATTATAGCATGTATCAATATGTCATATCTTCTCATGGCCAAATGATATTTCAGTGTATGGATATAAGACATTTTATTTATCCAGTCATCAGGTGATGGACATTTGGGTTGTTTCCACTTTTTGGCGGTTTTTGCTATGAACATTTATTTTGCATAAATATATTTTTAAGTTATCTTGACTGTATACCTAGGAGTGAAATTGCTAGGTTATATGGTAATTCTAACTTTTTGAGGAACACTCGCACTGTTTTCCAAAGTGACTATAAGATTTCACATTCCTAACAACAATTTATGAGGGTTCCAATTTCTCCACATACTTTCCAACACTTGTTATTGTCCATTTTTCTGCTTGTAGCCATCCTCGTAGTTATGAAGTTGTATCTCAGTATGATTTTGATTTGCGATTCCCTCATGACCAATAATGTTGACTATCTTTTTATGGGCTTATTGTCTATTTATTTGTCATCTTTGGAAAATGTCTATTCAAACCCTTTGCTCATTTTGTACTGGGTTGTCTGATTTTTATTACTGACATGTAAAATATCTGATATTTTGTTGTTGAGGTTTAAGAGTTCTTTGTATATTCTGGATACTAGACCCTTATCAATTATATTATTTGCAAATATTTCTCCTATTGATAGTATCCTTTGAAGCACAAATATTTTTAATTTTGATGAAGTCTAATTTATGTTTTTTCTTTGGTTGTTTGTGCCTTTTGGTATCTGTATTAATCTGTTCTCAAACTGTTAAGACATACCTGAGACTGGGTAATTAATTTATAAAGGAAAGAGGTTGAATTGGCTCACAGTTCCACATGGCTGGGGAGGCCTCACAATTATGGTGGAAGGCGAATGAGGAGCAAATCCCTGTTCTACATGGCGACAGGCAAGAGGGCATGTGTAGGGGAACTCCCATTTGTAAAACCATCAAATCTTGTGAGACGTATTCACTGCCACAAGAAGAGTGTGGGGGAAACTGCCCCCGTAATTCAATTATCTCCACTGGTCTCAGCTTTGACACATGGAGATTATTACAATTCAAGGTGACATTTGGGTGCAGACACAGCCAAACCATATCAGTATCATATCCAAAGCCACCAAGATTTACCTGTTTACCTGTGTGGTAAACAGAACTAATCATTCTATAGTTTTAGCACCTACATTTAGGCCTTTTTGACCTTTACAAACCAAATTCATTTTAACTTATACATGGTCTGAGGTAGGAGCCCAAATTTATTATTTTGCATATGGATATCTGGTAGTCTGAGCACCATTTTTGTGCAAGACTCTTCTGATTGAGTTGTCTTGGCACCTTTGCTGAAAATCATTTGACCATATATAGGAGGGTTTATTTCTGGGCTCTGTATTCTGTTTCATTGGCCTATTTGTCTTTATGCCAGTACCAAACCGTTTTGTAGTAAGTTTTGAGATAAAGAAGTGTGAGTCTCCAATTTCATTCTTATTTTTCTGAGTTGAAAAATTGTTGTTGTTCTGAGTCCTTTGTATTTTATATGCATTTTAGTATCAATGTGCCCATTTTTAAAAAAATTCCATTGGGATTTTAATAGGGAATGCATTAAATCTGTACATTAATTTTGGGAGTACTGCCATCTTAATAATGTTAAGTCTTTCAATTCATGAACACAGGATGTCTTTCCATTTATTTAGTAGTTCTTTAGTTTATTTCAACAATGTCGTGTAGTTTTTAGTATACGTGTATTACATTTTTTGTATGTAATTATGTATGTAATTTTGTATGTATTAAATGTAAATACAAAAATGTATTTACATTTTTTGGTTTAATTTTTTTCTAAGTATTTTAATCTTCTTGATGCTATGTAAATGGAATGGTCTTCTCAATTTCATCTTCAGATTGTTTATTGCTAGTGTGTAGAAATACAACTGAATTTTATATATTGATCTTGTATTCTACTACCTTACTAAACTTATTTATTAGCTTTAATGGTTTTTGCATGTGGATTCCTTATGGCTTTCTATATATAAGATCATATCATCTGCAAATAGAGACAGTTTACTTCTTCCTTGCCTATCTGGATATTTTTTTTTCCTTTTCTTAGCCAATTTCCCCGATTAGACCCTCCAGTACAATGTTGAATAGAAGCAGCAAGAGCAGACATGGTTTTTTTTATCATGCAGTGTTAGATTTTGTAAATGCTTTTTTAATCTATTGAGATAATCGTGTGATTTTTCCCTTTAATTCTATTAATACGGTATATTACATTGATTTTCATGTATTGAACCAACTTGAATTCCTGAGGTAGATTCTACGTGGTCTTGGAATGGAGATAATCCTGTGTTGTTTTTTTTGGAGACAGGGCCTTGCTCTGTCAGCCAGGCTGGAGTGCAGTGGTGCAATCCTGGCTCACTGCAACCTCTGCTTCCTGGGTTCAAGTGTTTCTCGTGCCTTAGCCTCCTGAGTAGCTGGGACTACAGGCATGTGCCCAGCTAATTTTGTTCATTTTTGTAGAGACAAGGTCTCACTGTGTTGCCCAGGCTAGTCTCAAACTCCTGGACTCAAGCAATCCTCCTGACTCAGCCTCCCAAAGTGTTGGGATTACAGGCATGAGCCATCACATGTGATCATATAATCCTTTTTATGTGCTTCTGGACTTGGATTTCTAGTATTTTGTTGAGGAATTTTATGTTTTTATTCATAAGAGATATTGGTCTGTAGTTTTTTTGTGTGTGTGTGTGTTATGTCTTTGTAGTTGGTATTATAGTAATATCTCAGAATGAGTAAGAAAGCATTCTTTTCTTTTTTCCTTTTTTGGTTTGTAAATTCTTTACAAATCAAACATTTGGTTTGGTGTTAATTTTTTAAATACTTGTTAGAACTACCAGTGAAGCCATCTAGTCCTGGCCTTTTTTTCCTGGAAGGTTTGTAAATTATTAATATTAATTTGTTCTCTTTTACTTGATACAGGTTTATTGATATTTTCTATGTCTTTTTAAGTCAGATTTGGTAGTTTTTGTCTTCGTAGAATTTGTCCGATTTTTCTAGATTATCAAATTTGTTGGCAAACAATTGTATATTATATTCCCTTTTAATTCTTTGTATTTCTGTAATGTTAGTATTAATGTCTCCCCTTTTATTCCTGATTTTAACAATTTGAGTCTTTGCTCTTTTCTTGGTCAGTTTAGCTATAAGTTCATGAGTTTTGTTGATCTTTTTAAACAACCAACTTTAGGTTTGCTGATTTTTCTCTATTTTTCTATTCAGTATTTTTTTGTTGTGACTTACCTCTTTATTTCCTCCCTTCTCCTTCTTCTTGTTTTGAGTTTAGTTTTCTCTTCTCTCTCTCTCTCTCGTATATATATATGTATAGAAGAGAGAGAGAGAAGAGAGAGAGATTTTTTTTTTTTTTTTTTGGAGACGGAATCTTGCCCTGTCACCCAGGCTGGAATGCAGTGGTGACATCTTGGCTCACTGCAAGCTCTGCCTCCCGGGTTCATGCCATTTTCCCACCTCAGCCTCCCGAGTAGCTGAGAGTACAGGTGCCCGCCACCACACCCGGCTAATTTTGTTTTTGTATTTTTAGTAGAGATGGGGTTTCACTTTGTTAGCCAGGATGGTCTTGATCTCCTGACCTTGTGATCTGCCTGCCTTGGCCTCCCAAAGTGCTGGGATTACAGGTGTGAGCCACCACGCCCAGCCCTTTTTTTTTCTTTTTTTTTTTTTTGGCACAAGGCCTCATGCTGTTGCCCAGGCAGGAGTGCTGTGGCATGAACATGGCTCACTGCATCCTTGACCTCCTGGGCCCAAACCATCCTCCCACCTCAGCCTCCTGTGTAGCTGGGAACACAGGCGCATGTCACCATGCCTAGCTAAATATTTGTGTGTGTGTGTGTGTGTGTGTGTGTGTGTGTGTGTGTATGTGTGTGTAGAGACCCTCACCATGTTGTCCAGGCTGGTCTTGAACTCCTGGACTCAAGAGATCCTCCCACCTTAGCCTCCCAAAGTGCTGGGATTACAGGCATGAGCCACCCTGCCCAGTCTCCCTTGTTTTTGACATAGGTGTTTACAGCTAAACATTTCCCTCTAATCACTGATTTTGCTGCATTCCCTGAGTTATGGTATGTGGTGTTTTCGTTTCCATTCATCTTGTTTTCTAATTTCCCTTATGATGTCTTCTTTGAATCATTGGCTATTTAGAAATGTGTTGTTTACTTTAGACATATTTGTGAATTTCTAAGTGTCTTTCTGTTACTGATTAATGATTTTGTATGATTTTAAACCTTTTACATTTATTGAGACTTATTTTATGACCATCAGCTATTTTTGATCTACCCTCAGAAGCAACTTGCATATATATCCCTTCCTCTTAATCCCCAGGACTACTACCCTTGGCCGGCCCTCTTTGCCTCCCGTATAGCCTATTGCAAAATCTGAATAACTGCCATATTCCTTTGTCTCTGGTAGCTTTCTTTTTCAGGCCTAGCCTATAAACCACTGCCGGATGAGTCTTAAAATATACCCCAGTTCAGTGCCTCCCTTTTGTTGAGAAAGTAAGTCCATATTTCTTAATATGCCTTTAAAGGTTTTCTGCAGTATAGATCTAACTTGTCTTTTCCATCCTCAGTTCTGAAAAGACTTTCACCTTGGATCATGCCTGTAGAAATAGTCATGTTAAATAAAACAGAATATAACTTCTATGACTAGTCTGTAACCACACCTTACCACTGTTAAAAATCTATCTATGGACTAAGTTTGAAGGCTCTTTGTTCCCCCTTTTAACCAATTACTGATTTTTTAAGTAATTAGTTACTCCTTATTTATTTTCATTTGTGAGATGGGAGTGCTATGAAAACTTGAAACTCTGAAACTCAGCATTGTCATCTTTGTTCGCCTAATTATAAAGATTGAATTAGAAGTTAAGGAGATTGAAATGGAATAAGGACCTCTTGCACACTATCAGCAAACTGTTACGGTTTACACTATTTACAGTGCTTGATGCAGGCCATTACTGGAGAAGACTCTCTTCTATCCTTCAATACTCAGCCTAAATGACCCTTCTTTCATGAAATTTTTACTGTTATCTCATCAAAAGTGATCTCTTCCTTATGAATGCCTCCAGTACTTTGTTCTCTTCTAAGTCCTTTTTAAAAGTAATATTTATTTATGTATGTATGTGCCTCTTTTCCTTCAGTGGTCTATAAGCGCTTTGAGAATTAAGAAATCTTTTGTACCCCAAATGTTTCATACATAATAGGGAGTCATATAAATATTTTTGAGAGAATGAGCAATTGAGTACTTTTTAAAATACATCGTATTTGTCCTCTTTCCAGTTCTGCAGACCTAAACTTATTTCATCTCTTGCCCGAACTGGACCTTGCCCGGTATATTTCTTCCTGTTTTCTAGTCTATTGTCTATTTTAGACACTGAAATGATCTGATAACCCTACCTACTCCATTTACTTTTCTTTATAATTGTTCCACTTTGAATCTTTCTCTCAGGGCCTTTCTCTTTCTCTTTTGTATCTTTTTTTTTTTTTTGATGAAATTGCCATCTTCACTATGAAACCCTTCTTCATTATTTAAATGGAAAATTATATCTCTATCCTTTTATTTCAGATCTTTTTGTTCTTTTATGACACATTGCTTTTATTATGAGAGAAATGATGATTTTTTTTTTTTCTTTTTGAGAAAGAGTTTCACTCTTGTCACCCAGGCTGGAGGGGAATGGCACCATCTTGGCTCACTGCAACCTCTGGCTCCCAGGTTCAAGCAATTCTCCTTCCTCAGCCTCCCGAGTAGCTGGGATTACAGGCACCCACCACCACACCTAGCTAATTTTTGTATTTTTAGTAGAGATGGCGTTTCACCATGTTGGCCAGGCTGGTCTTGAACTCCTGACCTCAGGTGATCCACCCGCCTTGGCCTCCCAAAATGGTGAGACTACAGGTGTGAGCCACCGCACTCAGTCGATACCATATTTTTTATATCTTCTACAACACTATTCCTAGTATGTAGTAGACACTCAACACATATTTGTTAGAGGGATGAATAAATACATTTGAAATTTAGATTTTCTCTCTTGGAACATTCAGGAAACTCCTGAAATTATATTGACTATTTAAAAAAATTCATTATCTCTTATGAAAAAAGATAATCTTTTAAAATTCTGTAGTGTTGGAGAGTGGTTTTGTAAGTTGAAAACGTTGCTTATTATCATCATTATGTACCGATATATGAAATTATACTGTTATCCTTTTATTACAAGGACACATACACATTTGAAACTTTGTTTTAGATCAGACACTCTTTCAGGATACCACATTAAGGGGAATGAGAAAATAAATACCTGATTTTGTTGATTTGTAAATTGTTTTCAAGTAACTATAAACAGATAGAATAGCATGAAACAACCAGGTGTATTGAACATGGTATAAGCCCTCCCTTGGTTAATCAGTTATTCACATTTTAACTTTAAACTAACAAATATATTCCCTAGATAACATTTAGGAGATTAGAGAGGAGTATTTTGTAATATCCAGTAAAGTAAGTTCTCTATTTCTTCAAAAAGGCAGGAGCCATAGTTCCAGGAGTTAGAATTATGTCTTTCTCACAGCATCACATCACTGAGTCATTTTCTATTGGCTAAGATTTAAAATTTCTTTTCCTAGAAGTGAAATATTTTAGCACTTACATTTCGGAGAGTGGGTAATATCATTTAGCAATATACTTCTCTATGAAGACCTTTAGATGTCTAGAAATTACTGTTAATGCTTAATATAAAGGGAGTAATTCACTGAAAGCATTGACTTTTAAAAGTCTTTTGTTCTTTCAAGGTGGTTTCCAGAAGTGCAGAATATTTATTACCAAGGTAATAAAAAAAAGCAATTGCCAACTGGTGACAGCAGTGCCAAATTGGAATCTTTTTTCAACTGTACTGCTGCACTTATGACTTTACAGCTGCAGGACCTCACTTTAGTCTCCATGCAAGATTTCACAGACTTAATTGCACAACCCCCAGTAAGTATGGTTCAGTTCACCAATATGTATTTACAAATTTATTTATTTTAAATTATTTCAGAGAGGAAAACAACATCTTTATCAGTGAGAGGGCAGAAAGTACATATTTAGACCTATTACACTTATCTTAAAAAAAAAATTGTCAGCTAGGCATGGTGGCACATGTCTGTAGTCCCCACTACTCAAGAGGCTGAGGTGAGAGGAGCACTTGTGTCCAGGAGTTTGAGGTTGCAGGGCGCCAAGATTGTGCCATTGCACTCCACCCTGGACAACAGAGCGAGACCCTGTCTCAAAAAAAAGAGTTAATGTCAACCTGCATGTTTAGCATATATGATTATCATGACTGGAGATAAAGATTAGTGAAAATAAGTGAAAATTCACATAATTGGGAAATTTGGGTCTTCATGAAGGCCGGAGAAAGTTACCATAAGGTAACTTTAGCAAAGAAGAACCGTTTCTGTTTCTGGAAGGAGGTCCTGTTACAGTGTGAGCAGGGCCTTGGAATTGGAGTGTTCTCCTCTTGGGCTCTGTCTTGTATGATTCTAGAACTCCACTGCTATGTAGGCTTGTTTTTCTGGGACTTTGGCCCTGTAGTTGACCTGTAGGCCCAATGGATACTGGATACCATCTACTGTAGCTCAGAATCACTCTCGCTCTTTTTATTAGAACTCTTCCTTGGCTTAGCTGTCTGGGTCATAAGAGGAAGTGTGGGTTCCCATGTATTCTAATTGGGACTGGTGTACTACTTAGTCTATCACAATTCATATATATTTATGTATGTAAATTTTTTAATTTTTTTGCAGGATTCTGTTAGAGCTTTTGAACATCCAGGTTTCATCGTGAGGCTGATTCTTCATAATGACACCATTAAGTTTGAACCTGAGTTTAGTGACTATATAGATATCTTTCTAAATGTTTATGATGTCATGATTAAAGCTGTCAGTTTTGTGCCAAGAGTTGAGACAAAATTATATTCCAAGTGGGTAAGTAACAAGGATATTAAGATTGCTTGAATTTGCATAATGACATTCATTTCAAGTAACTTCTGAAAGTTAAAGACGGGTATCCTCTGCTTCACAGAATATAATAATATTGGCTTATAAGAAAGTTTTGCTAAAAAACTACCATTTTTCAAATGGCCTCTCAAAATATTCCTACTTTCCTAGTTTAGTCTTCCTTTGGACTTAGCTGAAAACTTTCTGAGGAGAAGGAATTAAAGTTGTGATCAGGTTTGAAGCAGCCAATGAGTGTTTACTGTAGCTCTCCTACCATTTCGTGTAAACTCATGCCATGCTGTAGGCCTCCTTATGCTTTTCCAGCTCTGTAAAACTGTCCTCGAATTTATTACTCCCCTCATACACCTTTTTCCACAATAGTGAGCTCCTTTGTATTTTCAGCTCATAGATCTAATCTACGACATTTCCACAGTAGTTATTGGAATCTAGTATATGAAATGAGCATGTCTGAAAATTCTTCAACTTATAATGTTTTCTAGTTTTGTAAGTCCAATCAGAAGCTTTCTCCTCATTTTTGTATTTTTAAAATAACTTACACATATTTGCTGTATACAGAAGAGTGCAGGAAACAAGTGTGTAAAGGCTTCAGTAGTAATAAAGTTAACACCTAAATAGGCGCAGCCCATCTTGAGGGATAGAATATTGCTGATACCTTTAAGCTCTTCCCCTTTGCTCCTTCTTGTTTACATCCTTATCTCTCCACCTTCTAGCAAAAGAATCACTATTTCGAAGTTTGGAGCTTTTGTTCTTAATTTTGAAAAATAGGCTTACTACTTGTCTGTTTATTACTAAACAATTTATATTTAGTTTTTCCATGTCTTTGTATAAGTGGAAGCATCTTATAAGTAATTGGTGTTTTGCTGATTTCACTTAACATTATATGAAATTATCCATTTTGAGGATATTCTTTTCATTGAGTTTCCAATTTTTTGTTGTTCTGTTTTTATTTTTCAGGAATTCCATTAGGTTCTTTTCAAATAGGCTTAGTCATTTTTGATAGTCTTTTATACTTAGTCATGTATCCATTAAGCTTTTACTTCTCTTTACACAGATTAAATATTTTTAATACTCGGTATGCGATACTACCGGTATCCACAGTTTTTGCTGATCTGATTCTGCTGTTTGCTGACTCCTGCCTCTGGTGGTATATTTCTCTGGGTATTTTTCCTTTATTATTATACTTATGCTTGTAAGAAGTTTATGAAAAAAGTCTTTGAGGACTTGGTTTAAGTTGATTCCTTTGGAGTTCCCATATTCTTGTGACAGGTGCTCCCCAGGCCCTTGCAGACCAAGGACCATTTTTAGCTGAATTCTTGCTTAATGATTTCAAGGACAATACTGGTTGTGCGAATATTCACTCAAATCTGTGTGAAAATAGACTTGTGGTTACAAATTCTTAAGGCAACCATCTTTTTTTTCCTCTATAGAGAAACAAAGCAAAACCAGGACATTTTTACTTTTCTCGTATTAAAAGATCTGTCACCTTTCAGCATTCTGAAGTTTTGTCTCCTCAGAACTCTCATTTTAAGATTGTGTCACCCTTCCGTGTTCTTGGCTTTGTGGGGAGATGCCAATTATGACATCCAACTTTGCTCGAGCTTGAGGCTTTGTTTCCTGGCAGCCCCTCCCATGCATCCACCTTGCCGGAAACTCATTAAAGCAAAGCTTAGACCACCAAGGATCAGCAGGGTCCCCAGGGCAGCTGCTCACTTCTGCACGTAATGACCTCTCAACTCATGCTTTTTCTCATTTTGGTCCCTTAGACTTTTTTTTGTTGTTGTTATTTCCTTAGCTATACGTTATAAAAGATAAACTCAACTTTCTTCTCTTGGCATATTTATGTGTTTTGAATTGAGTAGTTGTTTTCTGGATATATCTGTTCCTCATACTACCATAAATAGAAGTCTCTCAAGAAACACACTGCTTACTTTGTCTTTTGTGTAATTCTAGTTCATCTGTTGCATTCTTTTCTATTCTGTTTGTACCCTGACTTTTTCAAGAATGGTTTGAAGTAACTTTTGAAACAAGACAAATTTAACAAGTTAGTAAGAAAAGAATTAGTAGACAAGGTCAAGTGAAGAAAAGTACCTTTTTTTTTTTTTTTTTTTTTTTTGAGACGGAGTCTCGCTCTGTTGCTTAGGTTGGAGTATAGTAGTGCTATCTTGGCTCACTGCAAGCTCTGCCTACTGGGTTCACGCCATTCTCCTGCCTCAGCCTCCCAAGTAGCTGGGACTACAGGCGCCTGCCACCACGCATGGCTGTTTTTTGTATTTTTAGTAGAGATGGGGTTTCACCGTCCTAGCCAAGATGGTCTCCATCTCCTGACCTCATAATCCGCCCGCGTCTGCCTCCTGACCTCGTGATCCGCCCGCCTCTGCCTCCCAAAGTGCTGGGATTACAGGCATGAGCCACCGCGCCCAGCCATAACTTTCATAATTATCAAAAGGAATGCAGTTGCTATGATTTTATAGTTATAAAATATGGCCCCAAGCTTCCTGGTTTCTAAAGGAAAGTATGACAAATTTTAATTATGATTAGAACAGTTAATTGAAACTTCTCAGGAAGAGAGATGTTTTTCATGGTATCAGATTTTGAGAGATAAAGCCTACAGTTGGCATCATTCATAGGTAATGGTTCTGAAACCCTATGGATCATCATAATCTGGTAACACCTTTTATTTTTCAACTTTTATTTTAGGTTCAAAGGTACTTGTGTCAGTTTGTTACATGGGTAAATTGCATGTCATTGAGGTTTGGTATACGAATGATCCAAATTCCGGGGATCACCATCACCGCTCACCGTTGTCCCTTGCCCCAGAGATACAGATTCATAATGATGGAGTCAGTACTCAGAAATCAGTACTGGTAAAATATGCCTAGATGATGCCCTACAAGTGATATGTAGGGTATCATGAATAGGATAATTGAACATAATCTCAGTGATCTTTGACAACAATTGCAGAAATGGAATTTATATAGCTGTTTCATATCACAACCTTTGGTAGAAATTGAAAGTGAACTAAAATACACTTTTTTTCATGGAAGGTAAACCTGCAATGGGTTAACGCACCATGAGTCAGGCATATCATTATCTCCTGATTTAATGTGATATGCTTTAGAACATCTGGAGGTGTCTCATACAGAATACCATTTCTCATAACTGTTAATAGGAGATGATTAGATTCATATCAAAATGAATTTTGATAGGAAAAATCAATTTTTGAGATGTGATATATTTTGGAAAATAGATCTATTTTGGAAAATAGAAATTTTTAAGATAAAGCAGTCTATATAATGTACTGTGTGCAATGTAAAATTATTTGATCTCATGTGAGGCTAATATTCACTATAGATTGTTTCTTAAATTTATTAATAGCCTGTCTAATTTGTAAAGCCTACAGATCTACCTTTCTAAGCAGAATTGGATACTACGACTTCAAAACTGTATTAGAAAGATGTCATCTGGCTCACTGCAAGCTCCGCCACCTGGGTTCACGCGATTCTCCTGCCTCAGCCTTCCCGCGAGTAGCTGGGACTACAGGCGTGCGTCACCATGCCCAGCTAATTTTTGTATTTTTAGTAGAGATGGGGTTTCACCATGTTGGCCAGGATGGGTCTGGATCTCTCGACCTCATGATCTGCCTGCCTCGGCCTCCCAAAATGCTGGAATTACAGGCATGAACCACCATGCGTGGCCCCAAAATGATACTTTCTAATATAGTTTTGAAGTCATAGTATCCAATTCTGCTTAGAAAGGTAGACCTATAGGCTTTACAAATTAGATAGGCTATTAATAAATTTAAGAAACAATTTATAGTGAATATTAGCCTCACATGAGATCAAGTAATTTTACATTGCACACAGTACATTAAATAGATTGCTTTATCTTAAAATTTTCTATTTTCCAAAAAGATGATGCCAAGCATCTAATGAGCCCAGGGGTGAAACAGTGGTGGGATTCACTAATGTTCTCATGAAGTATCTAGTTCTAAGTAAGATGATTTCCTGAAATGCCCAGTGGGGGAATAGTAGGCAAATGTCCCATGGATAACTGAGAAAATTACCCAGTTGCCTATGGAATCCTTTGATACTATCAATTTGAATGTTGTAGAATGTCCACTGCAGACATGATTTTGTTTTGTTACAATATAAACAAAATCTGGGCAACAGGTAGAGCATATGTATATTTAAGAGTAAGTTGGGGACTGGCATGGTGGCTCATGCCTGTAATCCCAGCACTTTGGGAGGGCGAGGCGGGTGGATAACCTGAGGTCAGGAGTTTGAGATCAGCCTGGCCAACATGGTGAAACCCCATCTGTACTAAAACTACAAAAATCAGCCGGGCATGATGGTGGGCACCTGTAATCCCAGCTACTTGGGAGGCTGAGGCAGGAGAATCACTTGAACCCAGGAGGCAGAGGTTGCGGTGAGCTGAGATCGTGCCACTGCACTTCAGCCCAGGCGACAGAATGAGACTGTGTCTCAAAAAAGGAAAGATTAAGTTGGTTGAGGTAATAAACCATGTGGGCATATTTACTTGTCCTCTAAAATGGAAAGAAAAGGAGATAAACTGTTAAGATTTGTTTGCTTATTTAAAATTGTTGTCCATTCTTGCCTACAATTATTATAATCCTGAGAGCAGAATGCAAATTTTGCAGCTAAGGATTTTAGTCTGCTCTAGTTGCTGTTCACAGAATCAAAGATCAAAGGTCAGTGAATAAGTGGTCTTTCTTTGATCTAGGTAGATTTCTCCTCAACGTGAAAAAGTATTGTGTTTAAAGATTATGATGATATGACATTGCGCTCTAGTGTATTTTCTGTCAACAGCAAACAATGCAAGCACTGCCTTATAAAGCTAGCATATACGACTGCACAAAGTGTGGATGTTTCTGTGTTCATAAATGGGAAGAATTAACTATGTTAAAATGTCCTTACTACCCAACGTGATCTCCAGATTTAATGCAATCTCTGTCAAAATACCAATGACATTCTTCCCAGAAGCAGAAAAAAATAATCTTAAAATTCATATGAAATCACAAAAGATGCTGAATAGCCAAAGCAATCTTGAGCAAAAAGAACGAAGTTGGAGGCATCACGTTACCTTACTTCTTTTTTATTTATTTATTTATTTATTTTTTATTATTATACTTTAGGTTTTAGGGTACATGTGCACGATATGCAGGTTTGTTACATATGTATCCATGTGCCATGTTGGTTTGCTGCACCCATTAACTCGTCATTTAGCATTAGGTGTATCTCCTAATGCTGTCCCTCCCCTCTCCCCCCACCCCACAACAGTCCCCGGAGTGTGATGTTCCCCTTCCTGTGTCCATGAGTTCACATTGTTCAATTCCCACCTATGAGTGAGAACATGCAGTGTTTGGTTTTTTGTCCTTGAGGTAGTTTACTGAGAATGATGTTTTCCAGTTTCATCCATGTCCCTACAAAGGACATGAACTCATCATTTTTTATGGCTGCATAGTATTCCATGGTGTATATGTGCCACATTTTCTTAATCCAGTCTATCGTTGTTAGACCTTTGGGTTGGTTCCAAGTCTTTGCTATTGTGAATAGTGCTGCAATAAACATACGTGTGCATGTGTCTTTATAGCAGCATGATTTATAGTCCTTTGTGTATATACCCAGTAATGGGATGGCTGGGTCAAATGGTATTTCTAGTTCTAGATCCCTGAGGAATCGCCACACTGACTTCCACAATAGTTGAACTAGTTTACAGTCCCACTAACAGTGTAAAAGTGTTCCTATTTCTCCACATCCTCTCCAGCACCTGTTGTTTCCTGACTTTTTAATGATGGCCATTCTAACTGGTGTGAGATGGTATCTCATTGTGGTTTTGATTTGCATTTCTGTGATGGCCAGTGATGATGAGCATTTTTTCATGTGTTTTTTGGCTGCATAAATGTCTTCTTTTGAGAAGTGTCTGTTCATGTCCTTCGCCCACTTTTTGATGGGGTTGTTTGTTTTTTTCTTGTAAATTTGTTTGAGTTCATTGTAGATTCTGGATATTAGCCCTTTGTCAGATGAGTAGTTTGCAAAAATTTTCTCCCATTCTGTAGGTTGCCTGTTCACTCTGATGGTAGTTTCTTTTGCTGTGCATAAGCTCTTTAGTTTAATTAGATCCCATTTGTCAATTTTGGCTTTTGTTGCCATTGCTTTTGGTGTTTTAGACATGAAGTCCTTGCCCATGCCTATGTCCTGAATGGTATTGCCTAGGTTTTCTTGTAGGATTTTAATGGTTTTAGGTCTAACATGTAAGTCTTTAATCCATCTTGAATTAATTTTTGTATAAGGTGTAAGGAAGGGATCCAGTTTCAGCTTTCTAGATATGGCTAGCCAGTTTTCCCAGCACCATTTATTAAATAGGGAATCCATTCCCCATTTCTTGTTTTTGTCAGGTTTGTCAAAGATCAGATAGTTGTAGCTATGCGGCATCATTTCTGAGGGCTCTCTTCTGTTCCATTGATCTATGTCTCTGTTGTGGTACCAGTACCATGCTGTTTTGGTTAATGTAGCCTTGTAGTATAGCAAGGCTGGTTCAACATACACAAATCAATAAATGTAATCCAGCATATAAACAGAACCAAAGACAAAAACCACATGATTATCTCAATAGATGCAGAAAAGGCCTTTGACAAAATTCAACAACCCTTCATGCTAAAAACTCTCAATAAATTAGGTATTGATGGGACGTATCTCAAAATAATAAGAGCTATCTATGACAAACCCACAGCCAATATCATACTGAATGGGCAAAAACTGGAAGCATTCCCTTTGAAAACTGGCACAAGACAGCGATGCCCTCTCTCACCACTCCTATTCAACATAGTGCTGGAAGTTCTGGCCAGAGCAATCAGGCAGGAGAAGGAAATAAAGGGTATTCAATTAGGAAAAGAGGAAGTCAAATTGTCCCTGTTTGCAGATGACATGATTGTGTATCTAGAAAACCCCATCGTCTCAGCCCAAAATCTCCTTAAGCTGATTAGCAACTTCAGCAAAGTCTCAGGATACAAAATCAATGTACAAAAATCACAAGCATTCTTGTACACCAATCAGACAAACAGAGAGCCAAATCATGAGTGAACTCCCATTCACAATTGCTTCAAAGAGAATAAAATACCTAGGAATCCAACTTACAAGGGATGTGAAGGACCTCTTCAAGGAGAACTACAAACCACTGCTCAAGGAAATAAAAGAGGATACAAACAAATGGAAGAACATTCCATGCTCATGGGTTGGAAGAATCAATATCGTGAAAATGGCCATACTGCCCAAGGTAATTTATAGATTCAATGCCATCCCCATCAAGCTACCAATGACTTTCTTCACAGAATTGGGAAAAACTACTTTAAAGTTCATATGGAACCAAAAAAGAGCCCGCGTCGCCAAGTCAATCCCAAGCCAAAAGAACAAAGCTGGAGGCATCACACTACCTGACTTCAAAGGTTACCTTACTTCTAAATAGACTGCAAAGCAGGAGGCAGCAGGGGTTGCTGGAGAGTTAGGGAACCACTTCCTCTTGCACACCGGCTCCCTGGCCTGGGAAAGTCCCAGCGCCCTCACATCTGCCTGGCACCACCACCCTTTCTCTTCTCTCCCTACTCCCCCGCTGGTGCCCGCCTTCACCCCCACACCACTGGTCTGTTTGGCCCTCCGGGTCCCCCCTCTAGCTGGCCTCCCATCTCCCCCTGCTGAGCCAGGTTGGTTTCGGAAATGCCCTTACAGCAGGCAAAGTGAAGCCTAGAGCTAGGAAAGGCGCTCACAGTACCTCTCAGATGGTTTCAAAACCCCTGAGGGCAAAAGAAGAGCTGCTCTATGAAATCCAGATAGTCCTAAAACTCCAAAAATCTCCCCCAGAAAAATGCCGTATGATACATCCCTTGGTCTGCTCACCAAGAAGTTCATTCAGCTCCTGAGCCAGTCTCTCCATGGGGTCTTGGATTTGAACAAGGCAGAAAAAGTGCTAAAAGAACAAAAGAGAAGGACTTATGATATCACCAACATTCAAAGCATCTCCCTCATTAAGAAGTCTAAAAACAGCTGGGCGTGTTGGCTCGTGCCTGTAATCCCAGCACTGTGGGAGGCTGAGGTGGGCAGATCACGAGGTCAAGAGATCGAGACCATCCTGGCCAACATGGTGAAACCCTGTCTCTGCTAAAAATACAAAAATCAGCTGGGCATGGTGGTGTGTGCCTGTAGTCCCAGCTGCTTGGGAGGCTGAGGCAGGAGAATTGCTTGAACCCGGGAGGTGGAGGTTGCAGTGAGCCAAGATCGCACCACTGCACTCCAGCCTGGCAACAGAGCAAGACTCTGTCTAAAAAATAGAAGAAGAAGGAAAACATCCAGTGGGCTACAGTCTGTCTGAGCATGAGGGCATGCTGGCCCAATGTCAGGGCCTGTCAAAAGAAGCAACCAAGCTCAGTCAGGAAGAGAAAAAATTAGATGAACTGATCCAAAGCTGCACCCTGGACCTCAAACTATTAACCACAGATTCAGAGAATCAAAGGTTAGCTTATGTTACGTATCAAGATATTTGAAAACTTAGTGGCCTTAAAGACCAAACGGTTATAAGTTGTGAAAGCCCCTCCAGAAACAAGACTTGAAGCACTTTACTCAATAGACAGCCTACAGATATATTTGGCAAGTACCCAAGGACCAATTGAGGTTTACTCCTGTCCAGAAGAGATGGAAACACACAATCCAGTGAGAACAAACAACCAAGACCACAATGGGAATATCTCTAAACCCAGTTCCAAAGACTTGGATTCAGCCAACTCAGGACATAGCGATTGGTCAATTTCTGTGGCAAACCTTTCTCCCTTGGCCTCCCCAGCCAACTTTTTACAGCAGACTGAGGACCAAATTCCTTCTAACCTAGAAGGACCGTTTATGAACTTACTGCCTCCCCTGCTGCAAGGGGACTGTCTCCTGAGCCTTGGGGAGGAGGAAGGCATCAGTGATATCTTTGATGCTGATGATTTGGAAAAGCTTCCACTGGTGGAAGACTTCAAGTATGGTTGATTATGCTTCATATGCATTCTCTTTACAAATCAATAATTTTTTATCATGGGACCAGAACATCTGTCATGCAATGTGGTCCCTTCCTACTTTCTTCCTCCAAGAAATTATCATGAAGTAAACTACAGACTTCAGAAGAAAGCTGACATTTTAATGAATTTAAAAAAATAAACAACTTGTTTAAATGCACAGTTGCAGGCTCCCTGGGGAAAACCCTGCTTTGCTCCAGGCTCCATGATCTCCTGGATAAGTCAGGAAATGAAAAAATGTGCAATCAGGTGTTTCTCACTCTAACTTTTTCTTCCTCCCTTCCTTCTTCCCGGATTGGCTTGCTGTGCCTGACAGTTGGGCTGTAGAATGGGGTCTGGCCACCTGACCCACTGGTAAACAATGATCTTCCTTAATAGCATTTCAATCTCTGCCTTCTCCACAGAAATGTATGCCTTTGGGGTATGCTAATATGGAATGGAACTGCAGCAAATGCAAACTTGAAGTCATGCAAAAGTATGAAATGGACTTCAGCTCTTCTTAGGAATATTTAAATTCAATTTAAGCTCTGGACCCTGTGTCCCAAAAGGAGGGGACACAAAACTTCCTCAAAACCCTTCAAAGCTCCACAGCCTTTAGGATGAAGAACCTGTTTTCAAATATACTTGTTGCAGTTACAGAAGACTAGTAGAGTTCTGCCACTCTAAGCTGTTGTGGATTTTTCTATCTCTAGAAACTATGCCCACTCCCCTATCCCCCGCATGTTTGTCACTTTCCAGTTGATTTGTAGCAAATGCCTACTTAGTTCTTTGTGGATTATTTTAGACTTTTTATATTTTTTTTGCTGCCATTTATGTATTCCTGTGGCATTCATCACCATTTCAATTTAATTGCTTACTTTGAAGGAAATTTTACAGATTCACATTACATCAGCAGAGGGACAGAACCTCTACTGATTAGAACATCTAAACCTGTGTGATCTGAGGTTTATCAGGCTCTGCAAGAAG
Source organism: Nomascus leucogenys (assembly GCF_006542625.1). Lineage (NCBI taxonomy): Eukaryota > Metazoa > Chordata > Mammalia > Primates > Hylobatidae > Nomascus > Nomascus leucogenys. Next base: position 96,288,941 of record NC_044402.1, on the reverse strand, counting down.
CATTGTCCCATCTTGCTTCCACTCCCAGCTTGGAGCAAGTCAGTCCTGGGGCTTGCTGACAGGAGTGACCCATTGGAAAGGAGAACCAGGTCAAATGATGTAACAGTCCCAAGGAGCAGCAGGCATGGATCCCTTAATCCCTGTGCTTCCCACACCCCTGTTACTGGGAAAGGACTGTTAACGCTGCACTCGGAGACCACTTCTCAGCATGCGGTCAGGTGGAGAGGCCTCCAGGGAGAAAGACATTCCCATTGTGTGAGTGGCATTTTCTTATGCTGGCAGGAACAGGGGGCTCCCACTGTGTCAGGGGCTGGAATCATTCTGGCTAGACCCTGTTCCCCTTCCTCTATGAAGGAATGAGTTGGACCAAGGAAAGCCAGGACATAGAAAATGGAGCAAAAGAATGCCAGGGCATTTCCCGCTTTACTCTTCAGGAATGGTGTCCCAAGTTGGAGGGTTTGTGTCAGCTGCAAATCCTACCAGTTATGTTGAAGAATAGCTTTCCCATTGGCAGGAGGCAATGGCCATCTCCCACTGGGAATATAGCATAGTATCTTCAATCCATTTTTTGGATGCTAAGGACTGTGGGAATGAGGGAGTCAGATAAAGAACAAACCTCAAAATGAACAGTTAAATTGAAATGCTATGTGCCTGACCCAGTGGCAGGCACACAGCAGGCACTCAACTCATACATGTTTAATTGAATTGAAAATATCCCTTAGGAAATAAAAACAAACAAACAAAAACACAGAAGCCCCAGCCAATTTACTCCAGGAAGATTTCTACAATATGCAAAGTGGTTGTGGGGTCAAGACAGATGACACTAGTGCTTTTTAAACTCTTTGTGTGGGTATGCATGGGTGTGTGTTTGGGAAAAAACAAAGGTGAAGACTATCTGCCTTTTTCTTCTTCAGCTTCCACCTGTGGTCTCCTCCCTTCACACACGCTAGGCTTGGTACAAAACATCAGTGTGGTCCGAGGGGAAGCATTGGGATGGAGAAGGGAGAGGGAGTTTTGTGTTGTCTACTAGAAATGCACTGTGGTTTTTTTTCCTGTATGGGAAACCATTTATGCCAAGCTTTTCCCCATCTCCCATATCTATCTCATCTGGTTAGCTGCCTCTACTTTCAGTTTTGTGTAATTATCTTTGCCAGATGCGCAAAGCTGATTTTTTCCAATGTCTAAAGACTGAACTCACCTGGCTAGGTTGTTGTGTGTTTTGTTGAAACTTTTTATAAGGTAATGCCGTATTTATTGTTTTAAAAACTAAAGGAATCCTAGTAAATCTTAAAAGTTTCTTCATGCGTAAGATTTTTCCAGTTGCTGGGCTTAACTGGTGTACATTAATTAGATGTCCATACTGTATTCTTTCATTAGTCATTTTCTTTTTGACTTAGTATCTGAGCACTAAGTGAGTGCTAGTAAGGAGCACTAAGTGAGTGCTAGTAAGTAGCACAAAGTGAGTTAGTAAGTACCACAGTTTTTACATTACTTTAAGTTCTAAGTATGCAGGTTTCCTGGTACCATCAGTTGCTGCTATTAAAGCTCACATATTATATGGCTGAAAATTACAAGTGTGCAAATTATGACTGCATGAGCCTTAGAAAATAAAATGAATAAAGGGCAACACATTAGCATGGCAGTGTTAGGTTGTGTTTATATGTACAGGGTTGTGCATAGCAATTGTTTTATTGAAGTTGATAGGTAGTTTGCTCACATTTTTATTATTTAGCAATTTTGTACAAAAACAGCAACTAATTTGTAAACACTGCCAGAATATTTTCTAGCTGGTTTGTAATTTTTTAAAAGTGTTATTTTGTTTTGTTTTGTTTTTGTTGTGGTTCTTGTTTTCACTTTTGTTTACGTGTAGATCTGTAAACAAAATTGCAGTATTTAAAGCTTAAGCTTTCAGGAAAAAGAAAGTAAGAATTCACTGTGCATGACAACTCATGTGTATGAGAAGGAGGATTTGAAGGAAGATTCCTTGCAGAGAAAGTTGGGTGGCAATTGTCAGCGTGTGGGAATTTATTTTCCTACAGGGTACGTGATTTGGTAGAAAGGAAATATTTCTCCCAAAATTGGGAGTAGGCAAACTATGAGTCAGTTTAGCTTTGTGTTGTATGCTAGTTTAAAAAAGAAAATATGTAATGTAATGTAAAAAACAGCCAAAAAAAAGCTTTTATGATGAATTTTGTAAATAGATTTGTTACAGGGTGACCTGTTCCCTAGCTGTGATCTAATCACCTCACATGGGTGTAATTTGAAAAAATGTTGTATGGTAAAGTATCAATAACATGATTTTAAATATTTAATTGTATATATATATATATATATATATATACACACACACACTTAAACATATATATATACTTAAACATATATATATACACTTAAACTTATATATATATACTTAAATGTATATATACACACACACACACACATATACACACTACAAAACTATAGTAACCAAAACATCGTGGTACTGGCATAAAAACAAACACATAGACCAATGGAACGGCATAGATAACCTAGAAATAAATCCACACTTCTACAGTAACTTTTTTTTTTTTCGAGACAGGGTCTTACTGTGTTGCCTAGGTTGGAGTGCAGTGGCATGATCATGGCTCACTGCAGTCTTGACCTCCTGGGCTCAGGTGATTCTCTCACCTTAGTGCCCTTGGAGTAGCTGGGACTACAGATGTACACTACCACTAATTTTTTGTGTTTTTTGTAGAGACGGGGTTTCGCCATGTTGCTCAGGCTGGTCTTGAACTCCTGGGCTCAAGTGATCTGCCTGCCTTGGCCTCCCAAAGTGCTGGGATTACAGGTGTGAGCCACCATGTCCAGCCAGTAACTAATTTTTGACAAAGGCACCAAGAGCATACTTTGGGAAAGTATAAATGGTGCTAGGAAAATTGGATATCCACATACAGAAAAATCAAACTAGACCCCTGTCTCTCACCATATATAAAAATCACCTCAAGGTGGATTAAAGACTTAAACCTAACACCCAAAACTATGAAGGTACTATAAGAAAATATAGGGCAAATGCTTTGTAAGATTGATCTGCACAAGGATTTTTTGGATAAGACCTCAAAAACACAGGCAACAAAAATAAAAATTGACAAATGGGATTACATCAAACTAAAAAGCTTCTGCATAAAGGAAGCAATGAATAAAGAGCCCACATAATGGGATAAAAAATTTGCAAACTGTATATCTGTGACAGGTCATTCATGCATCGCTATAAAGAGATACCTGAGACTGGATAATTTATTTAAAAAAGAGGTTTAATTGGCTTATGATGCTGCAGGCTGTACAGTAAGCATAGTGCTTGCATCTGCTTCTGGGGAGGCCTCAGGAAGCTTCCAGACACGATGGAAGGTGAAGAGGGAACAGGTGTCTCACGTGGCAGGAGCAGGAGCAAGAGAGACTGGGGTGGGGAGTTACCACACACTTTTAAATGACCAGATCTCATGAGAACTTGTTTGCTATGGCAAGGGCAGAGCCAAACCATGAGGAATCCACCCCCATGACCCAGACACCTCCCACCAGGCCCTACCTGCAACACTGGGGATTACAGTTCAACATGAGATTTGGCAGGGACATAGATTCAAACTATATCAATATCTGACAAGAGGTTAATATTCAGAATATAAAAGGAACTCAATAGCAAAACCACAAATAATCCTATTTATTGATGGAAACCCTGATAGGACGTTTATCACAAGAAGATATACAAATAGATGGCTAACAGGTATATTAAAAAATGTTCTACATCTCTAATTATCAGATAAATACAAATAGAAACCACAATGAAATGTCGCCTCACTCTAGTTAGAATAGCTATTATTGAAAAGACAAAGGATGATGTGTTGACAAGGATGTAGAGAAAAGACACACTGTTGGTGGGAATGTAAATTAGTGCAGCCAATATAGAAAACAGTAAAGAGGTTCCTCAAAAAATTGCATGTAGTACAACTGTATAATACAGCAATCCCACTATTGGGTATATATGCTAAAGGAAAGGAAATCAGTATGTTGAAGAGGTATCTGCACTCTCCTGTTTGTTACAGCGCTATTCCTAATAACCAAGATATGGAATTGACTTAAGTGTCCATCAGTGGTTGAATGGATAAAGAAAATGTGATATGTATATATACACAGTGGAATACTATTCAGCTATAGAAAGAAGGAAGTCCTGTCATTTGCAATTATATGGATGACCCTGGAGGGCATTATGTTAACTGAAATAAGCCACACAGAAAGACAAATACTGAATGATCTCACTTACATGTTGAATCTGAAAAAGTTGATCTCATAGAAATAAAGAGTAGAATAGTGGTTACCAGAGGCTAGGAAGGGTAGCAAGGAATGGGGGAGATGGGGACAGGTTGGTAATTGGGTACAAAGTTACGGTTAAATGGGAGGAGTAAGTTCCGGTGTTCTATTGCACATTAGGGCGACTATAGTTAACAATAATGCATTATATATCTCAAAATAGCTAGAAGGGAGGATTTTGAGTGTTTTTACTACAAAGAAGCGAGAAATGTTTGAGGTGATGGATTTACTAATTATGTTGATTTGATCAATACACAATGTATACATGTGTCAAAGCATCACATTGTATTCCATAAATATGTATAATTATGTCAATTAAAAATAAAAAAATGTATATTTTGCTGTTTTTTATTCTAAATATTATTTCGTATATATTTTCAAGTGACTGTTCTTTCATCCATACAGAAAAACAAAACACAACTAGGTAGCCTTAAAGAAAACAAAAAATTATATGAACCCTACATTTTAAAATACTGCTGCAATTAGTCTAATATCTTTCTATAGATTAGAGATTAAACATTGAAAACAACCTCGTGAATAAAAAGACAGGAAACATTGTAAGATTGGCATTTATACAAAGATAAATGATATAGTTACTTTAAGATATTTTAAATACTATTATTTTTACCCCCTTGTTTAGGAAAGTAAGTCTAAACCAACAACCTTGAAGCCCATAATTCTGAATGAAATCGTCGATGCTCACAAAGAAAAGATCAAGGAAGTTATTATGAAAGAGAGTGTGACACCTACTGAGCACCTCAGACTCTATGACAAGTATGACTTTTTAATTACCAGAAAAGCTGAGCGAGATGTTGATAACTTCCTCGCAGAAAGTCATAGTTACGAAAAAATAGTAGATGAAATTCGCAAATACCAGAAACTAATAGAGGAAATACAGTACACATCCATAAAGGTAAATGACTCCAGTTTTGTACAACTGTTATCTCTATCTGGTATCTTTTCCCCAGTTTTATTAGGATGTATTTTTAGAACACAGTGAAAGAATTACAACATTACCATCAACAGGAAAAATATTTACTGAGCTTCTGATGTGTCCCTAGCATTGTGGTAAGCCCTGGGTATAAGAATCTAGGCAAAACACAGTTCTTGTGCTCATGTAGCTGAGACTCTACTACCACAACTCTGGCAAGTATTTTATATAATTAGCGCCGTCCCTACAATTCCAAGAACCTATTTGATTTTTGCCTTAGTGTTTATAAATCCTGTGGAAAATATGGTAATTACACCAAAATGTGGTTCTGTTTGTAGAATACTAGTAACTTAAAATTTGTCTTTTTTTACATTTTCTAAATTTTCTACCATGAACATGTATTTTTTTTGTACAGAGCAACTATAACGTTTGAAACCTACATTATTTATTTAGTAATACAGTAATTCAATTCACCAAAATTGTTATTGCTATTATTGTCCTGAGATTGAATTGGTTTCCAAGATAATAAACTTTTCAAGGATATTTACCCGGAAGATAGTTGTATAATACAAATGATTATTCGGAAAACCTTCCCCGAATTATATATATTTTTAAAAATCTCAATCTTGTTACATCACACACAAAAATAAAAATTATGAGAATGGCAAAATTGTGAAAATATATTTGTTTTATTTCTTATGTTGATTAAACTTTTAATCTTTTGCAGACTATTCGTTTAGGAATGTTTGAAATGCACTGTGAGGAATTAATCAGAGCTTTGGTGAAGCGAGCAGATATTATTTGTGGGAAACTTCTAGCTAAAATGTTCAGAGATCATCAGGAAATAAATACAAGGTATTTATGTGGTACTGATTTTTTTTATTTTTTGGGAGGGGATGTTTAATAGAATCAGCTGTCACTCAACTAAAGTAATGGATTAGAGCAATGCCATAAATGATTCAAAAGAAATGATTATGCTAAACTTACTTCTACTTGGCTTTAAGTATCACTTTGTGATGTGATGTGATTATTAGTATTATTATTTTTTTCGCCACAAATGTGCCTCCCCAATTGTCTGAGTTAAGGTGGTATTAAAATGTGTTTGTATTTGTTTTACACAAGTCAAGTGCACATTATCTAAATTCAGATTTTTATATTTGTGTAATCAATATGCAAAGTGGGTTTCAAAGTGGATTTACATAGTAGTTGTTATGGGTCCTAAGGGACCATCATCACATTTGAAACTTCATCTTCCTAAAATTACTCTTGAGGGCCATGGTAACTTTTTCTTTCATCTGGAAATTCATTTGTGACTAACCTAGGGATTTTTGGGAAAACTGAACCATGTGAAGTAAACTCACAGAATACTGGTGTATAAAGCAGAATACCTGTTTCTTTAAGACAAGAAGTAGAAAAGTGTAACTAGTCTTCCAACAAGTGGTGGTAATGTTGCTCTGGGAATCTCTCGACTGGCATCAGCTACATGGGTGAAAACCTCTAAATAATCAGGATATATTTTATGATTATGGTATCAGAGAAAAAATTGATCATTAAAAATATTTCTTTCAAGCTGTATAGAAGCCTGAAGGAAGTTCTATTTACCTACTATGTGTTAGGCACAAAACTAGCCACTTAGGCTGTAAGACTCTAAAATAAAATTGCTGAAGGAAGTTAAAATGTAGATGGAGAAATAGACACACAAACCAGTAAATTACAATACCATGCAGTAAGTACTGTAATGAGCCACAAGGTAGAACAGAGAGGACAGAATTAATTTCCTCCCAAGATGGAGTTTGGGGGAGAGGGGAGAATCAGGGAAGGCTGCAAAGAAGAACTGACCTGTGAATTTTATTTTGAAGGATGAGTGGGAGTCTGTCAGGTGTACAGCGTGGGTAAAAGAATTCCAGGAAGAGAGGATAATATGTAGAGGGCAGTGATGTGTGAAAATGGAAGGGTGTATTCCAAGAACTAGGAGTGGTTTGCATTGCTTTCACAGACAGCGTGAGGGAAGAGAAGTGAAAGGAAAGGCTGGGGATGAAGGTACCGTGTGAAAGAGGACTAGGACTTGAGTATCTTATCTAGGAACCAGATCAGATTTTCAGCTTAAAGCACCTTTTCCTCTAAAAGAACTAGAAGAATAGTGAAAGTGTCTTCTTACTGCTGTTCATGCTGGGTGAAATACTTATTTTAATTGTGTGGCTACTTCTCCTGCCTCTTAATGCTCTCTGAGCTTGTGCCAGTTCTACTTTTTCCCATTTTCTCCTAATTATGCCTCTTGCCTCTCACCAGACTCCCTAGGATGGACAGAGGACATATCAGGACTATTAAAGGAGCCATTAGATATGAATGCCTTCCACTTGTTGCTCCTGCATGGTTTGACTCACCTCTCCAGAAAGCCTGTCTCCCACATACTCAGAGGGCAGGAGTCTGTCACACCATTCAGTTTTTCTCTGTGCCTTGGAGCTCAGCCCCATTGCTTTCAATGCCTCTGAACCTGGCTCCTTCAGTTATCCCTTCTATATTCCTTATTTTGAACCTCTCCTTCCTGACTGATTTTCCCTGTGAAGGTTACAAATATGTTGGAGGCCCTCTTACATCTCCCAGCCCCAGACTTTAACCCATTATCCCCATGCTGTTCCGCTCTCCTTCACCTTTCAGCCAATTTTACTGAAGAATTGTTCTACTCGTTTCATTTGAACTCCCTTAGTTCTTGCTACTTTTTTTTTCTGTATGCCAAGATAAGTTCATGATTTATATTGGCAGCAACCCAAATCAATAGGAAATATTTGCATATTACTGGAAGTTTCTGAGCACACATGCCTATTTTAAACAATCCCTCCAAGTATAGTTAATCATTCCTTTCCTTTGTACTACTTTCTTTGTGCCATCTCAACTAAATCTCTCTTAGAGCCCTTAAAGCTCAGGTTGGAAATGATTGTTCACAGTCCTATCTCCCTTACTGTATTGTGAGTTGCTTGAGGGCCATTATGCTCTCTGATTCATTTATGTATCACTATCACAATATTATAGTTGAAAATGTAATAGATCATCAAATGTGCACTGAATAAGTAAATGCATTCAAATTTGCTTTTAATTATTAGATGTCATATAGCTAAGTTATAGTTTTTATTTTTCATGCAATGGAATATTTAAACAGTATACAGGAATATATTTTGGAATTAAATTTAACTGTAAATATGTAAGATTGGTTTTGCTTGGTGTTTCAGATTATGCGATGAATTTGAGAGGATAGCTGAAAAAGCTCTTAGCACTCCTCCAAATACAGCAGAACTAATGGAAATGAAGGTATTGTTTATAGCTTCTCCATAATTGTGTGTGTATCAATTAATTATTGACACAATAATGCAGAGTAACAAATCACTCCAAAAGTTAAGACAGATTAAAAATAATAATGACTTTCAATTAGCTGGGCATGGTGGCGTGCGCCTGTAGTCCCAGCTACTCGGGAGGCTGAGGCAGGAGAATTGCTTGAACCCGGGAGGCAGAGGTTGCAGTGAGTCGAGATTGCACCACTGCACTCCAGCCTAGCAACACAGCAAGACTCTGTCTCAAAAAAAAAAAATTAAAAAAATAAATAAAAAATAATAATGACTTTCAAAATACATAGCTCATGAGTTTGCAGTTTGGTAATTTAGGCTAGATGCGCCTGGTTGGTTCTTCTGATCTCCATGGGATCACCCTGTTGGGTCACTCACTCAGTTGGGTTGACTAGTCTAACTATCCTTCAGCAGGTTGACTTGGCTCCACTTGTCCCTCAAGCCCCAGCAGGCTCGTCTGGGTGTGTTCTCATGTCATGGTACAGACATGCAAGCAAATTCAGTTGTACAAGTGCTTTTCAAGACTCTGTTTGTGTCACATTAGCTAACATCTCATTGACCAAAACAAGTCTGATTGAGAGGACCCTACAGGGCATGCATACTGGAGAGGTGAAGTATTGGAACAATTAATGCAATTATCTATCAGGTTATTTTTGAGAACACGCAACAATTATTGCCATGCTAACAGGAACAAACCAGGACTGTCCTGGGCAGCCTGAGCTGTGTAATCACTCTTCATTTATTTTATCAACAAATATTTAAGCCTTAAGTGACATTTTATTTTTTTATAAAAGCTGTATTTTCTTTATATTAAGCTTTTCTGTGATAGTTTGTTGAGGTATATTTTGGGCATAGAATTTGTGACACTGAAAATATTAGGTAAGTCTCACTTTCATCATTTCTCATGTTACTTCTATGTTTGAAGTTAATATAGTTTGAATGCTTGTCTCCTCCAAATCTTATGTTGAAACATGATCCCCAGTGTTGGAGATGGGGCCTAATAGGAGGTTTTTGGTGGATCCCTCATGAATGGCTTGGTGCCTTCCTGATGGTAATGAGTGACTTCTTGCTAGTTTAGTTTTCTTGAGATCTGATGATTAAAAAGAGCCTGGCATCCCCTCCTTTCTCTTCTGCTCCCCCTCTTGCCATGTGTCACATTACCCTTTGCCTTCTGCCGTGAGTAAAAGCTTCCTGAGGCCCTGACCAGAAGCAGATGCTGGCACCATGCTTCTTGAACAGCTAGCAGAACTGTCAGCCAAAAAAACCTATTTTCTTTACAAATTTAGCCAGTCTCAGGTACTGCTTCATAGCAACACAAAATGGATTAATACAGAAGTCTACCTAATGGCAAATAAAATAATGTTAAACAACTAGCTAATTGCCATTTCATTTTGTTTACTTTTCATTCGTATAACATTAAGTTTTTGTGGTATTTTTCCATTTTCTATTATTCAAAAAATCCTTTAAAATTTTGTTTTATTTTTAATTTTCATGGGTGCATAACAGGTGCATATATTTATGGGGAATATGAGATATTTTGATGTAGGCTTATAATGTGTAATAATCACCTCAGGGTAAATGGGGTATCTGGCACCTCAAGCATTTATCCTTTGTGTTTCAAACAATCCCATTATATACTTTTAGCTATTTCAAAATGTACAATTAAATTATTGACAATAGTCATCTTGTTATGCTATCAAATACTAGATCTTTTTCATTCTTTCAAAATATTAATATATTTTTGCACCCACTAACCTTCACCACACCCCCCACATCCACCCACTTCCCTTACAGCCTCTGGTAACCATCCTTCTATTCTCTACCTCCATGAGTTCAATTGTTCTAATTTTTACCTATCACAAATAAGTGTGAACATGCAAAGTTTGTCTTTCTGTGCCTGGCTTATTTCACATAATGACCTTCAGTTCCATCCATGTTATTGCTAATGACAGAATCTCATTCTTTTTTATAACTGAATAGTACTGCATTGTGTCCCACATTTTCTTTTTCTATTCATCTGTTGATGGACACTTACATTGCTTCCAAATCTTGGGTATTGTGAATAGTGCTGCAACAAACATGGGAGTGCAGATATCTCTTCAATATACTGATTTCCCTTCTTTGGGGTATATATCAGCAGTGGGATTGCTGGATCATATGGTAGCTTTAGTTTTAGTTTTTCAAGAAACCTCCACACTGTTCTCCATAGTGGTTGTGCTAATTTACATTCCCACCACCAGTGAAGAGGGTTCCCTTTTCTCCACGTTCTCAGCAGCCTTTGTTATTGCCTGTCTTTTGGATAAAAGCCATTTTAACTGGAGTGAAATGATATGTCATTGTAGTTTTGATTTGCATCTCTCTGATGATCAGCGATGTTGAGCACCTTTTCACATGCCTGTTTGCCATTTGTATGTCTTGTTTTGAGAAATATCTATTCAGATAATTTGCCCACTTTTTCATCAGATTATCAGAGATTTTTCTATAGAGTTGTTTGAGCTCCTTGTATAGTGCTGCAATAGTGTAGTTCTGGTTATTAATCCCTCATCAGATGGGTAGTTTGCAAATATTTTCTCCCATGCTCGGGGTTGTCTCTTCATGTTGTCGATTGTTTCCTTTGCCATGTAGCAGGTTTTTAACTGGATGTGATCCCATTTGTCCAATTTTGCTTTGTTTGCCTGTACTTGTGGTGTATTACTCAAGAAATATTTGCCCAGTCCAAGTTCCTGGAAAGTTTCTCCAATGTTTCCTTATAGCAGTTTCATAGTTTGAGGTCTTAGATTTAAGTCTTTAATCCATTTTTATTTGATTTTTGTATATGTTGAGAGACAGAGGTCTAGTTTCATTCTTCTGCATATGAATATCTAGTTTGCCCAGTACCATTTATTGAAGAGACTGCCCTTATCCCAAGGTATGTTGGCATTTTTCTCGAAAATGAGTTCACTGTAGATTTATGAATTTGTTTCTGTGTTCTCCATTCTGTTCCAATAATCTGTGTGTCAGTTTTTCTGCAAGTACCATGCTATTTTGGTTACTATAGCTCTATAGTATAATTTCTAATCAGGTAATGTGATCCCTCCAGTTTTGTTCTTTTTGCTCCGGACAGCTTTGGCTATTCTGGGGTTTTTGTGGTTTCGTATAAATTTTAAGATTTTTTTTTCTATTTCTGAGGAATGTCATTGACATTGACATTGCTTTGGGGGTAGTATGGACATTTTAACAATATTGGATTCTTCTAATTTATGAACATGGAATATCTTTCCTTTTTTTGGTGTCTTCAATTTCTTTCATCATTGTGTTATAATTTTCACTATAGAGATCTTTCACTTCTTTGGTTAATCCTAGGTATTTAATTTTATTTGTGGCTGTTGTAAATAAGATTACTTTCTTGATTTCTTTTTCAGATTGTCCCACCTTTGGCATACGTAAATGTAAATGCTACTGGTTTCTGTATGTAAGTTTGTATCCTGCAACTTTACCGAATTTGTTTATCAGTTCTAATAGTATTTTGGTGGAGTCTCTAGGATTTTTCAAATATAATATATTATCTGCAAACAAGGATAATTTGACTGCTTTCTTTCTAATTTGGAAGACTTTCTTTCTCTTATCTGATTGCTCTAGCTAGGACTTCCAGTACTATGTTGAATCACAGTGGTGAAAATTGGCATCCTTGTTGTGTTCCAGATTCTAGAGGAAAGGCTTTCAGTTTTTCCCCATTCAGTATGATACTAGCTGTGAGTCTGTCCTGTGGTTTTTATTGTGTCCTCCTGTGCACAATTTTTGAGGGTTTTTTTTTATCATAAAGCAATGTTGAATTTTATAAAATGCTTTTTTAGCATCAATCAAAATGGTCATATGAATTTTGTCCTTCATTCTGTTGATATGATGTATCACATTAATTTACATATGTTGGATCATCCTTGCATCCCTGGGATAAATCCCACCTAGTCCTTATGAGTGACCTTTTTAATGTGTGGTTGAATTCAGTTTGCTAGTATTTTGTTGAGGACTTTTGTATCAATATTCATCAGAGATATCTTAAAGTTTTCTCTTTTTTGATGCATCTTTGTCTAGTTTTGGTGTCAGGGTAATACTGGCCTCATAGAATGAGCTTGAAAGTATTTCCTCCTTGCATTAGTCTGTTCTCATGCTGATTTGAAGAAATACCTGAGACTGGATGATTTATAAAGGAAAGAGGTTTAATTGACTCACAGTTCTGCAAGGGTGGGGAGACCTCAGAAAACTTACAATCATGGCAGAAGGGAAAGCAAACATGTCCTTCTTCACATGGCAGCAGGAAGGCAAAGAATGAATGAAGCACGGTGGAAAAGCCCCATATAAAACCATCAGATCTCCTGAGAACCGACTCACTATCACCAGAACAGCCTGAGGATAACTGCCTCCGTAATTCAATTACCTCCCACTGGGTGCCTCCCATGACACATGGCGATTATGGGAACTACAATTCAAGATGAGATTTGGGTGGGGACACAGCCAAACCATATCGCCCCTCCTCTAATTTTTTTTTTGTTTTTTTTTGTTTTTTTTTTTTTGGTATTAGTTTGAGTAGGAAGGTTTGGTAGAATTCAGCAGTAAAGCCATCAGGTTGTGGGCTTTTCCTTGTTGGGACACTTTTTATTATGGATTTGATCTTGTTACTTGATCTTGCTACCTGCTGGTCTGTTAAGGTTTTGTATTTCTTTGTGGTTCAATCTTGGTAGTTTGTATGTGTCTAGGAATTTGTCCATTTCTTCTAAGTTTTCCAATTTATTGGGATATAGTTTTCTGTAGTAGCCTCTAATGATCCTCTGAATTTCTGTGGTTTTGATTGTCATGTCTTCTTTTTCATCTCTGATTTTATTTATTTGAGTCTTCTCTCTTTTTTTCTTAGTCTGGCTAAAGGTATGTCAATGTTGTTTAGCTTTTCATAAAACCAACTTTTCATTTTTTGGTATTCTTTCCTTTATTTCAATTTCATTTATTTCTGCTCTGATGTTTATTATTTATTTTCTTATACTAATTTTGGGTTTGATTTGCGCTTGCTTTGAGAATTATTTAAATCAGAGGGTTGTTTATTTGAAGTTTTTCTACTTTTTGATTTAGCCACTTGTAGCTATAAAATTCCCTTTTTGTGCTGCTTTTGCTGTATCCCATAGGTTTTGGTATGTTGTGTTTCCATTATCACTCCCTCCAAGAAATTTTTTCAATTTCCTTCTTAATTTCTTCATTGACTCACTGATCATTCAGGAGCATATTATTTCCATGTGTTTGTGTAGTTTCCAGAATTCCTTTTGTTACTGATTTCTTGTTTTATTCCATTGTGGTCAGAGACTATGCTTGATATTATTTCAATTTTTTGAATGTTTTAAGATTTGTTTTGGCATCTAATATATGGTCTATCCTTGAGAACGATCCATGTGCTGCAGAGAAGGATGTGTATTTTGCAGCCATTGGATGAAATGTTCTGTAAATATCTATTAGGTCTATTTGGTCTATAGTGCAGATTAAATCTGATGATTCTTTTTTTATTTTTTTGTGTGATCTTTTTTTGTATGACATATGACATATGATCTTTTTTGTGTGACATGTATTGTATGAATGTTGAAATGGGGTATTTGAGTCTCCAGTTATTACTGTATTGAGGTCTATCTCTCTGTTTAGCTCTAATAATATTTGCTTAATATACCTGATGCTCCAGTGTTGGGTGCCTATATATCTTCAATTATTATATCCTCTGGCTGAATCGGCCCCTATATCATTATACAATGACCTTCTTTGTCTCTTTTAATAGCTTTTATCGTGAAATCTACTTTTTTTGATATAAGTGTAGCTACTCCGGGTCTCTTTTGGTTTTCATTGGCATGGAATATCTTTTTCCATCTCTTTATTGTCAGGCTGTGTGTGTCTTTGTAGGTGAAGTGTGTTTCTTGTAGGTGAAAGATCACTGGGTCTTGTTTTATTATCCATTCAGCAAGGCTATGTCTTTTGATTGGAGAGTTTAGTCCATTTACATTTGATGTTATTGTTATTGATAATTTTGATTGATAAGTAAGGATATACTCCTGCCATTTTGTCACTTGTTTTCTGGTTGTTTTGCAGTCTTCTCTTCCTTCTTTTTCTCCTTTTTGTCTTCCTTTTAGTGAAGGTGATTTTCTTTGGTGGTATGTTTTAGCTTCCTGCTTTTCATTTTCTGTATGTTTGTTGTATGTTTTTTGATTTGAGGTTACCATAAATTTTGCAAATAATATCTTATAATTTATTATTTTAAATTGTTGACAACACTGATTGCATAAACAAATAAGCAAAAAGAAAATTAATTTAAAAATCTATGTTTTGACTGTCTATCCCCCTGTTTTTTTAACATTTTGTTGTTTCTGCTTATATCTTATTATACTATCTGTCTGGAAAAGTTGTTGTAGTTATTTTTTATCAGTTCATCTTTCTGTCTTTCTACTTAACATATATATATCGTTTACCCACCGCAATTACAGTGTTATAATAGTCTGTGTTTTTCTATTTACCATAATTGATGAGTTTTGTACCTTCAGATGATTTATTATTGTTTATTATTGCCCCTTGCTTTCAGATTGAAGAACTCCCTTTAATATTCCTTGTAGGACAGGTCTGGTGTTGATGAAATCCCTCAGCTTTTGTTTGTCTGGGAAAGTTTGTCTTTCCCCTTCATGTTTGAAGGATATTTTCACCAGATTTACTATTCTAGGGTACAAGTTATTTTTCCTTCAGCACTTTAAATATGTCATGCCACTCTTTGCTGGCTGGTGAGGTTCTCACTGAAAAGTCTGCAGTCAGACGTGTTTGAGCTCCATTGTGGGTTGTTTATTTTCTCTTGCTGTTTTTAGGATCCTTTCTTTATTTTTGACCTTTAGGAGTTTGATTATTAAATACTTTGAGGTAGTCTTTATTGGGTTAAATCTGCTTGGTGTTCTATAACCTTCTTGTACCGAAATATTGATATTTTTCTCTAGGTTTGGAAAATTTTGTTATCCTTTTGAATAAGGTTCTACCTGTCTCTCTCTCTCTACCTCTTCTTTATGGCCAATAACTCTTAGATTTGCCCTTTTGAGGCTATTTTCCAGATCCTATAGGTGTACTTCATTCTTTTTTATCCTTTTTTCTTTTGTCTCCTCTGTGTATTTTTAAATAGCCTATCTTCAAGCTCACTAATTCTTTCTTCTGTTTGATCAACTCTGCTATTAAGAGTCTGATGCATTCTTCAGTATGTCAATTGCATTTTCAACCCCAGAATTTCTTCTTGATTCTTTTTAATTATTTCAAATTCTTTGTTAAGTTTATATGATGAGATTCTGAATTCCTTCTTGGTGTTATCTTGAATTTCAAAGAGTTTCCTGGAAACAGCTATTTTGAATTGTCTGTCTGAAATGTCACGTATCTCTATCTCTTTGGGTTTATCTCTTTGGTGCCTTATTTAGGTTGTTTGATGAGGTTATGTTTTCTTGGACGGTCTTGGTGCTTGTGGATGTTCATTGGTGTCTGGGCGTTGAAGAGTTAGGTATTGTTCTCTTAGCATTCTGGGCTTGTTTGTACCCATCCTTCTTGAGAAGACTTTCCAGGTATTTGAAGGGACTTGAATGTTGTGATCTAAGTATTTGGTCACTTCTTCTGTATCAGCATTAAGGGATACCCCAAGCCCAGTAACACGTGGATCTCATAGCCTTGTAGAGGTACTGCCTTGGGGGTCTTGGATAAAATCTGGAAGACTTGTCTTGATTACCAGGCAGAGACTCTTATTCTCTTCCCTTAATTTCTCCCAAATAATTAGAGAGTCTCTCTCTCTCTCTCTTTCTCTCTCTCTCTCTCTGTCTGTCTCTCTCTGTCTGCTAAGCTGCCTGGAACTGGGGGAGGGGTGACACAAACACCCTTGTGACCATCACCACTGGGACTGTGCTTGGTCAGAACTGAAGCCAGCACAACACTGGTTCTCATTTAAGGCCCATGGTAACCTCTGCCTTGCTACTGCCTGTGTTTATTCAAGGCCCTAGGGCTCTACAATTAGCAGATGGTGAAGCCATCCAGGCATGTGTTCTTCCCTTCAAGTCGGTGAGTTCCCCCAGCCCCGAGTGTCCCTGAGATGCTGCCTGGGAGCCAGGGCCTGGAGTGGGAAACCTTAGGAATCTACTTGGTATTCTACTCTGTTGCAGCTGAACTGGCATCAGACCACAAGACAAAGTCCTTCCCACTCTTCCCTCCCCTTTTGATAAGTAGAGGAGACTCTTATGTCTACCACCACCACAGGTCCTTGGGGAGTATTGCCAGGCTACAGCTAATGTTCACTTAAGGCCCAAGGGCTCTTCAATCAGGTTGTGGTGCATGTTGCTAAACCTAGGACCCACTTTCACAAAAGTGGGCTCCCCTCTGGCCCAAGATAGGTCCAGAAATTCCTTCTAACAGCCAAGGCCTGGAATTGGGGACCCCAAGATCCCACTTCATACACTACCACACTATGGCCGAGCTGCAAGGCCGAGGGATCTAAACTGCAAGACAGAGTCCTCTTTACTCTTCTCTCGCTTTTCTTAGGCAGAAGGAGTCTCTCCTGGTAGCCACTACAGTTGTGAATGTGCCAGATCACACCTGAAGCCAGGACATCTCAGACTCTCATCCAAAGCCCAGGATGTTTCCTAACTGGCTACTGCTCCTGATTATTCAGTGCCCAAGGGCTCTTTAGTTAGCAGGTGATGAATTTTGCCAGGACTGCATCCCTCCCTTCAGGCCAGGGGGTTTTCTTCTGGCCCATGCCCATGTGTGTCTAGAAATGTCTTCCAGGAGATAGGGCCTGGGATGGGGGCCTCATGACTCTACCCAGTGCCCTATCCTACTGTGGCGGAGCTGGTATCCAAGTTGCAAAGTCCTCTTTACTCTTTTCTCTTCCTCTCCTCAAGTGGAATGAAGGGGTCTTCTTTGGAGCAGTGAGCTGTGCTGCCTGGGGTTGGGGGAAGGATGGCACAACCACTTCTTTAGCTGGTATATCACTAGGTCATGTGCTCCCCAAGCCCACTGGCTGTGACCCCACACAGCACTAAAACTTGCCTGGGAGTTGCAGTTCTTGTGGCCTAGACTGCCTTTCAAGTTGTTTAGGGCCTCAGAACACTTTAGCCCGTGGTGGCAAGGTTTGCCAAAACTCAGGTTGTAACGTCTGGAATGTGTGATTTCCCTCTGGCTAGGGCTGATCTAAGTGGTCCCTCCATGGACATTGGCTGAGGTCTGCCCATGTTGGCATCACCGAGTTCCAACACGAAGTCCCACTCTCCCTCCCTGAGAACACAGATTCTCAGTGCCTCGCAGCTGATGCTGGGGGCTGGGGGAGGGATGGCATCCACAATTCAAGACTATCTTTCCTACCCTCTTCAGTGCCTCTTTCAGTGATATGAAGTTAATACCAGGTACTGTGATCATCCACTTGATGTTTGGTTTTCATGAAGGTGCTTTTAGGTTTAGATGGTTGTTAAAGTTGGTATTTCTATGGGGAGAATGATCAGTGGAGGCTTCTGTTCAGCCATCTTTCTCTGCCTCGATCTTGATTTTAAAATATTTAAGTGCGCCCAGCAAAACATAAAAATCATTCAAAACTTTCTATACACAGGAAATTATAAAAAAGAGTTACAGTGATTACATATGTATTTTTAAAAATTATTCACTTAAATGAAAATTTGTTAAAATCATTAGAACCAATTTTTTGCATATCAGTCTCTAAGGGAGTTCTGTCCTTTTAAAAGTATTTGTACTTGGACTGAGGTCCTTCATATGTGACTATGTGTAAAATATACATATATGCCTATATATATTCTTTTTAGAATATTTTTATATTCTATATTATTATTGTTGGACATCAAGTGATTCTTTGGTTATGAATGATTATAAATGTAGTTGGAGAGTTAAACTGTAAATTCCTGTTCATTAAAGGAAAATTCCTTTGGAAAAATGAATATTGAATATGGATAGTATCATTTATTTATCCTCCTAGCTATTACTGGAAATATTTAGGAATTTGGGGATTATTTATTGTGAATTTCTACTATGCATAACAACCTTTGACAGAATTAGCAAATAGGATTTATTGCCTGATATTTCAAATATTTCTATATTTTAAAAAAGATTATTACCACAAGGGCAAAACAGCTGGTGAACTTATTCAGTACAGAAATCAGTCCTTTATTATCGGTAAGGGGAAATAAAAATCCAGTCATTTGACTACACAGATAGCTGATTAACTAAATTATCAAAAATATATTTTCAGTTAGACATTTTTTGTTACTTGTAGAAATCACCATGGTTTGCATCCTGTTGGTTTGGATTTACAACATGAAAACATTTAGTCTAATTAGAATAATACATCAATGAACAATTTCTAAGCAACTTTCTCCTTCAAAAACATTGTTAGGTCTTCATTATTTCCTTCCTTCTCCCTTTCTTTCTTCCCTTCCCCTTCCCCTTCTTTCTTGAGACAGAGTCTCATTCTGTCACCCAGGCTGGAGTGCAGTGATGTGATCTCGGCTCAGTGCAACCACTGCCTCCTGAGTTCAAGCAATTCGCCTGCCTTAGCCTCCTAAGTAGCTGGATTACTGGCGCCCGCCACCACACCCGGCCAATTATTTTTGTATTTTTAGTAGAGACGGGGTTTCACCATGTTTTGAACTCCTGACCTCAGGTGATCTGCCTGCCTAGACCTCGCAAAAGGCTAGGGTTACAGGCACAAGCCACCACGCCCAGCCGATTTTTAATATTTTCTTAAAAATACAAAGGAAGGATCAGCCATGGTGGGTCATGCCTGTAATTCCAGCATTTGGGGAGGCTGAGGTGGGCGAATCACCTGAGATTAGGAGTTCGAGATCAGCCTGTCCAACATGGTGAAACCCCATCTCTACTAAAGATACAAAACAAACAAGCAAGCAAACAAACAAAAAACAACCTAGCACATGCCTGAATCCCAACTACTTGGGAGGCTGAGGCAGGAGAATCGCTTGAACAGGGGAGGCTGAGGTTGCAGTCAGCCAAGATCGCACCACCGCACTCCAGCCTGGGTGACAGAGTGAGACTCCATCTCAAAAAACAAACAAACAAACAAAAAAATACTTTATAGGTCAAAGCAGTTCAGGGAAAGAGGAAAAAATGGAATTCAGAGTAAAGTGAAAGTGCATCCATGTTTAGGTTATCACATTCCCACATGCCCAATACCCATAAAACAAGAATTTCATTCCATGACACAAAGGAGCTCCTATTACCTTGAATGGTAGTCCAGAAGTATTGGTACCAGGGGGACTGGAACTCACAAAGAAATGTTGGTTGTCCTTGAGTATTCGGTCCTGGGATAAATGAAACAAAGCCATCTGTCTGCTGCCCTACCACTCTGCTGCAGCGCTGCTGGCCCCTCAGCCCCCTTACCCTTGCTCCTTCTTGCCACTGGGCCCATGTTCCCTCCACATGCAGCCCTCTCCACTTGTTTAATTCCCTCATTTCCTTGTATTTGTGCTTCTCCAAGATATGGGAACTACCCTTCACCTCTCACTACTTCACATCCTTATGATATGCTCTGAGCAGTGTGCCTGTGCAGCAGTTGTCTCTGTTGCAAGCTTGAAGTTTTACATTTGTTCTGGTGGTTATTTGGGTAAAAACAGACTCCCCAGCTAGACTGCAAACTCAGGGAGGGCAGAGCCCATGTCTGTCTTTCATCACACTGTATTGCCAGCACCTGGCACAGTGTCAGGCCCATAGTAGGTGCCCATAAAATGTTATTCTGAAAGAGTAAGTCGTCACTCAGATAGTGTCTGGTTCATATCTATCTTCTGTGAATGCACAGCACTCCTCCCTTGTTTTCCACGTGTTGTTAAGCATTTTCTTTCTTTTTTTGTTGTTGTCATTTTAGTGAGATGTTTGGGAGGGATGAGAAGGAAACTATGCTGTAGTCCCTGATTTTGAATCAAAAGTGTTGACTTCTAATAAGTCTGTGCATAGTTACGCAATGTATTTCCGCAGGCTGTTTTGTGACACCAGCTGTTCGTTAAAATGTCACCTATAATTTTTGTTTTCCCACAGGCTTACATTCAGAAAGTGGAGGTAACTGATATGATTGAACTAGAAAAGAGATTAGTGGATTCCAAAAACTGCCTCGCCTTCCTCATCGAGTATGTCAACTTTTCTCCAGCAGACATTAGGCTAAATAATAGTGTTTTCCAGTGGTATGGAAGGATGGGAGAAATTTTTGAAGAACACAGGAAAATCATTAAAGAGAAAATAGAACAATATCAAGAAGGTCTAAAGGTTGGCATCTTAGATATTTTATTTTCATTTTCTGGAAATGTTTTATTTTTATCT
Source organism: Nomascus leucogenys (assembly GCF_006542625.1). Classification (NCBI taxonomy): domain Eukaryota; kingdom Metazoa; phylum Chordata; class Mammalia; order Primates; family Hylobatidae; genus Nomascus; species Nomascus leucogenys. The sequence continues at coordinate 96,267,986 of NC_044402.1, read as the reverse complement.
GTTTATGTAGCATTGTCAATTATTTTATTTGAGTGCATACTTTTTTAGCTTTCTCATACTATGTTATAATCTCACTATAAATGTTAGTGGGAGACAGTAATATATTGGATCTTTTATAATGCTTATTGGATGATTAAAGAGTCAGTAGTATATTGATGAATATGCAGTCATTTCTTGATTTTTCAAGGTAATGTGAAAAAAATGGAATATGTCGTGCACAGATGATAGTTAATAAAAATAGTATTTATCTTACATAATTTATATTACTATTTTTCAGTTTTTAAAAATTGTTTGAATATCATAGCTCCCTTGATGAAATGTGCTTTCATACCTCATAATTGCTCACTCTCCTGAGTATTGTGCCCAGAATCGTCACTAACATTCAATAACTCCAGCTTTTTTCTTGGGGGGGAGGGGGCAGTATTCCATATAAGATGATTTATGATTTGCCCATTTCACTGTCCAGCCTCATTGCCTACTTCTCCCCACTCCTCACTCGTGACTTTTCAGTAACCCTGTCAACTTCTAGGTGTCTGCTCTCTTATGCTTCTTGTCTCCTGCACATTCTGCCCATCACTCTGAGCACACCCCCGCCGCACATGTGCCTGTTCGTCTAGCACACTCTATTCATTTTTCAGAGAAGCCCTCTCAGCAGACCTCAGTGCTGCTTGTTCTTTCCTGTGCTCTCACTTTGACCACATCTCCATTGGACAATTATCTGATCATTATGTTAGTATTTGTAAGTCTGCCTCCTGATGGGATCATCAGCTCCTTGAGAGCAGGGCTGTTTCATTGTTACCTTTCTCCATTTATATCCACTTCCCAGCACAGTGACTGACACACTGAAATGCTGTGAGCATTCCATAGCTACTGTCTTAGTAAATGACTTAATATTTACAGTCTCATTTTACAGATAGAAGAGTAAGTTTCCCAAAGATTAAGAGACTTGTTCTAGGTCAGCCAGTACAGATGTCCTTTAACAGCAAGCCGTGCTCTCTTTCTATTACACTTATAGCAAATATAGTTAATTGGAAAAATATGTTGTTTGGAGAATAATTCATAGGCTTAAAAAGACTATTTATTTTAAACTGTAGTTTGTATTTTTGTTTTACATTAAGGCTATATCAAATTTTTAAAAAAAACTGCAGAAAACATCTTGAGTAGTAAATATTAGATGTTTAAGTTTCAATATAATAGACTCTTGGAAAATTGCTAAGTGGCCCAGAATTATTTATGCTATATTTTAAAGTATGCTGTTCCACAAACTACACACACTGTCTATGAACTTTTCCTCTCATTTTCCCTCCCCTACTGGGCTAGAGCAATAAGTTTGCCAGGAAACTAGAGAAAAGAGGACAGAAATCAGCCTAGATAATCTATAAAATAGAAAATCTATTTTTGAATAACCTAAATTTTTTGAAGATTTTATTGAACTATTTTTTAGAGCCATTTAATTTGGAATGCCTTACCAATACGAATTATGTAGTAAGGCTTTTTTACTTAAAACATACAGACCTATCTTATATTAGAACAATATAGTTTTTAAGTGTTTAAATCTGGATTTATTTACCTTACATGTTTCTTGTGAAGAGAGCCCATGGGACAAGAAAAATAACCTTGGAATAGCTTGCTTTAGTATTGCTGATTGAAATGATATCAGAGCACAATTAAAGAAATTCCGTTTTTTTCTGTTGTTTGTAAAAATAGCATAGGTAAAAATTGAAATTTTCTTTTAGTCCCATTCTTGATTATTAAGAGATTTTTCAAATGCTGATAAATTATTTGTTTGCATAAATTCTTCAGCATATTAAAGATCACCATTGTCTAACATTTTTATTCATTTTATTAGCTAGAACTTCTTACATAGATAATACAGAGTTGACTTTTTCTAATCTGTGAGTTAGAGGAATCTAAATCCATTAATTTAAAATTTTACAATTCTGCATATTTTAGATCTCAGTCATTTTCCAGATCATCCTTTTATGTTTTATCAGTGACAAAATATAATAATAATTCTGATAACTCCTACAATGTTAAAATTTTTTGACACCAAGGGGTTTTAACTTTTAAGAATATTAACAACAATTGTTTTTATTAGTTACGGTGTGAACGGTTTGTGGAGGAATTGGAGAGTTATGCTAAACAATCAGAAGAATTTTATTCATTTGGAGATCTTCAGGATGTTCAGCGGTACCTAAAAAAGGCTCAAATACTGAATGGAAAGTTGGATTTAGCTGCAGATAAGGTATAATTCAAAAATTCTTAAAAAGATGAATTAGTTCAATTGAAAAAGCATTGAATTCGTTTTAGTTATTCACCTTTAAGAAATAGATTCAAATAAAATAGTAACCACATTTAATTAGAGGGTAATAGAATGACACAAATAGATTTTATAGACATGCTTCACGGAGTAGCAGTATTGCTGTTTTCTATTGGTAGTGATACATTATTTTCTATATTAAAGATAGAGTTATATCTCAGTCTTCTTTTTAAACTTTGCATCATTTAATTATTTGTATCATAGTTCTGCTATGATAGTTGGGAGTCCATAGTTTTGAGCAGAAGCAGGCAAATGATAGTACCTGGTTACTGTTTAGTTCTTCTATCTTCATAGAGGACAGCTTAGATTTAGTGGTCGTGTTTTAAAATGAGGTCCATTATTTTGTCTCACCGAGCAATTTTGTTCCCAATACTACTGTTTCAGAAATCAGCTTTTTCATTAGAGGAAGCTGGAGGAAAAAGAGCCATACCCTTTGCCACATAAGATATTTACAGAGTTTAATTGTATTTTATATGAAAAGGAGAATGAAAACATACGATTAACTATGATGCTCTATCATTTTTCTTACACTGAAAGATCTTAATATCTTACCAGTTCAGGTAATTGTTTTATAATAATCACAAATATGTCAACACACGTGGAGAAAATAAAAACTCTGTGGTTATTTTAAACCAAGGCCACTGAGGTGGAACAAGATGGCTGAATAGAAGCCTCCACTGATTGCTCCCCCCACCACCCACAGGAAACCAAGTTTGAACAATTATCTGCACACAGAAAATCACCTTCATAAGAACCAAAAATCAGGTGAGCAATCGCATTACCTGGTTTTAACTTCATATCACTGAAAAAAGCATTGAAAACAGGAAAAACAGTCTTGAAACGCTGATGTTACCCCTCTCCATTCCCCAGTAGCACCCATGTGGTGCAGAGAGAGAAACTGTACACGTCGGGGAGGGACAGCTTAGTGACTGGGGGACTTTGCATTGAACTTAGTGCTGCCCTGTTGCAGCAGAAAGCAAAACTGTTCTGACCTCAGCTGGCACCTACCCACACAGAGACCATTTGGACCAGACATAGCCAGCAGGGAAGCACCCATCCCAGTGGTCAGAACTTGAATTTCTCAGCAGGCCGTGCCACTGTGGGCTAAAGTGCTCTGGAATTTAAAAGACAGTCTAGGTTACAAGAACTGCAATTCTTATGCAAGCCCTAATGCTGTCCTGGGCTTACAGCTGGTGAACTGGGTTAACATGTGACCTAAGAGACACCATGCATGGTGGCTGAGGAAGTGCTTATGCCATGCCTCTCCCAACCCCAAGCAGTGTAGCTCACGCCAGTGAAGTTGACTCCTTCCTTCTGCCTGAGGAGAGTAGGGAGAAGAGAAAAGACAGCTTTGTCTTGCATCTTGGATACTAGCTCAGCCACAGTAGGGCAGGGCAACCTGCAGGGTTGTGAGGCCCCCATTTCAGGCCTTATCTCCCAGATGACATATGTGGACATACCCTGGGCTGGAAGAGAACCCACTGCCTTGAAGGGAAGGACACAATCCTGGCAGGATTCATCACCTGCTGACTAAAGAGCCCTTAGGCCCTGAATAACCAATAGTGATATCCAGGTAGTATGCTATAGGCCTTAGGTAAGACTCTGATACATGCTGGCTTTGGGTACCATCTCAGCCACACTGGGATAGAGAACCAAGTGGGACCTTGGGGCCTCCAAGTCCAGGCCTAGGCTCTTAGACAGTATTTCTGGACCTGCCGTAGGCCAGAGGGGAGCCCACTGCCCTGAAGGGTGAGTCCCAGGCCTGGCAGTATTCACCACAAGCTAACTGAAGAGTGCTTGGGCCTTAAATGAACATTGACAGTGGCCTGGCAGAACTGCCCATGGGCCAGTGGTGGCAGCAGCAGGAGAGGCTCTTCTACTTGTAGAAAGAGGAGGGAAGGGTGGGAAGGATTTTGTCTTGTGGTTTGGGTTCAAGCTTAGTAGAATAGAGCACCAAACCTGGAGAAAGATGCCAATATTCAAGTACAAGGTTACAGAACACCAAGCAAATTTAACCCAAAGAAGACTACCTCAAGGCATTTAATAATCAAACTTCCAAAGGTCAAAAATAAAGGAACCTAAAAGCAGCAAGAGAAAAGAAACAAATAGCACACAATGGAGCTCCAACACGTCTGACTGCAGGCTTTTCAGTGGGAACCTTACAGGCCAGGATAATGGCATGACATATTTAAAGTGCTGAAAGAAAAAACTTGTACCTTAGAATAGTATATATCATGAAAATATCCTTCAAACATGAACTAGCAAGAGAGACTTTCCCAGACAAACAAAAGCTGAAAGATTTCATCAACACCAGACCTATCCTACAGGAAATGCCATAGTTTTCAAATCTGAAAAAACAGGATGAGCAATAATAAATCATCTGAAGGCACAAAACTCACTGGTAATAATAAGCACACAGAAAAACAGACTATTATAATACTGTTTAATTGTGGTATGTAAACTATGCATGTCTTAAGTAGAAAGACTAAACGATGAGCCCATCAAAAATAATAAATACAACTACTTTTCAAGATATAAACAGTATGAAAAGATATAAAGAGAAACAAAAAGCAGGAGGATGAAGTCAAAGTGTAGATTTTTTAATTAGTTTTCTTTTTGCTTGTTTATGCAATCAGTGTTGTCTTCAGTTTAAAATCATGGATTATAAGATATTATTTTCAAGCTTCACGGTAATCTAACATAAAAACTATATACAACAGATACACAAAAAATGAAAAGCAAGAAATTAAAACATACCACCAGAGAAAATCACCTTCACTAAAAGGAAGACAGGAAGGAAGGAAAGCAAGAGAAGCCCAGAAAACATAAAACAAAATGGCAGAAGTAACTCCTTACTTATCAATAATAATATTGAATGTAAATGGACCAACTTCTCTAATCAAAAGATATAGCATGAATAAATGGATTTTAAAAAAGCAAGACCCAGTGGTCTGTTGCCTTCAAGAAACACACTTTACCTATAAAGTCACATGTAGACTGAAAATAAAAGGTTGAAAAAATATATTCCATGCCAATGGGAACAAAAAATTACCAGGGGTAGCTATGCTTGTATCAGGCAAAATAGACTTCAAGGCAACAACTGTGAGAAGACACAAAGTCATTATATAATGATACAAGGGTCAATTCAGCAAGAGGATATGACAATTACAATTTATATGCAACAAACACTGGAATACCCAGATATATAAAGCAAATAATATTAGAGCTAAAGAGAGAAACAGACCTCAATACAATAATAGCTGGACACTTAAACACCTCACTTTTGGCACTGGACAGATGTCCCTGACAGAAAACCAACAAAGAGACATCAGATTTAATCTATGCTGTAGACCAAATGAACATAATAAATATTTACAGAACATTTCTTCCAACAGCTGCAGAATGCGAATTCTTCTCCTCAGCATATGGATAATCCTCAAGGATAGACCATATGTTAGGTCACAAAACAAGGTTTAAAACATTAAAAAAAAGGAAATGATATCAAGCATCTTCTCTGACCACAGTGGAATAAAACTAGAAATTAATAAGAATAATTTTGGAAACTATACAAACACATAGGAATTAAGTAATATGCTCCTGAATGAGCAGCGGGGTCAATGAAAAAATTAAGAGGAAATTGAAAAATTTCTTGAAACAAATGATAATGGAAACACAACATACCAAAACGTGGTGTCTAGTGAAAGCAGTGCTAAGGGGGAAATTTATAGCTATAAGTGCCTACACCAAAAAAACAAAACAAAACAAACAAACAAAAAAAACAAAACTAATTATGCGCCTTAAGGAACTGGAAAAGCAAGAGTAAACCAAACTCAAAATCAGTAGAGAAAAGAAATAATAAACATCAGAGCAGAAATTTAAAAAATTACAATGAAGAAAACAATAAAAATTAATGATATGAAAAGTTGGTTTTTTAAAAAATAAAATTGATAGACCTTTAACTAGACTACCTAAGAAAAAAAGAGAGAAGACCCAAATGAGTAAAATCAGAAATGAAAAAGGAGACATTACAACTAATTCTGTAGAAATTCTAAGGATCAATAGTGGCTACTGTGAGCAACTGTATGCCAATAAATAGGAAAATCTAGAGGAAATGCTTAAATTCGTAGATACACACAAAGTACCAGGATTGAACCATACAGCAATCCAAAACCTGAACAGACCAACAACAAGTAACAAGATTGAATGCATAATAAAAAATCTCCCAGTAAAGAAAAACCCAGGACCCAATGGCTTCACTGCTAAATTCCAGCCAACATTTACAAAAGAACTAATGCGAATCCTACTCAAACTATTCTGAAAAATATAGGAGGAGAGAATACTTCCAGATTTATTCTAGGAGGTTAGTATTACCTTGATACCAAAACTAGACAAAGACACATAAAAAAAAAGAAAACTTTAGGCCAATATCCCTAATGAATATTGAGGCAAAAATCCTCAACAAAATACTAGCAAACTGACTTCAACAATGCATTAAAAACATCATTCATCATGATCAAGTGTAATTTATCCCTGGGATGTAAGGATGGTTCAACATAAACATATCAATCAATTTGATGCATCATATAAAGAGAATGAAGGACAAAAATAATATGATCATTTCAATTGGTGCTGAAAAAGCATTTAATAAAATTCAACATCACTTCATGATGAAAACCCTCATAAAACTGGCTATTGAAGGAACATACCTCAACATAATAAAAGCCATAAGAGACAGACCCACAGCTAGTATCATACTGAATGAGGAAAAACTGAAAGCCTTTTATCTAAAATGTGGAACACATCAAGGATGCCCACTTTCACCACTGTGAGTCAACATAGTGCTGGAAGTTCTAGCTGCAGCAGTCCAATGAGAGAAAGAAATAAAGGGCATCCAAACTGAAAAGGAAGAAGTCATATTTTCCTTGTTTGTAGATGATATGATCTTTTTTTTTTTTTGAGATGGAGTCTCACTCTGTCATCCAGGCTGGAGTGCAGTGGCGTGACCTCCGCTCACTGCAACCTCTGCCTCATGAGTTCAAGCGATTCTTCTGCCTCAGGCCCTCTAGTAGCTAGGACTACAGGTGCGTACCACCATGCCTGGGTAACTTTTTTTTTTGTATTTTTAGTAGAGATGGGGTGTTACCATGTTGGCCAGGCTGGTCTCGAACTGCTGACCTCGTGATCCGCCTGCCTCGGCCTCCCAAAGTGCTGGGATTACAGGCGTGAGCCACTGCGCCCAGCCAATATGATCTTGTAGTTGGAAAAACATAAAGACTCCTCCAAAAAAAAAAAAAAAACTATTAGAACTGATAAATTCAGTAAAGTTACAGGATACAAAATTGACATACAAAAATCAGTGGCATTTATGTATGCCAAAGGTGGACAATCTGAAAAAGAAATCAAGAAAGTAATCCCATTTACAATAGTCTCGAAATTAAATACCTAAGAATTAATTTAGCCAAAGAAGCCACAGATCTCTACAATGAAAAGTATAAAAAGTATAAAATATTGATGAAAGAAATTGAAGGTGACACATAAAAAGGTATATTCCATGTTCATGGATTTGAAGAATCAATATTGTTAAAATGTTCATACTACCCAAAGCAATCTTCACATTCAATTTAATCCCTATCAAAATGCCTATGAGATTCCTCACAGAAATAGAAAAAACAATCCTAAATTTTTTTTGTCTCCTGCCCATCCCCACAGTTCTACAATTTTTATGGAACTACAAAAAACTTAGAATAGCCAAAGCTATCTTGAGCAAAAAGAACAAAACTGGTGGAATCACACTACCTAGTTTCAAATTAGAATTCAGAGCATTAGTAACCAAAACAGCATGGTTTGCTGAAAAACAGACGCATAGACCAATGGAACAGAATGGAGAGCGCAGAAACAAATTCATAAATCTACAGTAAACTCAATTTTAGAGAAAAATGCCAAGAACATACTTTGGGAAAAAGACAATCTCTTCAACAAATGGTACTGGGAAAACTGGATATTCATATACAGAAGAATGAAACTAGACCCCTGTCTCTCACCATATAAAAAATCAAATCAAAATGGATTAAAGACTTCAATCTAAGACCTCAAACTATGAAAGTACTACAAGGAAACATTGGAGGAACTCTCCAGGAATTTGGACTGGGCAAAAATTTCTTGAGTAATGCCCCACAAGCACAGGCAAACAAAGCAAAGGTGGACAAATGGGATCACATCCAGTTAAAAACTTCTGCACAACAAAGGAAACAATCAGCAACATGAAAAGACAACCCAGAGCGTGGGAGAAAATATTTGCAAACTACTCATCTGATGAGGGATTAATAACTGGAATACATAAGGAGATCATACAACTCTGTTGGAAAATCTCTAATAACCTGAATTTAAAATAGGCAAAAGATCTGAAGAGACATTTCACAAAAGAAGACATACAAATGGCAAATAGACATTTGGAAAGGTGCTCAACATCACTGATCATCAGAGACATGCAAATCAAAACTACAATGAGATACCATCGCACTTCAGTTAAAATGGCTTTTATTCAAAAAACAGTCAATAACTGCTGTCAAAGATGTAGAGAAAAGGAAACTCTCACACACTGTTGGTGGGAAGGTAAGTTAGTACAACCACTATGGAGAACAGTTTGCAGCTTCCTTAAAAAACTAAAACTAGAGCTACCATATCATCCAGCAATCCCGCTGCTAAGTATATACCACAAAGAAAGGAAATCAAGATATCAAAGAGATATCTGCACTCCCATGGTTGTTGCAGCACTGTTCACAGTAGCCAAGATTTGGAAGCCTAAGGGTGCAACAAGAGATGAATGGATAAAAGAAAACGTGGTATCTGTACACAGTGGAGTACGGTTCAGCCATAACAACGAGATTCTGCCATTTGCAACAACATTAATGGACCTGGAAGTCATTATATTAAGTGAAATAAGCCAGGCACAGAAAGACAAACTTTGCATGTTACCACTTAACTTGTGTGAGCTAAAAAGTAAAACAATTGAACTCATGGAGATACAGAGTAGAAGGATGGTTACCAAAAGCTGGGAAGGGTAGTGGTGGGGTAGGGGGTAAGTGGGAATGTTGAGTGAGTACAAAAAATAGTAAGAATAAATAAGATCTAGTATTTGTCAATAATAATTTAATTGCACATTTAAAAATAACCAAAACAGGGCCAGGCGCAGTGGCTTACACCTCTAATCCCAGCACTTTGGGAGGCCAAGGCAGGCAGATCACTTGAGCCAAGGAATTTGAGACCAGCCTGAGCAACATGGTGAAACCATTACAAAAATTAGCCAGGCATGGTGGCACGTGCCTACAGCCCCAGCTACTTGGGAGGCTGAGGTGGGAGGATAATTTGAGCCCACGAAGTCGAGGCTGCAGTGAACCAAGATCTTGCCACTACACTCCAGTCAGGGTGACAGAGTGAGACTATGTCTCAAAAACAAAAAACCAAAAGTGTATAATTGGATTGTTTATAACACGAAAGATAAATGTTTGAGGGGATGGATACCCCATTTAACATGTGATTATTAGGCATTGTATACCTCTATCAAAGTATCTCATGTACACTGTAAGTATATACACCTACTTCTGTGTACCCACAGATATTTTTTAAAAACTGAGGCCACTGAAATTTTAAGTAACCTCATAACCGATGTATTTAGCTAATGAACACTTTTCAGTTCTCTTCCCAACTGTCCATGTCCTCACATATTTCACAACTAAACCAAGAGGGATGTGTTCAAGACTGAACTCGAGCTTCATTTTCTTTACAGAAGCATCTGTGACTGTGGTATTTCAGCGCTCTCTCTGAACTCTGAGTGTTAGCATTTTATAGTATATTTTATTCATTTAAATAGTTATTTCTCTGAGATGTCTTTTCTATTGCTTTATATTATTATTATTGAAAAATTAGTTAAATTTTTACTTATGTATATATTTTCTCCTGAGCTGGATTACTAACTCCTTGGAGTTAGTATTTTGCAATATAATACTTTTTTTTTCTATTTTCCACATTACCTAACACAATGCTGTGTATATTAAAAAATACTTAGGTTCTTGTTAACTAGAGAATGATGCTGTATCCTCAATGTGTCTAGGCAGACAAAAACTCTTTCTTTATATATGTAAATGTGCATTAACTATTTTAACTAATGTAACCAGACATTGTTCTCTGAAAACTGTAATAAAAAAGAAATAGGGGAATGCTATTCAGCCTTAGAGGGGGAAAAAAATGGGAAATCCTGTCATTTGTGACAACATGGATAAAAACCTGGAGGACTTATGTTAAGTCAAATATGCCAGGCACAAAAAGACAAATACCACATGATCTCAGTTATAGTGGAATCTAATAAAAAATCAAACTCATCGAAGCAGAGAGTAGAATGATGCCTACAAGGGTGGGGCTTGTGGGTAGTGGGGATTGGGGAAGATGTTGGTCAAAGGATAAAAAATTTCAGTTAGGAGGAATATGTTTAGGGTATCTATTGTACGGATTGGCAACTACAGCTAATGGCAACATACTGTATACTTGAACATTTCTAAGAGAGTAGATTGTGTAGTGTTCTCATTACAAAAAAAATAAGTATGTGAGGTAATATATGTTAATTAGTTTTATTTACCCATTCCATAATATATACATTTTCTCAAAACATGTTGTGTACCATAAATATATACATTTTTGTCAATTAAAAAAAGAAATTAAGTAAATAGGAAAATGAGATTACTGCTCAGTTTTTCTAGATTATTGAAGTTTAATTTTAGGGCTTAGTAAGGTTTTTTTGGCTCACATTTGAAATAGATATTTAAAAAAACTTAATTTGCAGTATCCTTCACTTTCAAAATAACTACTATATTCAATACCTATCCTTTCAGATTGAGCAGTTTAATGCTGAAGAGGAAGCATTTGGTTGGCCACCATCTGTATATCCTCAACGTAAAAGAATCCAAGATGGCCTGAACTCTTATCTTCGTCTTTATGAAACTGCTGTCGAATTTAGCAGCAAATATAGAGCGTGGACAGAAGGGCCATATCACAAAGTGAATCCAGACCAAGTAGAAGCAGATATTGGAAATTACTGGAGAGGATTATATAAACTGGAGAAAATCTTTCATGATTCTCCATATGCATTGGCAATGACAAAAAAAGTAAGATCAAAGGTGGAAGATTTCAAGCAGCACATTCCTCTCATTCAAGTGATCTGTAATCCTGGTTTGCGCCCCAGGCACTGGGAGGCCATGTCTGCCATTGTTGGTTACCCTTTGCAGCCATCAGATGACTCCACAGTCTTCTCTTTTTTAGACATGAATCTGGAACCATATCTAGACAGATTTGAAGGTATTAGCGAAGCAGCTAGCAAAGAATATTCTCTTGAAAAGGCGATGGAGAAGATGATTACTGAATGGGATGCAGTGGAATTTGTCATCCATTCTTACAGAGAAACTGGGACTTTTATTTTGGCATCAGTTGATGAAATTCAGATGTTGTTGGATGACCATATTATTAAAACACAAACTATGCGAGGATCTCCTTTCATTAAGCCTTATGAAAAACAAATGAGGTAAAGTGATATTTATATGACAATGTTTATGCTATGTTACCAAAATCACTTGTATTTAATGTAAAGTTCTTTTGAGAATTATTTCACACGTAATATTTCATACTTAATATTTTCTTTTGAGAATTGATTCTGCATTTCATACTTAGCATTTCATTTAAGATCTTTAAATATTTAAAGATACTATAATCAATGGCTTCATTGCTATTGGAAGATTTCTCATCCTTTGCTATCATCTTAATGGTTTGTTAACTTCTGTATTCATAACAAAGACAGTGGACAATCAATATCCAGATATTCGTTTTTATTGCCTACAATATGATCTTATTTTTTAACTCTCAAAAATAAATTTGTATCTCTGAACTGAAGATAATAAATTTATTTTAAAAATATGTTAGCTTGCCATAGAGGATTGCTGAATATCTATGGTAATTTCTGCTCATATGCATGCAGGATGGCAAATAAGTGAAAAAGAATGAAACTATAATTTTAGTTGGGAGTTTTAAGCATCATACACAGCCAATTAAAGTAAGCCTAGCTGTCTGTCAATGTTTCCAGTTTTTGTAATTTACATTAAGCAGGCTATATATTACCTTAAAAAAACAGAGTCCATCAAAGTCAGACTACTGTCTTCAGTGGATTTGCATGGCCAGGGAATGCTAACAGCTTGGTAGTATCTGCCTCTGGTGACTTACGTGTTACCATACACTTGGGCATGTCCTGATTGGCCTTGGCTCGTTCTCTATGTTTGATTGTTCTGCCTCCTGCCAGCTTGCTCCAGCGTGCACATTAAGAGAAGAATTTTTAAACTACTCTGAAAGTGGTACATCTACATTCCATTTTAAGGGACTATGCATGATATCATTAGCTGCTTGGAAATTTTCTGAATCACACAAAAATTAGATAGAAAAAGAGGGAAGAACAACAGAAGAAAGCAGAAGCATTCAGTTCTTTTTGTGTAAAGAGGTTAAACAAATTCACTGATAAGCACTGAAAAAAATATTTTAGAAAGACATCTGAAAAGGCCTGGTTACTTGGCGAACTCATTAACATTTCTTTGTTTTAAAGATCTAAAATCACAGAGCACCACTTAAATGATGAGTAATGTGTTAATATACATAAGACTACGCCACATCTAAGTTGTGTTGCTATTAAATTTATTTATTTATTTGAGATGGAGTATTGCTCTTCTGCCCAGGCTGGAGTGCAGTGGCGCAATTTCAGCTCACTGCAACCTCTGCCTCCTGGATTCAAGCGAAGTTGCTATTAATAAATCATTCTTCCTTATGACTATGTTATCTCTGATAGCAGAGTAATTACAACTGTCTGGGTTCAAATCTTGACTCTATTGTTTATTATCTGGCTAAACTTGAGCCTGCCACTTGCCTCTATGTGCCTTAGTCTCTCCATTGATAAATAGATGTTACAACGGACCCTACCTCATAGGGTTGACATGATGATGGACTAAACACATAGAGACCTTAGAACCGTGCTTGTAAAATTTTTAGTTTATGGAGTAATTATATTTATTCTTGAAATTAAATCATTATCTATATTCTCTATATTTAGAAATGAACTGATAACCTGTTGTAAATTTAAATATTCCACCTTCTCATGAGTGCCACACTATTTTGGAGTATGTAGATTTTTCTTTAAATGCCAGTTACATCTTATAAATTGAAATACAGTTGACCCTTGAACAATTTAGGGTTTTAGGGGTGCTCACCCCCCACACAGTTGAAAATCTGCATATAACTTGACTCCTCAAAACCTTAACTACAAATAGCCTGCTGTTAACCAGAAGCCTTAAAAATAACATAACACATACCTTGAATGTTACATGTATTATATACTATATTCTTATAATAAAGTAGGCTGGAGAAAAGAAAATGTTATTAAGAAAATCATGAGAAAAATATATTTACTATTTATTAAGTGCCAGTGGATCATCATGAAGATCTTCATCCTCGTCATCTTCATGTTGAGTATACCAAGGAAGAGGAGGGGTTGCTCTTGTTGTCTCAGGGATGGCAGAAGCAGAAGAGGTGGAGAGGGTGGAAGGGGAGACAGGAGAGTCAGGCAAAGTCCATGTAACCTTTATTGAAAAAAATCTATGTAAAAGTGGACCTACACAGTTGAAACCTATGTTGTTGAAGGGTCAACTATATTTTAGAAATAAGGGCTTTATTCTAGAAATAAAGCCTTTATGAGCCCAAATTAAGGGGGAAAAAGAATGTTAAAGGAAAGGAGTATTGGATATAACTATCTTTCCTCAGAAACTCAGCGTACCCTTGATTGGGAATACCTTTACTGTCAACAAAATCTCGTTTTTCAATTTGTACTCTCTAGCCATGGAACTAGATAGCAGAAAGGTTTATCGCTATGACATATACAGAAACCAGCCCAATAGTAGGTAAGTATATCTTAACATGTATATCTGTATAAGCATAAATGTTATATTATTATCTTTAAACATATTTTGTAGAACAAATCTAGTGATTTATCTTTAAATGCAACTAGATGAATGGAAATTGGAATATTATATACATTATATATGAGATTGTATATAATGTATAACAATTGTATAACATTATATACAACATTGACAACCTAGTTGTGGTTTTGAATTTTGTCATTTGAAACATTTGCTTGGTTTGCTGTCAGTAACAGCCACTGTGTTTTGCTCCTCAGAGAATGGGAGGGCAAGCTCCTACTGCTTCAGGAGATTCTGGATGAATGGCTCAAAGTCCAAGCCACATGGCTGTATCTGGAGCCCATTTTCAGCTCTCCAGACATCATGTCTCAAATGCCTGAGGAAGGCAGACGATTTACAGCTGTTGATAAGACATGGAGAGATACAATGAGAAGTGTCATGCAGGTAGGTGAAAAAATCTCCAAAAATGTCATTATTTGGTTGAAGTGACATGATTTTTGTTTTCAGAAATCCATATAAGCCATTATTGTTTCCAATAAGCCATTATCTATTTCATACATATATTGTCTTTTCAGCTATTATTTTAGAATGCCAGGAGCAGAAAGTGTCGCAAGCAAAAGTAGATATTTTGTTCTGATTACTCCTTGAGGTCCAAATGGGAATTTGCATTGTTTAACAACCTTTGATTCTATTATTGGTTCTTATCTGATGCTCTGGAGGGAAGACACTGTACTAGGTACTTGCTGTCTCTGTCTATTCTGTGGCTCTCGTGTTATGGAATGCAACCCACTGAAACTCACTGTGGTGCACACATGTCAGTATGCCAACCACTCAACACATTTTTCTGGTAGGGACCTAAAAAAAGATGAGTTGCAAAGATAAATATATCTAAAAAGTCCAATAAATGCAAATAAAATGCAATAAGGAAAGAAAAATACACAAATACTGTGGAGGAGAACTTAAAATTTAAGCTAGAGAGAGAATTTAATAAAAACCAGTAACTCTAGAAAAAAAAAAAGTACCTTTTTTTGTTCAATTCAGAAGACTTTTTTTTTTTTTTTTTTTTTTTTTGAGACAGAGTCTCGCTCTGTCGCCCAGGCTGGAGTGTGGTGGTGCTATCTCGTCTTACTGCCACCTTTGCCTCCCAGGCTCAAGCGATTCTCCTGCCTCAGCCTCCCAAGTAACTGAGATTACAGGCATGTGTCACCATGCCCAGCTACTTTTTGTATTTTTAGTAGAGACCGGGTTTCACCGTGTTGACCAGGCTGGTCTCGATCTCTTGAACTCAAGTGATCCACCCGCCTCGGCCTCCCAAAGTGCTGGGATTACAGGCGTGAGCCACCATGGCTGGCAGAATACATTTCTTTATTGCCTCAGAAGCATGGTTGTGTGCCATTAAATATTAAAATAGAAAAAAATTAGTTATTAAATCATATCATTAAATGAATATAAACTTCTTCATTGGTATTTTGATAAAATATTGTACTATAAGGTAGGATAAGTATTATCTTAAAAATGTCCTACCCTGAAATAGAAATATGCATATCTTAATTGTTACTTAAACTTTAAGAGCTGTTACTATAATCGAAAATATTGATAATACTGTATTGACATCAATTATATGATTTGATAGGAAAATATTCAGAAAGATGGACATGGTTTTATTTATTTAATCTTTACCTCATTTATATAATAATACCTGAAGCAAATCTTTTTATAAACCAAACTTTTGTAAAATTAATCACATTGGAATTAATTCCATATTTAAAAACCTATTAGTAAGTTGCTTTGTAACACAATCATCTCTAATTAATTTATGTCATAAATTCAGTCTTTTATATATAGTTCCCTCACAGAAGTGCAAAATCCGTATAATATGGATATATTTTCATTTAGAAGGTGATGAAGGAGAATTTTTTGTTGTTTTAAAAAACAAAAAGTAGATACTTGTATTCTTTCAGTTAGTATATTTAAAAAGTTAAATTCTTTTTAAATATGTAATCAAAATACTCTGCAAAATTCCATATTGCTAAGAAATTTTATAGATATCTCAGTTCCTTGAAAGGGCAGCTATATTAGGCCTTGTAAATAAAGGAGGCAAATTTTTATCTATAAAACCCCTGGAAACAAACAAACAACATTACTTACCCTCATTTCTAAATAAATAGGTATTTTCTGTTGGGGAGGGGAGAGTAACACTACATTTACTTTTGCTTAAGACATGATTGTCTTAATCCTAAGCCAAAATAACAAAGCTGGAGGCATCACGCTACCTGACTTCAAACTATACTACAAGGCTACAGTAACCAAAACAGTGTGGTACTGGTACCAAAACAGAGATATAGACCAATGGAACAGAACAGAGTCCTCAGAAATAATACCACACATCTACAACCATCTGATCTTTGACAAACCTGACAAAAACAAGAAATGGGGAAAGGATTCCCTATTTAATAAATGGTGCTGGGAAAACTGGCTAGCCATATGTAGAAAGCTGAAACTGGACCCCTTCCTTACACCTTATACAAAAATTAATTCAAGATGGATTAAAGACTTAAATGTTAGACCTAAAACCATAAAAACCCTAGAAGAAAACCTAGGCAGTACCATTCAGGACATAGGCATGGGCAAGGACTTCATGTCTAAAACACCAAAAGCAATGGCAACAGAAGCCAAAATTGAAATGGGGTATAGTTAAACTAAAGAGCTTCTGCACAGCAAAAGAAACTACTATCAGAGTGAACAGGCAACCTACAGAATGGGAGAAAATTTTTGCAATCTGCTCATCTGACAAACGGCTAATATCCAGATTCTACAAAGAACTCAAACAAATTTACAAGAAAAAAACAACCCCATCAAAAAGTGGGCAAAGGATATGAACAGACAATTCTCAAAAAAGACATGCAGCCAACAGACACATGGAAAAAATGCTCATCATCACTGGCCATCAGAGAAATGCAAATCAAAACTACAATGAGATACCATCTGATGCCAGTTAGAATGGCCATCATTAAAAAGTCAGGAAACAACAGGTGCTGGAGAGGATGTGGAGAAATAGGAACACTTTTACACTGTTGGTGGGACTGTAAACTAGTTCAACCATTGTGGAAGACAGTGTGGCGATTCCTCAAGGATCTAGAACTAGAAATACCATTTGACCCAGCCATCCCATTACTGGGTATATACTCAAAGGATTATAAATCATGCTGCTATAAAAACACATGCACACGTATGTTTATTGCGGCACTATTAACAATAGCAAAGACTTGGAACCAACCTAAATGTCCATCAATGATAGACTGGATTAAGCAAATGTGGCATATATACACCATGGAATACTATGCAGCCATAAAAAATGATGAGTTCATGTCCTTTGTAGGGACATGGATGAAACTGGAAACCATCATTCTCAGCAAACTATCACAAGGACAGGAAACCAAACACCGCATGTTCTCACTCATAGGTGGGAATTGAACAATGAGAACACATGGACACAGGAAGCGGAACATCACACACTGGGGCCTGTCGTGGGGTGGGGAGAGCTGGGAGGGATAGCATTAGGAGATATACCTAATGTAAATGATGAGTTACTGGGTGCAGCACACCAGCATGGCACATGTATACATATGTAACAAACCTGCACATTGTGCACATGTACCCTAGAACTTAAAGTACAATTAAAAATACATAAATAAATAAATAAAAATAAAAGTAAAAAAATACTTGATTGTCCTTTTCATCCGCTTGGCATTTTCCCTTTCTCCATATGTTAGTATTCAGGGAAGCTTTTGCTCATGCTTTCCAAAGAGCTGAAAATAAACATAAACCCATATTCTCTTAGGAAGTCATTATAATGCGATGATGTGTATAGTAGAGGCCACTGGATTAATTGCTTGGTACATAAGGTTATTGCTTTCATTCTTAGCAGTTCCTAATAAAGGTTCTTTTAAAAACCTCAGAGGTTAAAAATAGGATGTAAATATTATTGTTAATATAACTGGCCTACAGTGTAAACAAAGCCGCTGGGAAGTTCCAACTGGGTAGAGCCCACTGCAGCTCAGCAAAGCCACTGTAGCCAGACTGTCTCTCTAGATTCCTCCTCTCTGGGCAGGGCATCTCTGAAAGAAAGGCAGCAGCCCCAGTCAGGGGCTTATAGATAAAACTCCCATCTCCCTGGGACAGAGCACCCATGGGAAGGGGCAGCTGTGGGCACAGCTTCAGCAGACTTAAACTTTCCTGCCTGGTGGCTCTGAAGAGAGCAGTGGATCACCCAGCACAGTGCTTGAGCTCTGCTAAGGGACAGACTGCCTTCTCAAGTGGGCCCCTGACCCCTGTGCCTCCTGACTGGGAGATACCTCTCAGCCAGGGTTAACAGACACCTCATAGGGGACAGCTCCAGCTGGCATCTGGCAGGTGCCCTTCTGGGACAAAGCTTCCAGAGGAAGGAATAGGCAGCAATCTTTGCTGTTCTGCAGCCTCTGCTGGTGATACCCAGGTAAACAGGGTCTGGAGTGGACCTCCAGCACACTCCAGCAGACCTGCAGCAGAGGGGCCTGACTATTAGAAGGAAAACCAACAAACAGAAAGGATTAGCATCAACATCAACAAAAAGGGCATCTACACAAAAACCCCATCCGAAGGTCACCAGCATCAAAGACCAAACGTAGATAAACCCACGAAGATGAGGAAGAACCAGTGCAAAAAGGCTGAAAATTCCAAAAACCAGAATGCCTCTTCTCCTCCAAAGCATTACAACTCCTTGCCAGCAAGGGAACAACACTGGACCGAGAATGAGTTTCACAAATTGACAGAAGTAGGCTTCAGAAGGTGGGTAATAAACTCCTCCAAGCTAAAGGAGCATGTTCTAACCCAATGCAATGAAGCTAAGAACCTTGAAAAAAGGTTAGATGAATGGCTAACTAGAACAACCAGTGTAGAGAAGAACATAAATGACCTGATGGAGCTGAAAAACACAGCATGAGAACTTTGTGAAGCATACACAAGTATCAATAGCCAAATTGATCAAGTAGAAGAAAGGATATCACAGATTGAAGAGCAACTTAATGAAATAAAGCATGAAGACAAGATTAGAGAGAAAAAGAATGAAAAGGAACAAACAAAGCCTTCAAGAAATATGGGACTATGTGAAAAGACCAAACCTACATGTTTGATTGGTATACCTGAAAGTGACGGGGAGAGTGGAACTAAGCTGGAAAACACTCTTCAGGATATTATCCAGGAGAACTTCCCCAGCCTAGCAAAACAGGTCACCATTCAAATTCAGGAAATACAGAGAACACCACAAAGATACTCCTCGAGAAGAGCAACCCCAAGACACATAATCGTCAGATTCACCAAGGTTGAAATGAAGGAAAAAATGTTAAGGGCAGCTGGAAAGGTCAAGTTACCTACAAAGGGAAGGCCATCAAACTAACAGCAGATCTCTCTGCAGAAACCCTCCAAGCCAGAAGAGAGTAGGGGCCAATATTCAACATTCTTAAAGAAAAGAATTTTCAACCTAGAATTTTATATCCAGCCAAACTAAGCTTCATAAGTGAAGGATAAATAAAATCCTTTACAGACAAGCAAATGCTGAGAGATTTTATCACCACCAGGCCTGCCTTACTAGAGCTCCTGAAGGAAGCACTAAACATGGAAAGAAACAACTAGTATCAGCCACTGCAAAAACATACCAAATTGTACAGATCATCAACACTATGAAGAAACTGTATCAACTAATGGGCCAAATAACCAAGTAGCATCATAATGACAGGATCAAATTCACACATAACAATATTAACCTTAAATGTAAGCAGGCTAAATGCCCCAATTAAAAGACACAGACCGGCACATTGGATAGAGTCAAGACCCATCAGTGTGCTGTATTCAGGAGACCCATCTCATGTACAAGCACACACATAGGCTGAAAATAAAGGGGTGGAGGAATATTTACCAAGCAAATGGAAAGCAAAAAAAAAAAAAAAAAAAAAGAAAGAAAAAAAATCAGAGGTTGCAATTCTAGTCTCTGATAAAACAGACTTTAAACCAACAAAGATCAAAAGAGACAAAGAAGACCATTACATGATGGTAAAGGGATCAATGCAACAAGAAGAGCTAACTATCCTAAATATACATGCACCCAGTATAGGAGCACCCAGATTCATAAAGCAAGTTCTTAGAGACCTAAAAAGAGTCTTGGACTCCCACACAATAATAGTGGGAGACTTTAACACCCCACAATATTAGACAGATCAACGAGACAGAAAATTAACAAGGATATTCAGGACTTCAACCCAGCTGTGGACCAAGCAGACCTAATAGACATCTACAGAACACTCTGCCGCACATCAACAGAATATACATTCTTCTCAGTACCACATCACACTTACTCTAAATTTGACCACATAATTGGAAGTAAAACACTCCTCAGCAAATGCAAAAGAACAGAAATCATAACAAACAGTCTCTCAGACCATGGTGCAATCAAATTAGAACTCAGGGTTAAGAAACTCACTCAAAACCACACAACTACATGGAAACTGAACAACCTGCTCCTGAATGACTACTGGGTAAATAACTAAATTAAGGCAGAAATAAATAAGTTCTTTGAAGCCAATGAGAACAAAGACACAACATACCAGAATCTCTGGGATACAGGTAAAGCAGTGTTTAGAGGGAAATTTATAGCACTAAATGCCCACAGGAGAAAGTGGGAAATATCTAAAATCGACACCCTAACATCACAATTTAAAGAACTAGAGAACCAAGAGCAAACAAGTTCAAAAGCTAGCAGAAGGCAAGAAATAACAGATCAGAGCAGAAATGAAGGAGATAGAGACACAAAAACCCTTCAAAAAAAATCATTGAATCCAGGAGCTGTTTTTTTTTGTTTTTGTTTTTGTTTTTGAGACAGAGTCTCACTTCGTTGCCTAGGCTGGAATGCAGTGGCATAATCTTGGCTCACTGCAACCTCCGCCTCCTGGGTTCATGCCATTCTCCTGCCTTAGCCTCCCGAGTAGCTGGGACTACAGGCACCCGCCACCACGCCTGGCTAATTTTGTTTTTGTATTTTTAGTAGAGATGGGCTTTCACCGTGTTAGCCAGGATGATTTCGATCTCTTGACCTTGCCATCTGCCCACCTCGGCCTCCCAAAGTGCTGGGATTACAGGCATGAGCCACCACGCTCAGCCAGGAGCTGGTTTTTTGAAAAGATTAACAAAATAGATAGACTGCTAGCCATACTAATAAAGAAGAAAAGAGGGAAGAATCAAATAGACACAATAAAAAAAAGATAAAGGGGATTTCACCACTGGCCCCACAGAAATACAAACTACCATCACAGAGAATACTATAAACACCTCTACACAAATAAACTACAAAACCTAGAAGAAATGGATAAATTCCTGGACACATAACACCCTCCCAAAACTAAACCAGGAAGAAGTTGAATCCCTGAATAGACTAATAACAAGTTCTGAAATTGAGGCAGTAATTAATATCCTACCAACCAAAAAAAGCCCAGGACCAGACAGATTCACAGCCAAATTCTACCAGAGGAGTGCAAAGAAGAGCTGGTACCATTCCTTTTGAAACTATTCCAAAGAATAGAAAAAGAGGGACTCCTCCCTAACCCATTTTATGAGGCCAGCATCATCCTGATACCAAAACCTGGCAGAGACACAACAAAAAAAGAAAATTTCAGGCCAATAACCCTGATGGACATTGATGCAAAAATCCTCAGTAAAATACTGGCAAACCAAATCCAGCAGCACATCAAGAAGCTTATCCAGCATGATCAAGTCAGTTTCATCCCTGGGATGCAAGGCTGGTTCAACATACGTAAATCAGTAAACATAATCCATCACATAAACAGAACCAATGACAAAAACCACATGATTATCTCAATAGATGCAGAAAAGGCTTTTGATAAAATTCAACACCACTTTATGCTAAAAACTGAATAAACTAGGTATTGATGGAACATATCTCAAAATAATAAGGTATTTATGACAAACCCACAGCCAATATCACACTGAATGGGCAAAAGCTGGAAGCATTCCCTCTGAAAACCGGCACAAGACAAAGATGCCCTCTCTCACCACTCCTGTTCAACATAGTTCTGGAAGTTCTGGCCAGGGCAATCAGGCAAGAGAAAGAAATAAAGAGTAAGCCAGGCATGGTGGCTCATGCCTGTAATCCCAGTACTTTGGGAGGCTGAGGCAGGTGGATCACCCATGGTCAGGAGTTCGAGATCGGCCTGACCAACAAGGTGAAACTCCGTCTCTACTAAAAATACAAAAATTAGCCAGGTGTAGTGGCGTGTGACTGTAGTCCCAGCTACTTGGGAGGCTAAGACAGGAGAATTGCTTGAACCCGGGAGGCAGAGGTTGCAGTCAACTGAGATTGCGCCACTACACTGCAGCCAGGAAGGTGGAGTGAGATTCCATCTCTATAAATAAATAAATAGTATTCAAATAGAGAGGAAGTCAGATTGTCTCTGTTTGCAGATGACATGATTGTATATTTAGAAAACTCCATCATCTCAGCCCAAAATCTCCTTAAGCTGATAAGCAACTTCAGAAAAGTCTCAGGATACAAAATCAATGTGCAGAAATTACAGGCATTCCTATATACCAGTAATAGACAAACAGCCAAATCATGAGTGAACTCCCATTCACAATTCCTACAAAGAGAATAAAATACCTAGGAATACAACTTACAAGGGATGTGAAAGACCTCTTCAAGGCGAACTACAAACCATTGCTCAAGGAAGTAAGAGAAGACACAAACAAATGGAAAAACATTCCATGCTCATGGACAGGAAGTATCAGTATCGTGAAAATGGCCATACTGCCCAAAGTAGTTAATAGATTCAATGCTATCTTCATCAAGCTACCATTGACTTTCTTCACAGAATTAGGAAAAAACCACTTTAAAGTTCATATGGAACCAAAAAAGAGCCCTGATAGCCAAGACAGTCCTAAGCAAAAAGAACAAAACAGGAGGCATCACGCTACCTGACTTCAAACTATACTACAAGGCTACAGTAACCAAAACAGCATGGTACTGGTACCAAAACAGAGATATAGACCAATGGAACAGAATAGAGACCTCAGAAATCACACCACACATCTACAACCATCTGATCTTTGACAAACCTTACAAAAACAAGCAATGAGGAAAGGGTTCCCTATTTAATAAATGGTGCTGGGAAAACTGGCTAGCCATGTGCAGAAAACAGAAACTGGACCCCTTCCTTACCCCTTATACAAAAATTAACTCAAGATGGATTAAAGACTTAAACATAAGACCTAAAACCATAAAAACCCTACAAGAAAACGTAGGCAATACCATTCAGGATATAGGCATGGGCAAAGCCATCATGACTAAAACACCAAAAGCAATGGCAACAAAAGCCAAAATTGACAAATGAGATATAATTAAACTAAAGAGCTTCTGCACAGCAAAATAAACTATCATCAGAATGAACAGGCAACCTACAGAGTGGGAGAACATTTTTGCAATCTGTCCATCTGACAAAGGGCTAATATCCAGAATCTACAAGGAACTTAAGCCAATTTACAAGAAAAAAACAACCCCATCAGAAAGTGGGCAAGGGATGTGAACAGACACTTCTCAAATAAGACATTTATGTGGCCAACAAACATATGAAAAAAAGCTCATCATCACTGGTCATTAGAGAAATGCAAATGAAAACCACGATGAGATACCATCTCACGCCAGTTAGAATGGCGATCACTAAAAAAATCAGGAAACAACAGATGCTGGAGAGGCTGTGGAGAAGTAGAAACGCTTTTACACTGTTGGTGGGAGTGTAAATTAGTTCAACCATTGTGGAAGACAGTGTGGTGATTCCTCAAGGAACTAGGACCAGAAATACGATTTGACCCAGCAATCCCATTACTGGGTATATACCAAAGGGATTATAAATCATTCTGCTATAAAGACACATGCACATGTATGTTTATTGCAGCAATATTCACAATAGCAAAGACTTGGAACCAACCCAAATGAGCATCAATGATAGACTGGATAAAGAAAATGTGGCACATATATATCATGGAATACTATGCAGCCATAAAAAAGGATGAGTTCTTGTCCTTTACAGGGACATTAATGAAGCTGGAAACCATCATTTTCAGCAAACTCACACAGGAACAGAAAACCAAACACCACATGTTCTCACTCATAAATGGGAGTAGAACAATGAGCACACAGGGACACAGGGAGGGGAACATCACACACTGGGGCCTGTTGTGGTGTGAAGGAGAAATAATTAATGTAGATGATGGATTGATAGGGTCAGCAAACCACCATGGCACGTGTATACCTATGTAACCTGTACGTTCTGCACATGTATCCCAGAACTTAAAGTATAATAATAATTAAAAAAAATAAGACATGTGGCTCACGCCTCTGATCCAGCACTCTGGGAGGCCAAGGCGGCGGATTACCTGAGGTCAGGAGTTTGAGACCAACCTGGCCAACATGGTGAAACCCTGTCTCTACTAAAAATTATATATATAAATAAAATAAAGCCAATTTTATATATATATATATATATATATATATATATATAAAATTGGCTTTATTGAGATGTCTTGGTTTCCCTGAGGTGTAAACATGAAATAATCTTATAATTCATGCTACCAACTATACTCAACCAGTGCCCTTTCTCACTTGGAGAGCCTCCCTTATTGATCTTTCAATCTAATTCCAGAATTTTTCAGTCACTTTTGCTTATTAAGAGAGTTTTGTCTATGAAGACTTAGTTGTACCTGTTACAAATCCTCAGTCTTCTGTTCTACTCTGAGCTCTCCTCTTCCCCACAATGCAGGTAAACCTGAAGTTCGACAGGTGGGGAGATACGGAAACTGCTCTCCCACTGTACTTCTCTCCTCCTGTGCTTCTCATCTGGGGTTGGGACAAGGACCAGGTGAAGAGAAGAAGGAAGGGAGGGATGGGGAGAGAGACAGTAAGAGGGAGAGAGAGAGAGAGGAAGAAAGAGAGAGTGAGAGTAAGAGAACATTTTCTGATATACCTGATCCTGCAAAATGGGCTGTTCTTTTTTGTCGGTGGTCATAAGGTAATTAACCTCCTGTCAGTGATGTGAAGGCCCTGTGCCTTTTCTGTTGGTCTTCACAACTGGTCTAGCCTTTTGGAGAGTTGTGGATATGTAATGAGCACAGATTAACCTGGGGTAGACAGGTGAAGATCCAACACAGGTTTGGCTGCTGAGGGACTTTATCTTGAGTATCTCCCCTAGGTTTGGTCATTATCTGGGAGATTTGGCTACATCTTCAAACTGACCTTCTGATGGTGTATTTGCCACATGTTTTTGATGTGTATGTCTGTTAACCCCATACTGTAGCAGTATTTTGCAAATCTTCAGCCTTTAATTTCATATGCCTGCTTACTTTTAAGATTAGGTTACGGGAAAAAATTTTTTCATCTGCCTGCCATAGCCCAAAAGTGGGGTCTGCAGAAGGGCACAATTCATCTTCTGTACCCACTTTGTAACCTTGAGCATATAGTTCTTGCCCCTTCTTCACTGGCCATTCCACCACACCATCTTCTCCCAGAGTTTTTTTCCTGTTCTAGTAGCATTGGAGCAGGTCAGCACACCTGGTGACTGGCCAGACCTCCAGCTAGGAAAGATGTCAGCTTCCTCTCCTTTCAAGCACTTAGAAATTTATTAGGGACTCTCTTGTGCCCCCCTTCCTAAGATTCAGGGGATGGGAACTAGTTAATTGCCCACCAGATGGAGATGAAATAAGTGGATAATCCCTCTCTGCATGCTGCATTTCACCCCCAAACTTGGTTTTTGACTCATCCAAGTCTTTTGTATTTCATGCAAAGCAGACAAAAACACTCTTAAGTTTCTTCCCAAACATTTTCCTTTTCTAGTCTAACCCCATCTCAATAAATATAAACACTATTCTTTCTGTTGCTCAGGCCAAAAACTTAGTAATCATTCTTTATTTTCCTTGTTTTCTTTACTGTAGTAAATATAATTTGGCAACAAGCATTTCACCTCTATCTAGTGAGCTGAAAAGCAGAAAAGATCATCTCCCAGGCTCTCTACATCTGACTTTCTGGAAGTGAATTAGATCTTGTCAATTAGATACACTCATTTGGGATTTGGATGGAAAAAGTGAAAGTGACCAGCTTTCTGTCATTTTAGCTATTTCTGCTGTCAAGCAAGATCGTGAACACATGACTTTTTTTTCCAACAGGACTTTATTATCTGGTTACCAGTTTTATAGGTATTATGCGGCAGTGATAATGGTAGCCTCCTGATCCCACCCACTGATCTCTAGCATCAGAGCCACCATGATGGATTGTTGAACTCAGTGTTTCCGATGGTGTTATCCTTTAGTCCTGAATGGGGCAGAAGTAGTAAATCCTGAAAAGTCAGTTCTTGTGTTTTAGTAGTCTGTCCTGGAAGTATGCTCCCCTGGGCTTTCCAATGATTTTGTAATCACTTTATTCTCTGTGTTAAATTCCTTTTTGTTTAATATATGGAAGGGTTCTGCACTGAACTTGAATAAACTATACCAGAACCTCAAGTATGAGATCTAGGATTGTTTATGACCCACTTGGGTTTTAGAGTAGTGAAGATCTAGTTATTGCTTGAAAATAGGACACTAGTAGTATCTGGTATGCAGTGTAAAAATCACTCAATCAATTATGTTCTTAGACTTCCAGAATGAACAATCTATTTTACAGGGAAGTGTTTGGTGGACCATGAGGCTGCTCGAATAGGTCAATATGATAAGAATTTGAAGTACAAGGGAGGTGAGATGGGCTGAATTACTTAAAAAGCCCTGGAGAAATTAAAGACATGGTGTAATTTGCAGTTTTAAATTCTCTGCTCAAGATGTGTTCAGAAAACTAAGAAACTTCTGTGATTTCCTAAAAGAGCCTTTTATTTCTCATAGCTACAAATTTGATATAGCCAAAAATGAGTTACAGAATCTGATTCAATAGGTCGCCAAATTTCAATGTAATTTAATTCATGGCCTTTCTAGATCTGTTATGTGAAAGACAGTTTACTTATTGCAAAGTGTGGGATGGTGAAAACTGAAAATGGGGACACTTG
This sequence comes from Nomascus leucogenys, assembly GCF_006542625.1. Taxonomy (NCBI): domain Eukaryota; kingdom Metazoa; phylum Chordata; class Mammalia; order Primates; family Hylobatidae; genus Nomascus; species Nomascus leucogenys. The sequence continues at coordinate 96,240,540 of NC_044402.1, read as the reverse complement.
GATGTAATTGACTCTGGGATCGACTCTGGGTACCCTGACCCTCAAACTCTGTTCAGCCTCAGTTGCCAGAAGCCTTGGCAATATAATGTAAGTGGCAATATATTGTAATGGTGCTTGAGATAAATATAAGTGGAAATATATTGTAATGGTGCTTGTGTAGGGAGGAAAGAACGTAAGTTAGATGTGGTCAAATGTGTTGATGTGGGTGCACTTACCAGAGATCCTGTTTCAAGATGCTAGTCAAGGAGCTGTGAGTGGTTCTGTTTACTTGTTTTATTGACCAAACCTGGCTTCTGTAATGGCCTGTCTCAGATTGAAATGGTAGAAAATCCTTGATTGGATTTAAAGAAATTAGAGAGTTGCTTGCAGATGTTTGTGCTGCATATGCTTGCACCATCCAGAAGTGGAAATTATAACCCCACTTAGGAGTGGACTTAAAGAACAGTAGGAAAGAAATTCTTCTCATGGGCATAACTTCAGTAAGTATATTGGTTTTTTAACTTTCCTTGGAAAGAGTGCTTGGTCAGAAGTATGAATTTACGTTGATGATGGTCAGTAGCAAACAGTTTTGCTGCATAATCAAGGACTTGGAAACAAGTTTGAAGGATTGGGAACAAGGAAGACTGGGAAAGAGGTATGTAAGGTGTCAGAGAATATACCTAAATGTGAGCATATTTGTGTTCCATGTGATTGCTTAGTAACAGGTGCAACTGCAAAAGGAGGAACTTAATTATATGGTTGACCAGTTGACCTAGTCTGTACATGTCAAACAGCCTATGCCACCATGTGCACAGTGAGCTATGAAATAGAATAATCATTTAATATATTGTCCAAATTGGAGAACATTTGAGAGTTAAAGCAATTAATAATCTGGGAAAGCAAGCATGGACCAGAACTATCTTCATCAAACTTGGGATACATGGCTACTGTAGCTATAAATGAAGAAGTCATGATGGCAGGGGTGGGAATTATGGAAGGAATTACTATCGCAGACTACCCCTCAGCAACACTGCTGGGTGCTCAAGCTGCCAACAGCGGAAATTAACATAATGCTTCTGATACAGCAGCCATTTAGAGGGAATTGAATATTACATTGGCCCTCTTTCAGTATGGAAGCCAGCAGTGTTGTGTCTGCACCAAATGAATTTTTGTTTTCCCACACCAAGTTTCTGCCAATACTGTCATTCATTGACTTACTGAATGACTTACTCATTATCACAGTTTCCACACAACATTGCATATGCTAAGGAACTCACATTACAAGGGAAATAAGACAGTTGACTGACACCTGTAATAGTAAAGGTCCTACTATGAATATTGACCTTAAACAAAGTGAATTGGCTTATATTGAAGATGAATTTGCTCTATCTGTGTGTGTCCGTCTGTTCTCATGATAAAGACATGCCTGAGACCAAGTAATTTACAAAGGAAAGAGGTTTAATTGACTTACAGTTCCACATGGCTGAGGAGGCCTCACAATCATGGTGGAAAGTAAAAGAGAAGCAAAGTCACATCTTACATGGTGGCAGGCAGGAGAGCATTTGCAGAGGAACTCCCCTTTATAAAACCAGATCTCATGAGACTTACTATCATGAGAACAGCACAGGAAAAACCCACCCCGATGATTCAATTACCTCCCACCAGGTCCCTCCTATGACACATAGGGATTATTACAATTCAAAGTGAGATTTGGGTGGGGACACAAACCATATCACTGTTGGAAGATAATAGGAGTTAGGGATGCAGTTCTAGAGTGTACATGGTATATGTTTTCTGTCCACTCCAGGCATATGGTTTCTCTCATAGGAAGAGTACATGGATCTGGGAATTAAAGAGTAAAAATAGAAGTGACATGTCTCACCAATTAACCATGTAATCTACTAACAACAATTTTGCTTCTCAACTTTTGGCTTTTCTAGATGAAATCTAGTAGAGATTATCCTAACTAGATTAAGTAATCTCAGTGTCCAGGGGAGAAATACTTCTATATGAGGACATATTAATGGTTTCATTAAATGGGAAGTTCTTGATCTGCTCATTCCACCCTTTTACCTCTCTGTCTTTATAACTTTTCACTTTACTTGCTCTGTTCCAGCCACACTGGCTACCTCCTCTTCTTCCTCCTTCCTCCTCCTCTTCCCCTTCTTCCTTTTTCCTCTTCCTCCTCTTCATCTTCTTCCTTCTTCCTCTTCTCCTTCTCCTTCTTTTCCTTCGTCCCCACCCTTCCTTCTTCTCAAATAACAAACACACTCTACCGGAGGGCCTTTGCACTGGTTGGACCCTCTTCCTGGAATGTGCTACCTCTAAATATCTGCGGTGCTAATGCTTTGCTTCCTTGATATATTTTCTCAAATACTACCTTTATAAAGAGGCTCACATCGAAAATCCTATTTGAAATTAACCCACCTTTGACTTCTTTGGCACTCCTTATCACTTCTTTCTTTTTTATAGCATCCATCATCTACCTTCCTATATAATTTATCAATATGATGTTTGTTATTTATTGTCTGTCTCCCCCGTGGAGGCTGGGATCTTTGTTTTGTCCACTGTTGTCACCCAAGCACTGAGAAAAGCCACTAACATGTATTAGCACTTGGTAAATGTTTGTTAAATGAGTAAATCAGTAATTGAGATTGGTGCTTGAATTATGGTTAATTCTAAGAATTCTGAATTTATTCTGGAAAACTTCTGAAAATTCAATTTTAGGCAAATGGGCCCTGAGATTTAGATTAATCCTAGAAATATATTGAATCTAAATGAAAGAATTTCTGCTCCTGATGAAGTCAAGGAGTCTTAAAATTGTAAGGGTTTTAAAGTTCTACTCTGTCAACCCACATTTCCTTTCTTAAAGTGCAAAAGGTTTAATGAGGATCTTATCAATTTTCTGTTGTCCAGGGATTTTGCATTAGGAAATTTATGCCACCAGAAATTTACTAAGCAGGCTTGAGCTTAATTCCATTAAGTATACAAAACTACATTATCTCTTTTTTTATTTTTTATGATTTTTTATTTTACTTTAATTTCGGGGATACATGTGCAGAACGTGCAGGTTTGTTACCTAGGTATACATGTGTCATGGTGGTTTGCTGCACTTATCAACTTGTCATCTAGGTGTTTTTTTTTTTTTTTTTTTTTTTTTTGCCATCTAGGTTTTAAGCCTTGCATGCATTAGGTGTTTGTCCTAATGCTTTCCCTCCTCTTGCCCCCAACCCCTGACAGGCCCCAGTGTGTGATATTTCCCTCCCTGTGTCCATGTGTTCTCATTGTTCAGCTCCCATTTATGAGTGAGAACATGTGGTGTTTGGTTTTCTGTTCCTGTGTGAGTTTGCTGAGAATGATGGCTTCCAGCTTCACCTATGTCCCCGCAAAGGACATGAACTCATTTTTTTAATGGCTGCATAGTATTCCATGGTGCATATGTGCCATATTTTCTTTATCCAGTCTATCATTGATGGGCATTTGGGTTGGTTCCAAGTCTTTGCTATTGTGAATAGTGCTGCAATAAACATACGTGTACTTGTGGCTTTACACTAGAATGATTTATAATCCTTTGGGTATATACCTAGTAATGGGATTGCTGAGTCAAATGGTATTTGTGGTCCTAGATCCTTGAGGAATCGACACACTGTCTTCCACAATGGTTGAACTAATTTACACTCCCACCAACAGTGTAAAAGCGTTCCTATTTCTCCACAGCCTTTCCAGTATCTGTTGTTTCCTGACTTAATGATTGCCATTCTAACTGGCATGAGATGGTATCTCATTGTGGTTTTGATTTGCATTTCTCTAATAACCAGTGATGGTGAGCTTTTTTTCATATGTTTGTTGGCCACATAAATGTCTTCTTTTGAGAAGTGTATGTTCATATCCTTCACCTACTTTTTGATGGGGTTGGTTATTTTTTTAATTGGCTTAAGTTCCTTGTAGATTCTGGATATTAGCCCTTTGTCAAATGGATAGATTGCAAAAATGTTCTCTCATTCTGTAGGTTTCCTGTTCACTCTGATGATAGTTTATTTTGCTGTGCAGAAGCTCTTTAGTTTAATTATATCCCATTTGTCAATTTTGGCTTTTGTTGCCATTGCTTTTGGTGTTTTAGTCATGAAGGCTTTGCCCATGCCTGTATCCTGAATGGTATTGCCTAGGTTTTCTTTTTCTAGGGTTTTTATGGTTTTAAGTTTTACAATTAAGTCTTTAACCAATCTTGAGTTAATTTTTGTGTAAGGTGTAAGGAAGGGGTCCAGTTTCTGTTTTCTGCATATGACTAGCCAGTTTTCCCAGCATCATTTGTTAAACAGGGATTTTTTTCCCAATTGCTTGTTTTTGTCAGGTTTGTCAAAGATCAGATGGTTGTAGATGTGTGGTGTGATTTCTGAGGTCTCTATTCTGTTCCATTGGTCTATATCTCTGTTTTGGTACCAGTACCATGCTGTTTTGGTTACTGTAGCCTTGTAGTATAGTTTGAAGTCAGGTAGTGTGATGCCTCCTGCTTTGTTCTTTTTGATTAGGATCGTCTTGGCTATCAGGGCTCTTTTTTGGTTCCATATAAAATTTAAAGTATTTTCTTCTAATTCTGCAAAGAAAGTCAATGGTAGCTTGATGAGAATAGCATTGAATCTATAAATTACTATGGTCAGTTTCATGATATTGATTCTTCCTATCCATGAGCATGGAATTTTTTTCCATTTGTTTGTGTTCTCTCTTATTTCCTTGAGCAGTGACAAAACCATATTTTCTATGAAGCTTCCCAGTAGCAGAAATGAGAAAGCTCTCTATATACTCAAAGTTTCGGGCCCCTGATATCACATTCATTTGGTTTAGAAATGTAAACCTAGTAGATTGTAACTAGAGCTGAGATTGGTGGGTGGTTGCGAAGTAAAAGAAGACACTTAAAAATTGTCAGTCGGTGTTCTTTTAACCAAAAAAATGACAATTAATAATTCATTTCTTCCCCTGCAGGAGTCAGAAAGTAATTAAAGTGTAAAAGAAGTCATACTAAGATTCAAATTTCTAGTAGCTTCCTGTTACAACATCTTATTGCTATGTTCTGAGGACATAGCTATGAAGTACCAGCCTTCTATGACATGGAGGCTTGTACATTCCTTGAGTTTCCCTGTATGAGCCCAGGTGTAGTTCAACCTGCATTCACTCAAACACTCAACATGGAATGCTGACTCTGTACCAGGATTTGATGGCGATCCTTAGAGGAATTTAAAGTCAGTGTTATTTTACTATGATAAATACCTTTCTTGAAGGATGGAAGATTATAAAATGTTCATTTTAACTCCATAAAACATGGATTGATGTAAATGCTTCATTTTCCCCTTTCACCAGAGTCAATCCTTCGCCCCCCCTGCATTCTTTCCGACAGACAGTTTTGGGGTGAGGAGAAGGAAAGGGGGAGTAAAAGGGTCGCCTCAAGTATCTGTGTGTTTTAGACACCATATTAGTCACTTCAAATACATTATCTGATTTAGTCCTCATACCAATTTGAGAGAGGGCTCTTATCCCCATTTTCAAGATAATAAAAAAGGGACTCAGATTAAGCAAATGATCTAAGGTCACACAGGTAGTAGGGAATAGAGTGTGGACAGACACCAGGTCTGTTCAACTTGGGCCCCTTTCTTTATCTGATACAGTCTTTATTATGTTCGTCTTCTCACTGGGAGAGAGAGTGAAGGTAGTTGAGTTGCCAGTCATAAGATGATTACTTTTATTTTAAAATCTTAAGTCCATATACAAAGATACATAGATTATTGCCTATGTTCATTTAAAAGTAGCATATTTGGTTCAGAGTTACTAAGCTAATCTGGTTAAATAGGTTTGACCCTGGAAATTCAATAATAAAAAAAAATTTTACCTGAATGCTCTTTCCATGGTTTGTTGTTGTTTGTTTGTTATTTTGGCAATTATAATATTTAGCAAAAGGAATATACTGGTTTAAATAACTGAGTTTTTAGCTTTCAAATCTTAGATTAAGAATGGAAACATTGCAATAAATTTTTGGTTGAGAATAACAAATACTGTTCATGTGTGAAAGGAATTTTTTACATTTATTAGCCACAATTCAGCTTTTTTCCCCCAAACAAATACAGGCATACTTTTCCAGAAGGTGGCACTCTAAGAACACTATTTTGATACTTGGATTTAGGCAGACAAGATGGCCTGAGTCTGTTATGCTGTGTGTGTCTGTGTGTGTGTGTGTGTGTGTGTGTGTGTGAATGTCTATTTGAAACATAAAAGAAGCATAATAAAATTCCTTTTAAAAATTATGCACCTTTAAAGATAAGTTGATCTAATTATATTACATGATTTATATATTCATGTTTTATTGAGAAAACAATAATGATAATTATTTTCTTTGATCAAATTGCTGTTTCCAAATTGCATTGTTGTAATCCAAAAAAAGCAAAAATTATATCTTTCCTTTTCAGACACATTTAAAGTATGTTCGCAAAAACATACTTTAGAGACTCCTGCAATCGAATAAAATTCCTATAGGAAAAAATTTACTGCTTACATTTTTGGTTATCTCTCAGTCATGGCTAAATATCAAAAATATCTGATTAGTTAATCTTGAAATTTAATATTTAGTTTTTAACAGTATTCTTGATTTAATTTCATATAAATTTTCTAAAATGCCCTGTTACATTAATAAATGTCTGGTGTATTTTCATGAGGTGTGCTACTTGGCTATTGAAATCTCTGTTGTGTTAGCACCTTTTTTGTTTTTTCAACACCTTCAAGCTTATTAAGTAAAGAACTTTCCTTACATTGTCAATGGTGTCAATGGTGAACACTGACTTTGGAATTATAAGACCAAGAATAGACCCAGATGACATCAGCCATGTGTTAAAGAAAAAAAAAACTAAAAAGAATTCTATTTCAACTATATCTAGGCTGTATTTTTATATGTATTTCTAAAGATTTTCGTAAACTCAGTGGTTACTGTTTGGATATTTTGAGAAATCAATAAACTCTTTACTTTTTTAAAAATATGAGTTCTTTAAGATCAGCTTTTGGTTATAATTCTTATTTTGAATACATAGGATAAAAGAAAGCTCTTTTAAAAATATTTGATTGTGTTTGAATCACCTTAAAGCAAACAGCTCACAGTGACACTTTCAAGGGAGAATGTTCACCATGCCTTAAAGGTGGAACAGTCGGTCTCTAGAGAGTTCAGGAAGAGCACACCTTGAACTTGAGTCCTTCAGCAAGAAGTGTTATAAAGTAGTTCCAAGGGTCATTGTTTACAATGTAAGATCTTCTTAGAAAACTTTCTTCCTCATTTCCTCAACCCTTACTTTTTTCTGTAGTTATACAACAGGGATTCTGTTATGTTATTATTATTCATAACAAATTCAAAATAATAATTATAATGATGACTTATTGTTTAGAATTCTTTTCCTCAAGGAATAAAAGACAAAAGAAAATATCTCATACCAGTTTGTTTCCACTGCCTTCTTGTGAGTTCAGGCAGCGTTCTCTCTCTCATTTTCTGTTTCTTACACTTCTCAACTTAGAATGAGAATCGTTATGAACAGGGCTGAGGATTAAATCAATGTGACTTTTACAGAATCAAAGAGAGAGGCCAAGTAGACCTAGAATATGCAAGACTACTTTTAAAAAACAAATACTCCCCTTAAAATTTACATAACCTTTGTTTGATTACAAACATATAATCTCAAATATAATATGAATATAAATAGAGTTAGTATCTAACATTTTTGAATTGAGTGTTTTTTATTTTTATTTTTAGGATAAACATGTTCTGACAGTTGTAACCATTGACAGAATGCTGGAAAGGCTGAAAAAATCTAATGAACTTTTGGAGCTCATTCTCAAAGGACTTAATGAATATTTGGAAAAGAAACGCCTCTTTTTCCCCAGATTCTTTTTTTTGTCCAATGATGAACTTCTTGAGATACTCTCTGAGACTAAAGATCCCACTAGGTAAGTAATTTACATGTAGAATACATGACTAAATTTATCTGCTTAAACTTAATTTTTAGAACAAAGTAGAACATAACTATATAATCATGTTTATATAATAATTTTTCTATGAGAATGTTCCAAGTATTATATAATCAACTTTGGATAATTATTAAGAATGTAACTAGTATCACTGAATGAACCGTGGAATCGTTTTCTTTTTTTGTTTGTTTGTTTTTGAGATGGAGTTTCACTCTTGTTTCCCAGGCTGAGTGCAATGGCGGACCTTGGCTCACTGCTACCTCCGCCTCCCAGGTTCAAGTGATTCTCCTGCCTCAGCTTCCCGAGTAGCTGGGATTACAGGCGTGCGCCACCATGCCCAGCTAATTTTGGTATTTTTAGTAAAGATGGGGTTTCACCATGTTGGCCAGGCTGGTCTTGAACTCCCGATCTCAAGTGATCCACCCTTCTTGGCCTCCCAAAATGCTGGGATTACAGGTGTGAGCCACCGCGCCTGGCCAGATTTCTTAACTTATCACATCTTACAGATTTTTCAGAACATGACTCTTTCACAGCACATTCAGAATAAAAGCCACTGCTCTCATGATGGTTTGCGATGCCCCACACAGATTATCCTTCCCCTGTTATCATTCCTATTCATCTCCTAGTAGTCTTCTTGCTCACTCTGCATGCAGTCCACTAGCCTTTTTGCAATGCCCTGGTTAAAGGGGCAGCCTCCTTTCTCAGTGTACTGTTCTCTTGCCTGAGATGCTCCTTACCCAAATGTCCATCACATTTCTTCCTTTACCTCCTATAAGTCTTTGTGGAAATCTGGTTAAACATCTGTCATTCAGGGAGGCCCTCCCTGACTACTATATTTAAAGAGGCAGCTCCCTCCATGCTCAACTTGCCCTCTTTCCTGGACTTACTTTCCTTGCCTCATTTTCCTTCTGCATACTTGTTATCATCTGGCCTACTCTGTAATTTACTTATTTGTTAATGGCATGTCTTCCTCTAGCAGAATATAAGCTCCACCATGGTAGAGATTTTTCTACTATTTTTTTCCCACTGCTGATTCCCCAATCCTTAGAAGAGCATCTGATATAAACAGTGAATAGAAAGTTGTTAAACAAATTTGTTAATTTTGTAACTTGTGCCTTCAAAGTAGGGGATATGTAATCTAAACAAAAGGTAAATTTAGACTCAGATTTCTATCTGAGTTTTTATACTCTGCTTCTTTTTGCCCATTTGAAAGATGAATGCAATGGGTTATTGGTAGTGTGCCAAAAGACGAGTTGTGTCAGTCCCATCTGTATTACATTGAATAGACTAATAGTTGGATACTGTCAACGCAGTTGATTTAGTAAACTGTAAAGTACCTAAGTTACTAAACGTAGTCCACAATTTTCAAGCAGTCTCTGAAGATCCCAGTTGAAATGGCTACTTTTGTGCATTTGAAGGTTCTTCAGATTGATGTATTTATCTGTTAGTCAAGATTGGTTTTCTCCTTATGTTACCTTTAGCATCTTTTAATTCATTGTATTGAAGACAGAGCCTCGTGGTTGTCTCTGTAGCTCTTACTATAATTGTAATTTTACAGATGTTTTGTGATTATTCAGTTAATACTGACATCTCAATGGACTATATAATGCATGTAGGCAGAGCTTGTGTTGTTTGTTTGTTTGTTTGTTTGGGGGGGTTTCTGGTTTTTGCACAGCATTTCATTCCCAGCAGCACCTAGCACAGGTCTAACACTGCACATTTATGAACTTTAAACGAAGAACACTGGAATGTAAGGAATTGTTTTAACTTGGTTAATTATCTTAAAAATGTTTTTCCTGACAGGGTGCAACCTCACTTGAAGAAATGTTTTGAAGGAATTGCAAAGGTAGAATTTACGGAAACTTTAGACATTACTCACATGAAGAGCAGCGAAGGAGAGGTTGTAGAACTCATAGAGATTGTTTCAACAGCCAAAGCCAGAGGTCAAGTGGAGAAGTGGTTGGTTGAATTAGAGAGAGTTATGATTAACTCCATCCACAAGGTAGCCAATTATACTTTTGATTTTTAGAAAAGGATGTTAGAATATGAATGTTATTAGAAATATACATTGATAAATGTACTGTTATTTAAACAGAAATGGAGACATGGAATTACCAATTCAAATGTGATAGATAACTTGAAGGCAAAGAGATGCTCTATGATAGTAATTTTGTAGTGACTCACTGGAAAAGTGGGACAAAATACCATCCATACAACAAAACACTTGGGTTTGAGTAATGCATCTTTTCATTTCTTGTGGCCACATGCTAGTGCTTTCATCATTAATTAGATACACTTTGTTCTGTGCAATCTATCTTTAGTCTTGCCTTGGAAGCACCTCTCTACATGATCACATCAATCTCCTTGACATGTATGAATCTATCTTTTTGTTTGGTGTATATATAAAATGCATACAAAATGTTAGAAAATAATGTGTGCTTCCTACAATTAATAGCAACTTCATATTTTCCACATTTCATAAAACATACTGTCACCTCAATCATTTGTGATTACTTTTGTTAGTAGAGAATTTCAAGGCACACCAATAAATAAAGATTGAGCACTCAGATTTTTTTACTATAATGTGAGCTTAGCATTCAAGTTTTTAGTCAAGAATAAAAATAATGATGGAGCAAAGGAACGGAAGGGGAGTATAATTAATTTAAAATTTTTATTTTATTTTTTATTTTTTATTATACTTTAACTTTTAGGGTACATGTGCACAACATGCAGGTTTGTTACTTATGTATACATGTGCCATGTTGGTGTGCTGCACCCACTAACTCGTCATTTACGTCAGGTATATCTCCTAATGCTATCCCTCCCCCTACTCCCCACCCCACAACAGGCCCTGGTGTGTGATGTTCCCCTTCCTGTGTCCATGTGTTCTTATTTTTCAATTCCCACCTATGAGTGAGAACATGTGGTGTTTGGTTTTTTTGTCCTTGGGATAGTTTGTTGAGAATGATGGTTTCAAGTTTCATCCATGTCCCTACAAAGGACATGAACTCATCATTTTTTATGGCTGCATAGTATTCCATGGTGTATATGTGCCACATTTTCTTAATCCAGTCTATCATTGTTGGACATTTGGGTTGGTTCCAAGTCTTTGCTGTTGTGAATAGTGCCACAATAAACATAAGTGTGCATATGTCTTTATAGCAGCATGATTTATAATCCTTTGGGTATATACCCAGTAATGGGATGGCTGGGTCAAATGGTATTTCTAGTTCTAGATCCCTGAGGAATCGCCACACTGACTTCCACAATAGTTGAACTAGTTTACAGTCTCACCAACAGTGTAAAAGTGTTCCTATTGCTCCACATCCTCTCCAGCACCTGTTGTTTCCTGACTTTTTAATGATTGCCATTCTAACTGGTGTGAGATGGTATCTCATTGTGGTTTTGATTTGCATTTCTGTGATGGCCAGTGATGATGAGCGTTTTTTCATGTGTCTTTTGAAGAAGTTGAATCTCTGAATAGACCAATAACAGGCTCTGAAATTGAGGCAATAATTAATAGCTTACCAACCAAAAAAAGTCCAGGACCAGATGGATTCACAGCCAAATTCTACCAGAGGTACAAGGAGGAGCTGGTACCATTCCTTCTGAAACTATTCCAATCAATAGAAAAAGAGGGAATCCTCCCTAACTCATTTTATGAGGCCAGCATCATCCTGATACCAAAGCCTGGCAGAGACACAACAAAAAAAGAATTTTAAACCAATATCCCTGATGAACATTGATGCAAAAATCCTCAGTAAAATACTGGCAAACCGAATCCAGCAGCACATCAAAAGGCTTATCCACCATGATCAAGTAGGCTTAATCCGTGGGATGCAAGGCTGGTTCAACATACGAAAATCAATAAACATAATCCAGCATATAAACAGAACCAAAGACAAAAACCACATGATTATCTCAATAGATGCACAAAAGGCCTTTGACAAAATTCAACAACCCTTCATGCTAAAAACTCTCAATAAAGTAGGTATTGATGGGATGTATCTCAAAATAATAAGAGCTATCTATGACAGACCCACAGCCAATATCATACTGAATGGGCAAAAACTGGAAGCATTCCCTTTGAAAACTGGCACAAGACAGGGATGCCCTCTCTCACCACTCCTATTCAACATAGTGTTGGAAGTTCTGGCCAGGGCAATCAGGCAGGAGAAGAAAATAAAGGGTATTCAAGTAGGAAAAGACCCTGTTTGCAGATGACATGATTGTATATCTAGAAAACCCCACCATCTCAGCCCACAATCTCCTTAAGCTGATAAGGAACTTCAGCAAAGTCTCAGGATACAAAATCAATGTACAAAAATCACAAGCATTCTTATACACCAATAACAGACAAACAGCCAAATCATGAGTGAACTCCCATTCACAATTGCTTCAAATACCTAGGAATCCAACTTACAAGGGATGTGAAGGACCTCTTCAAGGAGAACTACAAACCACTGCTCAATGAAATAAAAGAAGATACAAACAAATGGAAGAACATTCCATGCTCATGGGTAGGAAGAATCAATATCGTGAAAATGGCCATACTGCCCAAGGTAATTTATAGATTCAATGCCATCTCCATCAAACTACCAATGACTTTCTTCACAGAATTGGAAAAAACTACTTTAAAGTTCATATGGAACCAAAAAAGAGCCCGCATTGCCAAGCCAATCCTAAGCCCAAAGAATAAAGCTGGAGGCATCACAATACCTGACTTCAAACTATACTACAAGGCTACAGTAACCAAAACAGCATGGTACTGGTACCAAAACAGAGATATAGACCAATGGAACAGAACAGAGCCCTCAGAAATAATGCCACACATCTATAACTATCTGATCTTTGGCAAACCTGACAAAAACAAGCAATGGGGAAAGGATTCCCTATTTAATAAATGGTGCTGGGAAAACTGGCTATCCATATGTAGAAAGCTGAAACTGGATCCCTTCCTTACACCTTATACAAAAATTAATTCAAGATGGATTAAAGACTTAAATGTTAGACCTAAAACCATAAAAACCCTAGAAGAAAACCTAGGCAATACTATTCAGGACATAGACATGGGCAAGGACTTCATGTCTAAAACACCAAAAGCAATGGCAACAAAAGCCAAAATTGACAAATGGGATCTAATTAAACTAAAGAGCTTCTGCACAGCAAAAGAAACTACCATCAGAGTGAACAGGCAACCTACAGAATGGGAGAAAACTTTTGCAATCTACTCATCTGACAAAGGGCTAATATCCAGAATCTACAATGAACTCAAACACATTTACAAGAAAAAAACAACCCCATCAACAAGTGGGTGAAGGATATAAACAGACACTTCTCAAAAGAAGACATTTATGCAGCTAAATTTTTATTTTTTAAAATATCTTTTAGATTCAGGGGTACATGTGCAGGTTTGTTACATAGATATATCGTGTGATTCTGAGGTTTGAGGAGTGATTGATCCCTCACCCAGGTACTGAGCATAGTACCCAATAGTATATCAATCTTGACCCCTCTCTTCCTCCTCCTGTAGTAGTCCCCAGTGTCTATTGTTGCCATTCCCATCTGTGACCATGAGTACCTAAGGTTTAGTTTCCACTTACTTATAAGTGGGAACATGTGGTATTTGATTTTCTGTTCCTGTGTTAAATTGCTTAGGATAATGGTCTCCAGCTGCATCCATGTTGCTGCAAAGAACATAATTTCATTATTTTTGTGGCTGCATAGTATTATATGGTGTGTATTTGTCACATTTTCTTAATCCAGGCCACCATTGGTGGCACCTAGGTTGATTCCATGTCTTTGCTATTGTGAATACTGCTCCAGTGAACATATGAGTATATGTGTCTTTTTGGCAGAACAATTTATTTTCTTGTGGATATATACTCAGTAATGTGGTTGCTGGGTTGAATGGTAGTTCTGTTTTAAGTTCTTTGAGAAATCTCCAAACTGTTTTCCGCAGTTTGGAACTAACTTACAATCCCACCAATAGTGTATAAGCCTTCCCTGTTCTCTGCAGCCTTATCAGCATTTTTTGTTTTTTGACTTTTTAGTAATAGCCATTCTGAGTGGGGTGAGATGGTATCTCATTTTGGTATTGATTTATATTTTCTGATGATTAGTGATGTGGAGCATTTTTCATGTTTATTGGCCACTAGTATGTCTTCTTTGGAGAAGTATCTATTCATGTCTGCTGCTCATTTTCTTTTCTTTTTTTGAGACGGAGTCTCGCTCTGTCACCAGGCTGGAGTGCAGTGGTGCAGTCTCTTCTCACTGCAACCTCCATCTCCTGGATTCAAGCAATTCTCCTGCCTCTGCTCCTGAGTGGCTGGGACTACAGGCGTGTGCCACCATGCACAGCTAATTTTTGTATGTTTAGTAGAGACGGGGTTTCACCGTGTTGGCCAGGATGGTCTCAATCTCTTGACATCGTGATCCGCCTGCCTTGACCTCCCAAAGTGTTGGGATTACAGGCGTGAGCCACTGCACCTGGCCTGCTGCCCATTTTTTAATTGGGTTGTTTTTTGCTTGTTCAGTTGTTTAAGTTCCTTATAGAATCTGGATATTAGACCTTGGTCAGATGCATAGTTTGTGAATGTTTTCTCACAGTCTATAGGTTGGCTGTTTACTCTGTTGATAGTTTCTTTTGCTGTGCCAAAGCTCTTCAGTATAATTAGTTCCCACTTGTCAATTTTTGTTTTTGGTGCAATTGCTTTTGAGAACTTAGTCATAAATTCTTTCCCAAGGCCAGTGTCTAGAATGGTGTGTCCTAGGTTTTCTTCTAGGATTCTTATAGTTTGTAGTCTTACCTTTAAATATTAACCCATCTTGAGTTAATTTTTATATATGTTGAAAGTTAGGGGGTAAAGTTTCATTCTTCTTCATATGGCTAGCCAGCTATTTAAGCACCATTTATTGAATAGGGAGTCCTTTCTCCACTGCTTATTTTTGTTGACTCTGTCAAAGAGCAGATGGGTATAGGTGTGCAACTTTATTTCTGGGCTCCCTATTTTGTTCCATTAGTCTGTGTGCCTGTTTTTGTACACATACCGTGCTGTGTTGGATATGATAGCCTTATAATATACTTTGAAGTTGGCTAATGTATTGCTTCTGGCTTTGTTCTTTTTGCTTAGAATTTCTTAGGCTATTCAGGCTCTTGTGGTTCCATGTGAATTTTAGAATGATTTTTTCCAGTTCTGTGAAAAATGATGTTGGTAGTTTGATAGGAATAGTGTTGAATTTGTAGGTTGCTTTGGGCAGTATGAACATTTTAATGATACTGATTTTTCAAATCCATGAGCATGGAATATTTTTCTGTTTGTGTCATCTGTGATTTCTTTCAGTAGTATTTTGTAGTTCTCCTTGTAGAGATCTTTCACCTCCATGGTTAGATGAATTCCTAGGTATTTTGTTTTTGTTTGTGGCTATTGTGAATGGGATTGCATTCTTGATTTGGTTCTCAGCTTGAACTTTATTGGGGTATAGAAACGTTACCGATTTTTGTACGTTGATTTTGTATCATGAAACTTTACTGAAGTCATTTATCAGCTTCAGGAGTCTTTTGGTGGGGTCTTTGAGGTTTTCTAGGTATAGAATCATATTGCCAGTGAAGAGGGATTGTTTGACTTCTTCTTTTCCTATTTGGATACCTTTTATTTCTTTCTCTTGCCTGATCGCTCTGTCTAGGACTTCCAATTAATTTATATTTAAATTAATGTGTCAGACTCTCCCACAAATGTGTTGGAAAAATTCATTGGAATCTAAATGTTCAGTGTTATCACTGTTTCTTTCTCTTCTTAATGTTTCTTTCTCTTAAATATGGCTTTAATGCTTGCCTACACAATATTTTCCAGAAAATGTAAAATCTTTTGGACAGGTCTGATTTTCTCCCTATTTGAATTATGTTACAATGAATGTACTTATGCATATATCTGGTTTCTTTGAATTTTAATTTTTGTATGATAATGGCCCATGTGTAGGTTTACTGGGCCAAAGAAGATGAGTTTTCATAGGCATTGATAAATATTGACACATAGTGTTACTGTTTTTGTAACCATTGGCAATATTAATACATTCCACTTTGGCCACTCTTTAGCAGCATTGAATTGGCTCACATGATTTGCTAATTGGTGTAGTATAGAGTAATAAGTCATTATTTTATGTATACCTGATAATATTTCAACTACTCTTTTAATTTTGATTGTCAAAGTACTTGGAGAAAATATTTTGGTTGCCATTTCAGAGCATTAAGATAGGGTGGCAAGAAGTCGTATAGGATATGCAGGCATAAAAAAGAATGGAATCATGTCCTTTGTAGCAACATAGATGGAGCTGGACTCCATAATCCTTTAATCCTAAACAAATCAACACAGGAACAGAAAACCAAATACCACGTGTTCTCACTTATAAGTGGGAGCTAAACATTGAGCACACATGGACATAAACATGGCAACAATAGACACTTTAGACCTCTAGATGGGGAGAGAAGAAAGGGGAGCATGAATTTAAAAACTAACTATTGGGCACTATGCCCACTACCTTGGTGCAATATGCCCATATAACAAACCTGCACATATACCCCCTGTATCTAAAATAAAAGTTGAAAAATACAAAAAATAAAGTTTAAAAAATGTGATGTAGAAAATAAGTATCTTTTAAAAATCTTCCTGAATAAGTTTGTGTTGACAAAATATGCAAGCAAGTGCAGTATACAATTCTACAAATAGGAGATATGTGTGTTACTGTGTTGTGCTATGTGTGTTTGCATGCTTGAAAGGCCACTACATATATATATTCTCTCTATATATATATATCATATATAATATGGTAAACATAGATATAATAATAGACTTTACATATAATTTGTGGAACTTTATATAATCATTTTTCTCCTCATCTAACTATATAGAAATCCCTTTTTGTGATCCAGATTTCAATGTCTTTCTCTTGTTCTCCCCACAGTGTCCTCCTAGAGCACATTTTTTCTCTAACTTCTTGGCATTTCTCAGCTGCGCCTTTCTTATTTATTTATTTGTTTATTTATTCATTTATTTGCTTCTCTCATCCCTCAGCTGTCCATTTTCACCTGCCCTTTCCGTGGCTTCTTCTGCTCTTAAAAATGTCTTTATTATCAACACCTAGCACTCTGCCCTTTATCATTGTTCCATTCTATAAATATCCCAGCAAGACTAGAAATCCAGAATGGTTTAACCATCCTGAGATATTTCTCAGAAAAATCTAAGAAACCTTTTCTGAAATTCAAACATTAAAATACATACCACCTCACAGACATCACTATTTTTGGTTGATGCATGTAACAGACTAGTGTGTTTCCCACCGATGGCTGGTAGAAAAAGTAGATGTATCAGTCCACTGAACATAGGTAGTGAAGTACAAAATTAGACTTCCTGACTTTACAGCCCTCAACTCTCCATGAATGAATTGTACATCTGTCTCTGTCATCATTGCCTTGGGCTTCAGACTACAGGATTGAGAGGGAGTGAGGCCTGGAAACACAGGAGTAACTTGAGAAAGATTGTGTGATGCCCAGGTCTGCATGTGTACAGGCATATGGCTAAGTGGAGATCTGATTAAATTAAAAGAAAATCATCTATAAATTTGATGGATCTCATTTTGGAATTATTTGAATTTGTATTTTGCAGTAAAATTGCTCATGCTTGTTCAATCCAAATGTATCTAGGATGTCTTTGGCTGAAATTATTCAAATGAATATTTGATACCATGTGGTTCACACAAATCGATAGTACATCAGGAAAATAAAATGTTATGTAAGATGTTTGCCTTGCCCATAGATATGTGATTAAAGTTGAATATAAATAGTTGTAATCACATGGTTTAAGTCAGTCTTGCATAAATACCTAAGAATGTTGTAAAACATTGAGCAGTATGAGTTAATCTAGTTTAGGGTTTAGCTCTCAATTGTATAACTTGTTCAGGAAATGGTTAATATTTAGCATATTCTTTTTTGATTAGGTAATTGGAGATGCAATTTTTGCCTATACAAAATATGAACGAATTAACTGGGTAAGGGATTGGCCTGGACAGACTGTTCTCTGTGTATCCCAAATCTTTTGGACGAAAGAAGTACAAACAGCTATTCCAATGGGGATAAAGGTAAGCTTTTATTAACCCTCAGGTTTTTTTTAAGCATTTTTTCAATAGTATTATTGCCAGAATACACTTATTTTAAAAACTAAAATAAATACAGTTCACTTAAAAATCTACTTTATGCCACAAGCCAAATTACAGATTTTTTAAATAAAAATTGCACATAACAAATATGTAGGAAAAATTTATACCAATAATTTCAAAATTTATGTTTAAATCATGTTTATTCACAATATATAAAAGTCAATGATACTTGAACCTCAATCTTGTTTTTATATACATTTTATGCCTTTAAAAATAGAGTGATAGTGGGACTAAGAAAGTGATAATGGGACTCGTAAAGATTAGCAGGAAATAAAGTAACAGTATTCTCTTTTATACCTTGAGTAAAACTACCCTATATAGATAAGGCTCCAGTTGACTTACTGTGACTGTTTTTATTTCTAATGTATTGATTTTGAGTACATAATAATTGTGAATGTTTAAATGATGCCTAGTATTAAGTATGTAAATATTCTAATATTGGATATATTAATTTAATATTAGTTAGATTGTAACTGTTAATGAAAAACTAAAATTACATTCATTGCAGCAGTTCTATCATTGAGATAGGATTTTAAGCGAGTCAACTTTCAGTTGACTGAGGGGTCAACTGGAACCTAGCAAATATAGATCTGCATTTTAAAATCATGATTGTTAAATATGTTTTTGACATGGAATTTGAAATGTCTTTAACTTTAAGGTATTGTTGAACAGGGGTTTGAGAAGGATGCATGTTCTCTGTAGACAGATTCCAAAGAGTCAGGGACTGAGTGGCACATGTTTAATTCACTCCAACTTACCAACAGGCCACCTACTTCTCCTCTACAAGAAGCAATAGGGTGTAGAACAGGAAGTCAAGGGTTTTCAGGAAAAGGTCTTTCTACATGAAAAGCAGGGCATTGGGGCATAAGAGTATCCCTAATAGCAGTAAGCCCCTGAGTTTACTTTTGGGCCCTTGGGTGTCTCTCCCCATGTGTATTTTTCCTTTTTCCTCAGTGACTCCAGAGAATTCATTTTGTCTTTCTACTTTTAAGCTGCCACTCACCAACCACCGCACTCAGAGGGATTTCTCCAAGGTGGGCCACCAGGGACGTGCAGCCTCCTGGGATCTCCCTGCTTGTGGTTGAACATGGGTGGGACAGAAGTTTATTTTTTGCTACTGAAGAAGAAAATTAATAGCAAATTAACCATGTAAATAATAGAAATGAAATAGTGTTTAGGCACCAAACCTTTGAAAACTGATCTTTCTTAAAAATAATAATAAAAAAAGATGAAGTATTTCAGGAAACAAGAAAAGTGCCCCTTGGGGAAACAACTTGCAGTCCTCATCTCTGTCTTTTAAACTTTTTCTCATTCTTGGGAACCTTCACTTTTAGTTTCATTGCTGCCACTTAGCAATGGCTGTAACAGAGTGAAATAAACTCCTTGGTGCACAGTTTTATTAAATGTTTTTAAAGTAGAAAAAGCAGCCACTGGAGCATATTGGTACGTCTCTTAAGCACAGTGTTTTTTGTTGACTATAATTTTATTTTTGTCTTTTTTAACTTACTCATTAGATTTATCTACCAGAAAAGAGAAGCAAGCCTGGTCTTCAGAACTGGCTTTAGCTTATTATAAACTGATATGTTCAATGTTTTGTTTATTAGCATTTTTATATTTCAAGAAGCACAAACCCCTTTCAGAAAGCTTATGTGAGAGGACTAGAGGGGCTCATAGGATCTAAACAGGAGCAGTCGGAATCAGGACCTCAAGGCTGTATTGTGCTGTGGTCTCTCTCTTGCTCTCTCTCTCTGTCTCTTTTTTTTATTTTTATTTTTTATTTTTTTTTGAGACGAAGTCTCGCTCTGTCACCCAGGTTGGAGTGCAATGGCATGATCTTGGCTTACTGCAACCTCCACCTCCCAGGTTCAAGCTATTCTCCTGCCTCAGCCTCCGGAGTAGCTGGGATCACAGGCACATGCCACCACACCCAGCTAACTTTTTATATTTTTGGTAGAGATGGGGTTTCACCATGTTGGCCAGGCTAGTCCCAAACTCCTGACTTCAAGTGATCCGCCCACCTTGGCCTCCCAAAGTGCTGGGATTATAGACCACCACACCCAGCTGTGGTCTGTCTTTTGTTGTTGCTTTCTGTCTCTATTGGCTCTGGTAGGCTTTATTCTGTAGAGCAGAAGACAGCTTGTAGTTACTTTAGATTGGCATATCCACAGCCTACCAAGCCTAGTGAAGAGCACTTTTTCTCTCAATCTATATAGCATTCCCCAGGAAGAACTATGATTGGCTCTGGTTTAGTCACACATCCCCTCCTTCATATTGCCATGGAGAGTGGGCAATATGATTGACAGCTCCAGCAAAACCACATAGAGAAGAAATAGAAAAGGAAAGGATAGTGAGTAGACACAAATTATATATATCTGTTATACGTGGCCTGATTGGTCTTGTTTACCTAGTATCTTTGTAGTCAGAAAAACAAATTATTTTTAAATTGTGTTACATGGAAAGTTGTGATCAAAATGCAGAGAATAATCTGTATATATACTAGTTCAGAATGTTTTGTTCAAAATAATTTTGATCACATTGGAAAATCATATTTTCTTTTTTTTCAGGCTCTTGAGCAATACTTGGAAACATGTAACAGACAAATTGATGATATTGTCACTTTGGTGCGTGGCAAATTGTCCAAGCAGAATCGCGTAACTCTGGGAGCACTTGTGGTACTGGATGTCCATGCTAGAGATGTCCTCTCATCACTTGTTAAAAAAAATATTAGTGATGACTCTGACTTTGAATGGTTAAGTCAGCTTAGGTACTATTGGCAAGTAAGTGATATCACTGAATGTTATATTACACAGCAATTTCAGCTCGTAGTTTTAAATTTGTGCTTGCTTGCTCACATGGGAAATAGTAGCAGTAATCTGGGATCTTTTGCTGATGGCAGACTATACCCAAATAAGCATTTCTTTATATTGAAGATTAAGCTGCTGGTAACTGTATCATCTGTATTGATATCCGTATCCTTATCTATATACAAATGTATAGTTATATATAAACATATATACATATATAGATACACGAAAATCATGAGTAATTGTCAAAAATTACTCATTTTAAATGAGTTGCTAGGCTTGCTCAATCTGCAAAATGTTGGGACTAGTCAGTTTAAAAAATTGTGTTTTTAGGTTCCTGATGCGTCTAAAGGATGTATAAATCAAACTCTTCCAGTCTGATTTAGTCATTAAAGTTTCTTCTCATTGCTGGGCATGGTGACTCATGCCTGTAATCCTGGCACTTTGGGAGGCCAAGGCAGGCAGATCACTTGAGGTCAGGAGTTCAAGACCAGCCTGGCCAACATGGTGAAACCCCGTCTCTACTAAAAATACAAAAATTAGCTGGGCACGTGGTGGGGTGTGCTTGTAGCCCCAGCTACTTGAGGACTGAGGTGGGAGAATTGCTTGAATCCCAGGAGGCAGAGGTTGCAGTGAGCTGAGATTGCGCCACTGCACTCCAGCCTGGGTGACAGAGTGAGACCCTGTCTCAGAAAAAAAAAAAAAAAAAGTTCCTCTAATTGAACAGTTGAAGAAGCCAGAAACATGGTTTTTACCAGGACATCCAGGTGGTTGGTGATGGTAGTCATGATGGGGAATGCAAGCAGGGCAGGAACAGTTAGTAAAGTGGGCAAGATAGGGCCTGTTGGGTGTGGGCAGAGACAGGTGCATAGTTTTCATCATATAGGCTTTTGTGGAAGTCTTGGAAGCTATGGGGTGGGAGGAGAGAAGAAGTGAGAACTAGCGTCCTGGGAAAGAAATTGAGGGGCAGTGTATTTAGTACTGAGCTAGAAGCTCAGATGGCAGAATCATTTCAGATGCCAGATCCTCCTGTTATCAGATGTATAACCTCGGGGAAGTTACTTATTCTCTTTAAGCATCAATTTCTTCATCTGTTAAATGATGAGTAATATCTACTCTATCGTTAACACAAAATGATTAAAAATATGGAAGAGGTAAGGGACAAATACTAAAATATTTTATGGGAAAAATTAAAGCCAGTGACTTCAATTATTCATCCATGGAAACTAGATATTTAATTCTGCCGTGGAATCAAATGACACCTGAAAAGTGAAATTTAAAGATGTGTATATTATGGTTATTGCATATTAAAGAGCTTGAGATTTCATATTATTTACAATTTTGTTGTTTAACTTCATTTTATCTGATTTATCCTAGGAAAATCATTTAGAAACAAAAATGATCAATGCTGGTTTGCGATATGGATATGAATATCTGGGTAATTCCCCGAGGCTGGTTATTACACCACTCACGGATAGATGTTACAGGTAAACCCTTTAATTTAAGGATCTATTGGAAATAACTTTCACTGACCCTATACCACTATCTATTTAAAAATACCGAATTGTCATACTGTTAATTTAGCCTGTGTTATTTTTTCTTAGACCCTTAATTTTCCTCTCAGGTTTGTCTTCATTTTCTCTTTCTCTGCTGGCTTCCTCCTCTCAATACTAGGGCTCTAAGTATTAGTAGGTGTCACTTGTTGTTGACACTGTCCATCCCTCCTTTCTTCCTGAAACTTTCTGACTTTTCCTTGGATCATTTGAGTCATTTTATTGTTCCCTTGAAACACCGAATTTTCTTTTTAAAATTGATATTTTTATTATTTCAGTAGGTTTATGGGGAACAGGTGGTGTTTGGTTACCTGGATAAGTTCTTTAGTGGTGATTTCTGAGATTCTGGTGCACTCATCACCTGAGCAATGTCCACTGTACCCAGTGTGTAGTCTTTTATCCTGCACCCCACTCCCACCCTTCTCCCCAAGTCCCTAAAGTCCATTGTGCATTATTAGGCCTTGTGTCCTCATAGCTTAGCTCCCACTTTTAAGTGAGAACATATGATGTTTGGTTTTCCATTCCTGAGTTACTTCACTTAGAGTAACAGTCTTCAACTCCATCCAGGTTGCTGTGAATGTTATCATTTCCTTCCTTTTTATGGCTGAGTAGTATTCCATGGTGTGTGTGTGTGTGTGTGTGTACACCATATTTTCTTTATCCACTTGTTGATTCATGGGCATTTGGGCTGGTTCCATATTTTTGCAGTTGCAAATTGTGCTGCTATAAACATTTGTGTGCAAGTGTCTTTTCCATACAATGACATCTTTTCCTCTGGGTAGATACCCAGGAACGGGATTGCTTGATCAAATGGTAGATCTACTTTTAGTTCTTTAAGGAGTCTCCACATTGTTTTCCATACTGGTTGTAGTAGTTTACATTCCTACCAATGATGTAAAAGTGTTCCACTTTCACCACATCCACGCCAACATCTATTTTTTTAATTTTAAAATTATGACCATTCTTGCAGGAATAAAGTGGTATCACATCGTGGTTTTGATTTGCATTTCCCTGATCATTAGTGACATTGAGCATTTTTTCATATATTTGTTGGCCATTTGTATATCTTCTTTTGAGAATTGCCTATTCATGTCCTTAACCCACTTTTTGTGGGATTAGTTGTTTTTTTCTTGCAGATTTGAGTTCCTCATAGATTCTGGATATTCTTTGTCAGATGCATACTTTGCAAATATTTTCTCCCACTCTGTGGGTTGTCTGTTTACTCTGCTGATTATTTCTTTTGCTGTGCAGAAGCTTTGTAGTTTAATTAAGTCCCATCTATTTATCTTTGTTTTTGTTGCATTTACTTTTGGGTTCCTGGTCATGAACTCTTTGCCTAAGCCAATGTCTAGAAGGATTTTTCCATTGTTATCTTACAGAATTTTTATGGTTTCAGGTCTTAGATTTAAGTCTTTGATCCATCTTGAGTTGATTTTTATATAAGGTGAGAGCTGAGGATCCAGTTTCATTCTTCTACATATGGCTTGCCAGTTATCCCAGCACATTTGTTGAATAGTGTGTCCTTTCCCCACTTTACGTTTTTGCTGGCTTTGTTGAAGATCAGTTGGCTGAAAGTATTTGGCTTTATTTCTGGGTTCTCTGTTCTGTTCCATTGGTCTATGTGCCTATTTTTATACTAGTACCATGCTGTTTTGGTAACTATAGCCTTATAGTGTAGTTTGAAGTTGGGTAATGTGATACCTCCAGATTTGTTCTTTTTGCTTAGTTTTGCTTTGGCTAGGCAGGCTCTTTTTTGCTTCCATATGAATTTTAGGATTTTTTTTCTGGTTCTGTGAAGTATGACCATGGCATTTTGATGTGGGAATTGCATTGAATCTGTAGATTGCTTTTGGCAGTATGGTCATTATCACAATATTGATCCATGAGAATGGGCTAGAAACACTGAGTTTTTGAGAGTTCTGTTTTCATGTAGTGATTTGTCTCATGCCTTGTGGTTTTCTGAATATTCTTATCCAGTCCCATGCTTTAATGGCCTACATCTTGAAGACCCCATATCTGTACCTCTGGCCAAGGTCTCTCCTATAAGCTTGCCATACACAAGCCTACTTGATATTTCCATTTGATATCTCATAGATACTTACATTTACATTTCTTCTGAAAGCAAATATACCATTTTACCTCCCAAATTCACTCAGCCTCCCCTAGTCCCATCTCAGGAAATGACAGTGGCTATTTATCAACCCAGTCATCTCTATAAATACCTAGCTTTGTCCTCAACTCTTTCTCAGTTCTTCACATGTAGGCACACAGTAAGCCCTACTGATTTAATTGAATTAAATGTATTTATTTAATTCTCTTCCTTTAAAAAAGTAGACTTTTTGGCCTGGTATGGTGGCTCATGCCTGTGATCCCAGCACTTTGGGAGGATGAGGTGGATGGATCATTTGAGCCCAGGAATTTGAGACCAGTCTGGCCAATATGGTGAAAACCCATCTCTACTAAAAATATAAAAATTAGCTGGGTGGGGTGGTGTGCGTCTGTAGTCCCAGCTACTCAGGAGGCTGAGGTAGAAGAATCACTTGAACCCAGGAGATGGAGGCTGCAGTGAGCCGAGACTGTGCCACTGCATGCCAGCCTGGGTGACAGAGCAAGACTATGTTTAAAAAAGAAAAAGACTTTTTAAAGAGTAATTTTAGATTTACAGAAAAATTATGCAGAAAGTACAGAGAATTCCTAACCTCTCTCTATCCCACCGAGTTTCTCCCATTAACATCTTTTTTTTTTTTTTTAAGACAAAGTCCCTCTGTCGCCAAGTTGCGTGATCTCAGCTCACTGCAACCTCCGACTCCCTGGTGCAAGTGGTTCTCCTGCCTCAGCCTCCTGAGTAGCTGGGATTACAGGCATGCACCACCACACCCAGCTAATTTTTGTATTTTTTAGTAGAGACGGAGTTTCACCATGTTGGCCAGGATGGTCTTGATCTCCTGACCTCGTGATCTGCCTGCCTTGGGCTCCCAAAGTGCTGGGATTACACGCTTGAACCACTGCGCCTGGCCCAAAATCTTTCATTAGTGTGGTACATTTGTTATAATTGATAAACCAATATTGATACATGCCTGTTAACTAAAGTCCAGAATTTATACAATTTATATCAGGGTCCACTGTGTTGTAGAGTTCTGTGGGTTTTGACAAATGCATAATGTCATATATCCACTACTAAAGAATAATTTTACTGCCCTAAAAATGCCCCCGTGCTCCACATATAATTTCCTCCTCCCCTCCCACAGAACCCCTGTCGACCACTGACCATTTTTGTCATATATATATATTCCAAAGTGTCATATAGTATGTGAAATTATATGTACTGTCTCTTTTCACTTAGCAATATGCATTTAAGGTTCCTCCATGTCTTTTTGCAGCTTGATAACACATTTATTTTTATTGACGAATAATACTCTATTATATGGGTGTAACACAATTTATCCATTCACCTGTTGAAGGACATTTTGGTTGCTTCCAAGTTTCAGTGATTATAAATAAAGCTGCTGCAAATATTCTTTTGCAGGTTTTTGGGTGGACATACGTTTTAAACTCATTTGGGTAAATAACTAGGAGCATGATTGCTGAATCATGCACTAAGCCTATGTTTAGCTTTGTGAGAAACTGCTAGATTGTTTCCCAAAGTGGCTGTACTTTGGAACTCCATTTGCATTGCCACCAGCAATGAATGAGAGTTTCTATTGTTCCACATCTTGCCAGCATTTGGTGTTGTTAATGCTTTTGATTTTAGTCATTCTAACAGATGTGTAGTGGTATCTCATTTTGCTTTATTTTGCAATTCCCTAATGATATATGATGTTGAGCATCTTTTCACATGCTTATTTTTATATGGATATCTCTTTTGGTGAGGTGTTTGTTCAGATCTTTTGTCCATTTTGTAATTGGGTTGTTTATTTTTCTTTTGTTAAGTTTTAAGTGTTCTTTGTATATTTTGAATACAAGCCCTTTATCTGATACGTGTTTCTGCAAATATTTCCTTCCAGTATGTAACTTGTGTTTGTATTGTCTAAATACTATCTTTTGACTGAGTGCAGTGGCTCACACCTCTAATTCCAGCACTTTGGGAGGCCAAGGGAGGAGGATCACTTGACACCAAGAATTCAAGACCAACCTGGGCAACATAGCAAAACTCCCATCTCTACAAAAAATTTAAAACAAACAAACAAACAAAAAATGGCCAAGCATGGTGGTGCATACCTTTAGTCCTAGCTACATTGAAGGCTGAGGCAGGAGGATCACTTGAGCCCAGGAGTTGAGGCTGTAGTGAGCCATGATAAAGCCACCATGTTACTGGTGGCAAATCCATGTAGGTCTGAAGCAACCTCAATTCTTGCCTCCTCAGAAGAAAGAATTTGACAGAAGGGCATAAGGCAGAAGGAGAGACTGAGGCAAGTTTTAGAACAGGAGTAAAAGTTTATTAAAAAGCTCTAAAGCAGAAACAAAAGGAAGGAAAGTACACTTGGAAGAGGGCCAAGTGGACAACTTGAAAGACAAGTGCACGGTTTGACCTTTTGACTTGACATGCTTCTGTGGTCTTGTGTTCTTTCTCCTGTGATTCTTTCCTTAGGGTGGGCTGTCCACCTGTGCAGTGGCCTGCCAGCACTTAGGAGGGGAGCACGTGCAGTGTGTTTACTGGAGTTGTACCCATGCTCACTTGAGGTATGCTTCCCTTACCAGCTGAATGTCCCTAGGAGATCATATACCTGTCAAACTCTGCCATTTGCCTCTCTTAATGTGCATTTGTGAGCCCGCTTGCCCAACTCCTGAGATCTTATTGGGAAGTTGCTGATCACCAGCTTCAGATGTTTCTTTTTTCTTTTTTTTTTTTTTTTTTTTTTGAGATGGAGTCTCACTTTGTCACCCAGACTGGAATGCAGTGACGCAATGTTTTTTTTTTTTTTTTTTTTTTTTGAGACGGCATCTCGCTCTGTTGCCCAGGTTGGAGTGCAGTGGCGTGATCTCGGCTCACTGCAAGCTCTGCCTCCTGGGTTCACAGCATTCTCCTGACTCAGCCTCCTGAGTAGTTGGAACTACAGGCGCCCGCCACCAAGCCTGGCTAATTTTTTGTATTTTGTTTAGTAGAGACAGGGTTTCACCATGTTAGCCAGGACGGTCTTGATCTCCTGATCTCGTGATCCACCTGCCTCCACCTCCCAAAGTGCTGGGATTACAGGCGTGAGCCACCACGCCCAGCCGACGCAATCTTGACTCACTGCAAACTTCATCTCTAGGCTTCAAACGACTCTCCTGCCTCAGCCTCCCGAGTAGCTAGGACTACAGGCATGCACCACGATGCTCAGCTAATTTTTGTATTTTTAGTAGAGATGGGGTTTCAGCATTTTGGCCAGGCTGGTCTCAAACTTCTGGCCCCAAGTGATCCACCCACTTCGGCCTCCCAAAGTGCTAGGATTACAGGTGTGGGCCACTGTGCCCAGCCAGATGTTTCTGTTTATTGTGAGTCTGCCTTTCCCTGGAGTTGACTATGACCAGTTATTATTTTAGAGAGACCGTTAACAACTGCGTGACCATCACCTGACGGTCGCCTGATATTCCTGGTGGGGTGGGGGTTGGGGGGGTGGGAGGAGCCCTCTCCTGCCCTACTTATGTCTGACTAACTACCTACTGTAACAAGCACACTCCAGCCAGGGTGACAGAGTGAGACCTTGTCTCAAAAAAAAGAAAAGAAATAGTGTCTTTCACAGATAATTTTTACCTTTACGAGTCCAATTTTTCAAGTTTTCTTTCATGAATCATGCTTTTTGGCATCATATCTAAAAAGTCATCATCAAACCCAGTATCACCTATATTTTCTTTGATGATGTCTTACAGAAGGTGTATAGTTTTAAGTTTTACATTTAAGTCTGTGATCCATTTTGAATTAATTTTGTGTCTAGATTCACTTTTTCCAGTTGTTTCACCACCATTTGTTGAAAAGACTATCTGTTCTCCATAAAATTGCCCTTGCTCCTTTGTCAAAGATCTGACTTTATTTTAGAAATGTTTCTTAAATATGTGTTAGGAATTTGGAATCTACATTTTTCTTCCTTTCAGAGCACCTAAAGAGCTAAAGTAATGGAAAATAAACTATTAGTTTATAAGTGGCTGAGCAATTATCCGATCCTCAATTCAGAGCTCTCATGTACAATCTGGATTGAAGAATGTAGCCTAGCTTGAAGATGACTAATTATTTCCTGCTCCTTGAAGCTAAACATGCGTGCTTTCCATGTGGCTGAAGAACTGAATCCAAGAGAAACAATAGTGGATCTAATTCATCCAGTTGCAGATGGGGAATGAGAGCCACACACTGACTCTAACCACTACTTAAACAGGGTCCCATTTATGTCAGGATTTGACCTCCTAAGTACAATATGGATGGAGTGAGAAATTAGAAATTTTGATATAAGTTTCCTTCATATGGCTGATATAGTCAATAAGAGAGGAAGGGTAGAAAGATTCTGCTCAACACTCTTTTCTTCTCGTTGGCTCTAATAGCACCGTCCTATTAGCTACTTAAATATCTTCCCAATTTTTTAAGTTCTAATATAGTATATGAGGTGCAATATAATCTGTCTGTTGGACTGAATATTCCGGTGACACCAAACTCTTATGCATACCATTCTACTTCTTCACTCACTACCTGTGCACACAGTCTCTTGTTTTCCTGGCAAGTTCTCCCTTTCTTTTGTTCCTCAATAAATACAACTAACTCCTACTTAATCCTTTGGAACATCACCTTTTACAGGTAGACTTTCTCTGACATTCCCTACATTACAAATCTCTCCTCAGTGATTCTCATCACACCGTGTATCTTCTTCTGTCGTAGCACTCGCCATAATGGATTGAAAATATATTTGATATATCTGATATTCTTTATTGTAGTCTTTTCATGGACAAAGATTGTGCCCTATTTTTCTCTCTGCCCCCAGCACCATCTTGTTTCCTGGCATAAAGCAGGCATTTAATAAAATGTATTGAATATCCACAAACTGAAAAGCAGTTTTAAATTATATTGTTTCCTGGAGAATGATTAGAATTGTAGATGTTTTGGCCAGGTATGGTGGCTTACGCCTGGAATCCCAGCACTTTGGGAGACCGAGGCGCGCGGATCACCTGAGGTTAGGAGTTTGAGACCAGCCTAGCCAACATGGTGAAACCCTGTCTCTACTAAAAATACAGAAATTAATGGGGCATGGTGGTACATGCCTGTAATCCCGGCTATTTGGGAGGCTGAGACAGGAGAATCACTTAAGCTCAGGAGGCAGAGGTTGCAGTGAGCCAAGATTTTGCCACCGTACTCCAGTCTGGGTAACAGAGCAAGACTCTGTCTCAAAAAAAAAATAAATAATAAAATAAAATGATGTTTTTCAGATAGAGGATAGTGCTTAATGTATGAGTCTTCCTCATTGGCCTGGTAGGACTATTATTTATGGAGCATCAAATGAATCAGGACAAGTGGTTCAGAATTAAGGCCAAGAACAATGCAGTTGTACTGGAATCTTCTTTGATATCATGCCAATTGTATGGCACAGGGGCAGGCCCAATCACTTGAAGAACCGATACAGGATCTAACACTAGTGCAATTGCTTACAGCTATACCCTGTACCCAGTTGAAGTCTTTATAGATTTTACAATATAGGAATCCCTTTACAGTTAGCATTACATGTGTATATCTACCAAGTAACTGTGAGAAAAAATAATTCTTAAATTTTATCCATCAATCCAAGAAGCATTTTTGATTAGCTACTATATACCACATACTTTAGTAGTGCTCTTGATAGAGAAAAGATACAGAGTTTCTATATTTAAACATTTTTCAATCAGATGGGAAAGGCAGTTTAAAAAACAATTACAATACCGTGTACTGAGTGAAATATTAGAGGTAAACATTAGGTGCTACAAATATATTAATCCAGAGGGGAATGGAAGTTCATGGGGGAATGCTCTGAGAAGGAAATTGTTAATAAAAGATCTGGGGCTGGGCGCGGTGGCTCACGCCTGTAATCTCAGCACTTTGAGAGGCCAAGGTGGGCAGATCACGAGGTCAGGAGATTGAGACCAGCCTGGCCAACATGGTGAAACCCCGTTTCTACTAAAAATACAAAAACTTGCTGGGCATGGTGGTGGGCACCTGTAATCCCAGCTACTCAGGAGGCTGAGGCAGGAGAATCTCTTGACCCCGGAAAGCAGAGGGTTGCAGTGAGCCGAGATTGTGCCACTGCACTCCAGCCTGGACCACAGAGCGAGACTCCGTCTCAAAACAAACAAAAAACAAACAACAACAACAACAACAAAAACATCTGGATGGAGATCTTGTATTAGGAGATCTAATATTGAAGGATAAGGAGATTTAGCCAAATGAAAATGAAGAGGGGCTGGCTCTGTATTCTTTGACTAGCAAGTATAACACCCTTACATTTCATGTGATCCATAAACTATTTAGACTTATTTAAATCATCTTGTTTTGTGCTTTATATGAAAATGAAGAGGGGCTGGCTCTGTATTCTTTGACTAGCAAGTATAACACATTTACGTTTAATGTGATTCATAAACTATTTGGACTTACTCAAATCATCTTATTTTGTGCTTTATATTCTCCAAGTTTAACATTTTATTTTGTTTTGCTTTGTTTTTCTTGTGTCCTATCTTTTAGTAAGCGATTGAGTTTTCTTTATTCATTTATATGAATATAACATGGGATATGATATGGGCTATGATATAGGATACTGTTTCTATTCTCTTAAAGGTTATCTTACATTTAGTAAAAGAATGCCTATTTTGCTTAATAAAGCCTAAAGTTAATAAATATCTCTATTCTCTTTCTGAATAATAAATGTCTTTAACTACTTTAACTCCAGGTTCCTATCTCTTATATTCCAAATACTAAATTAAACTTTGTTTTTAAATTTCTTTCCAGAAAATTAGTCATTTTAACTAGTCTATTGAATAAACCAGTTTTAGGATGCAAGCAGAAAGCAATTTTATTCTTTCTTATTACTGTTTTTTTAAAGTTGCTCTATTAAATAAATATTTCTCATTCCTGAATGAAATCTAGGGTAGATGCCCTAGCTTTTCTGGTCACTCTAAAATATTAATTATAAGTGTCATTTTTTAAAATAATAAAGGTCTACTTACATCTAATATCAAAATTAATAATAGCTCCTATCCAATTTAAAGCTTCCTTCTCCCTTAGCTCAAGCCTGCCTCAGGCTGAGAGCCTGAATTTGGAAAATAGATGTGGTCAATTTTTTAGCTATTTTTATCCCTATCCTTGGTTTCATCCCTCAATAGCTTATCTTTTGCTTCTCCCAGTATTGGAGGTTGAAGGGGAGAAAACAGAAAGAAGTAGGTTTATATGTGGCAAGTGTCTTGTGTGACAACTATCTCTTGGCTGTATAGTGATGTCTTGTGATGGCACAAGCCCAGATGTGCCAGATCTTCCAAGGGATGTTTATGTGGGTTCCTTAAAGCCCCTCCAGTGACTGGGTTCTCCCACCTGTGGAAAATGCCTTCTTGGGCTGGCCACAGGTGGCTTTTGCTTCAGCCACTGAGGCTCACCACACACAGACCCTCTTTTGGGGATTTTCTCCTGTTTCAGATGGGCCTTCTGCATAGGGTCCCGTTCAGTGTGACTCAAATCTGGCTCTCGGGATCTGGACCTGGCCAGGTGATAGACACACATTTGTTTTGCCAGCAGTGGGAACACATCTCTCTATTTCTTTTCTCCCATTCTGCCATCAGGAGAAGCTCCAGGCATCTTTTCACCTTGAAATGTTTTCGGTTGTGAGTCAGCACTCAAGTTTCTGTGCTCTAGAAAATCCAGGGGGCAGATGGTGTGTCGAGCTTTCTGAGTAGTCTCAAAGGCCCCTCAGTTAGCTTGGGAGAGGGAAAAGTGCTGCTCTTTCTTCCACCATACAGAGAGAGGTAAAAAACACAACACACCAATGATTCTTTCCAAAGAAGTCCTCACTCCTGATCACTCACTTACAGTCTTCTTATCTAATTTTTATATGCCCTGATGATAGCTAATGTTCCAAACCAACTTCACCATCTATAAGATAAGATGAGCTGGTATTTATTGTTCTCAGCTTGGGGCTTTAGTCAAAATTCCAAGAAAGAACCCTGTTAAATAAAGTGTTACATATTTTTTACTATTAATATACAGTCGTACCAAAAATTTTTATCATTTTCTTTACTCACCAGTGCTGCTTGCTTTGCCTTACTTTTGGTTTAATTTTCTTCCCCTTACTAGGCAATGTCTTCTAGTAATTGTTCCAGGGAGGCTGTGCAAGTAATGAGCTCTGTCAGTCTTTGTCTAAAAATGCTTCTTTGTGTGTCTTTGCTCAATTATTAAATGACAGATTAGCTAGGTATAGTAGTGTAGATGAACAGTAGTTTTCCCTCAGCCCTTAAAACTCGTTATTCTCCTGGCATCCATTGCTACTGCTGGTAAGTCCCTGTTATTCTTATTCTTTTGTAGGTAATTTTCTTTTCTCTGTTATAGTTTTTAAGATTTCTCTTTATTGTTGATGCTTGCTGTAAAGTTACTAGATGTAGATTAGTTTTTATTTATCCTGTTTGGGCCTTTTTCCATTCATGTTTTTCTTGAATTCTGAAAAATTATCAGCCATTGCTGTTTAAATTTTGCTTCTTCCCCATTTTCTTCCTTCTATGTCTCAACTTTTCTTACATTCAGTCTGTGTGTCTCTTTGAGTAATTTTCAGTGCATAATTTTCTGTTTCCTTATGTTTATTTTGCTATTTAACTTGTTCACTGAGTTTTTAAATTATATTTTTATTGCTAGAGTTTCAAATTGTCTCATTTATAAAATTGGCTTCTGTTTTTCTCTCACAATTTTTTGGTGTCTATTGCTTTGTATTTAAAATCTCATTTAACAGACCAGCAGGATACCATAGAGAGTAGGACGCCATTTATATAATAACACTGTTTGTTCATCCGCTTTTGCCACAGCAAGTCTGACTCCTAACTCTTATCTCTCTCTCCTGTTTGAACTGTGAGCTCATTTTAGTAGTGATAGTTTCCCCCTGCAGTCTTGCATGTTGTCACCCGCGGAAGTGTCCGTAAGGAGCAGTTTCATATTTATCTCTGAGGAGGACTCTAGAGTTTTTTCTGGTTCAGAACAAAATGTTAATTTATCATTTTGGATTAGTGTGCCCATGACTAGTAGAATTTTGGACCTCTTTTTCCCTGCACGAACGATACAAGCTTTTCATCAGGCCCTGCATGAAGGGTAGGCTTCCTTGTCTCTTCCATAATTGACTCTTCTTTGTCTCTCTCCAGTAGGTTGCTGGAGTGATTTTAGTTTCCATTTAGAGACAAGACAGCCTTTTAAGACTTCTAGATTTATATAGGTGAATCCATTCCAGCTCCCCACATTGCTCGCTTCTGAGGGTTTATTTTCTGTTTCTATCTGAGCATAAATATACTCATTTATTTATATACTGATCCCGAAACAATCTTTTAGTGTCTAATTCTCTGGCTTTGCATTTCCTCTTCATTGGTAATTTTCTTTTCATTCTTTCAAAAATGGCCATGTATTTTAAATTATTATTTGTTTTCTTTTCTGTAACATTTCCATATGCTTATAGTTGGGGAATTGGGGGATTCAAGGTCAGATGAATTCTTCATGTTGGCCAGAAATCAACATTAAATTTCAAAAGTGAATTTGTTCTCAATGTGACATATATGTAGCTATTCAGAAATAAAATATAATAACAGACAAAGTAATGAACTCTCAGAGATTTTCAGAGGTTACTGGGAAGGAAGAAGTTATCAAAGAAGAAGTTGGAGGTTTGGTTCTCAATTTAACCTTTTTCTCTTCTTGGCATGTGAGTGGAAAAAAATCACATTGTTCTACAAAGAATGTCTATTTCATATGTTTCAGAACCTTATTTGGAGCCCTTCATTTGCACCTCGGAGGAGCGCCTGAGGGTCCAGCTGGCACTGGGAAGACTGAAACTACCAAGGATTTGGCAAAAGCTGTAGCCAAACAATGCGTTGTTTTCAACTGCTCGGATGGGTTGGATTATTTGGCTTTGGGAAAATTCTTTAAGGTTTGAATTAACTCCTCATTTCTTTACAACAGGATAACTGATCAGAGATAGTTATTTATGATGCAACATAATTGAATACAAGTAAAATATTTACTGTAGCTTAAATAAAAGTAAAAATTGAAGCACTATCTCAATAATTATTAAAGGAAATAAGGTTATAGCAAAACCCTATTTGCAGAGAATCTCTACTTCCCTCTCTAGTCCCTACTGTAACAAGTCATTATTACTGGTTGGAATAAGTGGTGTCCCTTAAATACATTGGAGCAGAGAAGAGTTTGAGAACGATTGCATCGTGTAAAGGTTGTGGGATTCTAAAGACATCTTTAACCTGAAGATCTTGTTATTGAGAAGTTATTTTGAGTCAGTAATTTACTTTTATAGACATATTCTAATCAATCATTTCAGTGAACTTGAAATCTTAAGTTTTATTATTTGTTTTTATTTTAAAAAATTTATTTTTATACATTATAGATGTACATATTTTCAGGTTACATGTGATAATTTAATAATTTGTAAAGATCAAATCAGTGTATTACTTTTTTTTTTTGTTCTAAGTTAGATTCTTACTCTTGTCGGTCCATGAGCTTCAAAAGGTAGAATTAGAGATACCAAGTCCCTGCCTATAAACATCTAATCATTTTAGCAGCTTGTGGCTATAGCCTGTTATTCCTTAAAATGTTAGGTGACACAACTGAACACAAAATGATCCATTTGAAATTATATATTTATGTTTTTCTGTAATTTTTCAAAGCACATTTTATTTTATTTTTATTTCCAATTTTTATTTTAGGTTCCACGGGTACAGGTGCAGGTTTGTTACATGGGTAGATTGTGTGTTGCAAGAGTTTATCTGGTGTACAGATAATTTTGTCACCCAGATAATCATCATAATAGCCAATAGGTAGTTTTTCAATCCTCACTCTCCTCCCACCCTCCACCCCCAAATAGGCCCCAGTGTTCATTGTTCTTTTCTTTGTGTCCATGTGTATGCAAAGCACATTTTAAAGATTCTAGAATGTTTACGTTTCCAAATTTTCTCCAGAAAAAGTTAACATTAAAAAAGATAAACAAACTAACAAAATAGAATATACCAACCCTAACCCATGCAGTAAACTGTTCCTGGCTGGAATATGACTGATCTGGAGTTTAATTACTCTCCATTTGTGATACTGGAACGATTAGAATTAGAACGTTTAAAAGCTCAAAATTGTAACTAATAAAATATGAAGAAAACATTTAAATGACCAATTAACATTTTAATTCATTCTCTGTAATGATTTACAACCTTGTTGAAATGAGTACTATTCCCAATAGCAAAGATATGGAATCAACCTAAGTGTCCATCAGTGGAGAAATGGATAAAGAAAATAGGGTATATCTATACAATGAAATACAATTCAGCCATAAAAAAGAATGAAATTGTGTCTTTTGCGGCAACATGGATGGAACTAGAGGTCATTATCTTCAATGAAACAAGCCAGGCACAGAAAGTCAAATATCCCATGTTCTCACTCATAAGTGGGTGCTAAGAAATCTGTATACGTGGCTGTAGAGAGTAGAATGATAGAAATGGAAGAGTGCGAAGGTGGGAGAGGGGTGTGATGAGAGATTACTTAATAGGGGCTATGTATGTTATGGAGGCGATGGATACCATAAAATGGTATGGATACCAAAACGGTATGATACCAGTGTATGTTATTCAAGTAATGGATACCAAATTGCATAGTGACTCAGTCACTATGCAATCTCTGCATGTAACAAAATTGTACGTATTTTATTTGTACATAAATTTGTACAAATAAAAATATATAAATAAAAAAACAAAACTAAAGAATTCTACATGCAATTTGAATAGCCATTACATTATTAAATGTCTAAAGAAATGTCTAGTATATATTGCTCAGTTTTTGAATCCATGTAATGACCATCTTCATTCTTTTATTTAAAGTCATGAACTTAATAGTATTAAATTTGCTTATTAGTATTTGTAAATAGCTTCTTTGCATAGGGATTGTGCTGAATAATGGGGGTAGAAAATTAGAAAGACATTATTTTTATTATCAAGAATCTCAAAATTTATATAACTGTTTGAATATGACTTCCAAAGCATTCTGTTCTCTGTGATTTGTTGTCATGCATTAGAGGTCAAAGTCATTTATAGGGTCTTCTCCAACTAATGAGAATGTACTATTCATGCATAGAGTTCGCGTACAATCCAGTGTGGTTCAGGAAAATGCAATGTGTAAAAATCCAAGGTCAGCTGCTATAATCTGTGTGGCTTTGTGCTAATTATTTAACATCTCATATGGTATGTCCTTAGTGTCCTTGCATAAAATATGCATATAAAGTGCTGTGAGTCACGGTTGGCACATACAGTGTACTCGATGTAACACATGCATGTGTGTGCTGCATGCACACACAATCTATAAAATGTATGTTCAGTATATATTTGTTGAATCATCTGATGTTTTTAAAAGTAAATCTGAATTCAGATGAAACTACTCATGCTTGATTTTCCAGTTTTTCCTTGTGATCAAATGGCACATATCTGTGAGGTAGCTGTGGGTTAGGACCACAAACCAGGGCCTTAAACTATGGTAGTTGGCTATTAAGGTGCTCAAACCACAAGGCAGTCTTATTGGCAACAGAAGTCATCTTATTTAGATGGTTATTATAACCTATGCTATAAAATCCATGTGGAGTAAGCAAATAAAATCAACTTGTAAATAAAAAGCAGGAAAGGCTTTGAGATTATAGTGTATGTCTAAATGCTAAAAAAAAAAAATGCAGAAAGGAGAAAAATGTTAATTGGAAAATTTTCCAATTGATCAAACTCTTTTACTCATGTGGAATAATGAATTGGTAATGAAAAAATCAGCTGTCTTTAAAGATAAAGGCGAATAAGCAATTTCCTTGACAGGATATTAAATCCTTGAAAAGATCAGGTGAAAATACAACATTTCAATGCAATATTGAATCAGATAAAGTCAAAAATTTTCATTATTCTTTTCTCGTAGGGACTGTTATCTTGTGGAGCCTGGGCTTGCTTTGATGAGTTTAACAGAATTGATTTGGAAGTACTCTCTGTGGTTGCTCAACAAATCCTTACTATCCAAAGAGGTAATGGACTAGTTTGTCTTTGCATTCTGTGAAAATAAAAGAAATATGAGAGTTAATGAGTGGCACAGCTCACGTTTATATGTGTTATTACTAAGTCATTTCATTCCTGATTACCTGCAGGTATTAATGCAGGTGCTGATATACTGATGTTTGAAGGAACTGAACTAAAACTTGACCCCACATGTGCTGTCTTTATAACAATGAACCCTGGGTATGCTGGGCGATCAGAACTGCCAGATAACCTGAAGGTATGGAAGGAGTTATTATATGATCTATTTCTTCTCTATAATTTACAAAGTTAATATATGAAAAGGGCTGGGCATGGTGGCTAACGCCTATAATGCTAGCACTTTGGGAGGCTGAGGTGGTGGGAGGATCACCTGAACTCAGGTGTTTGAGACCAGCCTGGGCATAGTGAGACCTTGTCTCTTAAAAAAAAAAAAAAAAAAAAAAAAAGAAAGAAAATATTTTAAAAGTATGTATGTGTCTGTGTGTGTGTGAAAAGAAAGAATATGCTATCCTTGAGTTTATATAAAATATTTTTTTAGTTATAGTGTTTAGAAAATTGTTTTAGAAAACAATTTTTAAAGCTTTGAGTATCTTTACAGAGTAAATATCCACATCAGGATCAATTCCCAAACTATTTATTTTTAAAATAGTGCTAATTTTGAAAAATTACAAAATATAGAAAAATACTAAGGGTGTACCCATTCTACTGCTTACTGTAGATTGTGTCCCCCTACTTTTAAATGCCTTTTTACAATGCTGGAAGCACTCTATTGTGTATGCTGAGTGGGTTTTTTTCATGTTAATATTATAACATGAGCATGTTCCCATCTTTATAAGCATAATTCCAACTATTAATACATTTACTGAACTGTAGCTTACTTTTGGACATTCAGTTTGCTTTCAGTTTTCCTGCATTATAAATAATATCACAATGAGTAGTTTTTACTAAAGGTGTTTCTCTATTTTGAAATATTTCTTTAGATGGAGTCATGGGACTAAGATATTTATTGCTAAATTGTGCTCCAAGACAGGTTGAAATGATTTTCATCCCATACCAGTTCTCAATTTTCATTGACACTCAGCATTAATTTTTTAATGAAAAAGAACAAA
Organism: Nomascus leucogenys; assembly: GCF_006542625.1. NCBI lineage: Eukaryota > Metazoa > Chordata > Mammalia > Primates > Hylobatidae > Nomascus > Nomascus leucogenys. Next base: position 96,201,666 of record NC_044402.1, on the reverse strand, counting down.
ACACTTTCTTGAATTGACCAGACTTTACTTAAAAAAAAAACCATTTTCTTTGATTATTAGTAAAATATGACATTTTCCCCATATTTTGGTTAACCATTTTATATCCTTTTCTGATGAATTGCATATGTATGGCACATATACAGACAGCAATGTTGAAGAATAATGCAATAGTAATTGTGGATCCAAAACCAAATCTCCTGACTAGATCCTGTATTACTTCCACACTTCACATGCTTACACTGACAGCTTCCCAGAAAGAAAACTAAATGAGCAGTTTTTCTTTTCCACCAAAAAGACTTGATATGACTGATGGCTGCCAAGTGTTTTTGTATTTCCATTTCATGCCCGTTTATATGTTAAGTCTTATGTTTTAGTATTTTGCCTTAGTGAAGGAAGGCATGATTAACAAATGAAAAACGGTAAATCCTCTTCTATCTAAGAAATATTTTACAAGTTTTATTTGGCATTTTCTTTTGGAAAGCCTTTTTTGTTGTTGCAGTTCTTGTATTTGTTCGCTATGTTATTCTTTTATTTGGTAGGATCAATCTGAATATGTAAATTTGCAAAGGTAGGAAAAGCCAAAATCTGTGAGTAGCTTGTTATAGAAAGCTGGGAGCCATTATTGGTTGAGTTTGTTAATGCGCTTTGCAGACTTTTCCACGGTTTTATTTACTGTGCAGGTTGAAACAGTGCTAACATATTCACCTGGTAGTTCCTGGGGATAATGTATTTTCCTTCTACATGAGGCCAAAAGCTGTTCTCAATTCTGATAGCTTCTCCTATTGTGCAGCCTTCTTGGTTCAAGCTTCTATAGAGCATCTGTTTTCAGGTATATATGGAAATACCAAATACCTAACAAGTCTGAAATGAAAGAGTTACATATTCCCTAAAAAATAATAAAAGCCTGTTGGGGCCCAGCAAGTATCATTACCAGTCTTCAGAATCATTCTCAAAAACTCCCTCTTCTTCACCTGATGATTCAGTCAGTCAGCAAGCCCAGGGTTTCCATTTCACACAACTCCTACAATCCCTGCTGCACTGACCTGGTCCCCCTGCCACACCTTGCTGCTCCCTGCCTTCTGTCTTCTCCCATGTGTCTTACTGCAGTAGTTCACTTGTCATCAATTTCTTCTGTATTGAAATTCACTATAATGAATTCCCCATCACAGTGCTACCAGTGTTATCTATCAAAAGAAATCTAATCATATAATCTTCAACTTTAAAAAACTGCTGGGCTCCTTTTTGTCCATGGACTAAAGTTCAGATTTCTTAGTACAATCTACAAGACCCTTGGCATGAGGACTCAGTTGCATCTGTCCTGTCATTTCCCTGCCTCTGTCTGTTACACTGGGCCTCACTAGCCTCTGAAGGTCCCTTGCCTTTCTACATGCTATTTTCTCTCTCTCAAGTGCTCCATTAGGCCGCCTCTTTCCTGTCTGACAAATTCATGCTCATCCTTTAAACTAGCAGTGAACACTAAACATATGTACAGTTCAGATCTGACCGTCTGGGTGAAGTCCCTGGACTTGGCTGAGGTTTATAGCTGAATCCTGTCATGTGCATGTCCATGGGTTCTTCAGGGACTGTCCCATTAGGAGGAGTCTACTTGTAATTCCTGAGGCTTGAGTGATGGATTCTGTTTCTCCAGTTGTCATTGCCTTCTCTCTGCCTGGATCTCTGTGGTCAACTCCATGTAAACTTCACTGTTGGAGAGCTCTCACTCTGCCAGGAGGTATGTAGGGCAGCACTTATAGAGCTTCAGTGTGGCCCTTCTTTGTTGTGTACCACGCATAAATCCTTTTCCCAACAAACCCTGGGTATTAATCCTGCTACCACAGGTCACTATCCTTTTTCAGACATGAGTCAGGCACCAGTCCATATCTCCTGAAATGCAGGAATATCTACCAAGCTCTCACAGAACTTGGGTGTAGTGAGGAGGGTTGTGGGGACTCAGAGCATAATGACAGCTCCCTTCAAAGGAAATATTTTCACAACTCCTTCCTCTCTCAAATATTTTGTAATCTACAAGTAGATGAGAGGGTTCAAGCTTGTAGACATTTCCTTTGTAGATTTTGTATATTGAGAAGATCATACTCACTTTAGTAACTGATGTATCATATCATACAGAAAGAGTCCCATTTTGACATCCTGTTACATTTAGACAAAATCTGCATAATAAAGCAATTTCTTAAATACATCTTCACTTTAGAGAAGCTATATTTTGGATTTAAACTATTCTGAAGAATCAGTAGTCAATGATCATTTTAGAATAGTTTGTTAGAAGCCACGGTAAAATAGACACATTCTAGATCTCCTAACGTCACAAAGCCAATAAAGTGATACGTAGCTTTTCAGAGTATATGTAGGATGAAACACAAATAGTATTGAGGGGAAAAAAACAAAGCAGATCCTAAATCCTCCGTTTCATTCAACTAAAATCCAGCTTGTTCCTGAACAGATCAAAATATTTATAAAATCAATTTGCAGTTTCTCAAAAGTAAATGGTAAAAAGTTATTGCTTGAATTTTTTTTATTGTACCAATATGTAGTCCTTTGAAAGTATGCTCCAGAGAGTATACACATTTCCTTATGTACCACCCTCCTTCTTCCGCCAATAGAGCAGAAGCAGTAGAACAGCTATTCTTGATCATTTATTTTTGCTGAGATAAACATGAAGATTATGTTCACATGGATTACATGCACTGGAATTTACTCAAGTCTTGGCATGTTACCTGGATCTGTACCCTCTTTGTTTTCACACTCAACAAACTATGTCACTGGTTAAGCTAAAATCCAATTTAATTTTTTTAACAAAGCACTAAATTATCTTCAAACTTACTGCTATTACCAACAAATTATTTCTGGTACATCCAAAATCGAACCACATTATATCTGTATGCTGCACAACCTGTTTGAGAATCACTGGTTTAGGCTTCAAAAATATTTCAATCAGGATGTTTTTCAGTGTGTTAAGTACCATTGTTCAGTCGTTGGTGGAGGAGTCCTAATAAATGGAATATCATGATACCCCTTGACACTTCTTTACCTCACTTTATTTTTTGTTCTGCGAGTCGGAAATATGTCTGCTTCATCATTTTCCACAACCGTATTGCTAACAGTGCTAAGAGGTGAATAGGATATTTGTGAAGTAACTAGGGTGGTCAAAGGGAAACCTACAACACACAGTCCTGGATGTTGACCTCAAACTAGTAGTAATTTGTGCTGTTGTAGAAAAACTTTATCACCCTAACCCCGTTGACTGGCTGACTGATTTGTTAATTCAGTCATTCTCTCTTTCATTCTTTAAAAAAGTAGTTGTTGAGAACCTACCCTTTAAAAGAGATACCAACTGTATAGCAATTCTCATGCTCTTTTTTCCCTCGTGTGTGTAGTGGTTAGAACACTTGCTTAAGCTTTTTTATTTCAAGTTATTTGCTCAAATTATATTTTTTAAACATTTTATTCTTTCCATTCTTTAATGGTAACCTTATTGATCAAATAGCAGCACTATGGCCTCTAACTAGTAATTAACACAACACATTAGAAGGATCTTACTTGATACAAATCTTCGAATTGTTCTCAACTTAGAAGAGTCATAATAGATCATTTAAGCAAGATGTTCTTATTTTCTATCTACCTTGAGTTTTTGGTAATTCAACTAATTCCCAGAATGTATTTATGAACTATCTGACTATGATTGTCATTCACTAGAATAACTTCTTTTTCCCTTAGAATATTGCTGTTTTCCATATTTTGTACAAGAAAGTCATGTTTTAATACATGAGCTATTGAAGCGAGTCCTCATACATACTAATATTCTATACCTAAATTTTTTTTTTTTTTTTTTTTTTTTTTTTTTTTTTTTTTTTTTTTTTTTTTCTATCTCTATATTAACCTAATTTTTTATTTTTAAAATATATTGTTTCTATTTACTTACCCATCAAAACTTCAATAACCCTATCTTTAAATATATTGTTTCTATTTTTAAATATATCATATGAGAAAAAGTTATCTTTACAATTTGTAAAATTGATTTATCTCTAATAATAATCTATTATTTCCAGTTTTCTTTCCTTTATTATGCTTGCTGAAACACTGACATTGTGACTTCGGATTCAAAAAAGTTAAAAATATCTCAAAATGGATAATTTATCTAACACTAACATAATCTGGTAAACCCTAGATTATATAATTAAGTAGATCCCTGTAGGGCCTTGCTTGAAGCCCAGTCTCCCAACATGGGGACACTCAGCAGCCCAGATGAGAAACCCAACTTTTGAACATCCTGGGAGAGTCTGAGGTTCTGTAACATGTTGCTTCCCATGAAGAATATAATGTAATTGAAATTGAACACTTAGATGAAAAAGAATTGATACAAAAAGCTAATGATATATTTATTATATACACAACAGGAAATTGATTTTTTAAGTTGCTTTTTATCTGTATGATTTGAACATTAAAATTTATTTTATATTTTCAGAAGCCAGGAATTGGTCTATTTTTTTTGTCTACTTTTTAAACTTCCAGGTCAATGATTTTTTTATTGAAGTATGATTGACAAATAAACATCATACATATTTAAGGTGTACAATGTGATGTTTTGATATACCTATACATCGTGTAACAATACCCCTAATCAAGCCAATCAACTTATCCTCCACCTCACATATATACTTTTTCTGTTTTCTTTCTGTTGGTAACACTTAAGATCTACTCTCTTAGCAAATTTCAAGAATACAATACATTATTATTAATGGACTATGAATATTAAAATGTAATGCTATTGTAGAAAAGGTATAAAGTCATAACATTATGAAATAAAGAGTATGATTGTCTTTACAATGATCTTTTTATTTTAATTTTCTAACCTCTTTATACATTTTTACCTTTTAAAATTATTCTTAATTGACATATAATAATTGCATATATTTATTGAGTAGAGAGTGATATTTTGATGCATGTAAACGATGTGTAATGATCAAATCACGGTATAGTGTGTCTATCACCTCAAATATTTATCATTTATTTGTGTTGGAAACATTCAAATTCTTCTCTTTTAGCTATTTAAAAATATGGAATAAATTATTTTTAACTATAATCACCCCACAGTGCTACAGTACACTAGAATTTATTTCTTTTATGTACCTGAAGTTTTGCACTTGTTAACCAGCCTCCCCCTATTGCCCCACTTCACCTTTCCCAGCCTCTAGTTACCACTATTTTACTCTCTACTTCCATGAGATAAACTTTTTTAGCTTCCACATATTGCTGAGAACGTGTGGTATTTATCTTTCCATGCCTAGCTTATTTTATGATGATCCTTTTAAAAGTAACTTTTCTACCTACCCATAGGCTCTCTTTCGGACAGTAGCAATGATGGTGCCTGACTATGCCATGATTGCTGAAATAGTCCTGTACTCCTGTGGGTTTGTCACTGCTCGGCCACTGTCTGTAAAAATTGTGGCTACGTATCGCTTGTGTTCAGAGCAGCTGTCATCTCAACATCACTATGACTATGGAATGAGAGCCGTGAAGTCAGTTCTTACTGCTGCTGGGAATCTGAAGGTAGAGAACACAATATTTCTTACTTGTAAATTTCCAGCCTAATGGGTCTTCACAAAATTCCAATAACTTGTTGGTTTCATTAATTGATTGAAAAAAATCAATTATGACACCAAAAATGTATTATCTTATACACATGAAAAAATAAATTTTATAATGATCTGTAAAACCTTGTACATGTAATTCTTAGTGATTTGAGTTCTGTTTCATTAACGGGGTACTACCAAGGAATAAAATTGCTTACTCCTGAGAAATGTTTTGAATACTTTCAGTCTATATAAACATATAAACAAATATAGCATTAAATGAAATAAGTATAATATACACAAAAGACTCTAAATATTGTCACTTATTATAATTACACAATTGCAGCCAACCGTGGACTAGCAGTAATAGATCTGCAGTATGTTGTTTACCTTCAAAATGGTCTTAATTGTAACTGTAATATATGAAAGCCCAAATACTTTAAGCTTTGGTTGACTTTTCATTGAGAGTATATTGTAGAACCATGAAATGTAACTGTACATTAGTTAGTTCTTTATGAAATCAGATAGGCTTAGTTAATAGCAAAATGCAAAATGTGACCTTGGAGCTTGCAAAATTTTCACATTCATGATTTGTAGAAGATACAGATTTTAAATTATATCCCATGTGATTAAGAACAATAGGATGCATTTTTATCTTCCATAATAATGTTTTCAAGAACTCTGATATATAGTGGTGATATTCTGTTTCACATTAGCCTGACATAACTTCAAGTCATTGTTTGTTGCAATAAACAAAAGGGACTAGAGGCAACCATTTGTATTAAGTTGGCATGTCAGGACTAGATTGTGGTCAGATAAGGGGAAGGATAATGCATTGTCCTAGTGTATGTCATCACTGAAATCTTGACTATGGAATTGAGCTATTAAAGTTATGCAGCAAATGAATCCTGCAAATGAATCCTATCATTCTTTTTCAAAGCTAATATAGAATTGTTGAATGTTTTGGCCTGAATATTTTGAAGCTTGTTTCTATTTTAGCAAGAAACAATTCGAGCATTTGCTTTAAAATAACAGCCTCTCAAAGAACAAAAGAGACTTGTGACACTTCATAATTGATGTGCAGTTAGATTGATCCAAAAACAAAATCCAGATCAACAGGACATGCTCTGTCATTGGGGAACTCAAGTTTCAGAGCCAGACTCTGACTGCCAGGCATCACACACTTTGGAAGGCTGAAGCTAATTAAGTGGGAACATGGCATTTATTAGGCAGAGAGATTCTAGAGAAAAGGGAGAGGGTTCTGGAAAATTATATGCATGGTGGTAGGAGAAGCTTTGGAGTGAGATGTTGAATAATGTATTATTAAAGTTGGAAGAAATAATTCTGAGTTTGGATTTTTGTTAATTCATGTGAACATTATTATAGGTATGAGTAACAAGTTCAAAGTTCAACCAGATTTGTAGTAAACTTTGGGTACACCACAAATGTTTTGGAATCTAATGTGAATTTTCTTAAACACACTTTGTTAAACTAACTCAGTGCATGACCAGCCATCTCCACTCTCTCTGTGGAACTTGCTAACACGTGGTGTTCTGGGTGTGCAGCCAGCAGCATCCCTTGCTCTGCCCTTCCACTTCGGCTTCTGTCAGATGAGCTGCATTCCTTACTCAGAGCCGGTTTGCTTGTTCTTGAACCTTTTTGAAGCCACTTGGACACGTTACTGTTATTGTGTCATCTAACTGCATGGTGTGAAAACTGATGATATATAAGCATAGAAAGAAGGAATTTTTTTCCTATGAAAACTAAGTTCATGTTTAAGAAAGACTCAATAAAGATGAAATGCTAAAATTTTAACTTTGAATAAGATGTTGATAAGAAGTGTGCACATGTACTCTAAAACCTAAAGTATAATAATAAAAAAAAAAATCAGGATGATACACTTAAATTGTATTACAAGTATCTTTGAAGAGCATTGGCCTCTTTAAAAAACAAAAACAGAACACAACAAGATAGATGATGTGTTATTGATGCTTTTGGAAAAAAAAAAAATTGTGCCTAACTGTATACTCAGAGAAAAGGCCTTGGCATCAAAATATGGGCAAATTAGTGAATGTTTATGTTTTAAATTTAAATGCATCTTTTCAAAATGATTGCCCACTTTTAATAATTTTCATTTGACCAATCTACTGCTAGTCGTGAATACATGTAGAGAACAAGCAAGTTCTACCCAATCTAAGGGATGGCAGCTGCCAAACTATATTCATGTTAATACCTCTTTACTTAGCATATCTGTGAAAAGGTAGTTAGTTTAACCTGGATTTTTATTATAAACTAGTAAAAAAAATGCAACAAGTTTAAATGTCAGTTTCTAAAATTCGTAACAATCCAATATAATGAAAAAAGAGCTGCATTTGTTTAAACTGAGTACAGGGTCTGTAGGTTTGTGTGTATGTGAACACGAAGGGAGTGGGTGCTGTTAGCAGATGCAGATATCATCATGAGTGTATTTTTTTCTAGCTGAAATATCCAAATGAAAATGAAGAAATTTTGCTGCTTAGATCTATCATTGATGTAAATCTGCCAAAATTTTTATCCCATGATTTACCACTCTTTGAGGTAAGAACATTCATTATCCCAATGTATCAAAACTCTTATAATAATGTATTTATCACATGTCTAAGGTTGTGAAGCTCCCACTATGGAAAACAATGACACAGTACAGAGAAACATAGATAATTCCATATTTTATTTGAAGTGTGTTTAGCTAGCTTTGTCACTTTGAGAACTTTCAACAACTTGGGATTTTAAAATAGTACTTTTAAGTTTGTTACTGCAGAAAATAATGAGCACATGAAAGTTACAAAATATTTGCCTATAAATTCCACTAGAATGTAGGCTCCGTAAAGAAAAATAATTGGTCTAACAAACCACTGAATCCCTAGCACATTATAGATATAGTAAATGTGTGTTCGACTAATGACTGAAGAAATAAAATAGATAAATATGCTTAATTTCCTTAAATGAGATGACTTTTATGAAATTGTTTTTTATGATAACATAAGAACTAAGCTTAATAATCTTATTATAATTTAAGATTATGAGTAATTGAGAGGTGGTATTAGAATAATGGTTAAAATTTTCATAATATCCTTTGGTGTCATTCTTTTCCTCTTCTCCATACCAGGTAGAAGAACTCAGAGGGGTAGTGAGTGCCTCCTAAATGTTAGATGTTGGACTAACTTATGCCGTCTTGGAATTCAGGCAGTTAGCTTGCAGTGTGTTACATATTTCCAGATATAGGAATCTAGTTTCATTCTTCTGCATATAGTTATCCCGTTTTCCTAGCACTGAAGATATTGTTATGTCATGCGGAAGGGGAGAAGAGATGCTGTTGCTAGTATTGTCCAGTGTCATTAGCTACCGATGGCAACCATGTCTCATCATTATGAAAAGAGCTTTACTTAGTATTTAGAGTTGACATGCAAATATATTATGGAGCAAATCAACAAGGAAAGAGTTCAGATTTTCTCCCTGAAGTTTTCCCTTAATTTGTTGAGTACTGGTGCACTGTACAGATTTTCCAGGAGTAAAAGCTATGTTTATTTTCAGAATATGGAAATATACCTCACTAGATGTATTGTCATGCAGTTGTATATTCATTCAGCAAACATTTATTAAGCAGTATTTCTCAAGTAGAGTTGAGGAGTGAAGTCCGCTTGCTTCTACGCTGCCATTTTTGAACTAGAAGTCAGGACTCCAACTTTTTAACTTAAAAATAACATGAAACTAAATGTAAAACCTCAAGCTCTAAAATTTCTAGCAGAAAACCTTTGTGACTTTGTGTTAGACAAAGATTACTTAAGTACAATACCAAAAAACACAATCCATAAAAGAATACATTGACAAAATTGAAAAAAAAAACTACTCTTTGAAAGACACGTGAGAAAATGAAAGACAAGATCAGGAAAAATATAAACATATGGCCTAAGCACAGGTAAAGAAGTTACTCGTTGGAAAATACAAATCGAGGCTGGGCGCGGTGGCTCACGCTTGTAATCCCAGCACTTTGGGAGGCCGAGGCGGGCGGATCACGAGGTCAGGAGATCGAGACCATGGTGAAACCCCGTCTCTACTAAAAAATACAAAAAAAATTAGCCGGGCGTGGTGGCGGGCGCCTGTAGTCCCAGCTACTCGGAGAGGCTGAGGCAGGAGAATGGCGTGAACCCGGGAGGCGGAGCTTGCAGTGAGCCGAGATTGCGCCACTGCACTCCAGCCTGGGCGACAGAGCGAGACTCCGTCTCAAAAAAAAAAAGAAAATACAAATCGAAACCATAACAAAATATCACTGCACAGCATGGCTAAAATTTAAAAGATGGATCATACCTAATGTGGAACTTTTATACATGGCTAGAGGAACACGACATAGTACAACCACTTTAGAAAACGGTTAAGCAGTTTCTTAAAATGTTCAACACCTATCCACCATATTCAGGTATTCCATGTCTCAGTATTCACCCAAGGGAAATGAAAGCATTTGTTCATACAAATTCACACACAAATGTTTGTAGTCACTTTATTTGTAGTAGCCTAAAACTGGAACAATGAAAATGCACATCAATAGGTGAATAGATTTAAAAACTGTAGCACTTTGTTACAGTGGAATATTACTCAGCAAAAAAAAAGAATAAACTATTGATACCTGCTGTGACATGTATGAATCTCAAAACATTTATGCCATGTGAAAGAAGCCAGAGGGAAAAAGTAGTATGCATATGGTCTAATTTTATTTATATTAAAGTCTAGACAATGCAAATAAAAATAGTAACCAAAAACAGATCAGTGGCAATCGGGGGTTGGAGGTAGGAGGCAGCAAGGAGAGGAGGGAAGGAGGATTACAAAAGGTTACAGGAAACTTTTTGAGAGTGATGGATATGTTAATTATCTTGGTTATTTTGACGGTTTTACTTATGAAATTTTATACTGTAAAATATTGCCACCTATAGTCCCAGCTACCCAGGAGGCTGATGTGGGGGATGGCTTGAGCCTGGGAGGTGGAGGCTGCAGTGAGCCATGATCGTGCCACTGCACTCCAGCCTGGGCAACAGAGCCAGACCCTGTCTCAAACAAACCAAAACAAAAACTGTTTGCAAAACGAACATCGTAAGAATCACAATTTAAAAATTAAAAAAAAGAAAAAAATACATGTTTGTGTATGTGAACTATTCCTCTATAAAGCTGCTAAAAATATTATTGAACTATTATTATCTAATGGCCCTATTTCCATCAATAGAAAATATGTGTATTTAATATAAATATATAAAATGTAAGTCCTTCAAATCATCTATCATCAGGGAATTACTTCGGATTTGTTTCCTGGGGTAAAATTACCAAAACCAGATTACAATGATTTGCTGGCAGCTATCAAAGACAATTGTGCCTCCATGAATTTGCAAATGACCGCATTCTTTTCTGAGAAGATTCTTCAAGTATATGAAATGATGATTGTGCGTCATGGTTTTATGATTGTTGGAGAACCATTTGGAGGAAAAACTAGTGCATATCGTGTCTTAGCTGGAGCACTAAATGATATATGTGAAAAGGTAAGTATATTATTAATGCATTAATTTATTTATAATTGACTTTGTGCAAGGTAGAATGTACCATTATTTTAAAAGATGCTTTCAATGTGGCAACTTAAAATCATGAGAAAAATGAGTCAAAGAGAAAATAAAGTTTTAGAAAAGTAAAATGAAGCAAATAGGAAGTTCAGCATATAAAGGGTATGCCACAAACTTGCTTTCAAGCTTTTATTTCTTTTTTAAAAAAATTATTAAAGTAATACATGTCTCTTGTAGAAAAAAGTCTGAAAACAGAAAAATCTGAAGGTTTTCCTATAATACTTTCAGAGGAGTCTTCTTTATTTTCTAGATAGATTTGTAATGCAAGCTTCTGTTATTGGCTGCTAGTGGTATTGAACTGAAATGTGTGTGTGCATATGTGCACACATATATAATGACACATTCAGAATTCTTATACACATCACATTTTGATTGACTTTGAAATGCTGAAGGAGTGGGGCTGTTTTAAATACTTCAACTAATATTGCATTTTTATTTACCCCTCCTTATAGATATTTCAAATAGTTTTCACTTTATAAATTTCAGTGTTCATATCCTGTATGAGGTTTGTGATGATTATATCTTTACTTGAAGAGTCTCCCCTTCAATCAATATGAAATTACCTACTTTTCTGTTATTTATTGTGATCTACTTTGTCTAATTTCAATATTGCTACCCCTACTTTCTCCCTATATGTATATTTGCCCATGTCATTAATTATGTCCTTGGGTGTGACTGTGATTTACTTTCTATAGAGAATAAATAGCTTGACTTTTGTTTTCTACAGGTCAGTGGTCTTTATCGTTTCAAAGATAAGTTTAAAATCATTTGTATTTATTATACAAACTGGTATGCTACCTATTCCAGCCATCTGTTTCTTCTGCTTTTATACTTCATGCTATTTTGTTTCTTTACTTCCCTTCTCTTTTTTCTTCCATTTTTCCACTTCTTGTCTTCTGCATTCTTTATCTTATTTATGGCTCATTTGTATTTTTCCTGTTTTGTTATTTTATTGTTGTAGGAACTGATCTTTTATATATATACATATATAAAATAAAGTCTCCAAAAGAACCCAACAGGTCACTGCTCAAAGAGTAGAAGGAGATGAAGATATGAGCATGTATTTTGGTCCACTTGTAAAGTCTAAATGGCTCATTACCAGGGAATTCTAAGGGTGACGTTGTGATTATGTCATAGGGCAGTCTTCCTTAGCCAACCAAGCTATAGCTTCACACTAGCCTTGCTGCATTTAGGATAAAAACTTTTCTTTGGTGACAGCAACTTTGTTCTGATTAAGAAGATAATAGAGATTTCTTATACTTCTTAATTTAGGAAGATACATTGTTATCGCCTTCCTGGGCACACAAAAGAAAGCAAAGATATTGAGCTTGTTTTATTGTTTAAGATTACTATTCTGGGCCGGGCGCAGTGGCTCACGCCTGTAATCCCAGCATTTTGGGAGGCTGAGGTGGGCGGATCACAAGGTCAGGAGATTGAGACCATCCTGGCTAACATGGTGAAACCCTTTCTCTACTAAAAATACAAAAATTAGCCAGGCGTGGTGGCGGGCACCTGTAGTCCCAGCTTCTCGGGAAGCTGAGGCAGGAGAATGTCGTGAACCCGGAAGGCGGATCTTGCAGTGAGCCGAGATCGCACCACTGCACTCTAGCCTGGGCGACAGAGCAAGAAGATTACTATTCTGCTGGGAGTGGTGGCTCATTCCTGTAATTTTGGCCCTTTGGGAGGCCAAGGCAGGCGGATCACTTGAGTTCAGGAGTCCTAGACCAGCCTGGATAACATGGTGAAACCCTGTTTCTACTTTTAAAAAAACACAAAAAATTAGCTGGGCGTGGTGGCATGTGCCATGTGTAGTCCCAGCTACTCAGGAGGCTGAGGTGAGAGGACCACTTGAGCCCAGGAGGCTGCAGTGAGCCATGATTGCGCCACTGCACTCCAGCCTGGGCGACAGAGTGAGAGCCTGTCTCAAAAGAAAAAAAAAGGTTAATATTCTGACTTTTTTTTTTTTTTTTTTTTTTTCAGTTTGATAGTTTGTGTCCCAAGCTTGGGAGTGCCAGGCAGAAGGCAATGTTAGAAAGAGTTGAACTTGTTATGTTTTTATATATAAAAAATAAATGATTGCCAATAGGTGGAGCACAGAGGATTTTTAGGGGAGTGAAAGTGTTCTGTATGGTACTATAATGGGGGATAATGGTACTATCACACTTGGCAAAACCCATATAATTATGCAACACAAAGAGTGAACCCTTAGTGTAAACTGTGGACTTTAGTTAATAGTAATGCATTAATATGAATTCATTAGCCATAACAATGTACCACACCAATTCAAGATGTTCATAATAAGGAAAACCGTTGTGTGGGTAGTGGAGAGAGTATCTGGAATCTTTGTACTTTCTGCTCAATTCTTCTGTAAACATTTTTTTAAAAAGCCAGTTAATTAAAAAAAAGATTATGTCCAAAGGGCATTAATATCTCTTGTAATGCCATAGACCAGCTTTCAGGGTTTGGGGTAAAATTGATAATTTACCAACATTAACTTTTTCACTCCACAGGAAATAGACATTTCTCTATATTTAGATCTTTTAATTTTCTCTCAGAGGTTGTTTTGTAGCAGGGGTCAGCAAATTACAGTACATGGGCCAAATTCAGCCCCAAGCCTTTTTTCGTAATGCCAGTAAACTTAGAATAGTGTTAACATTTTAAACATTTGTTAATTAAAAAAAGAAAACATAGAAGAATATGTGGCAGATCATATGAAACTTGCAAAGCCTATAATATTTACCATCTTATCCTTTACAGAAGAATTCGCCAACCCACTTCGTAGTTTAAGATATGTAGATCTTGCACAACATTTGCTAATTTCTTCCTAAGTATTTTGTGAGCTTTTAAATACTATTGTGAATTTATTTTATTTTATTTTTCAATCGTTCATTAGCATTGTGTATAGATAATATAATTGATTTTATATATTGACCTTGTATGCTGGAAGCTTGTCAAATTCACTACTTACTTCTAATACTTTCTTTGTAGATTCCTTAGGATTTTCTATATGCACAATAATGTTTTCTATGAATAAAGACAGTATTCTTTGCATAAATAAATGTTTTTTTTTCATTAAGGGGCTAATGGAAGAAAACAAAGTTCAAATAACTGTTTTAAATCCTAAGTCTGTCACCATGGGCCAACTGTACGGACAGTTTGATTTAGTGTCCCATGAATGGTCCGATGGGGTCCTTGCTGTCAGTTTTAGAGCATTTGCCTCTTCAGTGGTAAGTTCTAACACTTTCACATGCATATCTTAAAAGGTTAAGGTATTTATTTCTGACCAATTTATGTTTTCAAACAAACTAATTGTATCTATAGATTAAGATATTTATTTAAAACACAGTACTGGATCTTCTGGCAGTATTTCCGTGAAGAAAAATGTCAGCACCTACAAAAATGCCAGAGACCAAGCTCCTTTAGCCTGGAGGAATACAGAAGAGAGGGTAGGAAAAAAAAAGGACAGGGCAAAGTATTCTGGTTATTTTCTCCGAAGTGAGATGAACTAGAAATGAGAACATCTGAATGGCATGAATCCTTTTGCCTCTTCAGTAATGTTCTTCCTCCACCCACTCTTTGGGCTGCTGCTATTGTCATGCCCGCTAATTGTTAGATATACGCCAATGCTTACAGAAGAAATTGCACACCTTTGCACAATGATGTCTTAAAGTTCCCATACTTTTCCTTTAGCATATTAGGAAGAGAATGACTGCCTTGTGGAAAGCAGAGGAGGTAAGTGGTGTGCCAGCTGCTACTGGCTGTGAATGGAGAGTGGGCACTTACCTACTCCTGGCTTATTCTGCTGCCCACTCTCATGAAAAGAATCCACAGACCAATACATGTTAACTTGGTTGCCATATTTTAGCAGGTTCTGCAGAGAAGGTGATTATATGGGAGACAGCTTGCTAAAGCTGGTAGTATAGGAAAAGGGGCCTAGGCTCAGGACATTTAATTTGTTTATCAAATCATTCTTTTTATGAGTGTTTTCTTTCTTCTGACTACCATACATTCTAAACTTGATGCTGTCTACCCACTTAAGGACCTAGCAGAGCATGACTCATGAGTCAGGTAATAATGGATAAAACGTGAAATCTCAGCTCTGCTCTTATTGCTGGAAAGACCTTAGGCAATGAGTGACATAAAGACTGACTCTCATGGGGCAGAGATCTTGCCCAAAGTCAAGTGTTATAGTAATTTCAAGGATAAAAGAAATTGTGGGCACAGGTGAAGCAGACAGAGGTCTGGAACCCTTGATGTGGCTTCTTAGGTCGTCTCTTGCCACAGTGGAGGCACTCTGGCTCAGAATAATAAATGAAGTCACTAGATAATATGTACAATTATATTATTTACACAGAAATAATCATGACATACCTCTATTTTATGCTTACAGCTTACATTACATTTTTCAGGAAGCTGTGTCCCACAAATACTGAGTCTCAGGGAGTTTAAGTAGTTCACCTGAAGTCCACAGCTCATAAGTAGTAGAGTCAAATGAGGTCCTTGAGACTGTGAAGCCCAAGGTCTCACCATTGCACGGTAGTGTTTCCCAAAGTGATGCATAACAAACATGGGAAGCCCACAGCAGAAGAGGAAGTTGATCTCAAGATGATCACCGAGCTGTGGCTCTTCGTTGCTTCCTGAACACAGCTAGAACTGGCCTCTGAGTGTGGTTGTGGGGTGGCTTGAGCCTGAGACCCATTGTCTTATAGATTAATGCAGTTGGCTGCAAGGACTGAGAACGTGCTAATAAGGATTCAAATCCTTCACCACTTCAACTTGAACTCATATTTGCTGAAGGAAAAGCAAGTGATCATTGGTGTATAAAAAAAGGTTGAATTATAAGGATTTGAAAAGGAGAATCAGTCTTTGTACACTCTGGCTAATACCTGGCTACTTTTTCATATCTGTTGAGCATTTACTATATTCTGGACAATATATATATATTTTCATATTTATTATTATCATTGTGGGACTATGAATGTTATATTGGTTGTAATTTTCTATACCATCAGGAAAGAGTTCAGCCCAAGTGGATGTGTATACGTGTATGCATGTGTGTAAATTCATTCAGTGAAGGGGATAAGAAATTTGGTTTAGCACACAAGGGTAATTAATTTGCATAAACATGATGCTATATAGAGTCAGATAATCTGCATAATTTTGTTTTTCCTAGAAAGTATATATTTTTTTACTTATATTACTTTCTAAAACATGTTAATATATTTGAGTTCAGAAACATTGATCAAGGGCCCATGTCTGTAATCCCAGCACTTTGGGGGGCAAGGCAGGTGAATCTTGAGCTCAAGAGTTCAAGACCAGCCTGGGCAACATAGTGAAACCCCATCTGTACCACAAGAAATACAAAATTTAGCTGGGTGTGGTGGTGTGCACTCATGGTCCTGGCTATTTGGGAACTGAGGCGGAAGGATTGGTTGAGCCTGGGAGTCAAAGACTGCAATGAGCCATGATCACCCCACTCTGCCCTCCAGCCTGGACAATAGAGTGAGACCCTGAAAAAAAGAAAAGAAAGAAAAAGAAAGAAAGGAAGGAAGGATGGAAGGGAGGGAGGGAGGAAAGAAAGAAGGAAGGAAGGAAGCAAGGGAGAAAGAATCTTAACATATGTCTGTCTTGTCCATGGCATATGTAGTATAGGCTTCTTTAGTGATACATATTATATACATCTGTGCACACACACACACACACACACACACGTAGTAATCTTTATTCAAAAACTGTCTTGACATTTTCATGACTAAATTAATCCTAGTACTTATATTTTAAAATTTTGAAATAATATTATTGAACTGTTTCCTTATATTATCATCATTACGTTTTTGCCCTGTGTTCACATATGCATGAAACAGACTCCAGATAGGAAATGGTTAATTTTTGATGGCCCAGTAGATGCAGTGTGGATTGAGAATATGAACACTGTGCTGGATGACAACAAGAAGCTATGTCTGATGAGTGGGGAGATTATTCAGATGCCACCACAAATGAATCTAATTTTTGAGCCAATGGATTTAGAAGTTGCTTCCCCTGCCACTGTAAGTTCTCCATTTTGACATCTTTTTATAAATTTTAAAATGTTATGAATGCATGTATTTGCTTAGTACCTTTGACTTTAAACAAAAAATATTAGCAGAATTTCTTTTAAGAGCAATCTGTGATTCTCAAAGTACGGACATATCTGTTGACATACCTTGACAAATTTAGTGGTCAGGATGTTTTCCTCTTGGTTTAGGACTATTTGGTAAAGTCAGACACAAAAATCGACATCATGAAATTATATAATATTAAGCTTCCCCCCCACCCCGCCAAGACTTTGCTGAAGATTATAAGAAACAGAGGTGCCAAATCATATTTATTTTATAAGCATTATTACCTTGATGGTAACCAATTATGGCTTTCCAGGTTTCCAGATGTGGCATGATTTACATGGAGCCTCACATGTTAGGCTGGAGACCACTGATGTTGTCCTGGGTGAATCTGTTACCTGCATCAGTCAGTGTTATTCAAAAGGAATTTATAATGGGCTTATTTGACAGAATGGTCCCTGTTTCGGTTGAATTTATTAGAAAGCATACAAAGGTAAGGCAAATGAGAATTTTAAGATTAAAAAATAAATGGAAAACTCAAATTAGACTTACATATCAATTTTAATATCTGTTTTTATTATCAGCTAAGAGATACTAAATCAAAACCTTTTTCTGATTAAATTAAAAATTTAAATTAGAATTCATACAATTCACTAAAAATATTTCAAATGAGGTATATTGGTGCTACTCTTTTCTCTCTTAAAAAAAAGAGAACTCAAGTCCCACATAACCATGTCAAAATGTTATTTCTTTTTTCTGATGGGCTATTGCATTTTAAATAATTTCCATTATTACAATATTATTTATTATCCAAAGTTCCTAAAATAAGCCAGTCAGTCCATGGTAGAAGGAGTGGAAAGAGGTCCCAAAGTAGGCAAATTCATTTTTCTTTCTTTCTTTCTTTCAGTACAAACTGGGGAGGGGAAGAGGAGGGAGGGGAGATGGTGGGAGGAAGGGGGGATGGTGGGAGGGAGGAAAATGACAAGGAAATGGGAATCTCCTGCCTCTGAGAGTTGATGAGCTTCAGCAAGGCTCTTAAACTCTCTCCAGCTGGAAATGACAGAGCAAGAATGTTTAATTTCTGCTTTGGGAGATGCTGACCAAAGGTCCTTTAGAATGACTTTGGCCCTGGAGCAAATGTAGGGAAATAGGGTGAATAGTTCTCTTGATGTTGAAGATATAACAAAAAATCTTGAGGCAGAAGTTTAGCTCAAGGTACAGATTTGGAAAATGGACTTTAAAACCATGTTAATGTAGATTACCTAAAGAAAAAATCCAGAGAAAAAAGAAGAGAGCAAGGGATGGAATCACAGGTACATGAGTGACTTAGACAAAAGAGAGGAAAGAGGGAAGAACATCTGAAGGAAGTGACGTGTCTTCCACCCTGCTCTTTCAAGAAGTTTGGCTGTAACTGAAATACGTTGTAGATATGAAGTAATCATGTTTCAAAAACAGTTAACATGTATGAACTGAGGTCATAATAAAATAAGCTTCAGGGCCTTTATGGGTTTTTTTTCTAGCATCGTCAGAGAATTTAGATAATACAAATAATAAATGAATTTTCTATATAACTGAAATATCCTTTCTGTAGGAAAGCATGAAACTTACAATGCAAGCTTTTTAAAATGTGCTGTGCACTTCTGTTATCTCTTGAAGAAATTATGAATGCCTGTTATTTACTATGTAGTAATAAGTATCTGTTTTATTTGTAATGATAACTATTTGTATTTTAGTGTTGCATCAGTAATACTTAGTCCCACACTTAGAAACTCAGCTGTCATTTCTGATGTTTCTACTGGGGTGGCAACTGAACATGAAGTCACCTGCCTCTAATCTTCAGGGAATCTGTTTCAGAGAGTTGATTTTTACTTGTTAATCACCAAACAATGTGACTTTGGCAATTGGAAAAGAGCTGTGTGGGGAGAAGACAAACGCCTATGAGAACTTGCTATATGCTGCATGGTTCTAGGAGCATTACACGTTATTTCATTTATTTTATAAACTATCATGGTGACAAACAAAAGAGTAAAGTGCACGACAAGTTCAGCACTCCAGCAAGGTTTTTGAGGGCTCCAAGACTTGGAATTGTATTTCATGGTGATGAGTTTACTATGAGTATTGCTGTGGCTTATACATATGCTCTAAGATGGATTTTACTTATTAAGCATTTTAGATATACAAATTAACTGCCTTCTCTGAAATTTTTTTAGTGTTTTTATTTGTAAAATTAGTATACCATGGAATCCATATCTTAAATTAACTATACATGTAACAGCAATTTTTTAAAATTTGAGAATCGATATGAAAGGTTAAAGAGTACACACTACCTAAATGTAACATCCAGTTCTCCCAAGTCAATTGTAATAATAGTACCCACTCATAGATAGTATGAATTTAAAATTATTACTACCTGTTAAAATTAAATGAGCTTAATAAATATTAGCTGAGGCTATTTTAGCTAGTACCTAGTTTAAATTGTTTAGTCATTTTTCTTACTGACTTCAGGAATTATCTCCTACTTCTGATACAAACTTGGTCCGATCCTTAATGAATCTAATAGACTGTTTTATGGATGATTTTGCTGATGAAGTCAAACTAAAGGAGAGAAATGATCGAGAAACTTACTCATTGCTTGAGGTAAGGTCCATTGCCTTCTGCATCCTGCTACAGAAAGACAGGTATCTACTGCTTTCCCCTAAGCTTCCTAATTTATGAAACTCATTTTGCCCCTGAAGTTGGAGACTGGTCAACGGGCAGTAGCTGAAGAGTGAGCAAAGAGCCAGGCTCCAAATTCTGAGTGCTGGTGGGGAAGCTTCTTGACTGGCAGTCATGATGCATCATGAGGTTTGGGCGGAGCCCAGTGATCACCTCAGATCTGCTACTGAAATCTCAGGTCGTTTGACCAGCCTTAGAAATGATCCATTCCCAAAATGTCAGTGACCATTTTGGCAACGAGATTTACCTCCTTTCCAAACTATAATAATTTATTGCTTTTTTTCCCTTGATTTTTCTTCCTTTTTTCATGAGATATAAATTATTTGTGTGTGTGTGTGTATGTGTGTGTGTGTGTGTGTATGTGTGTGTATAAATATATATTTGGGTTACGGAAAGCAAGAAAATAGGTAACCAATAAACCAGTTTTTAAAATGGGAATATCAGTAGACTTTGGATTTTTTAATGAAAATATTACTGCATTACTCGTGGTAGCACTTCTACTGTGGTCAATATGGTACTTGCTTAACTTATATGTTTTAAAAGAAATTAATTTTTAATTTAGTGTTAAATGGTTTCTGGAGAGAAAGTCTGTGAGTAAACTAGAAGTAGGTGAATAGGGTTGAAATAGAGTCCAGAACTTTCATGAGCGTAGTCCAGAATCTCTTGGCTTTGTACTTAATAAAAGACCTTGTTTTAAACAAGCAAACAGCCTTCCTACCTTATTGGTAGGTCTTGTCTTCTACCCTGTGTCCTCTTTTTGAGTCTGGAAAGAAGAAAGCTAGTATCTTTTGCTTGCAGAATTGCAATTCTAGTTTACACACTTAATGCTCAGGTATTACAAATAAAATAATTTAAATTTGTTCTTCTTAAAGTAAACCCACCATATCAAAATTTAAATAGAAAATAGATATGTAGGTTATTTGCCTTATTAAAGTGTGCCTTAATACCTTAATAATAAGTTATTTCTATGTTCCTTTTAATATCAAGCTGCTGTCATATGTTGAAAATATGAGATTTACTAGATTAATCATTCTGAAGTTTCACTATGGCCAGAATGTATACTTTGTTTTGTATTATCTTCTCTAAGATTTTATAAGACATGCGATTTTATTTTTAAAAACCCTTATGATTACAAAATCCTGAGATGACCTACTAATATATTTGAGCTTATGTGTTTCCTTTCAGAGATACTAATCTGGCTGATCTGATATGTAAGCTTCAAGGACAGATTAAAATTATTCTTTAATTATTCTTAATCTTCTCATCTTTCCAATGCAGGGCATTTTTCTGTTTTCATTGATCTGGTCCGTTGGTGCTTCTTGTACAGATGATGATCGGTTGAAATTTAATAAGATTCTTCGAGAACTAATGGAAGGTCCAATTTCAGATCAAACTCGAAATACATTTAAATTACAGAGTGGTACTGAGCAAACATCCTCAAAGGCACTAACTGTCCCATTTCCTGAAAAAGGAACAATTTATGATTATCAATTTGTCACTGAGGTAAGAGTTCTGAAGCAAGATTTGCAGCTGCCAGCCTGGCAGAGTCCCCTCTCTGACACATAGCATATAATGGCCCTGTGGCCACCTTCATCATCACTATTTACCTTAAGAGACAGCATAGAATAGAGGAAGATGCACTGGCTTGAAGTCAGACAGCTCTAGGTTTGAGTCCTAGTAAAGTCACTTGCTTTCTGTATAGCCATGGACTAGTTGATTTCTCTGAACATAGTTTTTTCCAATGATACTATGAGATAATAATATCTAATGGACCAGTTGCACTCATTAAATAGAATCACACCAGGCACATACTGTTTAAGGACAGCTGTTAGAAGTTCATGGTGCATGTTAGTATACTAGGCACTAAGAAGTCCTGTAGGAATCCAGCTGGTATAATCTTAATTCAGTGCTTCCCAAACGGATTCGAAAATAAAACTTGGGTGGTAGTGGTTTTTGTATAACACCTCCCACAAGTATTGTACTGAGGACCAAGTTTAGGAATATATATTATTTAAATATATACAGATTTAAGTACAATTGGGATCATACCACATTCCCAATGGGCAGCTTTATATCCTTCTTGTTTTCTTAATAGAACAGCTTTCCCTTTCACTAACGTTTCTTCAGTAAACTTGCTTTCTAAAGTCAATTCCTACCCTTGGACATTGGACTGTTTTTGTTGTTTTTTAGATTCTCACTTTTATAAGTACTACTTTGGTAAATATTCTTAGATACAAGTCATCGGGTACATATCTGATTATATCCTTAAGATAAATTTCTAGAAAAGGCATTACTGTATTGCTTTTTGAATTTTTATGGTTCTTGCAATGTATTGCTATGTCACCCCAAAAGGCGCGACTGTGCCCAACACAGATATTTTTACTTTATTTAATTTCAAATTACTGATAATACCCTGCATTTTCAGGGTAGTTTACAGTTTATTAAGCCTTCTGCAGTTATTTCCATTTGATTTTTCAACACCTTGGTGAAGTGGGAAGGATCAGATTATTTTGCAAGTTTTGCCATTGAGGAAATGGGGCTCAGAGATTTAATGTGATTGTCCCAGGATCACACAACCTCTAAATAACAGTACATTTCAGCGTTTCTGATTTTTTTTTTTGGGGGGTGGGCGGGGAACTGAGTCTCGCTCTGTTGCCCAGGTTGGAGTGCAGTGGCACGATCTTGGCTCACTGCAAGCTCCGCCTCCCGGGTTCACGCCATTCTCCTGCCTCAGCCTCCCAAGTAGCTGGGACTGCAGGCGCCTGCCACCACGCCCAGCTAATTTTTTGTATTTTTAGTAGAGACGGGTTTTCACCGTGTTAGCCAGGATGGTCTCGATCTCCTGACCTTGTGATCGGCCCACTTCGGCCTCCCAAGGTGCTGGGATTACAGGCATGAGCCACCGCACCTGGCCAGGTTTTCTGATTCTTAATGGTTCCTTTCCTATACGGTATCAAAAGACACATGTTTGAAAAGATTATCAAGAATTTGGGAAAGGCATTATTTTCTTCATTGGTTCTAGAAATATTTCTTTATAATACAATTTTCAGACTGATGTGAATTTAACACCCCGAAAAAAAAAATTCTCTGCTGTACGCACAGCCTTGTACCTGAAGATACAAGAATGAATAAAGCACAGTGCTACCCTCAGTGAGTTCATAACCTCTTCAGATGACAGTCATGTGCCATTCTAGCCCAAGGAGTGCCATGCATCAAAGCTCGGGCCCAGGGAAGCGGGGGGAGACCAGCAGGTGCATCAGTGAGGCCTGGTTGTGAAGGAAGGTTGGGTCCGAATTTTGATGTACTTTGAATGACCAAGAATTTAGATTTTATTCTGCAAGAAGGGTGGTGGTGTTTTTCTAAGAAGACAGAGTTATCATGATATTCTTGAATGTTTTTGTTATAAACACTGTCATAGCAAATTAAAATTTTAGTTCTGAAGCTAATTGGATGCAAAGATGTGGCACAATGTTAACTCATAATAATAATCTCATATTAAGAAATCTTGCCTGTTCTAGAGATCTGTTACACAGCAGTGTGAACATAGTTAACACTACTGAACTGTACACCTAAAAATTGTTAAGGGTAAATTTTATATATTTTTTCTATACGTTTTTTAAAAAGAAATTTTGCCTGCAATGATAAGCTAATGTTATAAATACTGTTATAAAAGTCAAGCAATATGCAGCTTATCTTGTAGGGAGAAAAAATTCTATACTGGTTAACATTTATTGAGTAAAGTTCTTTACTCTTTAGCCCATTGGTTAGTTTAATTTTCTCAATGCCATTAAATAATCTAACATTTGGCCACAATAATTGATTATTAGGTTGGCATAAGCAGTGATTTCAGAGCGTCAAAAAACCACAGTATTGCCATTTCATTTGTATTCATGTAAAAGCTAGTTTCTCCTTAATTTACACGTACAATTTAACCTTCAAACTGAGTGTTAAGTGTCTTAAAGGATAAAACAAATGTATACATATCAGGTTTGTTGGTCTTAGTCTTTTCTACAATGGCACAGGAGTATAGAGCTTTTTAAAGTATTTTTTAACATTCATTACTTGGTTGTTTATTATAAACAGGGAATAGGAAAATGGGAACCATGGATAAAGAAATTGAAAGAAGCTCCTCCAATTCCTAAAGATGTAATGTTTAATGAAATCATTGTGCCAACTCTGGACACAATTCGATACTCTGCATTAATGGAATTGCTGACCACCCATCAAAAGCCTTCAATGTTTGTAGGACCAACAGGAACTGGGAAAAGTGTTTACATTATGGTAAGTACTGCAGAAATCTACGTATTAAACTGTGCGTAATCTTCCTAAGAATGTTAGTTTTTGAAATAGCAGGCAAATAATTTTTTAAAAATACTCAAGTACTTTGATGTTTGAACTGCAGATAATTTTTGAAAAATTGCCTGCTTATTTTTGTTTGTTTTAGCCAAAAGGCCAAGAAGTAATAATTGTGTATTTATTTTCGAAAGTTGATTAATCATATGATGCCATTTTATACCATTAAATTGTTGTCCCATTTATTTTGATATTTTAATAAGAATTGCTTGTTCCACATGAGAATTTCTTGAAAAGTGTGTTTTAGTTACACTTGATATTTTCTAAGTTATTTTATATCTGAAGGATTATTATGTAGTAACAAGACTGATTTTCCTTAATGATGTCTGGAATTGGCTGTTAGTTAAGATAATGCTAGATGCTGTAATAGAAAATGCTGCAGTCTCAGTAGCTTTATGCAGCCTGTGGAGGAGAATGAAGATACTTTTGAGGGCCCCTCTTCGATTGTAGGTTCCAGTTAATTCACATTCTCCCACAGTACCTGTTTCTAGTTCTTTATTGACTTTAACATTACATCTTACAATCTTTCTGAAATGTATTTGGCAATATAGTTACATAGCCATCCTAGTATTTATTGAATAATCTCTTTCACAAAAGATTGGAATGACATCTCTCATAAACTAAATGCTTGCATGTATGGGAGTATCCAAGAGGAGGCAGAGATACATTTTCACTGAGAATTTAAATCAAGGAGTGTTTTTGGTCTGGATAAAAAAAAAAAAAACTAAAAGCATACAGAAAGCTGAGAGATTTCTCTAAGATATCACCATGGGTCAGGGAATGGAGACTTAACATGATTGAAGGCAGTGGTTAGAGGAAAATGCAAGCCTTTTGTCATTTATACCTTCATCAATTTCGGCCTGGGCAATAAAGTGCCTAGGCATAAAAACATTACTTTTCACAAACTTTGGAACTTACTTTTGTAATCTGCTTTTAAAACTAATATTGTAAATATTTTTCAATTTCATTATTCTTCTACAAATCTACTCTTGTAGATTTAAGGGTATTGTAGTATTTGATTCTATAATTTTATGATAATTGATTCAAATCCCTAATTTTTCTAACATTTTGCTTTAGAAATAAGATTGCAGGCTGGGCGCAATGGCTCACGCCTGTAATCCCAGCACTTTGGGAGGCCAAGGCGGGGGGATCAGTAGGAGATCAAGACCATCCTGGCTAACACGGTGAAACCCTGTGTCTATTAAAAATACAAAAACAAGCAAACAAAAAATGTAGCCGGGCGTGGTGGCGGGTGCCTGTAGTCCCAACTACTCGGGTGGCTGAGGCAGGAGAATCGCTTGAACCCGGAAGGTGGAGCTTGCAGTGAGCCGAGATCGTGCCACTGCACGCCAGCCTGGGCGACAGAGTGAGACTCCGTCTCAAAAAAAAAAATTAAAAAAAAAAGAAAGAAGATTGCAATGGACGTTTTTATAGCCAAGTCTTTGTTCTTATCTTTGCTTGTTTAGGAAAATATCCTAAGATTCCTGGACATGGAATTGTTGATTTTTTTGATGAATATTAAGTTGCTCCTCATAGAGGTTATTGTCCGCCATGCCCTTCGGGGGGATTTCATTGCCCCAATTAAGAGTTAGTTGTATTGTAAATAATACAAATACAGGGCTAACATCTCCGAAGTTTATTCTTCTGTGAAAGAAAATATTATTTTAAAACAATGTTACATAATTTTAATTTCTGTAATTTCATTAAGAATTTATTTATATAAACTGCTTAATAAAATTTTGTACATATATTTCATCTGGTTGAAAGAATTAAATGTAAAATTTACAATTTAAAGTGATTTTTCCCTTCAAATTATTGTACGTCTATTTATATTTTAAATAAATGATGAAAAAAAGTATTATTCTATTTAAAGATTACCTAAAAACATAAGTTAAAACAATACAACAAAAACAAATTAACTGAAGACACTGGCTGACAGAAAATCTGTTGAGGGAGTTTTAATATCTTGATAGTGGTAGGAAGGAGTCTATAATTTCATACAATTTACTTTGTTGAGAACTTAGATTAAAATAATTGTTAACAAATACAATATTTAATATTCATTATGGTTATTTCTCATTTAAAGATTAGCTCTATTGGCAAATGAGTATTTTCCCTTTCACATAAATACACAGCTTTTATAGAATAATTTTAATCAACACATATAATTTGATCATTAAATTGAATAAACAAACAAGTAGTTTTTATAAGTATGTACTTAATTTTGAGTGTTAAATGTAAACATCAAAAATATTCATCTTTCAGTAGACCAAGTGAGATTTTATCTGTGGGAGTATTATAAGAGGTATTCATTTAAACTGACGAATAAGGCTTACCTGACGATAGCTTATGAAAACATAAATTTTGTTTATATAATTTTTAAGGCATCCTGATAAAAAGTGAAAATGTGCCATTTAGAATTTTTAAATCACCTATAAACCCCTGGAATTAGGGCAATATTCTGATAATGGTCTGATTTGTACATTTTATCTCTATATATGACATAAGCAATACACAGAACCATACTCTATTAATTGTCCCCTTTAGTTACTTTTCTTTTGCTTTCTTTTTGTTTTCATTTACATTATCTATTTTTGCTTATTCTTTTTAAGTATTTCTGATCATTTAGACTCACTGTGTCACTGCATTTTTTATTTGTGTTAATCTGAGCTCTTTCTTTTTAATTAGAAATTGACCTCATACATTAATTGTCATAATGAGTCATACTTTTGTATTCACATTTTCTGTTTAGCTTTTTATATACTTTAAACATTTTTAATTACTGTTATGGTGTGTTCATAATATTTTCTTCTATTGATTTAGAAGGGTATGTAAACTATTTAAAATTCTTCTAGTGTTAATCTATTTTAAAACACTAAGGTTTTTTTCTAAAGTCTACAATTTTTTTCTAAATTCAGTTTTTAAATTATCAATACTATGAATGACAGTATCCATTGACCTCCTTCCCCTACCCAGTTAACGAGGAAGAGTGAAATATCACCAATACCTTTCACCATCTTCTGGTAAGACAGAGATGTTTTGAAACCTCAGTTTATTTTTGCCAAATTAATTTTAATGTTATGCAGCAACTCTTTTGGAAGTTTTTTATATTAATTACGTTTGGATTTTGGTTTTAGAACTATTTATGTTTATTATGGTTAGATTGAGTTCTGTTTTTAGACGGCCTCAATGCTCACTGCCAAACTGTTCACACCATGGCTTATGTATGTGTTGCATTCTTATTTTCATTATTTTATTTATTTTTGAGAGACAGGGGTCTTGCTCTGTCCCCTAGGCTGGAATTCAGTGGCACAATCACAGCTCACTGCAGCCTTGACCTCCTGGGCTCAAGTGATCCCCTCACTTCAGCCTCCCAAGTAGCTGGGACTACAGGCATGCACCACCATGCCTATCTAATTTTTT